>NC_045560.1:141251788-141965955 GCF_009819795.1 Aythya fuligula | reverse complement strand
TGTCAGAAATGTATACAGCAAACCTGAGGCTAGAATTTGAGCCTTGCGGCAGTAATCCTGTATTTCACTGTGAGATGAATGTACAGGTAATTTGAACTTCCTAAATAGAAATGATCCCAAGAATAGCTTTATTAGCAGTGCTTGCAGCAGACAGAAATGTAATAGTACAGGAGCAGACTGAACATTGTAGGAGATAGTCACAGCATCAGCTTACTTGTAGTGCAGTTTGTAACACAATTTTATGCAGCAAAACCCCTCTGCAGTGCAGGGTGAGAAGTACTATCTTGCAGTAAGATCTACAAGAAAACAACACAGTTAAAGGCAGTTGATAAAAGACAGTGAGGATAGTAACTGCTCTTTGAGGTGAAAAGAGCTTTTCAAGGCTAAATACAATACTTCTATCCACAGTCTAAAACTATCTTGAAAATAAGCTTTTAAAACTCTCCCTTTTTTCTAAGCACCATAGAAAAACTCATTATTTCCTTTGAAATACAGCAAGAGAGATAATAGATCTATGGATTTTGCTTTCAGTTTCCTGGACAAATATTGGATTGTCTGTTAAAAAGGTTGAGGTTGTCTGTATTAAAGGAGGTTTTTATGCAGTAACTGAGGATGCTCAGTGCAGGAGGTTTGTTGTCTACAGCATCCGTGAAGACTAGGAGATAATTCCTAATGAAATCTTAGATACAAGAAGGAAAAAACATAAAAGCCAAAACCAAAACTTTTTCAGCAATCTAGAAGACATTGCTCAAGGATTCAAGAAGGAAAATAGACATCTCTGAGCTCCTAAAGATATAAAGCAAGAAGACTTCTCAGGATAATTCTGTTATATAGTGTAATATAGTGGAATCATAGAATCATCATAAAATAGCTTGGGTTGCAGGCGACTGTGATCATCTAGTTCCAACCTCTCTACCATGGGAAGGGATGCCACTAGATCAGGTTGCCTAGGGCCCCATCCAACCTGGTCTTGAACAGCTCCGGAGATGGGGCACCCACAACTTCTCTAGGCAACCTGTTCCAGTGCCCCACCATCCTCCTAACATGTACTCTAATTCTCCTTACTTTTATTTAAAATGATTCCCTTGTCCTATCACTATATGCCTGTGTAAAAAGTTGCTCTCCATCTTGTTATAACACACCTTTAAGTACTGAAAGGCTGCAAGGATGTCTCCGTGGAGCCTTCTCTTCTGTAAGATAAACAATTCTAGCTCTCTCAGCCTTTCTTTATAGGAGAGGTGCTCCAGCCATTTAATCATCTTCATGGCCTTCCTTGTTGATCTTCCCTTGTTAACTGATGCAATCACTTTATCACAGAAGGCCACCCGATTGGTCAGGCATGATCTTCCCTTGGTGAAGTTGTGCTGGCAGTCTTGGATCACCTCCTTGTTTTGCACGTCTCTTGACGTTGCTTCCAGATGGATCTGTTTCCTGATCTTCTCAAGCACAGAGGTAAGGCTCGCTGGTCTGTAACACCCCGGGTCTTCCTTTCTACCTTTTAAAAATGGGAAAGATGATTCCCTTTTTCCAGTCACTGGGGACTTCGCCTGACTGCAATGACTTTTCATATATGATGGAGAGTGGCTTGGAAACTACATCAGCCAGTTCCCTCAGGACCTTGGAATGCATGGCATTGGGCCACTTAGACTTGTACTTGTTCAGTTTCATCAGGTGGTCTTAAATAACGCTAAGCTTAACTCCACTTTTTAAGGACACGTGCCACTGCATGTTGTGAACAACTTCACTTTGTATTAAATATGCCTGAGATGCCCATCATATCAAGCTCCACCAGGAGTAATTCAGAATGCCAGGGAAGCTTGGTGTTAATGAAACACTGGAGCTTTCAAAGCTGGGATGTTTCTAGTGAGGTCACAATTCCAGGTACCTAAGAATATTTTAAGTTTAAAATAAAGAGAAGAATCAGAGCTGACACATCTGTAGACACAAATGACCAAGTAATAAGGAATATTTTGGATTAGAAATGTACTTGTCTTAGGACATAGGTCATGTTCATAAATATAATATTAATTACAAAGAAAGATGGACTGGTAGAATTGATAAATAGATATCTTTGTACCAGCTGATACTGCTCAAGTGCTGATGAAATACTCAAAGTAGATAATTTAATGAACTAAGATGTTTTATTAAGCAATAAAAAGGAATTTGGCAATACTGATACTATAATATTTATTTTAAGCTTGCAGTATTGAGGATTTAGAGTATGGTGTCATGACAGAATAAACCAGTGCAAATCTGGGTTATGCAATTTCATCAGGAAGATGATCTGGCTAAAAAATTATTACTTTTTGTATAGAGGGTGATGTGCAGGAAGAAGGGGACAGACCAGCTGAACTATGTCCATAATATTCGTTAAACAAGAAACTATGTAATAATGCTATTTTCATAAATTACTGATAATTATTCTGTTTAATCAATACATTGGTTTTGATCAAGAAATTTGTTATGCTTATTAATAACGGTGAAATGCCTAGAATCAATGAGACCATACAAAAAGGTTATCTATTTTTTAATCACATATCAATAACAAAATAATCGAAATATAAATGATTAATAGAAATCAACAAATAGTAAGCTTTAAGACTATCGTCTTATCTGATTTGTTCATACCAGCAGGAATCGAGATCAGAAAACATAGGAAGTAAACCTAAAAAAAATCAATGTATACACCGCAATTGTACTGAGAAATTATGCCTGTCCTGAATTCTACCAGTGGTGAGCAATGTTTACCGTCAGTGGATGAAATGTGCAGCTTTATGCTTCCATACTGCAACAGCAGTTTCCCTATTGTAATTTTTTTTTTTAATCTTTTCTACATTTCCCTAAGAAGTTCAGGAGCTTGGGTACCCTATTTCTAGATTTCTACCTTTCTCTAGACTAAGACTACTTTTTTATTCCTTATGGACAAGTACGTGAATGTGTGATTTGTTCTGTTTATTTGGTTTGTTGTCATCTTGTGTAAAAGCTTGCTTACTCCTTGTTCAACTGTTTCCCTCTCTGGCGATACATTTTATTATTTCCATACTTATTTTGTTATCAGATAAATAGACATGTTTTCCTGGGCACTTTGGGCGCTTTCCTGCAGCAGTAGGGAAAAAAAAAAAAAAAAAGGCATTAGTCATCTTATGATATTTTTTCATTTTTTTAATCTGTATTTTATTTTTCTTAGAAATTGTTACTCTATTTCTCCCTTTTGTTCTCTTTAGCGTAAATATTAATGCACTACTCCTGATGAAAGACTTATGTGTCAGAGATCTCTGTTAAAGGTATTTACCACAATGCATTAGCATCAGAAAAGACTCCTTGTTTGGATATTTTATATAATACTGCCGTGCCTCCAGATTTTTTTGGTGTTGCTGTTATATATTGAAATGCACATAAATGCAGTGACACTTGCAAGTAACTCTATTGGGCTTACATGACAAGGGTTTGGTAGCAGGGGAGCTGCAAGGGTGGCCTCTGTGAGCAGAGACCATAAGCTGCCCAATGTCAGAAAAGAGACAGCTCCAAAAGGGATGTGCTCCTGGCCAGAGCAATGAAGTTGGCTGTACTTACTGGTTGGAAAAAAAAAAAAGAAAAAAAAAAAGGTAAGTCAGTGAAAGTTATTCCATCATTAGATATATAAGCCATTCTGTAGGCTGAACCATTCAATAGATTAATTTAATTTATATGATCATTTAAGTCCTGATCCAGTTATTTCTGTGCTGCATCATTCATTCCCTTGACATCATGTATTGAAACAAAGGTTTAGTATGATTTTTTTTTTTACATGAAACTGTATTCCCTGTTTGAATTTTTATCATGTGGAGACAAAAATAAAATAAATCTGTGTATTATTGCATTTCTAAATAGTTCCATATAGCAATAGTTCCATTTCAGCATTACTTCGCAATATAAGTCCCATATCAGCTCCCAGGTGTTTGGTGTTTGTTTTTTATACAGAATATGGGTCCATAACAATATTCCAGTGACAATCTCATGTACCACAGAATTGGGCAAAATTGTCTTTAGTCAGTTTCTTTCTGTCCCCATTTCTTTTCTACAGCTGTAGGAAAGCTGGCTTTCATAGCCACTCAGGCATTTTTATTTGTTTTCATTCCAATTCTTAGTTATTCTCTCTTGCCTTTGTTTCTTCAGGCCTTTGCCAACTAAACATAAGTTTATATTCTCCAAGGGTTGCAGTGAAAGGATGTAGTTCTTGTAAATTGAACAGGAAATACACAGATAAAAAAAAAAAAAAAAGTGTTGATTTACTCATTAAAAACAATTCATTTCAATTCATTTTATCTAACAATTCAATTCATCACAGATAGTACATTTCTAGCCTTTTGAACATCAACTACACATTGATGTAATATGACACTTTTGATCAACACACCATAAATCTCTTGAAAAAGGAGAGTAACATAATTCCCACCATTTTTAATGGCTCCAACTGGCAAATTTGGTAGCAGGGTCTTTTTTGTATCTAATCTGTGATTATTTAAAGACACATTCTGGCAATATACAGCCTTTAGTCCAGGGATATATTCTTATTTTGAGTTGTCTTGTAAATGAAAACTAATTCTGGAAGAAATACCCCCTTCCCCCCAACCCCAAGCACTTGCCAAAATCATAGATACATGATTATATAAATAATATGATAAAATCATGGAATGGTTTGGGTTGGAAGGAACCTTAAAGCCCACACAGTTCCAATCCCTCTGCCATGGGCAGGGACACTTCCCACTAGACCAGGTTGCCCAAAGCCCCATCCAGCCTGGCCTTGAACACCTCCAAGGATGGGGCATCCACAGTTTCTTGGGGCAACCTGTGCCACTGCCTCACCACCCTCTGAGTAAAGAATTTCTTCCCTATATCTAATCTAAACTTACCCTTTTTTAGTTTAAAGCCATTACTCCTCATTACTACACTCACAAAGAGCCCTCCCCAGATTTCCTGTAGCCCCCCTTTAGGTACTGGAAGGCCTCTATAAGGACTCCCCAAAGCCTTCTCTTCTTCTGCCTGGTGCCCATGTGAAATAGCAGCAGCAGATAAAATGCCAGCAGCTTTCTTACTATTTTGCAGTCTAACAATTTCCTTTTGGTTATTTGACCTTTACAGGTTATTTTTTCCTTCCAAAGTCAGTGTGTGTGCTTCACTAGATTGTTCTTGGCAGAGTCAGACTTAGATACTTCTTTGCATACCACTCATGGTCTTGTGTTAGAATCATAGAATCATGGAAAAATTAAGGTTGGAAAAGACCTTCAAGGTCATCTGGTCCAACCGTTCCTCTACCACCAAAGCCATCCACTAAACCATGTCCCTAAGCACCACATCCAACCTTCCCTTGAACACCCCCAGGGATGGTGACTCCACCACTTCCCTGGGCAACCTGTCCCAATGCCTGACCACTCTTTCTAGAGAGTGTGTCCTAATTGTTTTAACTGTTGAAGAGTAGTGCTCTTTGTCTAATTCTTTGTTTTAATTGTTGAAGAGTAGTGGCATGATGTTTCCATTTTTCCACTCACCACAGACTTCGCCTGACTGCCAGGACTTTTCAGCTATGATGGAGAGTGGTTTGGCAACCCCATCAGCCAGTTCCCTCAGGACCCTGGGATTCATTTCATCAGGGCCCACAGACTTGTACCTGTTTAGATTCATCAGGTGGTCTCGAATGAGCTTTTCATTTACAGTTGGTGGGACTTTGATCCCCCAGCCTCCATCTATAGGTTCAGGGAAATGAAAGACTTGGGACGCCCATCTACCAGTGCAGACAGAGGCAAAGAAGGTGCTGAGTACCTCAGCCTTCTCCATGTCTGTCGTTACCAATTACTCAGATATAGAAACTCACTCTTAATACATGTATAAGAAATTAGCCACCTATAATCGCTTACATGCTTCTATTTTCACCCCTCCGTCTATTTTAACAAATGTTAAAGGTGCATGGTGGGCCTTGGGGACTCCTCCTGTCACCCTAACGCAGCAGCCCGAAGGGAGCTGGGTCCTCTCTTGTGCTCTTCCTCAAGGCTCTGTGCAGAAGGGCTGCTACTCCTCACACAAGGGCTGGCAGATTGGAAAGAAGCACTCACACAACCCCTGAGAATCAGCAAGAGTTCTTTATTGCCAGGTGTTTGGTGGCTCCAAGCTAATGCTTGAGATGGAGCCTGAGTGACAATGAGTAGGGAGCTTGCCAGGCCCTGCTGCGAAGCTGTTGGAGTTCTCTGATAGCACAGAGCAAAGACCTGCCGGGGTAGTCCCAGGTCTGATGTGGCCAAGGTAGATCCACTTCCATGGGCTCCTCCATCTCTTCTTGTGGACCCACCTCCATGGGCTCCACAGTGTTAGGCAGGAGGACAAGCCAGCCCTTGCCTGGGACTTCCCACATGGGATGTCTCCCATTAGGAATATTTTCAGGCCAGGGTGCTGAACCAGGGGGTTGCCCAGTTCCATGTTTAGGCCCCATGCCGCTGTCTAGTTCATTTCCAGGCATGGATTCAACACTGCTGTCTGTTTTATGGCCGTGGCTGGGTCCCACACTGTATTCTGGCTGATAGGCACACCTCTGCTCCCCACGGCTGTCTGCCTCATGCTCCCGCCTTTGCTCCACACCACCACTGCACCACTGGTTAGGCCCAGGCCCCCTGTCACTGTATGTTTGAGGGGCTGGCCTGTTCCCCGCATCTCTGCGGTACCAGTGATATCGCTGATATGTGTCTGTGGGCCGGGCACTAGACATCCCCCCAGGCACTGGTGTCTTTTGTGCCAGAGGTGCTTTCCCTCTGCCCATGACACATTTTCCTCACATTAGCTGCCATCTTTCTCGTGCTTCCTCAGACCGCTTCACTGTCCTCACACCAAGGAGAGCTGCCGCTCGCCTTGCTCCTTCTCTAGCCTTCTTTCTGCTGCTTACGCTGTCTCTCAGAGGACAGAGTAGCTGAGCAAGTGGCAGGCCAGCTGCAGAGGGGCCTGTTTTATAGGGCCTGGGGCAAAGGCGGGGCAGCAGTGGTCACTGTAACCTCAGCAAACCTCTGTG
This sequence comes from Aythya fuligula, assembly GCF_009819795.1. Lineage (NCBI taxonomy): Eukaryota > Metazoa > Chordata > Aves > Anseriformes > Anatidae > Aythya > Aythya fuligula. The sequence goes on along the minus strand of NC_045560.1, from coordinate 141,958,922 downwards.
ATGCCCAACATGAGTGGTCCAAAGGCAGCTGTGCTGGGAGCAGCCTGGAAGATGCCCTCACATGAAGGAAGGAAGAGGGTTGCATCTGCTGAGGGCCCCTTTTCTGAGGCTGGCTCCCCCAGGCCATTTGGCTTGCCTCAACCCATTTTTCTACAGATCTCCAAGGGTTAGAATATCTTGTTAACAAAAGAAATTGCATGTACTGGATTATTAGGACACACTTTCATTTGCTTTATTCTATACTCTCAGAATACTTTTTCTGTCATTTACTATCAACAAAGCCTCTATACTGTCAGAATACTGTAGCATCTAACGCAGCTGACTATACTTAGTGGTCCATCTTGTTCTGTGAAGTTAATCCTCACAAACAACTTTATGTGAAGCTGAAACTACATTATCTTTCTATGTTTCATAAAATTATATTGAATTCAGAGATTGATTCATCAGAGGTAATATTATATCCTCTTTTTTGAGGTATGTTTTGCTTTAGTTCTGTGTATTTCAGTAGTGGAGATAAAACTCAGTTACAAATATTTTTGCAGCTGAAGCAAAATATGATGCAGTTTACATGAGATTTTTCAGATGGTGTTGTTCTGCATAACTTGCAATGTGACTATAATACAGTCTTTTTTCTGTTTGCATACCTCTCACGAGAGACGGCGTAGCAAATTCTTCTCAGTCTGGACATAATTCATTCGGAAATTGTCTTGCATATGAGGTGACTTCTGTTTTACAGACGAGGTTCAAAATCTTGCATATATGAATGGTGATTGTCATGTTGGTGTCAGAGAGCCTAAGCACCAATGCCTTACAAAGCAGCGCTTCAGTGTTATGCCATGCACATTGCCAAGCTTATGTAGCAGTTGTCTCAAATATGTTTCACAAAACATATGCTGTGAACAAAATTTTATCTTCTCCTGAACCTTCTGAAATACTTTTTGTCCTGTGGAGGTTACACTGACGACAGAGACTTCAGTTTTCTTTCTTAAATCCCTGAAATGAGTATATATCTCACATATTTTTCTTTTACCATGAATCAGATTGTATCTGGTCTGATTTTTTTACTGTTGGACTGAGTAATCACATCACTTTCTTTAGCAGTTGATCATACTGTTTCTGAACTGATGTTATTCTTTCAGATATTCAGTTGCTATAGGATTACATGTTACATTCCCTAGATTCTGCTGTTGTGCTATAACTTTCTTTTGTGACATTGTGCAAAAATGGATGCAGATTATTACGTTTTAATTTTCTCTACAGTGTCTTGAAAATTCGTGTTCAAATAGCCTCTCATCAAATCTAATTTCTCAATATTGCTCTATTGTTCTTTCTCATATAGAATACTATAGCGATGAATTGGTGCTGTCTTAATAACATATTAAACTCTATGAATCAGAGAAATCTAAATTTCACTTTCATTTCTGTTAATCCACTGAGAGAGGAAATTCAGTTTAGGTAAAATCCTTTCTTTTATGTCTGCATAAAACTCTGAATCTATCACTGAAGACTATATATCCATTCATTATGCTGTCATCCTTGTGTAGAGCTTCCCTTTCAAACTCCCCTGAATGGCTTCTAGGTATTGTCTAATCACTGTTTTATAGAGAGCTGGGAGCCTTGATGATCATAGAATAATACTTTATCCCAAGTTGGAAGGGACCTACAAGGATCATCAAGTCCACTTCTGGTTCCACACAGGACTACCTAAAAAGCACCAGAATAGATCACCATGCTAGTTCTGCACTCTGATCATCTGCTTGTTGCAGACTCTACTGCTTGTCTGCATATCAGTTACCAATTGTATTAATAACAAAGGACTGGACAGTAATTATTGTCCATTACAAATATTATGTGTGTTTGGCCTGTGAAACTGACATCTGCTAGACATGCAATACACCACTCATTTATTTACATGGTATCAGGTATCAAGTTCAAAACTGATTTGTAACTCAATACTAAGTCAAATGGTGTACTCATATGTACATACATACATATACTCATATGTAACACTAAGGTTATACCGGACTGCAGATTTCTGATACTGCCTCTGTGTTTACTGAGTTGATTGTATTCAATGTTGATTGTATGACTAATTGCATAGACAGTTCAACATACCTCACTGGTAGTTGCTCATCACACAGTGCAATTAGAGAGCTGTGGAGATGGTTGAACACTTGCCACCCATTTCTGCCCAAATCCCAAGGCAAGAAAACAGTGATCAACATTGTAGCACATTCCTCTTAATCCACAACATTATTTTTTTTGGTAAACTGTTAAAATTCCTCTGAAACATAGAATATTGTCAGATTGAGAGTTTCTAACAGAAAGGTGTTCTGGTAGAAGTCTTTCAGCATCTTCTACTTCACACCTTTTTGATGGTTAATGAAAGGGTGCTCAAGACATCATCTTCCTTGCACAGATGGCAGCCCTACAGGCTGCTCTGGGACTTGTGAAGGAATTGGACAGCTGATTAGTTATTTTCCTTGCTCCAAACAGCTGCAAAAGTTTCCAACAGTGAGGGCAGAGATCTGGCAGCTTTTCTGACCTCATCCAGTCCTCTGTTCTTTTCTCATGCTCCCTACTGTTTCACGTGCTCCTCCTCTAACCTTGTAAACTAATCAGAAATAGAGAGTTAAAACTCTTTTTTGCAGCTGCAACAGCTGTTCCAAGAGGGCTTAGGTGTCTGCACACCTTCCCTCATTTCTTGAGCAGAATGGTTAAGTCTGGATGTACAACTGTAAAGGAAGAAAAAAAAAAAAAAAAAAAAAAAAAACTTACTAAAGTTGTCAGATCATTAGTTTGCATCATCTGATGTTGTCATGCTGTCATATAAAGCACTTTTTCAGTACACTATTTATTCAGGTCAAGGCCAAAATATGCCAAAGGGCTTCCAAGCCCTTGTAGTTTTGATAGCTAAAGGAATGTCAGACTGTCTTGCTAGAATTCTGTTGGATCTTTTTTTCACACCTTGCATGTATTTTGGAGGGGCTGTAAGTCAGTGGCTGGAACACAGCATTTTTTTCTTTTACTGGCCTATATACTTTGATGAAGATTTCTTAGTTCCTCTGTAGAGTTGAGGAAAGGTTATGGGTTATAAACCACCCTGTAACTTTAACCTCGGGTTCTGAAAATCATAGAACACATTAAAGATGCCAGTGCTCAGTGAAGAGTTATATTTTAGGTGTCTCCAAGACACATTTCAATTTCCTTTTGAGTGTGAGCGCAGGAAGATGTAATGTCATTCCTACATTGCAGGTGTAAGAGGTGGGAGATTTAAATGGGAAATACTATGGCTACTTACATGGAAACACTGAAGATCTTTTTGAATGAGGACATTTTCATTTCAGAAAGAGGGTATGATTTTTCACTAAAAAGTAGGATTAGGCAGGCCAAAAGAGGTGGTATGGCCATGCTACAGATATCAGAGCAGGATTATAAATCTGGATTTGTGATCAAGGTCCACCTTTGTAATGGCAAATGACTGATAGGCCTGTGGAGCTTTAGGAAAAAGAAGACATCTCTAGTCAGGCCAATATTTCTTTTGTTTCTACTCACCAAAAGCCAGAAGAGGACCAGAGATTTTGACACACGCAGGAGAATGCTGAGCAGTACCCTGCACCTGTTCAGTGAAGGTAGGAATTATAAAACTGTCCTTCAGTGGATACCATTTAGAGAGAGGATGTACATATGCTGTGGGTTTTCCTGGAAGGTAACAGTCTTCTTTCAACTACCATATCATGGCAGAAAAATTACCAGAAAGTTAGTAAAATGTATTCTGTATCCAGGACATAGTGTTAAATATAAAAGAAAGTGATAAAGAAAAAGAGCATGAAAAGCTAACAAATTCTATCAGCCCTCTTGCTTCTATCTAAGGTGTGAACATAGGTTTTAGAGTGTGTTATTCAGTCACCTGAAAAGTTTTGATGGCTCTATTTCTTTACATAAAGTGAGGTATGTTTGCAATTTGTCTCTTGTGGTTTTGGTTTGCTTCTTTGTGATGCCATTTAAGTACTATATTCTGTGTATTACAAGTATGCTTCTTTTTCTCTCAGAACTTGATGATCCTGGAGATCTTTTTGTAAATTGTAATTTCACCACAGTGAAGCATATTTGATAGTAAAATGCTACTGATATCAATTGCAGGAGTGGCAGGCATTATTCTTAGTAAAGTTAAGGCCATTCAGGACTTTTATGATCTTTTTTGATTGGCAAGGAGATTCACAATGAGAGATATCATGACAGGAAAAAAGCTGCATCAATTAACATGCAAAGGCAAATTAGCATCCCTGATGGAAGTCTAGAAAAGCAAAGGCATGACAGAAGGAACATGACACATTTTTTCCTTGTGCAAACAGAATCTACAAGCTTCATTTCACTTTAGACTGTTAGATTTCAAGTCTTAGAAATTTACACCAAGGTCAGCTGCTGTACAGACATTACATTAGATTTAGCAACTCATAAAATTCACAAAAAAAAAAAAAAAAAAAAAAGCTCTAATTTTCTAGACTCACTGATCTATATCTCACCTATACAAATTCCTGCATGGTCCCTTGCTTTTATGCATTTTTCCTAGTTGTAGGATCACACCGCAGGGGAGAAAGGGAGAAAATTAATTACATTGTATTTATATTATTTTTTTCTGGCTAATGATTTTGTCCAGAGGAGCATCCCTGTGGATTTTCTGCTGCCTTTCTATGTATAAGGCTCTATTTTCTTTTGTAACTCCCAATGTAAATACTCACAAATAATAATTTCCTCTGTTTCTTATAAAAAGTCAGGCTACTTTCTCTTACAAAAACTCTTTATGAGTTAATCTGTCAGGAATAAGTTTACTCACTTGTCCCAAATGCACCTCTTTTAGTACTGATACCACTACTTCTTGCTTAAATATCTATTTTGTACTAAATTTCACTTCTCCTCAGGGTTACTAGTCTTCTGATACTAGATGTCATAAGGAAGAGATACAGCTAAAACTGTCACATGAAGGGGCTTAAGGAAAAAAAAAAAAAAAAAACTATTTAGAATTTGGAACCTGAAAGGAGAAGAAAATCTGTGGTATTGATGGAATACTTCAATATTTGGTGTCCTTGGCTGCTTTATTGATAATAATTGTGGATGACAAATACAGTCTAGAATAATCTGAGTGCTAGATGTACAGCTCAAAGTCAAGGTATGCTAGGAGACTTCTTGTACTTAGTTCACTCTACAGTTACCTCAGAGGGAAATCATAGATGAAAACTTGGAAGCGGTAGACCAATAATACAGCAAAGGCTATAATTTGACAAGTAAGCTATGATATCATTAAAAAAAAAAAAAAAAAAAAAAGCAGTTTGTTAACATTAGGATACTAAAACTGTTAAATTGTTTTATTTATTTCACTCTTGCATTTCCTAGAGTGTGCTAGCAAGCCATACTCACCAAAGACATTATCTTTGAGCTATCAGCTGTAATACAGGGTGCTATCTGATTTCCTGAAGGACAGAAAAACAGTGTGTGCTTCTCAAATGGCTGAGTAAAAGGCTCTTGGTGAGGGATGAACTCCCGAGCATCAGGAAGAGCTTCTGAACTGTGACAACTCCTAACCAATGTGCTGGTAGATTAACCCTACTTCTCAGTTCTTCAGGAGAAACAGTTAGTCCCTCTACTTTTGTTTCACAAAACAGTGGAAGAAAATTACGAGTCATTTACTGGTCACATCTATTACCGCTTCTTTGTTTTGTTTTGTTTTGTTTTGTTTTAGTAGTGGTGGTGTTTTTTATTGTTGTTGTTTGTTGTTGTTTTTATTGTTCTTGCTTGTTTGTTTTGAGGAAGCAAAGCACAAGGCAAAGAGTTTTGCAAGTGTCAAGAGAACTATAGCTGAATAAAGGAGAACGCTGAAAAAAAGTTTTGAGAGATTTAGGAAAGTTGCCTGAGGGACTACTATTTTAGGATGTGGAATATGTTGTCACATGATAGTAATTCTGATGTTTTAATATTTTGTTACTTTTTAAAATTGCATAGCACTAATAGAAACTATTCTAATTGTTGGAAAATTGAAATATCCTTCAGTAAAAGCTACCAGGTGTTACCATTAAAGTTAACTAGTTTCTTTTGGGAGTAGAAAACTATTTATTTATTTATTTATTTATTTATTTATTTAAAAAAAAAAAAAAAAAAAAGAAAGGGTAGTTAATTACATTGTATTTCAGTAAAGTTATATGTAAGCAATGTCACCCAGTCAACCAATACATAACATGACTAAGATAACCAGTGACTACATAAATATTATCTTTTGGCAGCAAGGAACAGAATGCATTTTTCCTGCAATGAGTTTGAAGACATAATTATTAGAATGAATATGTTTTTCAAAAAGCTATAAGGAAAAATTTGAGTAGAATCAAAATCCTTGGTAAATCACATAATCTGTTCAAACATAATTAGTGAATTATAGCTGAGAATATTAACTTAGAATAGTTCAACCATCTTTTTGGCTGAATCTCAGTCTCTTACTTTATTATACTGTTCTTCTTGCAAAAATGTTATTACACAGAAAAAAAAAAAACTGACAATGGAAAATGTTGTAAAAGTAGAAATAATTTTTATTGTTTCATAGGATTATTTGTATCAGCCAGAATAATTAGATGCTTTTGACAACATACATTGAAACAAATGTATAAATAAAGACTATAAAGTCTTTAACCATGGAGACTGCAAGCCAATAATTCTTCATAGTGGATATCCCAGCAATGATTTTTCTAGAAAATCAAAGCTCCACATTTTGTTCTATTTTTCTAAAAGTGCTCAACCCTTTTAAAGTCAAGCCAAATTTTATCTATGAACCTATGTGCTTTATTAAATTCTAATGTTAATGTTACATGCGGGGGGAGGGAATCATATTGTGAATTATTTGTAGTGAATTATTGTGAATTATTTGTAGTGTTGATCTTGCAGGGACTAGGGTCAATGCCTAAAATGATTATGTGACATAAAGTGACATAATCAAACTTACCCTCTTTTTTTCTGATTAAGTTCTGTTGGATTATCCATATTCTTTGAAAATGTTAATATGTTTTGAAAAGGTACAGTAATATTAATGTAAGTATTAGAGAATCAGAAAACGTTAAGAAACTAAATTGAACAAATATTATCTAGAAAACATGGTATAATTATCCCATAGAGAAAGCATAAACTCTCTGTAAATATACATCATATATACATATAGATAAATATATATATTCACACAAAATATATTGAATATTTTGATGTATTATCCTTGTAAATAGCAACAACATCAAAAGAATATTTAAGGAACAGAAATGATAAAAGAATCTGAAGTTTCATGTAACAAACAAAATAGCAATAGTTGCAGTGTCTGTGTCAAGGTAGTCCACTTTTCCTTTGCTATATAGCTTGAAGAGTTCTTTTCTAGGGAAATCCCACCGCAAATGACTATTCCATCACATGAAAATTATTGCTAGTTATTTATGCTGAAATGTAGTTTCATGATTGGGACAATTAAGTAATTTGTTAACTCAAAAGGAAAAGGAATTCAGGATGGAGGAGCTGAGAGCCTCTAGGCTGAACTGCCTAACTAAGACAGTATTGCCTGAAGAATCATTGTCTTTGTTATAAAGGAAGCTAACAGCAACCCCTGCATTTCTGCTGCTTAATACTTTTCATTATGATTAATGCTTTTGCCCTTCTGCTTGAAGTGTATCTCTGCTGTTTGGAAAGGAAGTGTCTTATAGGCAGTGATTTTTTTTTTTCTTGTAATATAAAATGCAATCTGTTATCTGGTAATATATAATCTCACAAGAATTACCATTTTAATTTCACTATTTGCATTCCTTGTGAAGTGTCACAGACCTTGCACAAATGCTAAGGCCCAGATCACATCACTGCCACAATAAATTGATTATACCAGAAGTTACCCATTCAGTTGTAGTATAGTGAGAAGAAGAATAAATATGGAATTAACTTCAATTACATGATTATATAGTGCTTTTCTCTACAAATTTTAGCCTCCTTCTCTACAGCGAGGAAACATAAAAGAGGACAGAACCTTGCAACATGAAGAGCTACGTCCTTATACCATGAACTAAAAGGACAGAAGAGTGATGTTTTATTATGAGTGCATTCATAGCACATAATTAACATTCCACTAAAATAATTATAACTTGAAATGGAAAAGATATTTTAAAGAAAAAAAAAAATCCAGTTGATTCTTGATGGTCAGGGAGAAGTTTCTTAGTGCCTTCCATAGTGCAAAATCTCATTTGTTTATAGTTAATATTTAACATTACTCTACAGCGCACATTGTGCTTTGTTTAAAGCAACCTGAGTCACTACATGTGACTAGAGTCACTAGGTCTTCTAGACCTAGACAGTTGGCTTTCTGCACCAGCATTAACAACTATAATTGTGTTGGTACCTCAGAAGGGAAGAAGTCTGGGACAGTTTCAAAGGCACCTTTCTTGATCTTATGTTCACTTTTTTTTCTGTTGCAACAGATGGAAGAATCCCCTTGAACTTCTTCATATGGGTGGCTGATTATTAAAGTTAGTCAATCACATAGTAAAAATGAATTGCCAACATCATTGATACATGACTTTGTATAAAGGAGAGTCAAAATACAAATTTGGTCCTATATATTTGTGTAAATTTATAAAAGAACATGACACAATTATATTTTCTAGAAAAAGTACCTCTCTTGGAGACAGATGATACAAGTTCTATTCCCAGATGTTCTGCTTGATTGCTCAGGAAACTTATTTGGTCAGGTGGATATTAGTTTCTTCATAAAAGGGAAAGGATGCTTATTGCCTTCATGTTTTTCTTAATATTCTTACTGAAGACTGTTGTCATTCTTTAATTGTACAAAGAAACATAATTAGACAGAAACTAAACAAGCGGACTTCTGAACCAGTAGACTTCTTATTTGTGATTGCACTTGTATAAGTGACTGCCTCCAACAAAAGGATAAAAAGTTTAAGTGAGAAGCTGGAAAGTCCTTGGCATACTGTAAGCACTGCTCTGCAACAATTAAAACATCAGCATATTATCAGCACTCTTCTCATCCTAATCCAAAACATAGCACCCTACCAGCTACCAGGAGGAAAATTAACTCTAACCTAACTGAAATCAGGACAGTCATATTCCACTTAAATATGAATCTGCTAAAATTATGTATTTTAAACAGCTAAAACATCTAAAAGGTTCTAAATTTAAGACCTATTTTGTTTCTTTTTCCCCTTCATTCTCCCTATTCAATGTGATTGTCTCCGTTACCAACTAAAGACATTCCTGAAACTGTGCTTGAGAAGCCCTCAAAGCATCTTAAAGGACTGATGAGTCAGAAAATAATGGGAAGCAAGAAATGAAGTAAACAATAAGGATATTTTTTTTTTCAAGTGAATTGTCCTTAAACATGCCTCATGCTAGAAAAGCACAGATAAAAGAACTTTTTCTCATTGAGGATGAACAAATTATAACACTTCTCTATGGGCTAGCAATCCACCTTTCAAGACTGCTATGTTTCTTGAAGGACTCATTATATGTTGGGATTAAAATGTTTCAGATCTTAGCATAGGCATATCTGAGGGATTCCCAAAAAACAGGATTGCTGAAATGTTCTCAAAATTAGTTGGAGAAGGATCGAATCTCAAATTTATTTTCCTTTTGTTCCAAGCATATATATATTTGTATTGTTTTCCTGTTCTTTCTCATCTTTACATAAATGTCATAAAGGCCATTTTTACTTGTTGGTATAAGGGTATGCCTGCTCCTTTCTCAATTTTCTGAAGTGTTGTTAATAAAAGCCAACTGAATAGAGAGTGCTCCTGGCAATTCTAATTATAGGATAATTTGAATGTTATTGAAGGGAAAGGGAATGTCCAAATAGTGAATGACAGAACAGAACAAGAAAGGTAGACAACTGACCTTGATTACAACCTAGAATTGTCACTAAACATTACACAAATCCTTACAAACTGCTGTTTCATAAATTATTTGTGACACTTACAATAAATATTTAACTAGATCTCCTGTGGTGTATTTAAAGCAAAGTGAAAATGTCTTTAAATTAATAAGATAAAACGGTACTTATTATGGTCCTAACAAACTCTCATGTAGCATTAATATGATACCTTACATCTATACTGAATTCCTATAGGCTCATGTACTTCTGCAGATTTCTATTCATTTTTTCAGGATTTTGTTTGCTCTTTGGAACTACATTAATATGCCAGTTCATACATTTTGAGCCTTCATGTCTTTCTTTTGAGTCTTATTTATTCTTAGATGTTTATAGCATCACTCATGCTATTAATTTAATTATTTTCCTTAATATTGGCTAGAAAAGCAGTCAAAATCAGTAATGTGGTGGGGTTTGTTTGTTTGTTTGTTTGTTTGTTTTTTAATGTAACTTCAGAAATAATTTTATAATTAGCATATTGCTATAACTAGCATGCTGACCTGAATTACTAGACAACGTGTTGTTTTTGATGTTGTTCCATTTGGGAGAAGAAATTAACAATTAAAACTTGGTATCATTAGTTCAATTCTGTTCCTTTCTAAGAATAAATAAATATGCTCAGATTATGAGAATATACTTGTTTACTTATTAAGAACAAGTTTTTGTTTGTTTGTAGTTTTTTGACTTTTTTTAAATTTTCCTCAGCATAACTCTAAACTTCTGCCTTCTACAATTCTGACCTTTTTAGGTTTTCCAAGAACCCCTGCTATGTTGGAGACTGCCCACACAGTTAAGCACTGCTTCCTAATAAACTAAAATTAAAATTTAAGAAAAAGGCTTAACTGTTAGTTTACCAATAGAATCCTTCTAACAGTACAGTCAAAGTACAATACAAATCAAACAAAAAAGTCTTGCTCACTCGTAAGGTGGAGATTGTAAAGGAAGTGATTATACGATAGGATTTCAGCATGACAAAAATCTGAGCTATTGCTTTTAAAGTTAGAAAATTCTGAACAGAGTGGTTGATTCATCTATGTTTTAAAAGTAGCATTACAGTGCAGTCTGGCACTCCTACAATAATTGTTTTTCTTCCTAAATTATGCTGTAGTATAATAAGAAAGAAGTAGATGTCTTGATGTTAGAGAGTTGTCCAAAGTGGATACATATATATCTTCTTTCATTCCCAGAATGTCTCACCAGAGCATGCTAAATATCATAACTCGTTTAAATAAGCCCAACTTTAATTTCTAATTGAATGTTATCTTCTTTCACAGTTCTTTTAAAATCTCATGGCTGATCCTTTTTGTATATCCAGATACAGTCCAGAATGCCTCAGTAAGGGATTACCTGGATGCATTGAAATGTGTTAATGCTCGGGTGTGCTGAGAACTCATGCTTTTTATTTCCTAGGCAAATGCTCTAATCACAACTGTTATGCAGGAAAAAAAAATAAAATAAAGAAATTAAACACTGCAGGCAGTAGTGTTAGTGCGGCTGTCTACAGGACAACTCTGGCTATATGGTAATTTGCCTGGATACCTTGTAGCCTGGGAAACAATAAAGTCTCTTTCATATTGCTTTGTAAGTCTAGCCACTTAGGATAAGTTGGAAGTACTAGCTCTAGATACCAATTTGGGACTCATGTAATTTTAGGTATTATCTAGACAGACTAAATCTCATGTAAAATGTATAACTTTGCACAAAATGACAACCTGAGCCAAATGACATTTTCAAACCCCATGTAATACTTTTTGCATGTCTGACAGTTTTGGATACAGCCAGTTTTTCCACAGGATGCAATAGTAATTTTTCACATTACATTGTACATTATTGGCAGCTTCTGTCATCCTACACAACAAATGTATCACCTATTCAGTGTTACTCAGCAAGTCAACACTCCTTAATTAGACAGAAAGGTAATTACTATAGATCTCACTGTGATGAGTTTCCTCTCTCCTCTAATGAATAACTTATTTTTTTAAGGCAATCCTTCAAGGAAAGTCCCCATTGCCATGGCAAATGTGGAGTTTGGATGCCCTAGGAATGTCTGCCCCTACAGATCCAATGTCAGTTTGGCCAGGAAAAACAAGACAAGCTTTGTTCTCCCAGCTCTTTGCTGTGTTCTGTTCATCTGACTAATAAAGCTTCTAAATGGATGCACAAGAACTGTACTAGTCTTGTTAAATAGCTTTTTTTTTTTGAAATAAATTTCTTAGAATTGTCAGAGATGGACAATTCTGATAAATTATTAAAATTCCAATTTCTAATCTGTTCTACATCTCAATTATACAATTCTGCTGAGGTTTCTGACCTTATATTATTTTAAAGTATTGGTTCCTTTAATCCTTGGTGAAGTTCATCTCAGTGAGAATGCTCCAGATTTTGGTGAGTTTTCCTGGTATCTTACCTATTCTGTGGAAAAATATTTTGTTTTAGACAGCCTTTCATCTCTGACATCTTAGATGTTAAAAATAGCTCTGTAAAATGAATATTTTGTAGTTGCTGGTCAAAAATAAATAAAATAAATAAAATATATAATTGATTATATTTATCTTTTGGTCCTTCCTGGGAAACTTCTAGCTATTGTCATAGGCTTTGTTTTAGTAACACCTGTAAATTCTCCAGATATTTTCTTACGTTTTATTTTTCAGTTATTTTCTCAGACTGAAACTACTTGTGCCTTTCCAAACCTTATCCCATCATCTTTTGGTGATAACACAAACTCAGAATGTCTTCACTGAAGCGTAAAACACAGGATTGATCTTACTACCAAAATTCTGAGTGCAAAAGACTCTTTTGGTGAAAATAGTGATAGCCTGTTTTTCTTTATTCTCATCAATGAAAAAAAAAAAGGCAGAATTCTTTTTTTTTTTTTTTCATCACAGAATTCAGACAGCAGAGACGTTCTTTCCAGTAATTTTATATCTCTTTCAGTCAGCATCCAAATCTTAGACTTCAGTCTTCTTCCATGTACTGCAGTTTTTTGCTTTCTTATGTTTCCTTGAGGTTCCGTCACATTTGTGTTTTCCTTCACTAAATGCCTTCTTTTTAAAACAAAGAGTGACCAAGCCTCCTTGCTCACTCTTACCTCCAAAGACTGGGAGGGATCGCTGTCACCATGAGACTGTCATTTCATTCTTTCTCAATTCAGCAGAAGTCATTTTTTAAGACTGTAACAGTAGACTTAATTGTAAAGTTGCTTTTAACCATGACTGCCCCTGTCCTGCAGACTCTGCACAGTGGACAGATGTAATGTGAGGATGTAAATGTAAAGAGAAAACAAAATATAGAGGTTCATACAGTTGCCAGAAGCATGGCATGAACTGAGTTGTTTGTTTTACTTACTGCTGTTCATTGGAAAGTGATTCAGCAGAAGACTAAGCAGGTGTGGTGTTGGCCAGCGGAAAATTTTGAAATCCAGCTGCATCATTAAAGCAAATCAGAAATACTGAATAGATATTTTCTGAGTAATCAAACAGGAAGAAATATTCAGGTATTGCATTACTCACTGCTGACTTGAAATGTTTGGGCATGATCAAAATGATTTATTTTTCTACTGCTGTTCTGCAGCTGCCTGGTCTCAAAGATATGCTTTAAACTGTTTGACAGGAAGAATTGTTTGACAGGATTGACTGTATTATTTTGAATTTTAATTCTGAAGAATTGGAAATGCTAGAAAGGGGCTAGAAATAGGTTATCAACAAATGAGTAGCAGTATAAATCTTCCCTGCATCTTCACACAACATGTACCCATTGTGTTAGCTGCAAAAATTATGTGACCAAGAAAATAAATAAATAACTGAGGTTGTCAGATCACTTGCAACTTATGTAGATTTTCATATTTATAAACTAGCCTATACCTTATTGAACTAAAGAGACTTTTGAATTCATCATCGCACAGACATGAATTTACTGCTGGATTTCAGACACTTACAGAAGGGTGAAAATTCTTCTGGAGGTTTGATGGACTGTATTTGGCAGCACAAAGCCAGAGTTGCTCCCTGCTTTATCAGTCCTCTGTACTCTGAACCATGGCTTCTCTTCATCTAAAGCTGTGATGATGAACCATGAACCTTTACCCCACCTCATCAGTGCAGGCAGAGCTGCAATTGCAGTACCGTGTACCATGGGATCTTCTTTTCTTTTTTTTTCATTTAAGGTCTCTCCTCTCTAAATTGGTGAAGAGCGAAGAATAAACCAAAACTGTGAAATTTACTAAACGCTGTGAGGCAGTGGAGCTTCCATTGTGTATTGGTGAATAGTGTCGGGGAATGTGTGTATGAGAAGAAATACATGTGCAAAAATTTCAGCAGCAGCAAACAGTTGTAAAGTGCAGACATTGTCTTTCAAAGTTCAAAGTATAAGTAGGAAAATATTTTCTTGCTTCACTTTTCTACTGCTTAAGAACACTTTTACAAAATCACTGTAGAAAGTATGACTCCATCAATAAATTTCTTTTTGGAGGGGATCTATGAAGCCCTCAGAATTTGTCTAGCAACTGGATCAAACAGGATAAATGAGAACTGTGGATCATTTCAAATATGCATGGAGAGGCTGTATCCTTTAAACTAAAATAAATCTTATGGCTTGTGTGTATTTGCATGTGTTCTTTTTTGAATATCTGCCTTAATATATATATATGTGTAAACAGTGCAAGACTCAAGTGGTAAAAGATAGAATGCATGTTCATGTTATTAAAATACCAAAGCAGAAGACGATGAAAGATATGAGTATCACCAGTTTTCATAAACCTGAGATTTTTAGTATACATATTATCCACTGTCACCGACTTGGAGAAGAAACATAACTTAAGCTGAGCCACAGCTAAATTACACAGAGTTGGAACAAAATGTTGACACCACCAAAGTAAAGAAAATTTGGTAGAGTATGCCCTCTTCTTTCCTCTTGCACTGTGACTCAGTTAGGAACTTTGCATCTAGGTTTCTTTTAACTGAAAGAAGTCAGCTTGGTATTTGGTCCAATTGTTCTGCTTTTCACCAAAAATAATGATATAAGAATTGAGACATGGCTCAAATGTAGTTAATGATTCTTGAGGCCAAACAAAATATTCTATGTTCTTCTCCAGTTTCTCCAGTTATAACAACAGATAGAGGGGATTAAAAAAAAAGACATCTCTATTTTTCCGTTTCCTCAGTAAACTGTCTGAAGAAAGACATATGAGATGAAGATATGAAAATAGAGCAGTTGTTTGTTTGTTTGTTTGTTTGTTTTCTCAGAGTTTTTTAAACTTTTATTTTGTTTTTATTTCTGTATAAATTAATAGTAATGCTTAAGAGACAGAACTATATATGTCTTTTGACTTATAACACCAATGTGACAATTCACAATTTTTGGAAATGCAGAATAAAGATTCAGGCTCAGTTTCCAGTATTTTATATAAAGCTGTTCTTTCCATTATAAATGCTTGCTTTCCTGTGAATGGTTCCTTCTTAGAATGTATTTTCTGAATACAATGAACATAACTTTTTTTAATAAAAAGTGTTCAGATTGATAGACTGTGATCTTTTGCTAATACTGTATTTCACATGTAATGGAGATACCAGCTTCCCATATAAAACTTCTCTATAACATTTACCAGTCTTACTTTGTTAATTTTGTATTTTTATTCCTGATGTTGTTGTTCAGCACAATACAGTTCCTAAGATCTGTTATACGGGTTTGTTTGTTTGCATACAGGTAAGGTACCAACCACATTGTTCACATGCTTAGCAATCATTCTGTTCTTGCATATATATATATTATAGGGACTATATATAATACATATATATATTATAGGGACTGAGTGTTAAAAAAGGCCCCAGTCTGAATAATGAAACCACTTGGTACATAAAGAAAACGGTCTATTGTCCTTTCATTTAAATCTTTCACAAATACATCCCTTTATTTGACATGTTTCTTTTAATATATGTTTATATTCAAAGAATAGCTGTAGATTCTGAAAGGTCCCATACTGGTTGTTTGATTTTTATGCGTTTTAATGGGCAGTGTTAAAAAAAAAAAAAAAATCATTAAAGAAGGTTGTGTATAGAGATGGAATATTAAAATAAATAAATAAATAAATAAATCTTTAGATTAAGATAAAATGTCCATGGTAATATAAAATGGAGGGTTACACCCCTCTCTTCATGTAGGAATCATTCCATTTGCTCTCAGATTAATAGTACTTAAATTGTTTTCACTAATCTCTTCAAGACCTTCAACTGTCCAGTTAGGTCTCATGTTTTCTCTGGCAGAGAAATCAGGTCTCCTGCTATGATCCTGCTAAGATTTTTATTTCCTGTCAGTGCCAAGTACAGCTAGTCTCAGGATAGGAAACTGACCCTCAGACATAAACTGTTTTTTCAGAACATCGTCATTAAAGAATAATTAATCACAGAAGAATATCACTACTCAGTAGACTCCTAAACTACCAAAGATGAAAATGTGCATATCTATGAAAATTAGGATGGAGAGAAATTTATGTAACCAGTAAAGCAATAAATTTCTTAGAACTTCTTTATAATGCTTTAAACCAGAAGACAGAAAAATCACCTGGTATCTGAGATAAGACAGTTGATGGCTTTGATATTAATTTAAGGTTGGTAGAAATGGTTTATTTTGAGTCTTTGGCATGAAAGACTTCAAAGGTTTCTAGCTATTCCTACCACAAAATAGTTTTCCCATGATTCCAAAAGTGATTTTGGAACACATTTTTCTAACAGAAATGGTACTTCTCATCCAGCTTATACATACAGTATATGTATTCTGCCATACACTACAGTGGTAGAATAGAGATATATACAAATCTGATGGAAAAAAAAATAAAAAAATCCTAATGTCTTTCTTTCTTTTCTTGAACAGCCTATTGAAAACAGGAGAAAGAATATGTAGGGAGCAGAAGTTCAGCCTTCTGACTGATGCTTACTTTTTCTACAGGTGTCTACATCTTCTAAATTTTCTTGTACACTTGAATCATATGGTGTGACAGCAGCAATTCTTTTGGTTCAAATAGCTTTGTCACATCCTTTGACCATGCCTGACAGAGGTCAACATATGCAAAATAAGGACCTATGTCTTACAGAAGAAGGTGAGCATGTGGAAATATATATATATATTATTTCCAACAGGTTCCAGTATGCCACTGGGTCACTGTGGATCAAAAACTATTTTTGTGTTTAAACCTGTATGAAAGTGCCTGTGTATCAGTAATCTGCACAAAACAGTGTGGCTTAAAAGAGAGAAAGCATTTCAACGGTGTTTACATAAAAACAAACAAACAAACAAAAAAAACACACACACACACAAAAATTGTATTTCTTTTTCTCCTATGCTAAACTCACAAACTCACAAAGGTGTAGTTACAGAGCTTACGGAGAAAACTACATGTCAATATTCAATATCTTTTAAAAGCAATTTTTGTGATTGCTTCTTAAGCATTCTGGGAAATCCTTGAGGATCATGGTGATGGTCATTCCACAGCGTGTCACAGGTTGTATCTGTCTCTTTCCCCCCTCTTCAGCTATTACTCTCTCTCCCAATCTTCCCGTGATTCCCAGATATTCTTCTTTTTCCTCTCCTGTCTTGATTGTCCTTGCATACTTATTTAATAATCTTTATAGATTTCTTAAACCTTTACTTGAATACAGTTTAGCTCTTCGGCTTGTCACAGACCACTTTATCTGGTTCTTTGTGTACTCATAGCTCCTTTAAATGATTTATTTTGCATAACATGGATATGAAACCTGTCTCTAAGCCACAGCATCATAGGCCACGTTTTTTTATTTTACTCATGCTGAATACTGAAGTCAGTTCATGTATATAGGTAAGAATGGATATTTATACATACATTTGAACAAAACAAGGTATTCTGACTGTTCTGTTCTTCAGCTGGAATACAATGCTTATCTTCCTCTCCAAATTTTTTGAGCATAAGGGTTATAGTTTCCATGGAAACTTGTGACAGTGTGTTTGAGCATCAAATATTTTCCTTGTTGAAGAAGTTAGCTCAGCAAAATGTACAGTGGCCCTGGATAAATTGAAAATCCAGTCTGCTGAAGCACATATTTTAATGCAAAGGATTGCTTATTTTTACCCTGTAAACAACTTTGCAGTATCATTGCCTGTAAAGGAAAAAGTTTTAATTGTGGAGTCTGTACCAAAGACTACATGTATTTGCAGTCACAAAGTTAAAAACAAAACAAAACAAAAATGCAATTGTCATTGTTGTCTTACCTTAGATATATGATCAACATGGTTTACTATAACATTTTGTCAAATAAGAGTAAGCTGATTTAGCCATGTTATTCTTAATTCATTACTGTAACTTCAGAAGTATCTGAAAGAATAGCACTTCTCCCGAATTCATTAAATACTAAATATTTAATGCATCTGAAATCCTATAAAAGTCTCCCATAAAGTTCAAGAGACATAGTGTCTCCCCTGTAAAAAGCAATACTTTGTTTTACGCAAGTTTTGTGACTCTTGTGCAAACTACATCTACAACCTAGCTAACAAAAGGAGCAAGGCAACCTATGAGTAACACACTGGATATGGCACTGCATGCCTGCAGACAAAATTGTGATTTAAGTCAAGAAGCAATTTCTTGGGGTCTAGAAGTCTACTTTGCCACTTAATGACAGGCAAACCCAGAAAAAAATGCAGTCACCTCAAGTCTGTTGTACCAGGGAATACTGCATCTCCAATAGCAGGCATAAATGACAAAGCACAATGCAAGGTAGTGGGTAGTGTTTGGTTATAGGCATTGTTAGGAAACTTTAGGGGAAATATTTGTATTGGGTTTACATGGCAAGGTTTTGGTAGCTGGGGACTGCAGGAGTGGCCTCTGTGAGAAGAATCCAGAAGCTGCAGCATGGTAGTTAAGGGCCAGTTTCATCCGGCTACAAAGGGACATACTGCTGGCCAGAGTCAAGCCAGTGTGCAATGTTGTTTGCACCTCTGAAGTGCAGATAAGAGAAAGCAGAAAGAGATAAAATAAAATTACTGTGCAACATCAACTGGGAGAGAAAAGAGAGAACTATCCCTGCAGACCCCAAGGTGAGTGCAGCAGGTGTTCCACGCACGCAGCAGCAGTTCCCCTGCGGACTGTGGAGAGGCCCCTGGTGGCGCAGGCTGTCCCCCTGCAGCCCATGGGTCCCACATGGAGCAGATCTCCACGCTGCAGCCCGTGGAGGAGCCCCCAGTGGAGCAGGTGGATGTGGCCTGGAGGAGGCTGCGGCCCATGGAAAGCCCCCGCAGGAGCAGGCCCCGGGGCCGGAGCTGCAGCCTGTGGAGAGGAGCCCACTCAAGAGCAGGGGGCCTAGGGGGAGCTGCCGCTCACCCATGGGGGACCCGTGCTGGAGCAGTTTGCTCCTGATGGTTGGACCCCGTGGGACAGAGCTGTGTGGGAGCAGTTCCTGAAGAGCTGCTGCCTGTGGGCAGCCCCTGCAGGGTCAATTCAGAAGGATGGCATCCCATGGGAGGGACCCCACGTGAAGCAGGGGCAGAGAGGGACCGTGAAGGAGCAGCAAAGACGAAGCCTCGGGGATTTACCACAGTCCCCATTCCCGTTCCCCTGCGCAGCTCAAGGTAGGAGAGGGTGGATGGGGGGAAAGTGTTTTCAAGGTTTTGTTTGTTTGTTTGTTTGTTTCTCACTGCTCTAGGTTGTTAGTAATGCATAACATATTTTATTAATTTCCCTACACTGAGTCTGTTTTGCCAGTGACGATAAATAGTTGAGTGATTTCCCTGTTTTTGTCTCGACCCTTGAGCCCTTTTCTTTTTATTTTCTCCCTCTTTTTCTTTGAGAAGGGGGAGCGAGAGAGTGGTTGTGGGGGAGTTCAGTTGCCCAGCTTCCCTGCTAAATAAAACCACCACAATAATAAACTAATGTTTAAATAAACTAATGTAAAAAACTAAAAAACTAAAAGTAAAAAAGGCTAGGACTGATAGGATGTCAAAGAAAAATACCCTGAGTATTTTGTTTAAGTATTCCAGCATCCTCAGCAGCTGCCATTCATCATTTCTAGCTAAGCAGTCGAGATTTAAAAGTAGAATATTTGTGAATTATTATTCACATTGGGAAACTTAAAATTTTGTGGTTGTATAGATTTTTATGTATATGTGTATATAAATAATGTGTTTATCATGTAATTGCTTTGCATGACATTCAGAACAGTCTCTTATGCTTCAGCAAACTGAAAATTAAAAAAAAAAAAAAAGAAAGAAATTGTAACATTTAAAGATGTTGCTATATAAACAATTTTTGAAAGGCCTTACTTTCCTAAGCTCTTTATTAATACAGTCAAAACAATGCAAAATCTATTCACCTCCATCAACATATTACTGTGTTGGTAGAAAATAACATGATTTGGAGATACTGCCTGTTCCATAGCTACTAACTCTTCTCACAGGTTATTAGTGATAGGACTAGAGGGAATGGTCTCATGTTGCACCAGTGGAAATTCAGGTTGGAAATTAGGAGACATTTCTTCTCAGAAGGAGTAGGCAGGCATTGGAACAGGTTGCCCAGGGAGGTGGTGGAGTCACCAGCCCAGGGAATGTTCAAGGAAAGGTTGGACATGGTGCTTAGGGACACAATTTAGTGTTTGACATTGGTGGTAGGGGATGGTTGGACCAGATGGACACTGAGGGACACCACTGATCACCGGCCTCCACCTGGACATAGAGCCATTGACCACCACTCTCAGAGTGTGCCCTTCAGGCCAATTCCCTATCCACTGAATGGTCCACCCATCAAGTCTGTATCTCTCCAGTTTGGAGATCAGGATGTGAACTTTATTCTATAATTACATTAGAGCAAGGAAACAAATCTGAAAGTGGTCTTGTGATGGATACAGATTCCACAGATAGTTAAGAGATTAATGTTGTGGGTTTTTTGTTATGTTATTTATTTATTTATTTTTGTTCTAGTGTATGTTAACATAGGCTGACACTGCTTAAAGTGATGATAGTACAGAAGATTAGAATGAAATAGAGGGAAAGGTTATTAATTATACAGTCTGATACAAGCTGCTAAAGCCGAGTTAGAAGCATACCTCTAAATGGAGAAATAATATATTTGACATAGAATACCTTGATGAAGTCTGATTTACATTTGAAAGCCAGTTGAGTACTGCCAGAAGGATTATTGTTTTACAAAAGAGAATAAACAAGAATGACATTAGAAGCATGAGAATTTCAAGCTATGCAGGAAGAGTCACATCAGAGGATGAATTAATTTTAACATAATTATTTTAATTTCTCTCTAAGCCTACTGAAGCTACTGACTTGATATTGTTGTACAGCTGTGTTTACTTTTTAACTCAAATTAGCTTGTAATCCCAGTCTGTCCATGACTAAAAAGCAATCTCATTTTGGCTGTGAGGTACTGAGGTTATTTTGGGAGGCTTATTGTATTTTTATTAATCAGTGACTTACTCTCTGAAGTTATTGATATATGTTTCCTTTCTTCCCAAGACATCAGGGGGTTCTCATGACATGTATGTTGTAGGTTCAAGAAGTCACCCTCATCGCACTAGTTCCTCCCTTCCAGTCAATAGTTCACTCAATGAATTCTCTTTGCTTAGAAACATTTTCAACAACCACGAAGACCACAGTGTGCTCCATGCTGTGGAGCAGAGGGGAACAATCACCTCAGCCTTCTGGACATGCTTCTTTTGGTGCAGCCCAAGATACGGTTGGCTTTCTGGGCACCA
The DNA here is from genome assembly GCF_009819795.1 of Aythya fuligula. NCBI lineage: Eukaryota > Metazoa > Chordata > Aves > Anseriformes > Anatidae > Aythya > Aythya fuligula. Next base: position 141,937,256 of record NC_045560.1, on the reverse strand, counting down.
GGCATGCATCACTGAGTCACGCTGAGCTTTTCATCAACCAGTACCCCTAGGTTCTTCTCCTCAGGGCTGTTCTCAATGTTTTCTCTGCCCAGCCTGTATTTGTGCTTGGGATTCCCCTGACTCAGTTGCAGGACCTTGTATTTGGCCTTCTTGAATTTCATGAGGCTCATGAAGCTATACTGACACGATAAAGGTAGGATTGAGTTAGAGTGGCAAGCAGTAGCAAATTCCAGCTACTTGTAGGACAACTGAATGGATCTTTCTCAGTGGTGCTGACAGTTGTGGAAGTGATAATCATGTGTGACGTATTTCTTCTATTTACTGGGAGGTTATGCTGTGATCTGTTTTGTGCTATTACACATAAAAGGAATCAGGAAGGCAGGGTGCAAGTAAAGAGGAGGGCTTAAAGGAGGACTGCAAGAGACTGAGAGAGGGATGAGAATAGCAGGCAGAAGACAGGCAGCTATGATTCAAAAGGGACAAAAGGAAAAATCATAACTTTTTTTGGGGTGAAATTTGGTGCAACTTAGAAATCCACTCAGCATTGCTGTACTGGTAGGAGACTGAAGGAAAGAAGCCACCCTAAAAGCTTGCAAGAGAGATTTGCTTGTGTGCCTCCAACTTCTATTGTGCCTTAGCAGACACTCCAAGTTTTATGCATCTAAACTAACTCATTTAGAAGACAAAGTTCCAATGAAACACAACTTTTAAAATTCTACGAAATTTGGTGTTTTGGTGTGTCCTGTTGTGTGGTAAATATGGAAATTACCATGTCTTAGACCAACCCTGACCAACTCAAGATCTTGTCTCAACATGTCACCAGCATTGTCGGTACATATGCAGTGTATGCACAGATTAAGTGATTATTTGAAAATACAAGTTTGTAATCTTGTAGCTGGTAAATACTTTATTTGAAGGTTGTTTACCCAGATACACGCCAATGCTGTGCTTCTTGCCTGAGACACAATCCCAGTTTGTGTGGTTTATGGCACAGTTCTGGGGAGGCCAAGATCTCCCAGCTGAGGACAGAAAAAGATTGTGCTGTTACTGGCTTTTCTTGCAATGTAGCTGAGAGTGCAGAAGAAAAAGTAATTGATTCAGGAATGAATGCCCTAAAAGTGGAAATATGGAACCAGAAGCTTCCCTGCAGTCACAGAAATGTCATAGAAGTGTATAATTAAACAATGAACATAGCTTTGTTTTATTATGAACATAACTTTTATTATTATTATTATTAATACTTATTTCTTCCAACCTGCATGATTTTGAAGATTATCTAATGGAATAATTATTGGAATATATTTTTTATATCTTGAAATACTACTAAATTCTGAAACTAGGATACACTTATGGAAGTACAGATCAAGTTAATACAGCAGACGATGAGTGTTTGGGATATTTAATGTAACAGTTATTTTCTACTATGAACTCATTTATTTGCTAACAATATGTTTATTAAAATTGGAAGCACCTTGTTTTGACTTTATTAAAGTAAATCAATTATTCTTTGTGATTCTGAGAAGGTTGAATAACACCCCACCCCACCCCTTCTCCAAATCCCCTATTTTTTCTTTTTCCTTTTTCTTTTTCTTTTTCTTTTTCTTTTTCTTTTTCTTTTTCTTTTTCTTTTTCTTTTTCTTTTTCTTTTTCTTTTTCCTTTTCTTTTTCTTTTTCTTTTTCTTTTTCTTTTTCTTTTTCTTTTTCTTTTTCTTTTTCTTTTTCTTTTTCTTTTTTCTTTTTCTTTTTCTTTTTTTCTCTTTTTTCCTCTTCCTCTTCCTCTTCCTCTTCCTCTTCCTTTTCCTTTTCCTTTTCCTTTTCCTTTTCCTTTTCCTTTTCCTTGACATACAGACCAGATTTTTGCTTAGGATATCCTATCCCAAATGCCTATTCTGCTGCTTCTCAGGAGATATCTCCAGTCTGTTGAACTACATTATTCTGTATCAATTCTGTTTAAAGTCTTTCAGCTCACATTTTCTCTCTTTTATGAGGCAATTTGTGTTTTCATTTCAGTAGGAGCACAAATATTAATAAAGTCACAAGCACAAGAGGAGCATCAGCAGTCTAGCTTTTACCATGGTAGTCTAGCTCTAGTTTTATTTAAAAGTCTTAAATTACAGAAATTATTTTGAGTTGAGTGAAATACTACAATTAAATGTTTTGATTTGCTGATTATTAAATTAGCAAAAGGCACCCTTTTTGTCTGTCATTTGGCGACCAAATAGTTAAAAAAAAAACAAGCGATAACACAGTCATAAATGACAGTTTGATGCTACTGGTGTTACATCTTGCATGAAAGCCTGCTTCAATTTTCCTTTTCCTTTTTTTATGACTGAAGAAAAACTTCTCATGATGATCCTCCTATACATTAACCTCAATTCCTACTCACTTAATAAAGCACTCTCAGTTTATTTTTGTCTTTAATTATGTACAAACTAACATGTACCAAATATGCTGCTATTTGAGTTACTCTTGTTTCTGTTTATTTCGTGAATCAACTAACTTCCACAAACTCCCTTCATATGTGTATTTACAAAAGCCTCTCAGTAATTATATGTTGTGTAATAGTAGAAAGACCGTGCTTCCTTATCCTTATCACTTATCCTTAACATTCCACCATTACCATCACCATCAATTAATTTATAATATAATATTTTATATTTTAATTTTTGTTTGTTTGTTTGTTTGTTTGTTTTTCCCCAATATGATATTACTGGAAGGAAGAGGGTAAAAGAAAATAGTCTCCATGAAAAAACTATTTTTATTCTGTTTTTTGCTGCACTTTTAATCTTTCTGAATTTCTTTGCTCCTACTATCCTGTAATCAGCATCTTTCCCATATTAGAGAAACATAGTTGTATGGTTGTCATCATTAGGACTAGTATATACATGTATTTTACATTATAATGGTTCTAATCAGGAAAGAAATGCTGAGCATATCTTTTTGTTTGATTTACCCCTTGTTAATATTCTTACACAAAAAAGCACTACACAAGGTCATTAAGACTTAGCTGATAGATGATAACAAGCAATTATAAGCAGGGAATCCTCACATCATAGAGAAAACTCCTTTTGATCTAGTTTTATATTTATATTTGTAGTGACTTGAAAAAATTTTGAAATGTTAATGAAAAGTTTCAGAAAACCAAAATCCGTGATAGTTTAGTTAATAAACAATAGGTCAGTTCAGAAATGAGTCTAAACTGATCATTAAAATAAATTTATGTTAATGCTGTGTGTTTTAAGAAAGCAAATCTGTCTTTCACCAAACTTGAAAGATTATGCATGAAAAAAAAATATATCTGAAAGTACACTTTCAAGATGGTAAGTTATACCTGAATAATAAGATATTGAAAAGAATTTAGGGATTATGATAATTATCACACTGAAGTTCTTTGGTGTATTTCTTTAGTTATACAGTTTAGTTATCTAGTTTCTTGCATCAGAAAAGGAAAACTAGAGAACAATGCAGCGATGCTATTCCTTTTAGGTATAATTAATAACACTGGTAAAGACATGATGTCTAGACCAGTTAAACACATTTGAAAAAGGATGTCAGCAACCTGTAAGAGTTTCAGAGAACAATACAAATATAATCAGAGGCTTGGAAACATGTCTACTTCCAAAAATACAAAGCAAATTAATAGAATTTATCCAATAACAAAACATGTAGGAGTTGTTCATATATGTGCATTGATGGAGAAAACACTTCAGGTTTTAGCTCATATCATTCTCTAGCAGAGAACAGGACGATACATCTTTCCAGATTATCAATAATATTTATATCTTATAATACATTTATGTAACAAGTATATGTCAAAAGGCTGGAATCTCTCCCAGAAACCATTTATTTATGAAATAAGTCAAAATGATGAAAATTGAACAGAAATGGAAAAGTAGGAAGCATATAACAACATCTGAGAAACAATTTTAAGAAGACAAATTGGGTGTACTTCTTAACTGATACTGGTGAACATCTGTTTAACTGGCAAACGTGATAAAAGTATGCTGTAGTGGACAAAATCATCCCTAGAAGAGATAATGGTGATTTAATGCCTTTGTGAAAGGTAATAGTGAGATCCCATGTATAGATATAATTGCACTTGAAAGTCAATTTCAAAGCATTATTAAATGCAGAGAAAATAATTGAATGTGATGATCAGATAGAGTGGGAACCAGAAGACCCTGACTTGCTGAACATGCAATTGATAAAAGACATCATTGTTTTCTGTGATTTTCCTTTTCAATACTTCCAGTGATGGTGACTCAATCACTTTCCTGGGCAGCCTATTCCAATGCTTCACAGCCCTTTCAGTGAAGAATTTTTTCCTAATATCCAACCTAAGCCTCCCATGGTGCAATTTAAGGCCATTTCCACTTGTCCTTTTGCTTTTGCTTGGGAGAAGAGACCAATCCTCACCCCACTAAAACCTCCTTTGAGGTAGTTGTAGAGAATGATAGTGTCTCCCTTGAGCCTCTTTTACTCTAGGCTAAATAACCTCAGTTCCCTCAGCTGCTACTCATAAATCTTGTTTTGTAGACCCTTCAGCAGCTTCACTGCCCTTCTTTGGACACACCCCAGCACCTCGATGTCCTTCTTGTAGTGAGAGGCCCAAAACTAAACACGGTAGTCAAGGTGCAGTCTCACCACCAGAGCTGAGTACAGACGGACGATCACTTTCCTAGTTCTTATGGCCTATTGCTGATACAAGTCAGGATGCTGTTGGCCTTCTTGGCCATATGAGCACACTGCTGGCTCATATTCAGCCGGATTTCAACCAATACCCCCAGGTCCCTTTCCACCAGCCACCTTTCCAACCACGCTGTAACACTGCATGGGGTTGTTGTGCCCCAAGTGCAGGACCTCACACTTGGCCTTGTTGAACTTCATACAGTTGGCCACAGCCCATTGACCCAGTTTATCCAGATCCTTCTGTAGAGCCTTCCTGCCCTCAAGCAGATCAGCATGTGGTGTAATGAGATCAGTTTCAGTGACAGAAGAACTAGATGCTCGTTCCTGAAGCAGTCCTGGGTAAGTTGAGTTGTTTACAGGAACAGTTTAAATCAAAGGACTATGTTCAGCTTCATAACATACGTTCCTAGATGTGAACTGATAGAAGAATGAATTTCAGATTTGTACAGTTGACATAGGCAAAAGATATTTAGAGGTCAGTTGCTGTTAAAATATCATGTTATATAGAGAGTGATGAATAAATATGAACACATACAATGAGGATTGAAATGTTTTTGCCTGGCTTTATAAATTAGGTAAACAAGGTAATAGCCTTGAGGAGCACAGGCTTCTCTGATCTTCCTCAGTCTGTGCTGTCTGCATTCTTATTAAATAATCAGTGGGAAACAGATGGAGACTGAAAAACAGCTCATCTTCAGTGACTATGAATATTTGTGCACTTTTTTATATTTTATTATTATTATTTTTTGAGTGAAGAACGACTACTGAGCAAATAGCATTTTTTTAACTGGCTCATGTTGATCAATGTAAGTGTATCTCGACTCTCAAGGAAACTGAATTATAAACACTGTTGCTGTCCTTCCTGAATATACTAATAAACCCAGCAAAATAAATGACTACAGTCCATGGCATTTGACTTAACCACCCCAAATCGTCTCAGTCATTCCATATCTAAAATTAACAATGTCATAAGATATTATTCCTTTAAAAGTTTTGGACTTTTTTTTTTTTTTTGGGGGGGGGGGAAAAGGGGACAGACAAAAATGTGAATTTTTTTACCTCATAAATGTCACATATATTAAAACTATTAATTTGAAAATGAGTTTTAATTTAATTTATTCGGTTTTAATTATATTTTAATATGCAGCTTTTCTTTCCATGACAGTAATCATGTCATAGGAAGCAGGAGCAGCATTGCTAACAATCTACATTGCTGTATTTCTTGCTAAGGCTGTACTTGTATTTTCAAGGTACAATTTGAAGTAGCTGTTGTGAAGGGCAAGGAAAAGATATGCTTTACGTAACAATTCTCTCTGATTTTCTTTCATTCACTTCTTTCTTCTACATGGTTCTGCAATATATTATTCTGGATGCAAGGTCAAGTATCCAGAAGCTGGAAACACCACTGTTATAGTTGCTTTTATAACTATAATTAGGTGTCTTATACGTGAATTACTAAGGGGATATTTGATAAATGATTTTCTAGTTCCATGGCTGTAAAGAACACTGAAAAAAACACTGAATAGAAGGGAATTTTGGTAGAGAAGGTACAGAATAAACCATTGTGAAAACAGGATAATAACAGCATATATATATATATATATATATATATATATATACAGATACAAAGTTGTAGACTAGAAACAATGAATGCCTTTGCCAGGTACTCAATGAAAGAGGAAGGATGATTATATATAATGACAAGAATGCCAAGTTTTTGAAGTTTTTCTTGCTGAGTTTGTAGTTTTTAAGACTTTCATGCTTAGTAAGTTGCTATGATCAGAAGCTTAGTACAGCTAATGGCGTGTATCAGTGTGGAAACTGAAGTAGAGATAGCTTAGATTTGCTAAATGGTTTTAGATTAAGTGGATTTACAGAAATTCATATAGGCTACCTAAGGATTTTTTCATCCTTGGGTACTTAAAAAAATAATCAGAGTTTGTAAAGGAAGGGAGAAATTCCAGAAAATTAGGCAGTAATATATATTTATACTGCTTTTAAACAAAAAAAAGGAAAGAAGAAAAGATATGGAGATATTAGGTAGTTCAGCATACTGTTGTGTTTTTAACCCCAGCAGGAAGCTCAGCACCACATGGTTGCTCACTCATTTCCCCTAGGTAGGATGGGGGAGAGAACTGGAAAGGTAAAATTGAGAGAACTCATGGGTTGAGACAAAGACATTTAAGTAAGTAAAGCAGAAGATGTATGCACAAAGAAAACAAAAACAGGAATTCATTCAGTGCTTCCCATTGGCAGGCAGGTGTTCAGGCATTCCCAGGAAAGCAGGGCTCACAATGTGTTACGGTTTCTTGGTTTCAAATTCCATCACTCCGAATGTCCCCTCCTTCGCCCCTCTTTCTTTGCCCCATTTTTTATTGCTAAGCATGACACCATATGGCATGGGACATCCCTTTGGTCAGTCTGGGTCCCAGCTGTGTCCCTTCCCAGCTCCTGGTGTTCCCCCCAGCCTCCTCGCTGGAAGGGCAGCACAAGAAGCAGAAAAGTCCTTGGCTCTGTGTAAGCACCGCTCCGCAACAACTAAAAATATCTGTGTGTTATCACCACTGTTTTCATCAAAAATCCAAAGCACAGCTTCATACTGACCTCCACAAAGAGAATCAACTCTATCCCAGCCAACTCTATCTCCTACCTTCATTATATAAAAAATAAGTGAAAAACCCCAAAACCTAGAAATATGTATATATAAATATATATTAAGAGGGGAATGAGTAACAGCCAACATGCACCTGTCAAGAGCAAAACAAATCAAACCAACCCAATTTCTTTTTGTGATGGTAAAAAAAGTTATTTTGAAAGGAGTTACAATTGTCACACACCTTAAAACAAAATCAGAGGACAGAATGACTGCTACATAAGCAACTCGGACAAACACTATCTAGCTGAAACCACAGTAGAAGGGTGCACAGATGGTTAAATAGTGTTGAACAGATAGTCCTCAGACTGAAAACTGCATCAAGCAGGGCAGCCAAGGAATCTGTCCTACGTCTTTTACTCAGTATTGTAATTAGCAATTTAGACATGAGACGAGAAAATTATTAAGCAGTTTGTAAAGGATATGAAAATGCAAGGAAAAGCATTGGACCTTCGAGTACATTAAATGACTTGGAAACAGTCCAGTGGAGAGTAACAAGGTTGCTCAACAAGGTTGCTCAAAGAGATGAGAAAATGTTGAAATAATTGGGACTATTTAAAACAGAGAAGAGAAAACTGAGAGGATGACATGATAATGATCATCAGGTATGTTTAAGGTTGTCACTAGGAAAAAAAATAGACTGCTGTGACCACAAGGAATAGGACAAAAAGTAATGGTCACAGAGCCATCCAAGCACATACACTTTAAATGATTCTATTGATCCCTGCAGTTACAGACATGCACTGCCAGAATTTAGAAATCTATCACCTACTTACTAATTGAGACACGTAGCACAGCACCTATAAACTAGATCTGAATCTATTAGTCAAACCAACATACTGTCTGTGTGGAAAGAATTTCACTGCGTATGAGATACTGTCTCATCTGTGAGATCTTTTTATATCCTTTTTTTTTTCTTTTTTTTTTGGGGGGGGGAGAGGTGCCGCAGTCCTCTGACTGATCACAGATACAGCAATAACTGCAGCATAAGAATCACTTACAAGAAGTTTGTGGTTTAGAGTACCATGATATTCAGATTTATTTTGAAAGCAATTTATATACACCTCCACTTATTTCAGAGTAACTGGCTATTTTCAATGTGCTTTAATGGGCAGGATTAGTCATGATGTGCAAGTGAATGTCAAGAAATGCTTGTTCTTTCTGCTAGATTTCACTAATGTAGAAACAATCAATCAGCACCGCTCACTTAATTCCTAGTCTAACAATCTGTTTACAGTGGAGCATTTGTGATGTTGCCTGTCAGTTCACATTACCTTTTGACCAGTCGCTTCCCAAGAATGGCACTGCCCGAAGCAGTTGACTTTGACAGTAGCAGTATATTCCATAGGCCACTCTAATGCGTAAGTTAGCCTTTTCACAGTAGCCCCAGTGAACTATGCTAACTTCTAAAGACAATTAAAACTAGGCAGCCTCTAGGGTTCTGTGACTTAAAGTAGATTTGATCAAATATAATGAGCTTTTAGGGCAATTTCTGAAATGTAGTTTCAAGTAAAATTTAATTGTGATCAAATATTACATTCTGAAACAGAAAGTAGCCTAATGGTTTAAAAATATTATATAAACCCTTTTTATTAAACATCCTCAGATCCCCAACTGCCCAAAAATATGAAATATGATTTTTCTTTGAATACATTGTACCTGTTATATTCTTCAATATAGCAAAATCTATTATTTGTTGAGCCAGGATAGATGAAACTGAGCTGAAATTTCATGTCTCCCTGTTCATAACTGATTTCTCTTTCAGAAATAAAATATTGTTTGTTCTTGAAAATTCCTCTCACATCATGATCCTAACTACATAAATATTTTAACTTATTGAAAGTTCTAATACATGAGTAAAAACATTCTGTTTTTCCAAGGTACTAATGTTCTTTGTAAAATAAGTTGCAGACCAATTACATCAGAGTTACATGGAAAGATTTGTGTCTAGGTAGTACCTAACAATATAACCTTTAAGTGATTATTAATTCAACAGTGTAATTCCTGCATAAATGCTACTGCACAATATCATAAATGTGTTCTGAAGAATGCTGTAAAGCACTGCACCACACTGCTGGTGTGTCAAGCTCCAGCCTTGGTACTTACACTAGCAAATCCACTCCATCAGGTCTGCATTTTAAACTGTTTTCTTAATAATGGTGGAAACCAGAATTCCCCTACATATTAACGAATGTGCTGCTAATGACCTTTACGTTTGTATGGGCTTTTGCAAAGTTTGATTCAATGGCAGAAGTTAAAAAATAGGTTTTTCTTACAAGTTTTGTGAAAAAGCAGGTAGGAGGACGTGAGTGGTGTTGGAAAGGAAATAATCCACCTTATACCCCAAAGACTAGACACAGCAGTCATTGAAAACCAGGATCACAGTTTTTTGTATAAATGCAACAACTTATTTAAATTTCCAGAGATATTTTCCAGACAGTTTACCTTTTGTCAAACTTAATTTTCATCTGATTTTTTTTATTTGTGTACAAATCGTTTTCTTTTACTTCCTTGATTCCAATTATATTTCAGGTGGAAAACAAATTATGAAAACTCATTTGAAACAAAAATTTGAAAATTTGAAAACAAATTTGAAAACTTATTCAAAAAAAAAAAAAAAAAAAAAAACACAAAGCAAACAAAAACTCACAGAGAACTTTCCTGAAGTTTGGCAGTAATACAGTTTGCAACTGCCAAAAGTACCTTTCAGATTTCTAATGAAAATCTGGTTTGTCTTGTGTAAGTTATACAAGCTAAAAAAAAAATAATAATAATAATCCTTATTTAGTAAGAAATGTTTTCAAAAAATGTTGTCTCTAAAATGTCAGCAGACCTCCTTCATGTTACATTTAGATGGGACAGTAGCGCACCATTTTATAAACCTCCTCTGTGTCTTTGGCATCCACCCATGCAATGAAATCCTCTTTACTGCAGGATTTGAATAGACACACAAATAAATGACGCTGAAATTGTGGAGAAGAGAACTGGTGCAAGAGTGTGGAAGTGACATGGAGATGCAAATCAGAAAGAAGCATAGAATGGAAAAGGATAGCTTCAAATGAAGCTGGGATTGTTGTCTTTCACAGCTCTAGCATAAAGCTGTCTAAGAAACTTATGTTTATCTGTATTCCGTTTCCAGCCCATAGCAGTTTTACATCTACTTGTTCTTGTCCCAACAGTGTTTTCATTTAATAGCTTTTATTTCTCCCTGGGCTTATCCCTCTGACATTCTAACAAGCAGCAATCATCTCTTTTCTCAACTTTTCTTTATTTAAATAAAAATAAAATTTAATAAATAATAAAATTTAATACAATAAAAGTTCATTATCATAGGATAAGCTCTGGCTAGAAATTATTTTATATTTTTTTAATGGAGAAATATACATAGAATGAGACCATAATTTTCTTTAACCTGTTTTTCTGAATGAGATGCATTTGGGTATTTTAACTCATGGAGCTCACGCCTCACAAAGTAGCAGGCATGCTGTGGCTATCTGGTAGACATTATTCTAATAGCAGTTTCAGATAGGAGTCTGTTAAATATAAGGAATCCGCACCAAAGCCATTAAATCTCTACAAGACAAAAAGAAACAGCCAATTTGCCAAAGTTACCACAATTAAAATAACAGATATATTTTTTTGTGATCTCTCATATGTTGATGAACATATAAGTGAGTAATGTTCATGTTTATTTTCTGTAGATAGGTTTTTTTTTTTTTTTTTTTCAGGAATTAAATGGTGGAGGAATACAAAGGCTAATTATTTATATATATTGATCAGCTATTTAATTTGTCATTTTTATACCATATAAAATGAGTTAGGGCTACATACAGCATTAGGATGTAACATCTACGTGAAGAAAGAAGTGTGAGTGACAGAGGAAGGGAAGGGAAGGGAAGGGAAGGGAAGGGAAGGGAAGGGAAGGGAAGGGAAGGGAAGGGAAGGGAAGGGAAGGGAAGGGAAGGGAAGGGAAGGGAAGGGAAGGGAAGGGAAGGGAAGGGAAGGGAAGGGAAGGGAAGGGAAGGGAAGGGAAGGGAAGGGAAGGGAAGGGAAGGGAAGGGAAGGGAAGGGAAGGGAAGGGAAGGGAAGGGAAGGGAAGGGAAGGGAAGGGAAGGGAAGGGAAGGGAAGGGAAGGGAGGAAGGGAGGGAGGAAGGAAGGAAGGAAGGAAGGAAGGAAGGAAGGAAGGAAGGAAGGAAGGAAGGAAGGAAGGAAGGAAGGAAGGAAGGAAGGAAGGAAGGAAGGAAGGAAGGAAGGAGGGAAGGAGGGAAGGAAGGAAGGAAGGGAAAGAGAGAGAGGGGAGAGAGGGAGAGAATCTGGCTGGAATTATAAAATCCCTACCTTAGAAAGGCTTTATATACTTCAAATTTACCAAGGATAAAATGTGAAAATTTATGCTATTTAACCCTGTTCTGCTTATCTTGCCAGACATACTCAGGTGAAACGTAATATACTTCTTGGGCTGGCTTTCAAATAACCTGGGGCAACCAAAACAGAAGCACTCAGAATAACAATTTGTTTTGCAAACAACTTCTGAATGTAACATCTGGAAGTGAGGACATTTGTGACCATGTCCTTATGATTTTAATGTTTTTCTTTTTTCTTTTTTCATATGAAAACATTTAATTTAAAATATTTTATTACCATAAGGAACTAAAATATTTATCACAGATAAATTGCTTGCAAAGGGGATAGTTTGGCAATAACTGCTTACTGTGTTAATTTCTGATAAATCACGAATAGTCTTTTTTCTTGGATTTCTAATAAACTGCATGCCATTTCATTAATATTCTGGATGATTAATCCCCACACACTCCTGGGAGAAAGCAAATTCAGTTTTGACTTTTAAGATATTTCTAAAGGTTTGCCACCATTGCTACATGAAATACTATTTAAATTATTTGAAAACTCATTCAACTCTAATTACTTCTTGTATTTCATCTAAAAGGTGTGACACATTTCAGATAAAATGAAATGCATTGAAGTGTTTCTGTTCTTATATATAGTGTATAAATGTTTCCTTTACTTACTTCTTGCTTCCATCTTTTGATGTAAATAATTTCAGCTTTCATATGTGGCTATATAATATGTATGATATAAATCTTTATTAATTTTATTTTAAAAATTGGAACTATACTTGAAAAAGAATGTTTAAGCACTTTATTAACTTAGATAAAACCAGATTTTAGGGACATTAGCTAGAATATCAGTAATGATCAATAGGACTTATAATTACTCTAGAGAAACATGTACATGGAGAATAGGAAAAATGAAACATTGTTTTAATTAGGGAAATCATGACCAACCTTCTATACAATCTTCTTTCATTTCTTAACCAAAGGAAATATGATAGCTTTGTTATCATAAGGAGAAATTATTCAAGTATTGTAACATGTATATGAAATTAGGGGAAGACAAAACTTAAAGTAGTTGTGTTTATGTGAATTATTGTGATTTAGAGATACTCCCGGGGAACCTTCCCTCTGTTCAGCTTGGATTGAGGTTCAAAGTGATTTAATACAACTTGACAAAACCTTAGGCAATCTCAGAACAAGAGTATAGTTCCTTAAAAATGTTCAGTCATGCCTTGATGCCTCTTAAAGTATTGCTTAAATGATTTTCAGGCTTTCCAAAAGTTTAGCCTTGTTCATGAAGTTTCAAAGATGATAAGATTTAAATCTTAATCTGTTCCTCTCGTCATATAAATTCAATTAGTTGTTCTGCTACTATGACTTTTCCTATCCTTCCATTTTGCTGAAATTCTTCATATACTTTTTCTTCTTTCGTCTTCTTAAGTATTACTGTCTTTGCTTTCGTGACCTTTTTAATACTCTCATATGGCCAAAGGGATGAGTAAAATTCCTCATGACATTGTAGTCATACATGAGCTCTAATGTTAGTTTCTTTTTTTTTATTTAAAAAACATTGTTATTTCTGTCAACAAGCTGATCAGAGATAACAGTAAGCTTATACTTGTCTATATCAGTTTCTTACAGTGCTTAAAACAATTAAATGTCATTTTTTCAGAGCAAATTTCCATTTTTTAAGAAGTGACATTTAAATTCCAGCAAGCAGTGGATAATACAGACTGTAAGACATATCACTTTTGAAGAATGAAAAATAGAATACATTTGAGGGTTGACATGTATGCAATAACTGTGTAACAGTTCTAAAGTCTGGAGTTCATTCTGTAAACACGGCTGAGAGGCACAGATATTGGGTGGAGGGTGGGATTCACCCTCCTCCATTACAGTCTCAGTTAGGGTGCTGGGTACTGTGTTAAAAGACCAGTCTTCCAGCTGATTCATGGCAGAAAGGCCAAAATCTAATTCGAAGAAGAAAACTGACTTCAGTGCCATGACTAGCCCTTTCTCTATAAAACCATATAAGGATATGGAAAAACATTTCTGTGATGAATCCAGCAGGCAAGCCTCTGTTCCAAGGCTGACTTTCTGTATGAACTTGTGCTAAACTTCTGTATGAACTGGCGCTGAATCTAGTTACCTGTGATTTAAGTGTTGAAAGTACCAGACAGCAATCACATCTGCTTACTTCGCAAGGCTGCTCAGCACTTTACAAAACGAAGTGAGGGAAACTCCAGAGCCCCATCAATCATTTGAGTGGCCATGTCCAGTCTTCCTAAGAAGACTTTAGGAAGCCAATGTTTCTCTTGGGATTTGATACACCTAATTTCAACTGAAATTGCATGTGGCAACCTTCCTTCTTTTGTTCATCTTCTGGTTAGAACATTACTCATGTCCTAGGAAGGTTCTCTACATTATTATGAAACCCAAGTACCTCCTTTCTTCACTGTTCTTGTTAAAGCTGAACCATGTAGAAGCCTTAAGCCAGGAAGAAAAAGGGAGAGAGTAAACCTGACATTAATCTACGAGTCCGAATTTTCAGCTGCATCAAAATAAGCAAGACTGAATTTCATAGAATTATAGAATCATAGAATGGCTTTGGTTTAGAAGGGACCTTAAAGACCACGTCACTCCATCCCCCTGCCTTGGGCAGGGACACCTCCCTCCAGAGCAGGTTGCTCAAAGTCCCATCCAACTTGGCCTTGAACACTTCCAGGGATGGGGCATCCACAGCTTCTCTGGGCAGCTTGTGCTGGGGCCTCACCATCCTCAGAGTAACTTCAGTACACTTTTTAAATTTTAAACCATTGCTCCTTGTGCTATACTATAGTCCCTGACAAGGAGTTGCTCCCCAGCTTTCCTATACGCCCCCTTTTTTTGAGACGTCCTTTTTTTTTTTTTTTTTTTTTTTTTTTTTTTAAATATGTTTGCAAAGCATCAGGGCTTAGCCTTGCCAGGCTTGCCCTCTGAACTTTTTGTACCTGCCTAGAGCCTTGTTTTTGCCGTGTTTGTTTAGCCTTTCTTTAGCCATGATGGGATTTTTTTCTAATTGATGAGATAGTTGTTTTTTGTTTGTTTTGTATTGGTTTTGTTTTTTTCCTTTGCTTATCTTGGTATAGTAAAATCACATCTTTATCTAGACAACAGTAACAAGCATTTATTCTATGTAAAATGAGATGTTTTCAATTCCTGAAATCACCTCCTAGTGATGCAGGCCTGGTACAATAGCACACAGGATGTGATGTAGAGCAACACAGGCATGGCATAGTAGGCGATGGGGCACAGACTTTGCTGGAGACCTTCTGGCTGTAAACAACATAGCTATGGTCATTTAAAGAAATGTGAACCTGGAGAAAACTGATTTTAGGGCTAGCAGAACAAATTAGAAACAAATGTGTATTTTTTTATATATAATGGTTAATTACTTGCCTACACTAGAAGCATGCAAAAGTGGAATACTGCATTTAATATGAAAGGCCCAGTTTTATAGCACTGTGACAGCATGTTCCCACCAAGTTCAAGAACAGAATTCATGTGTTACTGCATTATATCTATCATCCTATGTTCCGGACATTGTCTTGGATTTTCCTAAACAATACTTTGTAATAACAGAAAGAAACATAAATTTATCTTTTTATGAGGACTTTATTAAGTTTTCAAACATAGACAAGTACAATACCATGAACAGAAGGAAAAAAAGAAAGTTGCAACCCCAAACTCATTCAGGTGGTGCAGTAGAGGAGTGTTGCATACCAAATCAATCTCTACCTCCGCTTCCTCTTTTGAAAATTTTGCTGTCACGGGACACTGTTAGTTTTTCAGTAAATGAGTACTTACAGTGCTCTATATGACACCTCACCACAGAAATAGCACAGCCTTTGGGGTTTGGGAACATACTGATTTAACAAAAACAGAATATTATAGAATACTCCGATAAAACTCCATTGACAAATGCTTATACACCATGAGTTGGGTACAGCCATTTGGTTATACAATCTGCTGCAGCATTAATGATGTATTATTGATTAGCTGACCCTGGTGAGTAGACAATTGCTTCAAACAGTGTAAAAATGTTCAGGGAAAGAAAAATCATGTCCATTTGTGACAAGCAGTTATTTGGACAGAAACACTGACTGAAAAAGTCAAAGAGGGTCAACCAAGTTTAGTTTTAAGTATAATGACAGAGACCTAAATTTAGTCTGTGGGCTAAATCCCAGGGTCAAAACCATTTCCCTTGAAGGACTGAATGGTATGTTCCAGGGTGACTGACATTTCTGGTACTGTTCCTATGCAAAAACATTCGCTCTATGTAGGGTTACAACAACCTGAATCCCATGTTCCAACTTATTTGGTATAGCAAAGATGGAAAAATTACTTAATGTAACATAAAAGTAGCAATTCTGCACAGAGTCTATAGGAAAATGGAAAGCCATTTAGGCCACTCTTTAGGCCACTCATACTTTATGTATACTCAAATATTTCTGGACTGCTTGTGCTGCTGATAACTGAGATATAGCTATTTTCACAATGCAATTTGAACAATTGCAAGTATTAGCCAGCTGTACTGTGGAGCAATCTGGTTTTCATCCTTGGTGCAGATGGCTCAAGTATTAGAACTTATAGACAGCTAAACCCAGAGATACATATTTCTGGGAGACTGAAATATTTTTCTCAACGTAAAAAATGCCAGATTGTTTCAAATGATGAGTGTATATTGTGATCATTGGGAAAGCTCAAAATTACTTAATAAAATTACTTAATAATATCAGAGGAATGAAAGAATGCAGTGCAGAGCATTACCTAAAAGATCCGCCACCCTGAAGTAGAAATGTCACAGAAGTAGTAGGTGTGGGCTTATTTGTTTTGTTTTGATCTAGAAAAATCCCTTTAGTAGAGAATATTTTTTATTTTATCCAAAAAGAAAGTATTGCTTGGAGCTATTTAAAGTTGGAAGAGCATCATGTTTTGATAAGAATGGTAATGCCAGATTATACATCTCTCTGTCCCAAAGCCTATCTTTGGGACAGAGACAGGACAAGAGAAGGTGTTGGAGAAAATACAAGAGTTGGACAAATATGTGCTAATTCCTCACTTCCCTGAAATAATATTCTAGCCCCCAGTGACGTGTGTTTGTGAGACTTTCAGAACAACAGGAATTGTCTTTGGTATTCAGTAGCTTCCAGCCATACGTTATCAGTTATGCCTGCATGCAGCCCTTGATGAAGGGCAGACACATCAGGTATCGAAGGACTATCTATGGCTTTGTACCCTCCTTGCCTTCACTTTTCAGTAACAGCATCACATTAAAATATATATATATATATATATATATATATATATATATATATATATATATATAATAAAATGTCCCCAGGAATTTTCATTGTACCTTCTTCTTGTGTTTGCCATATAATAGTTTTCTACTTCTCATGCACCTGCAATAATGTAGCTGTAGACTGATCTTTGTGAGCAATTACTTCATGTTCAAATGGCTCGTGAGTGTCTTTAATTTTAATGACGTTTGTATGATTTATGTTAAATCCTTGAGGCACACCCTGATTGTATCACAGGTATTGGTACTTCTGTCAGTTTAAAAATTTTATCCCAGCTGAAGTTTAATGAGGTTTGTAACTCCCTGGAGACATTTCCTGGGTATTCATGGTTTGAAAGCTACAACTATTTTAACCATGTGCTGAACCTCCAGTTCACAAATTCTGTGTGCTACAATGAACAGAATGTGAGGGAGGAGGTATGTGTGCGGGGAGGGGGGAGGGGGGAATAACTTGTGGCTTTCAGGTCTGACTTGTGTAATTCTCCTGGAACTTTTTATTTTCTGTCTTCTTTTGTTTCAGAGTTTTAATTCATCAGTCTTCTCTTTAAAACTCACAACAGAATGCAGCAGAAAAAAAGCAGAAAACTCCAGGATGGTAAAAAATAGTGTTTTCATTATGATGTAAAGCTGCCTAATATGTTAAAATTCAGATTAGGTACTCTGGGAAGAAGTGGTAGTTTTATACACGAAGGTTCGTGATTTGTTATGGCAGAGACCAATTTGTCATTTATGGCTTATCTTGTATCATTTATCTTTATTTATCTTGTATTTTTCTTTTCCCTTCCAGCTGAAATATAAAATGACCAGAGAGGAAAGGCATTAAAGATTTGTTTGAAAAGATCAATTGCACTTCGATACACTTACTTTGCTTATTAAAATGAAAGTTTACAGTTTTATCAGTTGCTTGACATACGCAAAAAAAAAAAAGGTATTCAAAAAAAATCAAAATAAAATAAAAACCTCACAGAAGCGTCACACTTTCTGATTATTACACAACAGTAGACAAAAAATAAAAACAACAACTTTTTTTCAGAGACAGAATATGTTGCAGATTAATGATTGTTATTTGAATCTACATTTTAGTTCATTTTGCTTCAAGACATAAGTTAATAGGATATTGATGGCATTTGAACTCAGAACTACGTGTTCTGTAAACAAAGACTGTGTAAATTCGAATAGGTCATTTTACCACCTGATCTCTATACCTTCTACATTTTGTGAAAACTATTACCAAAAATAGAAATACCTAAAAAAGACACATGCTTTTTTTCGTTTCCCAAAGATGAATTTTCCTCTTTTACAGAAACCACGCCTTTGGTCCTGTAAAGACTTAAACAATGTATGGTTTGTTACTGCATTCTTTTGGCCAATATTGAGCCTTTTTTTTTTTAATTATTAATTTTCAAGTGGATCAATTCATTATAAAAATATAGCTATTCAGCCAGCTAGATTCTTAACATGCAAATTGGTTAGTGGGTTCTGTTCCTTTTGGCAAGGAAATGACTAATACATTTAATAACATATATATAATCATTAGAATAGAATAGAATAGAATAGAATAGAATAGAATAGAATAGAATAGAGTAGAATAGAATAGAATAGAATAGAATAGTTCAGTTGAAAGAGACCTTCATAGATCATCTAGTCCAACCGCCTGACCACTTCAGAGCTAATGAAAAGTTAAAATATATTAATGAGGGCATGTAGTAGATGACCAACACATATAATAAGTTATTATAAATATACATGTTAATTATATAATATATTATATAATAGTACAAGTCTGTATTTTCATGAATAAAGGCAAGATTTTGGAGGTTGGATCAAAAAAAGTTCATTTGCAGAATATATTACTCTCCCACTGGGAGTTATTGCAAAGAGTAAAAATAGTACTAAAAGTTTACGGTTTTTTATGTTGTTAACTCTTGGAATTTGTTCTAAGCAGTTAAAAAAATAGTACTGTTATTTCAGTGGTATAGTTTACAGTATTAATCTGTATGCTATATGAAAAAGATGTTAAAGATTCAATTTGCACTCCCTACTTTTAAAAATATCCCAATTTTTTAAAACCAAAAATAATAGCAAATATATCATATTTTTCAAGGCATACTTTTATTCAATTTGCAAAAGTAAGTTCTAAACGCAGTGTGACATCATAATAAGAAAATATCCTTATTAAATTCTTAGGATAGTGGGAAAAAAATTAAAAACTTCTACCTCTATGTATGCTTTCTTACTCTTCCATCAGATCTTGCTTTTTGTATTTGTTATTATCTCTCTTATTTAAGAAATAACCCTATTATGTATACAGGTTCTTCTGTTGTTCCAGTTGTTTGCAATAATTGCTTGTAATTGCTTGTGGCACTATTTTAATAAATCTAAGTTTCCTGAGTTCATAAATTTCATTAGAGAACTTATAGTTCTCTAGTAAAGAAATGTGGTATGAGTAGTTTAGAAGCCAATGATCTGTCCTGTTTTACAGAACACTAATGCACACGTTCAAGGTCCACTGAATATACCAAAACTGAAACATACCCTTTCAAGTTTTATTATACCTATATCTTTTTCAATCATAAACTATTAAATATATATATCTACACATATGTTTTATATATATTTCTTGACTTCCCATGAAAGCTGATACTGGCCATCATTGCAATCATTTTGCAAGGACGCTCCATGCAAAAGAAAAATAAATAAATAAATTCTGTGTGACTGGTGCTTTGGGGCAGAGTTTACCATCTCAGTACCAAATTAGGAACTACTTCAACAAACAAGAATTTGTTGAAACACATTTCCAGAATAAATAAGGAAAATGAAAATATGCCACACTTTCAAGATAATGTGCTTTGAAAACCAAAATATCACTAGACCTTGAAACTAAAATTAGAGTTGCTAAGTTTTTAGGATTGGAGAGTGGAAAAGAGATGAGCTGTGGTGGCAACAGAAACCAAAGTGTCTGATTCAGTCCTTTACAGAGAATTGTGGAAACTAAGGATTGAATAATGGCAGAAAATGATACAGCTGCTGACTCACTACATCTAGGAAAAACACGCAAGCTTAGACCTGTTCGAGGTCAGACTAGTAATTTTCACATTCTGAATCCCTTAAACAATTGTGGAGGATTTGTCTGTTTTGTTTCAAACCTTGTGAAAAAACAGTGAATTTGGAGTACCCTGCCTAATGGTTGTACACAATAGAAGCAGTATTTGATTGTGCTAGGGAAACATCTCAGCTCAATGTGCTAGTTCAAAATTGCTGCAGAAAGGTGCTTAGCTGCATGTGAAATATACAGAAACAGTTCTAGCCCAAAGGCAACAGGATGAAATGTTCTAGCAAGTTATCAGTTTGTAGTTTCTCAGTATATCTGTGGTAATACCAGCAAAATCAAAGGAACAGACTAGAAGCCCTTTTCAGTTTCACGTTCCTAAGTATACTGAAATGTTTACTCTGTAATTTATGACATGTTTGGTCTTTTAGAAGAGCTGAATACATCAGACACTGGTCAAGAAAACTTATCCATGCCTACACTGCCCCAAGGCATGAGAGGCAGAAAGCAGCACAAAGGCTGCTGAAACCATTTTGCCTGTCTGTAAAATGTTGGTCGTTAATAACTGTATTGTAGGCAGCCTCACAAGCACTGTTCTCTGCCTTTTGAAGTGCCACATATTAATAGTCAGTCTATTGAAAGGCAAACACCCTTCTCCACATAAAGTGTGCTCAGTATTTCAATGAACTGAATATATTTTAATTTTTCAAAGATCGTTTCTTTCAGATTTTTGATAATGCTTGTGATTTATTCATGACAATAGCATAACATATAAAAGACCATTTTAATGGAGGTTAGTTAGATTATCTCTCGCTTTATAGCACTCTGGTATGTAGAGTTTCTGCTGCTTTTTAAAATAAAGCAGGGGGGTGAAGATGGAATCAGGCTTTTTTATTTGTTTTGTTGTTTTTTGTTGTTGTTGTTGTTTGAAGGACTAACACTGATTTGGCAGTCTTATGCAAAAATTGCTACATCTTATCATATTGTTTTCTTGTATCTAAGACACCAGCTAGCTGATTCACCACTGAAAAGGGTGAAGCACACCTTTTGGCTGACATTGCCTCTGATATTATAATACGGGAACAAAAGAAGAGCAAGCCCCATCTATAATGATTTGATTACACTTTCAGAATGTGCAGATTACTCAAAGCTTCATAAAGAAAAGAAGCTGATTTAAATTATTCCTCCATTAAAAAGAGAGAGAGAAGCTTTCTGCAGTACCGGTAAAGTTCATGTTTTAATCAGGTTGCACAAAAAAAAAAAATAAAATAAGCCCACATTATGTTTATCTACATTTCTCTCTTCATTCTTTTAAGGAAAAAATAAAAGACTGTCTTTTTTTTTTTTAATTGAAAATCTTTAAACAAAATCTGCTGTGGTTCTTTAATTTAAGGCACCGACATCCATAACAATTATTTTTGTAATCCTATTAGCTTAGAGACAAATTTATCCCAGATTGGTTTTGTTTTAAAATTAACTTGACACTTGTACAGATCACAAACCTAATCTCATTCAGAGCTTTTTCTATCTCTTTACATGATCAAGCTTATGCTACAATATAAATCTGATGAAATTCTTCACTTTTACTGAAGCATGATGTAATCAAATTCCAGCTTCCTTTGCTTTATTTTAATGATTGGTTTTGAGCAGACACATCTACTGAAATCTCCAGTGAAATTGCTTATTTATGGAAATTTATGTAAAGATTAATTTTTACTCCTTAAGTCAACAAGCTTGCTAACTTGTTAATTTTGCTTTATTATTCTTTTATTTGGAAGTTGGTATTCTATCCTGAAACAGACAAAAGGCAAATTCACTCAGTTCATGTATTTTGGCAGACTTTGTAAAGACTTGGGGCTATTTTCTGAGGAAACTATTTATATCCAAGAGTCATATATTGACCTTGGCTATCATCCAGATGCCCACCCAGCCTCCCCTCACTCCCACTTCCTCCCCTCACTTCCCCTTCCTCCCCTCACTCCCCGTTCCTCAAAAGCACGAGGGCTGAAAATAACACGGAAAACCTTATGGGCTGAGATAAAGACAGTTTAATTAAAAAAACAAAAGCTGCATGAGGAAGCAATGCAGGAAAAGATGCAATGGGCACAAACTGGAAAACAAGAGCTTGAACATCCAAAACCACTTCTTTAGTGTGTGGGTGACAGAGCACTAGCACAGGGTGCCCAGAGAGGTTGTGGAATCTCCCTTCCTGGAGGTCTTCAGAAGCTTAAAAAGTCCTGGGTAACCTGCATGAGATGGCCCTGCTGGAAGAGGAGGGTCACACCAAATGACTTCCAGAAGTCTTCCAGTTTCAACCATTCCATGAATCCATGAAGGCAAGCAAAAACAAGAACTTCATTGATTACTTCCCTGGAACTCAGGGCCTCAGCATGTGTAGTGGTTGCTTGGGAAGGTAAATGCCATAACCAAGAATGCACCCACTTCATCCTTTCCCTCAGCTTTTATTGCTGAGCAGGACATCACACAATAAGACAATCCCTTTGGTCACTGGGGTCAGCTCTCCTGGCTGTGTCTCCCCCCAAGGCCTACTGACCTTTGGCACAGGGCCTGGAAATACAGCCTTGACACTGTGTGAGCAGTGCTCAGCAATAGCCAAAACACTGCTGTGCCATCAGCCTTTTTAGCCACAAATGCAAAGCACAACGCTATATGGGTTGTGCTACGAGGAAAGTTAACTCTATCCCTGCCAGGCCCAGTACACCAAGGAACTGTAATTATTTATGTATTCAGATATCTGACCTTTGTGTGCCGTCCTCTATCCTCCTTAGTTCAACTGAATTGTAAAGTGAGGCTGTGGATCTCAAAAAGCTTCAGGGGATAAATTTGCACAGTAACATAGTAAGCTCAGCCTAATTAGATACATTAATGATCAGGCTTTTGGTACAAAGCAATAGTGATTGTTTTGCTAATTTTTGTCACGCAAATAAAATGCCAAAGATCTTGGAAACAATTCAGAGGAGGACTTATTAAGGATAAAATGGAAAACATTAAAGTGGTTTTGGGAGGGGGAGGGAATTAAAAAGAAAAGAAGTTATTGTAGGCTTCCTGGCAGTCTTATTAATTTTGTTTTCTGCATTGTAAATTTAATTAACATAATCCCATTTGAAGTGCAACATTTTACATGGAAGAAAAATATCCTAACGATTGATCTTAAAAAAAGGGAGGAGGGAAAGAATTAAGTTAAATTGTATTACAAAAGCTTAAGCAACATATGCTCACTGACTTTTCACTGAATAAAGTAATAAGATTAATATTTAATTAAAGAACATCAAGGAAAAATTAGCTTCTTTGCATTTTGTGGCTGTGTCTACATTCAATGAAATTGATCGCTTATTTATTTTTTTCTCATTGAAAGGCCTGGGTAAAATCAAACCTCTGTTACAATTATCTAAAAATGGCTGATTGTCAACAAGACACGGCACTGGTTGGGGCATTCTTCCAGTCCCACTGGTGTTCAAAGTCATGGGACATATCCACCAAATGATGTTTTGTGTCACACCTTGTTGCATGTAATGCATGCCAAGAGATTTTTATTTCATTTTCTTCCCCATTGCAGTGCACAAATTGCTTTGAATGATTCTGTTAATTTTCTGGATAAATAGAGAGTGTATGGAGGTTTGTGTATATATGAGTATTTACTTTTAACTTTTGTTCTGAGGTAGTTATATGTTGAAGGATAGAAATGTGTGTGCTTAACATATCTTTATCTGTCATTAACTGAGTGGAAGTAAGGAAAGTAAAACTTCATAGAATAAAATCTCAGCCTTTGCAGTTATGAACATTCAAACATTGTGCTCCTAGAAACATGACATTTGATTTTAAAGTTCTCCTTTTTTTTTTTTTTTTAATGAAACTGTTGAAAGTCTCCTATATCTGCTAAATTCATATTTGTGTGTGTGTTAGGCACCTTCTTAAGCTGTTCTCTAAACCATGATAATCAGAAAATTATTAAATAAGAGCTTAGATTTGTATCAGTTTTTGCAGAGAAAAATATATAGCCCAAGAAATGAAGCCAGAAAATACTCTTAAACTCTTAAACTCAAAATAAAATTAAAAGAAATTATTTTGATAAAATAATCCCTTACAATATTTACTGTAGAAAAATTCTGCAGTTGCACAGAATGGCTTTGAATTAAGGGCATCAAATTTCTTCCAGATGCTGTCAAGTTCTCTTTGAAAAATACCATAATCAATCATCCATAATGTTCCCGTTAATCTTAGAATCAGAAGAGACAGAAATGGAACCACTTTAATCAGATGCTTACTACTGAGTAGTTCATGATAATATATTCTCTAGTATCATAGCTAGAGTAAATGCAATTCTAAAAATACTGCAGTAAAATGAATAATAAAGTACAGGAAATCAGGAAGTTGGGCAAAGTTCTGTAGCAAATACTTACCCATCAAATATCTAATGAAATTTAATATTTTTGTGATATTTTGGTGTTATCCTCAGAATGACATGCAAGAAGAATGGTTTAATCAAACTAGTAATAACATGAACATCAGTTTAGAGATCTTTTCAGAAATATACTGAGAATATAAAATATTATCTTTGAACTATGAAACCGGGGGTATCCTTTCCTGGAAAAAAATAATCCAAAAGAGTTCAATGGATAAAATTTATAGTAGCCCTTCCCTTTCCAAATATTTTTTTAATTCCCACTGCTGCACATCTATATTATTTGTATCCTTAGTATTTTTAACTTACGCACTGCTTACATATACATTGAAATAATGCAATAGTAATTTGGGAATAAAATATTTGTACTTCTATCAACAACAGGAAAGGGAAGGGAAAGAGGAAGGGAAATGCATGCAAAATCTTCAGCACTGCAGTAGTATCCAGACCTGCCTTGTACAGGTCAGCATAAAAGAGTATGACATGAATGGATCAGATTTGCCCAATGGAACAGAGGAAAGCACAACACTAATGCTCAAAGTATTAATGGTTAAATAGCTACAATTCCTAAAAGAGCACTTCTGAAGGAAGAGAAAGTTAAAAGTTGTCTCTATTCATTAGTATTGAAAAACATACATAATTTCCTTAGAGATACCTTAAGGGAAATATATTTTCTGTAGTCCTTCCACATTTCATGCACACAGAAACCCATCACCAGTTTTCACCTTCTAGTATTTTTAATTCACTTTTGCATTTAAAGTAATGTATTAACAGCTTCACAGAGTAGCATTTGAACAACAGCATACCATTGGTAAAGCTTCACATTCAGTCCATATATTCAGCAGACAGTGTTATGAAGCTAGCAGGAAGGGCACATACTGCACTGAAGAAGCAATTTTGGTCCAAGTTAATTAATTCATCACAAAAAATCACTGCAACAGCGCATATCTTGTTAGCTTCAGTCATACTAATACTAATCAGTGGTTCATTAGCTTTAAAAATATCAACCTGGTTGAGCCATCATTGCTCTGCACAGTAGACTAATGAGTCACATTAGACAGAATGCTACATGGCACATATCAAAATTGCTTTTGTCCATTATCCAAGTTACAGCACAAAAACTTACAATAAAATAAGTGGTAAGGACACTCACTTATACAGCAATTAAAAAAAAAAAAAAAAAAAAAAAAACTGGAACTGACCCAAATTTTTGGTGCCTTATTTTGCTGCTAAGAGCTACTGAGCCCCAGTCCTCCATACCTTGTACATGCAGTGCTGTGATTTGTGCTAAACAAGGGAGTTCAGGTTATCTCAGAAAAAAAAGAGTCAGGACCCATCCATCTTTGGCATTGCCAATTATTTGCTCAGTCCCAAGGTGTGAGTTTTATTGTAAAATAAGGACAAAGAGAATAAACCACAAATGCAATAATAATTTGTCTTTATAATACAAAAATTAAAAAGTCTATGTCATATCAAAGAACACATCTGAAGCATAAATACATTCAACAACTTCAATAAATGTGTGTCCTGCAATTCCTGCAATTACTACGGTCACATTAAGGTGAACTTTAGCTAGTTCAAGAAGCTTTTTGTGCTCCAAAAGGACTGCAATTTTACAATGAAACAATGTTTAGTCAGATTCATTTCTCCAGAGGTTTCCAGGTATCTAAACAAATTAAATTAGAAGAGTACAAGCAGAGCAAAGGGGCTCAGCATTCATAAAATGTGCTCTTGATACCTTTAAAAGGTACTCATTACACTCAGCCAAATGCATTAGATGTAGTTTTATGAAAGACACAATTATGCTTAGTCTATAAGTGCAGGCCTAAAAGAGACTTTGCTAGTTTCTCAACACAGAGCATCAAGTTGATTTAAATAGAGAAAATATGTAAAAGAAGTATACAATTCTAAATTCAGGGGAATTTAATGAGAGAAAGAGGTAGCTGAACATCTATCTGTGTTCACAGCTTGCAGACTAGTCAATTCTCAAATTAAGGAGGAGGTTTGCTAGGCATCCACCTCATGTTTCTTCACATGGCACCTGAAATGAAATGCAGCTGGGAGAATGGCATTTGTAACAGAGGAAAAGGCAAGCAATCAGCAGGAAGAAAATCTCCATCAGTAACCTAGTACTTTGCATGTGTGTGTGACTGGGTGTCTCCCAGTCAGACATCGCTGTGTACACTCCAGTCCACCAATACCTGCAATGTATGAATTTCCCATGTTAAGTTTCTGTTACCTTTAAGGTCTGTATTTTTTATCGGTATAATTTTTATTGCTATCATTAGCAGCTACTAATGAATGTGTAGCATTCGAACAATTCTATGTGAGCTATTGCTTGTTTAAAAACTTGCAGTGATTTAAGTACGTCATTGCAGTGTGGATCTTAGTGTCTTACCAATGATTCTGATCTTAGAGAAGCATTGCAATTATGGGATATATTCTGACAACCTAAACTACTCTTCAAATTGAATGGAAAGCCACCATCCTCAAAATAGATATATCTAACCTCTCCTAGGATACATGCAAGCAGATGCATGCCAGTGGACTGTCACTGATTGTTTCTAATTATTAGATTATTATCAGATTATTTTGTAATTGAACACTTGTGGTGGTATCCAGAAGAGCTTCAAAAAAAAAAAAAAAAAAAAGATAGTCGTGGAAATTGATAGGTTAGTTACCTCCTATTTGATTTTATTTAGAATTTTCTATTTTTTTTCTTAGATTAGCTCAGTTCAGTGGAGTATTCCTTTGATCTCAAACATTCAGAACTGAACTGAGCATAAAATCCATCTGTGTTAACCTCCTCCAAGGCCAGAATGCAGGTTGAGCAGTGAGTGCCACAGACCTTCAACTCAGTGCTTCATGCAAAGGTCAATCTTTTCCCTTGCTTTGTAATTCTCTATTTTTCTCTTTCATTATCAGGATACCAGGACTGGTCATTTTTCTCCTAAACTGTAATTTGTATCTACCTGGAGTTAGATGAAAATACTTATGTGACATGCAGGCTCCTACTTCAGAAGATTTGTCAATCTGTAATCACAGCTTTGGATCTCACATGTCTTTCAGAGATGCTGCCCATACTGCTGTTAAAGGCTGTCTGTTCAGTAGTTCGGAAAGTATCCTTCATCAGTGTCTAACACTAACATTTTATACAGTATGAACCCAGCCTTTGCAGGAAATGTGAAAGAGGTGAGAGCAGTAATCATGCAAAAGGTCCCGTACAGCTGGAAGTGTATGAATCACAGTGAAGGTGTGGCATCTACAACCCTAAGTACAGCAAACCTTAAGTGCATGTTGACACCTTTCCTTTGGGTGGCTGGAGTTCTTAGTGTCTTATATCTTCTTGTCCTTTATTCTTTGAAATGTTGCCCTTTACCTTAGTGGCCTTGCTATATTTATCAACCACAGAAAAGATGATGAACAAAATAGGAGAAATGAAAATAAATCCTATCCTGAAGGCTCTGTGACATTGTTTCTATCTGAATTTATTTTTAAAAATTCCGCATCTTAGCTTGAGTGTATATATATATACTGTTAGAGTAGAATACAGTAAAAGAATAGAATAGTTCAGTTGGAAGGAATGTTCAAAGATCATCAAGTCCAACTGCCTGACCATTTCAGGGCTAACCAAAAGTTAAAGCATATTATTAAGGGCATTATTTAAGTGCCTCATGAGCACTGACAGGCATGGGTCATCTGCCACATCTCTAGAAAACCTGTTCTAGTGCTTCACCACCCTCATGGTAAAGAAATTACTTTGTTGATTACTGGAGAGGCCAGGAGGTCCAACCAGCTCCTGGAGGTTGGTTGAGAGTCCATTTGTGTGCGTGTGCACACGTACAGAAGGTAGTGGGGGGCAGGTGATCCCCGCTGGGCAAGCTGAGTGTCCAGATGCTGGAGGGATCCTATTGTAGCACAAGTGTGTATGTTCTTTTCCACCAAGGGACTTCCATCCTGCTCAGCCAGAGAGAAGAGAAGGATCAGGCCACTGGCACTGTTTGCTCATGTGAGTGCTGTGTTTTCTGTCTGCCATCTGTGCGTACATTCATATATGTACTCCATGTGTGTGTGCCATTAGGGAACACATGCTCAGACTTGCTGATGACCAGACCTACATACTGCAGCAACTGCAGCAACCTCACTTCTATTGGGCTTTGGGATTTGCCAGCTACTAACAAATATTACATAAATCTGACATATGGGGTGAGAAAGAGCAAAGGTGTCAGTCAGAAGGAAAATTTCAGGCTCTTTTATTTTCTGTAACAATGTCTTAGGTGTATGCAATGAATCAGACATCCTCCACCTCAAAGAATAAGAGTATCACCTCTATGAAATCTCCAGGTACTAATGAGCAGATATGACTCATGCAATTGCTTGCCAAAGAATAGGATATGTCTCTAGCAAGCCTGATGACAGAATTCGGATCTGTATGTAATAAGACAATAGCACCAAAGACTCACAGCAACCCAGACCTTGGCCTCTGCACCACTATTAAAATGTTCAAACTCATAAAAGAAAGATCTATATTCTCTACTTAATGCACCATGGAGAGTAAATAAGGTAGAGCTACAGCAGAAACAGCCTCTACTGTTGCCGTACACTTATGTATTTGACATTTTTTCTGTCTGCTCACATGTAAAGAATCATGCTCAGTGTTTTGCTGTTTTGTTGTTTGTTTGGTTGTTGTTGTTGTTGTTGTTTTGGCTGGTTGTTTTTTTTTTTTTTCTTTCATATAAAACAGTTTTTGTTTCCTGCCTACATAAACACTCTCAGTCTGCAGGAATCTGTCAGGTTGAAAGAAGGGGATTCAGGGATTTCAGTGTTCAAGTAGATGAAGATTGCTGTAAAAAATATTCCTGTTTCATTGGTCATATGAGACCAAAAATTTAGTGATGCATGATTCTGGCACGAATTATGCTGTATGGTGCAAAATGTTTGAAGAGGTGTAAGTTCTGACTACATTCACATCCCTTTCTATGTTATGCTTAGCAAGGAAAAAGAAAGAAAGAAAAACAACCTATGTAAACATAACGTCAACTACTTGTCACTTTATTGCAAGACTGATACTCCCTGAGCCAATTATACCCTCCACATTGTTTACACAGTGCTTCTGGAGATTTTGAACAAATTATCCTCATCATATTAGAATTTCTGTAATGCTGGTGCATGCTCAGTAAATCATAAGAGAAATCAAAAGTAAATGTAAACCTAAATGTATAAAAGATGAGTAAATCAAAGATAACCACTGGAAAAAAAATGCACTAGTGAGTAGACTTTTAAGTATATGCAATGCATAGCATTAATTAAGCTTTTTGGAGGAAAAATAATATTTCAGCATCAGATAAAAACAAAATTAATGCTGTAGCAGAAAGAACAGAGCCATCTGCCTGCTTACTGCTGTGAAATGGGGTTTTAGACAGTTAAATGGAAGATGGGTTTAAAATTTTTACTGGAACTCTAGCACATTGAAATGGATTGTTTCTCTGACTTCCAGTGCGATTTAGTAATACTTCTTAGTACTTTGTTAGAAAGACTGAAAATAATGCATAGGAAGCTATGTATATGGAGGTCTCTATTTTTCTTTAGAGATAGAACTTGTATTTACAGGAAAAACAGAAGGGGAAAATCAAAGTAATCCAGAGTAGTCTGAAGAACTGTGCCCCAGCTCCAGCTCTACTAACAATACAAGGGCTTAAATCATATGAGTCACAGCAAAACAGCTGGGGAAAAAAAAAAAAAAAAGAAAAGAAAAGAAAAGAAAAGAAAAGAAAAGAAAAAAAAAGTTCAAAAAAATAAATATCATTTCCCTCAAATTTGGGGTCCAAACTCCAACTAAATAATTATTTCTTCAGATAGGAGATACCATGATGGCTCATGCATTACATGTAGAAGAAATAATTAGCATTCTAAGACAAAACAGTGCTGCTTCTTTAATCATGAATGTTTACAGTTAACCTTCTCTCAAAAAGTAGCTATAAGAGCTAAGTAATTTTTAAGATCCCTAAGGATTATTCTGTGCTGTTGCTTCTAGTTTAAGGACTCCCTGGTAGTAAAGGCATAATTCAGAGCAGGGTTAGATGTGCAAAATTCTGCCACTTCACCTAATTCCAGGCTTCTGCAACAGCAGATATCTGTGTGAGATAGTGGTCTAAACTCCCTTCATAGTCAGAGGAGAGTAAAGAGTACTTCCAGAAGGTGATTCATCTGTCCTGTTTTAGATGTCAACCTTGGGAGGAGATGAATCACACTTTGGAAGTGGCTGTTTCTGTCCTCTGACTGTAAAGGGAGTTTAGATAATTAGCTCAGATGTGGATGTCTAAAGTGTAAATTCACAAAGCGTGGTGAGTTTAATCCCACCCCTATTTAGACATTGAGTAGTGTTTTCCTGCCTGTATTGTCCCGTTGAAATCAATGTAAGTAGCAAAACAAAATACCAACGTGCAGACCCTTTACTTCTGCAGAATTTACCGAAGCTGTATAACCTTTGATTAAATATACCAAAGCTCCAGAAAGAAGAAAAAAAAAAAAAAAAAAAGTGAAAAAGCTATGTACAGTTGAAACTGCAGGGAACTCATGGTAAGCAAACAAACAGTTCTATTGGAAGTGGAATTAATGAAGCTTAGGTTCCTATGGATTTGTGTCTTGTGGTTAATTTATTTTATAAGTGAATTTTAATAAGGCTGCTGTTGAAATTCACTTCTCATTAGGTATCAGAGATTCTGCAGAAACAAGAACAGTTATGACTACCTCAAAGCTTCAGTGAGAAGACATGCATTATTGACATTGAAGCAACTGTGCAGGAAGGAGCTGTTGTCTGAAAAATTGATTCTCTGGTGTCTAGTAAGAGCAAAAGGCTTTTTTTTTTTTTTTTTTTTTTCCTGTGATTTAGCTTTGCTCAGGTTTTGATGGGGGTCTCTCCTCCTTACCTGGACACCTAGTAAGATGAAATACATGGGGATTTTGAGAACCTTACTGTTCTGTCAAATTTAACCAAAATTTGCCAGCTGGTATTTGTCAGAAGTTATTAGTGGTAAACCAACAAACACACCCAGGGGTTTGCTTAGATATACCTGTGCATTAACATAGGAAATCAAAGGACAACTCAGGAAGCAATTTGTTTAGGTCATTCTTAAGATCCTTTTAGAAAGCTAATTACTGAGGACTTCAGTTTTACATCTTATTTGAAAGAAGGCTCCTCAAGTCATTTTACATCCCCTGATACCATGCTGAGGCCATTAGTTCAGCACTAACAAAGCAAGGTGCCACCTGCTGCTCTTCAGATCTCTCGCATCAAAGTTGTGAAATGACCTGACCCAGGATGTTTAGTATTTAACCGATTGATTTCAGAAAGGTCTAGGAAAAAATATACTGCTTTCTGTAACATTGTATTATCAAATTAAACAAGCTTTCCAGCTCAACCTTCAGCCTTTCTGTTCATGAGCATTCAGATATATATTTTAGATTTGTGTTTTTTGTTTGTTTGTTTCTTTGTTTTTGTTTACTTGTTTGTCTTTTGTGTTTTGTTTTGATTTTTGGTAGGGGTGTTTTTTTCTTTTAATCATTATCAGCTATTTTCACAGCATCTTATTTCTTTAACTGCAAGGATATAGAAATGGATATATTTTGTTATGGTTTATTCAATGTTTCTGAGAAAACGAACTGAATGTACTTTTCTCTTCTCTTCACAGCTTCTTGTTCTCCTGTTTCTTAATCAGGGAAATGACATGTGGTGGCTGTGATAGTCTAATTACTGGAATAAATTCATGATGAAGCTGTTACTCCATGCTGCAATTCACAGCCTTTGTCAGACTCTATGGCAGCCTACATGATAGACTCCAAACCACAGGAAATTTCAGGCATCTGTATGTGTATCTAGGTATTTTCACTGCATGCTTCACTAAGGTAGCAGAGCACTTAGACTGAAGTAGCACTGCAAAGCTTAGTGATTCAGGCAATAAGCAGACAGCTTTCTGCTGATGCATGGAGAGGAAAAAACATTTTAACAAAGATAAAGTCTGAGAGTAGAATATAGGCTGGTATAGTGAACAATTGCTCTTGAAGCTATACGACTATAAAATGTTACAAATACTGTTCAGGCATGTAAGTATAAAAGTGGTATATGAGAGTGTGACATTATGACTCCACAGAATCACAGAATGTGTGGGGTTGGAAAGGCCCTCTGAAGATCATCTAGTCCAACCCCCTGCTGAGCAAGATCACCTAGAGCATGTTGCGCAGGATGGCATCCAGGCAGGTTTTGAATATCTCCACAACCTCTCTGGGCAACCTGTGACACAGTAAAGTGCCCCCTCATACTGAGCCAGAACCTCCTGTGCTATTTATTTGTGTGGCTGGACAAGCATCTGCTAATAAACATAGAGTATTGTTTAAAATTAGTACATCCTACGTTTAAACAATTTTATAGACATGAACTCAACATTTGTTCTTTGATCTAATAAAAAAAAAAAAAAGGAAAAAAAAAAGGAAAAGGAAGAAAAGCCACTTTACATATAATGCTGTGCAAAGTTGGATGTCTGTCTTTAGTAACATATTCAAGAGCTAAAATCAATTGCAACTCAGCACTTCACTAAATCTTCTTAGCTGTAGTGTTCCATACTTATTCCACATGAATTAAAACAAGAAGGAAGGAAGGAAGAAAGGGAGGGAGGGAGGGAGGGAGGGAGGGAGGGAGGAAGGAAAGGAGGGAAGGAGAGGACATGCTGAAGAGAGAAATATCTTCCATAAGTGCAGCCTACAAGTTACCATTTGCCCCATCTTTTCTTCATGGGGACAATATTATTTTTGCATCAATTTAAAAAGCTACAAGGCATCTTTAATCTTGTTTCTAGATTAGTTGTGGAGTATTGTATTTGTTCTTGAATTTTGTGTTCTACCCTGAGAGTTCATTATTCGCCTTCTCTGACACCAGAACTCTGTGCTTTTAGTTTCCACTGAAATGAGTATCATAGAATTTACTGAAATGCAATTACAAGATTCTTGGTTTTATGGACCAACACTGGCACCTTCTGGTGAGCCAGAAATTCACTGCATTAAATTCACTGCAGAAATAAATATCTTCAACCATTGTCTCACAGACTGTGCTTTTAACCAGTTATTATTTAGAGATATTCCAATTTGTTACATCCATTTCACACATGGACTTTAAACTTTACAAGTTATAATAAATCATGACATATGTGCATGAGTAGATTTACAAGTAGGCACATGAGCCTGGAAGTTTAACACTTAATTTATTAATTAATGGTCCTCAATTTCAACAAATGATCACAAATAAATCAATATTTGTTACTAAGACTAGCAAGTTGGGTAATGTAGTAGACTGACAAAAGACACTGAAAAGTATTTCAGTTTATGGAACAACAGAAATACAATTTAAGCTTGAAAAATACAGTTACTGAAAAACTACAATTTATTTCAAATTTTTTTACCATTATGCTCTATAACAGTACATTTACAGAAGCTGGATTGCTGGTTATTTTTACAAGCAGGGGATGACAAAGAAGAAGATATTTTACACACATTTAGGATTTGTTTATTTGAATTACTGCCATGATTAGAATGCTTCTGTTACAGATTATCAGCTGCCAGCAGATACTGAGATAAACCTCAGTATTTTGCTGTGCACACCATAATAACCCATTCAGTATCTATGACAGCACACAGAGACTCTTCTGTGGAGTTATTCAGATGGATTTATTATTATTATTTTTTATTATTTAATGTTAAAGTTATAAATATGAGGGAGAGGATAAACATTTCTTTTTTTGTGGTCAGACATTTTAGCTTTTTGTGTTCAGTAGCCATTGAAAATGGGAGCAGAACATAGTCTCCTTGAATAGTTGCCCTGGTTGTCTACAGAAGCAGCTTTCTAACATTTCAGGCAGAGATTGATTTATGCCCTCTAATCCACCCCTACTGCACTATGCTATAGGCAGAAGATGGCTTGCATTACAAATAGAAAGTGTCTGTAGAATGTTTAAAGGGTCCTGAGGTATACCTGATTAATTCCCTGATACTTATTGTGGTATTGATACTACTCCATGATCTAGTATGCTGCAAAAGTTGTATGGGCTTTTTCCATTCATTAATTTGCTCATGAAAATTAAGATTTTTTTTTTTTTTATCATAGATAAATTTCAATTTCTTCCTTCCCCTAAGCAGTAGAATCAGCCACTCATCTTAAAGGTGATTTCAATTAACCCAGTTATAAAAACTTAAGTTACTCTCCAAAAACATTTTATTTTTATCTTACTTTACTGCCAGTTTCATCATTGTTTTTCATCATTGTTTTTAAGACTTCTGAGAATTACTTGTACAATATAAGAGGTTAGCAAGTATACCAGCTTCTTTCACATAACTCAAGGAACAGTCATCTCTTGGCAATTATATTTGATGACTACAGACCCAATTAATCAGTCTAAATGGTTCCATGTCCAGTCTTCCTATCCCTTGCATCACCCAGTCTCATCAGATTTCTGTTGAATTGCATCCCACGCTCATTCCTACTACCTCTCCTTCCTGCTATGCCTGCTTTCCACATCTATTCCTAACCATATCAGAACAGAGAGATAAAGAAGACAGTATACTAATTTGTAGTTTTTCCATCTCATTCAGACAATACCTGGCAGGAGGCCATTCACATTGAGAATAAGGCAACTTTCTGTCCTTGAAATAACAGCATAAAAGCTGCCAACCAATTGTGTTTGATGGGACATTATCGCTGGATAAATTGTTTTCCTACAGCAACACAATTCACTTTTAGGATTTACTGCAGATAAGTATAATGGGAAGGTTGTGACAGTAATAGGGAAGAAGAGTATGATAGTACTAATTTGAAATATTTTTGTTTTATCAACATAAGAATACTTGATGGAGATCATTCCCTCGGGTATGCAGTGTATTTCAATATTAAGAACTCTAGTAAAATCAAGCCATGCTTCTAGAGGTGATTAGCTAGGAGACACAGTTTTACCTGTCCTGCATCATTGTCTTCACTTTTTATTATTGCTCTCAAAAACTTATAAGCAGCTACATTTATACTGTCTAAGAGTACACAAAAATTACCATAGCATGCCATCATGACAGCATTCAGTATTTGTGTTTCCTTTTCAGTTATTATGGACCCATCATTATAAACAAGACATCAAACATTTTATTCTGAAAATAAGAATCACATCTTTTTTATGTCTTATTTATGTACATCTTTTTATGTCTTATTAAGAGAACCTTTAGAGCTTAAAATAAATATCTGCAGAAAGGTTTCATGTTGTTAGGAGGTGAAATAATGATGAGTGATAAGCTTTGTTTGTTACCTAGACACTGCTCAAGAGCCTAGTGCCATAATTGCCTGCAGCAAGAAAAACACGTTTGTCTCTATCTCTTCAAGCAACAGTGAAAAATAGTCACAGACAAGTCGCTAAGTATTTTTCATAACCATTTAACATCTGCTTTCATACATGACAAAGGTTTTAACATTCATTAGAAGGGGTAAATAGGGTGTCACAGGATCACGCAGAATCACAGAATGGTTGAGTCTGGAAGGGAGCTCTGGAGACATCTGTCCCTGCTCAAGCTGGGACACCCAGAGCCAATTGCCCTGGACCACATGCAGATGATGTTCTGAAGAGGAACGTCTGTTTTGACTGTTTCAGCCAGTTAACAGACATGCCCTAACATTCTGGCTGCAGTGTAGTTTATCAGTTATTTTTGAAAATACTAAAAGATATAGAAGTTGCTCCAGATGTTTCCCCCTGAATTCTTCAGCCACACAGGACATGTCAATGCCCACTCTCCATGCAACTAGATATGTTCTAGATATCTCAGTGACAGAAAGTATATTAAAGGGAATATAAGAAAGAAAGAGAAGGAAGGAAGGAAGGAAGGAAGGAAGGAAGGAAGGAAGGAAGGAAGGAAGGAAGGAAGGAAGGAAGGAAGGAAGGAAGGAAGGAAGGAAGGAAGGAAGGAAAGGAAAAAAAGAAGAAAAAAAAAAGAGTGATGAGGAGCAAAATGAAGCAGAAGAGACTTTCTGTTGTGAATTTTAATGCTATATAAGCATTAGCAGCCCTGAAGACTACAGCTCTCTGTCTGCAAAACAAATATAGTACAGGCAGGAGTAGCATATGTTTTTTACATGTTTCCTTAGAGACTAAACATACTGGAGATTGCTGTCATTAAGTGAGGCAACAAGTGCTAGTGAATAGGACATGGGACTGCAAGACCTGACACTGATCCTCACTTGAAATAAATTACTGTATTTGTTTTATACCTCTGCTGTCTCTGTGGGACCACAACAATTTACCATTGTTGAAAACTGATCCAAGAGACCTAAGTTTGTTCCTGACAATACTTTTGAACTGCTGTATGTGAATTTGGATATTTCAGCTTTCAATCTAAAATAAGGACACTGCTTTATAAAATATGAAAATATATAAAAGGAACTGTGTGAGAAAGACATCATCATTGCTATTTGAAGTAAAACCATTCGAGTCCTAACCAAGGATATCTGCCATTTTTGTTACCATGGAAAACTTAGAGCTACAAAGTGAGCTCATATGTATTCTCCTCACCTGAGCCTAATGGATGCTCAGTGAAAGCTGAGGGAACTGGCCATGCCCTGACACTCCTTTCTCCATTCATATTGCTTTCTTTTCCTGTCCAGGCCTCAAGTGTATCATAAAGTTTTGGCATGTATTTTGTAGGATGTTAATAGGGAGTCTGGAGCAGAGGCTTTGTGCATTTTCATAAAATAAAGTCTGTTTTTATTTTATTTTTTTTTTCAATTGTGGGAATTGGACTAGATTTGGACTAGAGTAGAATAGATGGCTCAGCTAGTTCTTCTCCAAAGTCGTGCTTTTATTTTTCAAAATACATATTTATGACTCATAGTCATATGCATTGTACATGACAGCACTGTGACTGTTGTGGAAATCATGTGAAAAACAAAACAAAACAAAACAAAACAAAACAAAACACAAAAACATTTAAATGGTTGTGGTAAAGATTTTCATAAACCCTGAGTTAATTTTTAGATATTCTATTTCCCAAAAAACATGTAAGGAATGTCTGCCTCAGTGGACAGGCAAGGGTAGATGTGTACATGATGATGTGTAGAAAGAGAAGTAATAAATAACTACTAAAATCTTAATACAACCACCTTAGTTCAAAGAACAGGTTCTGTGAGTAGACTCTGATCAGCTTGTTTTAGGCAGGCAATTTTGCAGACTGACACAGAAGAGTCACTTATGTATGCCAGTGTAATTTAGAATACAAACATGAATTATGTAACTCTTAACCCATTCAATCTATATTTTTACAAGTCTTCTCTCTGTTGTAAATACACCAGTATTTTGTCCACTTTTATTTAAATTTTCCTAGCAACAGAATATCTATTGCTTCTTTTGTGAAATCATTCCCATGGATAATAAATCTCCCCTTTGATTATTCAGTCAATTTTTTTCTTTTCATAATTTGATCCCTATGCTCCTTTTTATAACTCTTTTTATTATGCTATAAAACTTTGCTGTGCTCCTGGTTGACTTCATACTTTAGTGACAGACTAGTAGTGTATTCCCTGTTAGCTACTTTTCAGCCATGTTATAGGACTTTGACTTTCTTGTAAACTAGCCCCTCAGTTATTATTTTTACCCGTCACTAAACATTCTTGTGTCCATCTGTATATTATGTTCACTAGGTGCCTAGAAATGTGTCATATAAAAATAAACATTTTTAATATGTTCTGTTAATATTTCTATTCCTGTAAAAGCTGCTCTTTCTTGGACCGATAACTAATTTAATGGTCTTTATTTCTTCAGGACCTTTCCTGACATTACCATTCCTAGGTATCTCCTCCCTATATCCTGGATTCTGTTTTCTCCCAGAGCGTATAACTTGATCCTGTTTCTAATGCTTCCATACGTTCCTTCCCTTAGCATTTTCTGCTGTTATTGATGACTACATTGCCAAACACTATAATAAAATCTCTACACTTTTTTTTTTTTTTTTTAAATCTCTATTTGCTGCCTTTGTTTCATTAATGAGATATCTTCTACCACTCCCTCAGTAGTCCCTGTGTTCTCTATTTGGAAAATTCTGTAGTGTGATTTTATAGTATGTATCCCATAGAAGTCCACCTATATAAGTTAAATTGATTTTTTCTATGATAGCAAACTCTACTATTATTGCACTACTTTTCTTTAATACAATTTCTTTTTAATTCTATATTTTAAAAAGCCAAGCACAATTTTTATCCAGATGCTTTCTTTAAAAGGCATGTT
This sequence comes from Aythya fuligula, assembly GCF_009819795.1. Classification (NCBI taxonomy): domain Eukaryota; kingdom Metazoa; phylum Chordata; class Aves; order Anseriformes; family Anatidae; genus Aythya; species Aythya fuligula. The sequence goes on along the minus strand of NC_045560.1, from coordinate 141,898,451 downwards.
ATTTATTGAAGGCAAACATGTTACTTTCCAGGAGCTATAAAGTGTGAGCCTTCTGTTGGGAGAGAGGTAACACTTCTTGGGATGCCAGCAGGCAAACACATGTGCTATATCCAGATTCTTTTGGTACAAAGGATTCCTTCCTTGGAATATGTCTGATAAGAAAAAGAAAAAAGAGGTCAAGGAGGAAGCAGACATCACATCTTCACTGTGTACCAGTCTATAACACTGTACAATGTCAAGGATCCAAAGACTTCATATCCTGAAGACAAGGAGATCCATTATGTCCCCATGGGGATTTCCAGAGGGAATTACACCCTCCCAATGCCTCTGAGAACTCCACGGGGAAATATGGAAATATTTCAGTTTGACCTCCAAGGAAAAGGTCTGTTATTCTCAAATGTGTCATCAGTAGCTGTCATTCAGGTAAGATCCTCCTTGTATCCAAAATGAAAATCCGAATCTATTTGGAAATCTGAATTTCTAACTTTCTTTTCATTCTCAATACATATATATACACACATTTATATACATTTATATATATAGAGAGAGATATATATATAACAGGTATCAGGCTCCATTTCTTTATATTTAAACATGTAATAGCCTTGGTTTTGCAATTTTATTTATTTATTTATTTATTTATTTATTTATTTTAATAGAATATGCAGTATGGACATGACACATTTATTTCAAAGTCTTATGATTCACTGGTTATTTCCAATAAGTTTCTGAATTCATAATGTCACTCTGAAAGTATTTGAAATATGAATCTTTACTGTTAGCAAGGCAAGAAAAATATACTGTGTCTGGATATGAAGTTGTTAATTTGTCAGGACTTTAATACTCTTTACCTCATATGTAAATGAACATATTAGGCACAAGGACCAAGATGTATTCCAGTAGCCTGAGGTATTTCTTTTAATTCATTCAATCATCCTTCATCTAGAAATTTGGCTGATTTATATAACATGGGATGATTTTCAAAAATTCTTGATTATACAGACATTCTTGATTATAAGGAAAGTTGTTTAGGGTTCTCTGGGAGTTGTGATTCTGAATGAAACACAATGATATGCAGGTTATTTAAAAGCATTACTTGTAAATATTGAAGCTTTCGTGTCAAAAGCTGAAGCTAAAAATACATTCATACTTAAACTTTGCTTTTGGCGGGAGCTGAAGTGCAGGAAGTCTTTGTCATTACTTAGTCATTCACCCTTAGGAGCAATCAAAGAAAAAGGTAAGCTAAAATGACTAACAGGAACAATGGCACAATTGAAAGCCAAGTAAATATAACAAGAGCATTGACTGTTAATAATTATTGTTTGTTTGTTTGTTTGTTTCTGTAATTGATATGCTATGGAATAATAAAAGCATAATCCATACTTGTCTATTGCAGAAGGAAGAGGTGAAAGACAAAAATTGAATTGCATAGCAATACCTGTATGTCAGATCATCTTCTAGCTTACATAGTTGGTCTGAATTTATGGACAGAGTTGGGCATTTTTACACAACTTAGAATTTCAAGCCTGTTCTGATTTAAAGAGGTTATGAAAACAATGCCCACAGCATCTGGAATCTGGAACAGTTGAGCTAAAACAAGGACAGTGAGCACTGTGAATCACTAAGTGCCAACATGTGATCTCATAATTAATATTGTCTATATGAGGCCATCTGCCTATAGTCAGCTGCAGAACCCATCCCTCATTCAGTGCCTCCAAAAGTGAGCACATCCTCTGCTGGATGAGTCATCATGACTTCATGGAAGTGAGTGGAGCCATGGCAGTCAATACCAGATACGTATTACTCCAATCAAAATACTCCCCTTCTTACTGCAATGGGATTTGGATCAATACCAGAGTTAATAAGTGAGCACATTATACTTGGAGTCAAAATTAGAAAGAAATCTTATAATTAAAGCCATGTATTTGATCATAAGTGCATTAGAATTCATTGTCAATAATGGTAATAGACCTAACGAGCACACGTCTTACTTCACTTCACATTAATAGAGATTCAGGTTACTTGCTGCTATTTGTAAGTAGTTGCTGATTGATTTCCAGGTCAAAAATGGAAAGGAGGGTGGAGGGGTGGGGTGTTATTTACTCCAGAGATTTCAGAATTAAATTAAACTGAAATTTAAGTTAACTCTAACATTTATTTATTTATTTACTTACTTACTTATTTTAAAGAAAGAATGGCCCAAGTACATAAGAAAACCTAGCAACTCATTTACCAGTGCAATCACTCTGCTTTTTTGCTATGGTAGTGCTCTACTTCCCAGTCCTTTACTAGGAAGTAGAAATGTAGCCTACAGCTATCTGCAACAGAGTCAGTCACTTCAATTTAACTTTAAAAAAATCTGTCTGGCAGACAGGGAGCTGGTCTCCACAATGGTGATTTTACAACAAAGCACGTGTGTCAGGTAAAATTATATCTGGCAACTAGATTTCTACCACATTATTCATCCAGCCAGACAAATAGAAATATTTCTACAGTCCATTCATTAGAGGCTATTCATTCGCAATACACAGTAATTTTTCATCTGTTTCGTGTAGTTTACAGCATTCTGCTACACACTGTGATAGAAACCTACTCCTGTGCTTTTAATTTCAAATTTCCCATTAAGAAACATTTGCTCTTATTATCTTTTTGTTAAAGGGAGTCTGTTAAGGTTATTGTAGATATTATTTCAAACTACAAGAATGCCATCTGATAGAACTGAACCCCTTGATCACTTGTCTCATTCCCTTAAAAATCTGTGCCTGGGTGGTCAAGCTGTGCCTCATAAGCTCAGTCATAAACAGGCCCACAGCAACTTCTATCAAATGAGATAGCAGCTTGCTTTGCAGAGCACTGAAAGATCTCACTGGAGACAACAGAATGTACAAAATTAATGAAAGCAAATGCATTTAGCAGATAATATGTACATTCTCAACCCACAGTGAGATTCATCTTATCAAATTTAGAAATCTAAGATTGTACACTGAAATCTAAGATGGTGGTCTAGAGTCCCTTTACAGTCACTAAAGAGAAACAAAAGTCTCACAAAAAGAAATAGGTATGCCTACCTCGAATCATCCTAGAAGATTGCTGGAAATGTCATTTAATTCCCCATGCTAAGTGTTTTCTTATGGTTGGTTAATTAACTTCTTATGGGAAGTTAATTGGTGTCCTTGGTGAGCAGACATCTGCAGCAGCACCTGAAAATAAGTTATTCAGGAAGAAGTTAGAGGAAAAAAAAAATGTGAGGGGTTTACGAAGTGTTAGGGGAGGAAAAGTTAAGATATAGGAAACACTGGGAACACGAACATGTAATTATTGTGCTGGGGTAGAAATCTAAAGCCAAAAAAAAAAAAAAGAGAGAGATCTATAAAGAACTGGATTGAGCTGGATTGAGTTTGTTCTGCTGCTAACAGCAAACATCAAAATGGCCTCATCATAGATTTCCCCTGAACCTTTGAATAGTTCCTTTGAATAATAGACCCTTTATAGATTTCATAGAATCAAATTCTTTCAGTAGTACAATATAATACACCAACCTTTCAATATTTGGCATGGCACTGACTTTCATGAAACCAAGCTGTCTAAAGCCCTGCAGCAATGCTGAATCAATGGCAAAGACTCTTAGTGAAGAAAGCAGACACAGCTGCCCCTATTGACACTCTCAGCTTTTGCCACCACCATTTCAGGTCTCTTTGTCCTCATAACATGCACTGGGTCACATGCTGCTGGGTCACCTCTGCTGGGTTAATCAGCTCCTTTTATCTTTCTCCTATTTGTATACACCTTCAAAAGACTGTGCCAGAGGAACTGAAGACCTATGACCTGGTCAACAACTGGAAAAAAATAAAAAATAAAAAAAAAAATCACAGTTTTCCCAACAAGAAGTTTTCCAAGCAGCAATAAAGAAGAAACAGGAAAATGATCTGGCATAACCTGGCTACATAAACACTAGCAAGCACAGCTCATGCAAACAAAACAAACAAAAAAAGCTGTATACAACTGGGGAACAGGAACTTGGGCCACAACCTTAATTAGCACAGCTGTTCCTATATGTATCATGCTACAGAACTCTGGTGCTGGAGCTGGAGCTCCTCATGCTGATGCTAGGCAGGCAGGTTCAGGACATATAGTCACAGGGCATCCTGTCATGGCCATGACTCTCTACTATAGACTTCAAGGATTCCCTGTATTTTAGCCATCTACTCCAAAGTGGTATTCACGATATACTTGATGAGAGTCCTCTCAGAAGAAAAAAATATATAATCTGTCATTTTATATAGCAGGTATTCTGGACAGTTCTCATCCCATGCTAATTAGAGTATTCTACAGAATAGTACAAAGTACATGTAACTGCTGTGTCATCGCAAACATTAATCCCTTTGCCAGGACCACACATGAGTACAAAGACAAGAAAAGACAAGTGTGAGCACTGGACCTGAGCACCTGCATACATACACACTGTTGTTAACTACTTTTATTTATACACTATTCTGTTTGGGCCATAAAGCACCAAGTAAATGAGCAAATGAGTTAAGCCTATGAGTTTGAGCAAGGTATGTACTAGGGAAGCATGTGTCACTGAGTTGCAAGTGACTGTGGGATAGCTTTTCTGCCATGGTGCGTATCTATTTTTCAAGACGGACACAGCATAAGTGACCTGACACTTGATCAGTTTAAACATGAGCTTGTGGCACCACTTGACCTGACAACTACAGAACACCCTTTAGGATAATTATCAAAGACAATTATCACAGAAGCAGTCTCAGAACACCACAGGAGCATTCCTGTTCCCATCAGTAGCACATCACTTTTTATATTTTTTGCATGAAAAGTTCTCTCCCTTGTTTAATGCACTGCTACCTCCCAGTCTTTCCAGACACAATTTTTTCAAATTAGCTCCATTTCTGTCTGCCATATTTCCTTTCTTTTTTTTCCCATCAATGGTCAGTCTCTTTTTTCCTTTTTTTTTTCTTCCTTTTTTTTTTTTTTTTTTTCCTCTGTCTAAATTTCGCTTTTTATTTCCCCATTCCACCATTCACTTAGCCAAAAAGACTTGAGGAACATGACAATGACTAATATGACATTAGTATGACTACTGTTTACTGCTTTGTTATATTTTATATCATAGAATCAGAAAATCACAGAATATCCCAAGTTGGAAGTGACCCACAAGGATCATGGAGTCCAACTCCTGGCTCCACACAGGACCACACAAAAATCAGACTGTGTGTCTGAAAGCATTGTCCAAATGCTTCCTGAACTCCAGCAGGCTCAATCACTTCCCTGGGGAGCTTGTTCCACTGCTCAACCACCTTCTTGTTGAAGACTTTTTTCCTAATATCCAGCATGAACCTCCCCTGTCCCCTGTCCCCTGTCTGCATGCCATTCCCTCAGGTCCCGTCACTGTCCCCAGAGAGCAGAGCTCAGCACCTCTGCTCCTCTCATGAGGAAGCTGCAGGCCACCATGAGGCCTCCCTTCAGTCTCTTCTCTAGGCTTAAGAAACCCAGCTCCTCATACATCTTCCCCTCCAGACCTTTCATCATCTTCATAGCCATCTTTTGGACACTCTCTAGTAGTTTTATATTCTTCTTCAATTGTGGCACCCAAAACTGCACACAGTACTTGAGGTGAAGCCACACCAGTGCAAGGAGAGTGGGACAATGACTTCCCTCAGCTGGTCAGCAATGCCGTGCTTGATGCACCCTAGGACGCAGTTGCTTGCTGAGGCATACTGTTGACTATTCAATCTGCTGTCGACCAAAACCCCCTCATTCTTTTCCACAGGGCTTCTCTCCAGCCTCTTGTCCCACACACATACAGCCAAGGTTGTCCCATCCCAGGTGTGGAATCTGGTACTTGTTAAGCTTCGTGCAGTTGATGATTGCCTAGCCCTCTAATTAGTCAAGATCTCTCTGCAAGGCCTTTCTACCCTCAAGAAAGTCAACAGCTCCTCACAGTCTAGTATAATCTGCAATCTTCCTCTGACTTTGTCTCATTTTTAGATTATAAACTCTTGGGACAGGAACTCTCATAGTTTTAACTTTTCATAGTGCTTGCTTTAGTGGAAACTTGTTCTCCATTTTCCTTACATGGTGAAATTTTTGACCAGTAAATAACATTATTGGGAAGATTAGGTCTAAAAAAATAAGGCAGAAAACCTACAGGCCAATGGGAAATGCAGGTTCAGTTCTCTAGTCTACCATAGACATTGTGTGACCAAGCTACAAAGGCTGGAAAAGTACTCATATCAATCATTTCTCAAACTCTGGAGAGCAACATACTGAGAAAACTGTCCTTAAGACTGTCATCATAGAAAACCAAAAGAGATTGCTATCCCACAGTATGGAATTAATTTGAATAACTTAGGGGAAACAAGTGTGAGACTTTGAAAATGGAGAAAGCAACATTTAAATCTACCCACTATTCAGTAAGTTACTAGTGGAAGAAATGGAAGCCTTGAGCTGCAAGGCTTTAGGAAGGCAGCTAGGTTGGTGAGTTCAGAAAAAATTGTGAGCACGTTGGTTCAATTAACATCAGCAGATGTCTACTGACACAGGAAATTAATGCAACCAAGACAAAGGTTACAAATACTAGCTAAAGGACATATCTGACATCAGTTCTTTAAGTCATTTGATTTCAAAAACAGACTATTTTGTCTCTGGCTCTTCACCAGTAAGAAACAAGAAATGGCAAGGAATCAGTACTGCAAGTGTTGCAAACTGTACTAATGATTCGTGGCCAGATGTCTTCAGTGGAAGGAAGCAGGAAAATGACAAGCTCTCCCACTGTCATTTATGCTTACTCTAAAATTTTCATGCAGTTACTGATTGAAAGCCATGAGTTTTTATAACCAGTATAAACTACAAAGATCCAAACCCGGTGTAGATAGCTCACTGTAAGTATGGATAATCCACAGAATTTCATTTGTTACAGTGATTTTATTGTGAACAGAAGATGAGCACAGCCCATTCAAAATCTAGAGCAAAATTATTGTGTAAAATCAGCTCATTCCATCTGGACAAAATTTTATACTTCCTTTAGACAGGTGCTGGTTTAGGTTTATTTAAGAGCTTTGTACCTAACTAGATATCTTGTTATAAAGTGTGAATTATATACATTATTCTAAAACCTATGGGAAACCTTCTTCAGTGTTTTCTTTATATTGGCTCTGTATAATGCTTACAAATAATTAAATTATGTGCTGTCAAGAAGTGCTCCAATAAAAGATGGTCTAGTTATAAATAAGTCTTATGCTGATACAAAATGTCATACCAACCAGATAAACAAATCTTTTGTAAAGTTCAAAAGTCAGTCAGTTCCATATTAGAAGTGAATAACTTTTTTTTTAATACCCTTAGAAAGTTATATGCTTTCCAAAGATAAACAACTACTAGTCAAATTTTTGTAGAAGATGATAATTCTACAAAATCAAAACATTTCATAGAAATTACTTCTTTTTTTCTAGCATCTCTGATAGGAAATAATAAATTTTTCATTTAGGATCCTATTTTTTTCTTTATTTAACGGTATTTTTCATCTTGTTTTTCTGAGATATAGAAAATTATATTAGAAAAATATAAGGCATCACAAAATACCCCAACAAATTAGTACTATAAAATTCAAAGGAAATGTTCTGGAATATTTTGTTCTACTTTTGATTAAATACTTAGAAAGTCTAGCAATTCCCCTAGAAATGTACTTTTAAATATATACATATATACACACTATCTAAATGTATATCTATTTGCATTGCTGCCATTTGTTTTCTTCCAGAATACATCCTTGTTTACATGATGACTTAAGAGCCTTACTTTTGACAGATATTAGTCAAATGCCAACCTTTGATGTAAGTACAAATAAAATGGTTTCATAACAATGAAATCAAGTAATCAGAATGCTGTGCATGATCGTATACGCTATTACAAGCTTTGCTATAGAACAGTTTGGTCACATAATTCATTATCATTTGACAATGACATTTTATTACTACTGTGCTGAAACATTTTCAACAGTGCATTTAACAGTGTTCTGACAAATAGTCAAGTACAACTCTTTTATTTTATTTTTTTTTTCTTCCCAGCTTTACCTCTATCTCAGTGATGCATTTAGAACCTGCTGTAAAGCCCAAAGTTAATCAAAGAGGCTATACTGACCTAAGCGCTTTTGTAGAATTGCTCTTAGAGGGGTACTATAAATACATATCTTGTAGGATTAGTGTGGGATAAATGTGAACTGGTAACAGAGAGTATTTTTACATTAGTTTTGATTGGAATGTTATTGGAGGGAGGGGAGTGTATTACCACTGGCAAGGATGAAATCGGTTAATATAATCTAATTATCAAATAGTTTTATGTCCCTTCAATATGGAAGTAACATGTCAACACTGTGGATATTAGAACATGAGTGATTCCAAAGTATCTCTCTGAGTTAGCCAAGAAAGTATTTCAACAGAGGATGTTCTTGAAAACTTTCTGATTTAACATGAGAGCAATGCCAGAATTTGTTTTGTTTCTGTTGATGTGTATAAGCTGTAGTTTTGAAAGGCATATGTGGAGTTAGAAGCAGCAGGGATGTAATCACTGATGAGTGCAAGATGCCTGAGGCAAATAAGGGCTTCAGTGCCTGTCCTTCAGGGATAACTGAGGCAGAGGTGTAGGAATGTGCCTGAAGGCTGACAGGGAGAAGGTGAGAAGGAAAAGAGGTTTCTGAATACACGGACCTGGTATGTGAACACACAACCTGTACCATGCATAAGGAAAAAGAACTGGTTAGCAACTTTTTGATGTCACGTAACAGTGAAATTTGTTTCTATGCCAATTCAAGCATGATAAGTCTTGATTTGTCAGTATCCTAATTAGTTACACTGCTATAGTCATTGCAATGTTATCATGCTTACTTATTTCAAAATAATAATAATAATCAAGCCTGCTAATGCCATGAGTGCATGATTAAAACATGAGAAGAAGGCAGCAACCTAAAATGAGAATATGTAAGAAATACAAATATATTAGAGATGTCTGTTTCAGACATCTGAAAATACTTAATAAAATCTGAGTATTTGAGTGTTACAAACTCTCAATCCAACAGCTCTTTTCTGTACTAGAAATACATCACACTCAGATTCCTCCAATGGATCTGGAAATAAAAATGGATAAGAAAGTTGATGGTCATCAAAGTGCTCACACAGAAGTATGTTTTTCTTCATCTTTATTTAGCAACAAATCCTCATCTATCTATGTTTTCATGTTTGCTCTTCAGTAGGCCTGACCTAGAACAACTGTGACCAAAAGATACAGAGGTTCTCTTTCAAGTCTGAGAGTAAAAACCTTCTCGGCTTAAAGTTATTGACCTGAAATGCAACTTCCCCTTACATGTGCAAACATAAAAGTGTTCTAATATTATTTGTTCTATCAGTACCTTCACAAAATTCCCAGAGTGGCACCGGCATCAAACATCTCCTCTCTACTTCTCCATAGGTCACGATTTTTCTCTGCTATAATACACAATTATTTGAAAGGAAGTCCAAGTAAAAGTATTTTCATGCTGCTACAAGTAATTTTGTTATCATAATCCCTGATCCCTCCCTTGTCCAAAAGCATTTTTAGTCACCCCCACTCTGAGGAAAAAAAAATAGTAAGGCAAATTTAAAATTACAGATGAGTTAAGGAATTTTAAAACTATAATATTTAGAGTCATTTGATCCAGATGGATATTGTTTGTTTTTCCTCCATTTTACTTAGTTTATTTAGAGGCAAGATAGATAGATAGATAGATAGATAGATAGATAGATAGATAGATAGATAGATAGATAAAGGCATTCCGCAACTACACAGAAAATAAATATTTCACCAAGAACTTAATCCAGGTGAGAAGGTAAATTTTTTTTTTAGAGGCACAGGAATGTGATTAAGAAACCTCAGAAAAATACAAAGAGCTTTTAGTCAGATTACAGAAGAAAAAGTCAAAAGCTTATGTGACAATTCTTTCTTGGTAGTTAAGTTCTATGTTAACAAAAAAGTTACAAATTTGCTCTTAAAGTTCTCAACCTCTAAGGTTTACTAGTACTAAATCTGCCTTCATTATCTGCTTTTATTTCAGAATTCTAACAGATGATCTGTAAAAGCTTTTGCAGTGATTATTTAAAAGGAAAACTGTTCAATAAAAGTGTAAACTCTATTGGATAATACAAGAAGAATACCTAAGCTGACTATATATACAATGACTCAATACAAGATGTAATATTTTACAGTAACATTGATTAACCATTTGAACAAACTGCTAAAATATTTGACAAATATTTGTAATATAAATACTTTAATATCCAAATTAGATGTCTGTTTAAACATAGATGCTCAAGTTCCCAGGCTCAATGTTGTTGCTATGTATGATAGGGAAGATTATTCGCAGCATGAGTGCTGTCAGAATTCTCTGGTCTGTTTGCCATTTTTATTTTTATTTTTTTTCATAGAATCATAGAATCATAGGTTTGGGTTGGAAGGGACCTTAAAAACTAGGTAATTCCAACTCCCCTGCCATGGGCAGAGACACCTCCCATAGGACCAGGTTGCTCAAAGTCCCATCCAGCCTGCTTTGAACACCTCCAGGGATGGGGCATCCACAGCTTCTCTGGGCAACCTGTGCCATTCATAATACCTAATCTAAATCTTCCCTCCCTCCCTCCCTCCCTCCCTCCCTTTCTTCCTTCCTTCCTTCCTTTCTTTCTTTCTTTCTTTCTTTCTTTCTTTCTTTCTTTCTTTCTTTCTTTCTTTCTTTCTTTCTTTCTTTCTTTCTTTCTTTCTTTCTTTCAAGTTTAAAACCATTACTTTTTGTCCTATCACTACACTCCCTGACAGAGTCCTTCTCCTGCTTTCCTGTAGGCCCCCTTTAGGTAATGCAAGGCCCCTATGTGGTCTCCCTGGAGTCTTCTCCAGGCTGAACAACCCAACACTCTCATCCTGGTTTCAGAGTAGAGGTGCTCCAGCTTTCTAATCATCTTTGTGGCCCTCCTCTGGACTTGTTCTTATAGGTCCATGTCCTTTTTGTGCTGGTGGGTCTGTTGTTTCTTTGTTTGTTTGTTTCTTTTGTTTGTTTGTTTGTTTGTGTGTACTTTTTGGTTTCAGTTAGTGATTTTTATTTGAGAAAACTGTATTCATGTTCAGTTTGAAAAGAGGTCTTCAGAAGATTCTCAAAACATATTCCTTTTTACTATGATAAGTAAAAGAACTATAGTTATATATATGTATAGTGTTTTAAATATGTTATGTATATATGTTGCCTGATATATCATAAATATGAAATGGGATAATCTACCAAAGTAAATTGGCTGATAATGGACATATGGTTATTAAATTTGCACATTAAAAAAGAAAACAGAAAACACATTGTATATCAGTCCAGATGAGGCACTAAAACTTAGATCATCTTAAAGAATGGAGAAATAGAAATGATATTAAATAAATATTAGAAGATACATTGTCACATACATAAATAGCATTAAATTTTTTTTTGCTGTCACCAAGGATCTTCACATTAAAGCACAAGAGAAACACCTCCTATGCTAATCAGTCATGGAATGGTAATGATTCTTCAGCGTGATATCCAGATAAGGGAAAATTCAATCCAAAAAGTCATCAAGTAACAAACTAAAGTATTAATAGACATTTGAAAAAGAAAGCACCATATATGAAAGCCTTCACACAACTGTGGCTATTTGCTATTAAGATACATTTTATTAAGAACAGCAAGGACTGTTGGGCTGATCCTTGGCTCAAATTGATAAAACATTTCAAGGTACATGGAATTAAAAATTTATCTAAATCCAGTTCTTCAGGCTGAAGTACTTCCTTTATGCAGGCAGGTATCAGTGGTAATTTCAGACTGAAAGGATAGTATTTAGTGAATGTGAGGTTGCTTTTCTGACCACTTTCTTCAGAATAGAAGCAAATCTCAAGTCCCATTTTAAGTATCACAATGAACTGAGACACAGAATCTCACCATGTGTCTTGTAAGGAGATACTCTATTTTTATTTATTTATTTATTTATTTATTGAGAAAAGCTTTAGTTAACCTTCATTTTCTTCATTTATAGGATGACTATGATTCAATGATTTAATATTTGTTTTATTCCTTTTGTTCATGGGGAAAAAAATGTTTAAGTTAAAGGAAAAATGGATCCCAATTCACAAATGCATAATGACATAATGCCAGAGTTAGGCATAATTAAGGTATAATTATTTTATTAATTTAGCAACTATTCTTAGGCACCAAGACTTCCCTGAAAGATCTGAATGCCAGAATACTGCAAAGCCATGGATGACTAATTTCACCTACAAACACCCAGATTATAATTGAAGTAGCTGCCTTGGAGCACAGTCTCTTCTGAATTTGCACACAAAACCATTTTCTTCAGCACAAGCTGAAAGAAATTCCTGACTGTTAATATTACGGGAAAGGTTCTCTCTAGGGTTAAATTATGATCAGCACTAAGTAAGCTCTGTTGCCCAGGTAGAAAAATAAATAAATAAATAAATAAACATATACATATATATATACATATATATATATATATATATATATGAACAATCCTAAAATTGATCTAACTGGCCACTATGTGATTATCCTATGTGAAGTAGCTCAGTATTTTTAGAGTTTCTGTGCAGAGCAGCTGTATTAATTATTCTGCTTTACTCTGTCCCCTAGATGCTAGAAGAACTCCTTTAGGCCTCCAACAGGCACAAATTACAATGGCTTTAGAGAACTCTATATTATACCAGGTACTCATATTGGAAAGCAGCATTATTACCGTTTTCACCAGCTCCATTAGTATTACATCAATTGTGATCTGTGAACCAAGAGAAGTTAAAGCAGTTTGCCTCAAATGAACATGTACCTCAAAGTACTAAGTAATAAATTTTACTGGCTACTTTATATGAGGGCAACAAATACATTCAGAAAGTCAAGCACTGAATGCAAGAAATCTGCTCACTACAGTGTGTATAAACTTTACAGAAACAAAATAATGCAGATGTATACATTCTAACATTTTAAAAAATAAAAATCTACCAGATGAATAGCCTTTGAGAGAGAAATCTATTCCAAGCTCACTAAACTGCACTTTGGGGTAGCAATCTCAACATGAAAAATTGAACGCCAGGGAAACTCAGCTGTCTCAGGAAGAGAGATTTTACCATTTAATTGCTGATCTACAGGTGCATTAATACAAAGAAGGCAAGTTAATAACCATAATTTTGTCACTTGTCTTTGGGCTGACTTGATTAAACTCGGATTTTATTTCAATTTGCTGCGGGTTGCCCGAATCAGGTTGATTTTGTGTCTAGAGATTAAAACCCAAACCAAGCAGTGCAGGCAAAAACTTCATTGATTTTACACTAATTCTATGACCACTTCCTTGGTTCTGGATGTCCCCTTTTGGCACCTGTAGGCTAAAATAATTCAACTTTTAGGAGGAGGTAGAAGATGTTCTGCAATAGGTTGTGCAATAGTATAGACATACAGAGCAGAACTGCTGAATCATACTGAACTCTATGGTGAGTTCCTTATTAAAGTAAGAAGACTCAAGAAAGGAAAATAACAGACTGAATTACTTTGTCAACACTCTATGCCACGTTTCTTTTCTGTCAGTCAATTCATACAAGATTTTCACTGGTACATCTACTTCAGTTTTTTGGTTGCAATATAACTTCAAGTTGTTTGCTGAGAGCTAGACTGGGATTTCCTCCTGAACAGTGGTCTGATAATGTCTGTTTGTTACACTTGCTTTCAAATGGCCAATTCAGTTTGGGTACTTGCTACAGAAGACAGAATCTTTAGTCAAACTCAATATACCTTAACACAAGAGGATAGTCCTGGCCTTCTAAAGGCAAACACCCTTAATTTTGGCACTCCAGATTAGATAAAGTGCAATAAACATACACTTGATATCTTATATCAAAGAAACAAAGATAGATAGTACTTGCTAATACAATCAAATAGCTATATACAGCTAGTTTTAGACTGGAAATAATAATTGAAATAAAAGTGGAATACAGCACAATTTTATTAATAATGACTGAAGCAGACTCTGCTACAAATTTTCCATTTTTTCTCTGAAAATATATGTACTTATAATAAGAAAAATAGAGAGGATGGCCAAGGTGTTCGATTTTTTGTTCCCTTAACAAGAAGGCACTGACCAGAGCTATGGCAACATGATTAGAAAACATTTATTCCTTATAAAGATAATAAACTTTTCCTTTCCTGGTCAACTGCATCACCTTAGTCTGAGTGATCAATGTTAATGTTACTACATAAATAACAAATACATAAATAAATAAATAAAATTTCAGTCAGGGATCGGGTTTCAAATCACTGTACATATATCAGTATCCTATGTTCATGCTTGGCATCAGGACCTGAAGCATCTGTTGTTACACCAAGTAAACTTTGAGCAAACATCTATTAGGCATACAGTTATTTCTTATATTCTGTATTGCACTATTATTCATAGTTGTAGCTTAGTAATTGCAGTGAGATGTCCATGTGAAATCATGCAATGGAGAGGTGTGCTATACTCTCAGTCTGATCTCCACAAGAACTCTGAATCATTTCTCTTCCTATTTTTTACCAAATGGTTTCTATCTTCATATGAAGCAAACTTGTAGTGATGTTATTATCAGTCTCAGTTTTTGTTCCAGTTCACTTCTAGCTGTTTTTCTATTCATATTGTTCAGTCCTAGCACAATATTCAAATCAGTTTCTGTTGGAGGACGTTCCTGAGTCTACTGGATTACTGAAACAAACAAAAAACAAACAAACAAATAAAAATAGAAATAAATAAATAATAATAAAAAAGAATTCTTAATTGGTCACAAACAATATATATTCTTACCTTCTTACCAGCAGTATGGAAACCTACTTTTTCAGCTGCACTCAAGTCTGATAATATATTCTTTAAGTTTCTGTATATTTGCTTGCAAAAAGGTATTATCTTCACCTAAATTGCATCTGTAAAAACATTGTTCTTTTTATATATTACCTTTGTGCTGTAGTATAGATATTTATACAGGACAACAGTACAGCATTGCTCTTCTGCAAAATACAATCATCTACATCATTAGCTTTATTTTACAACTTCAAGAATCAGTCAGAGAATTATATTCATATTACATAAAACACAATAACAGATATTCAATTATCCTCTTCCTGAAAGATATTATACAATATTTTCCACATCATATTTTTATTATCCAAACTGATATTAAAATCAATGTTGTAAGAATCTTGCTAATTCAATGGCACTTTGCTGCTTAATAGAAATGTGAAAAGTAAATACTTAACCTAATAATGCTTATTAATAATAGAAATAAAAAATAATAATAACAAAGATATCCAATAGGATATGTCTGTTCTCTTATATTAAATCTTGTCAGGGAATGTTTCCAGACACTGGAGCTTGATCTTCTGTACTCTTAAACTGATTGAATGATCCCTGACACAGTTTGACCTCAGACAGCTACGCAGTCTTGCCAAGCAAAATCTCAGGCAGTGTTTGAGAGTTAGCATGAACCAGGAACTATCCTCAGTGGGCACGCTGCATGAGTTAATATTAGGGAATTTAATACCATGTATGCAGCTGCTCCACATTACTTGGCCTCAGTGCCAGAGAGCAGTTCCAGATACACTGAGGCTACAACTTCAGTAGTAATTAAACACAGCTGGGATTTTTTCTGACCATATTGGACATAATATTCAATTAACTTCCTCAGTGAAATTCTATGTGGTGCTTGTGTATGGGCATCATGATCCAACTGTCTTGCTCTTTTACTTGCTCTGTATATTTTAACTTCTACTTCTTCAGACTTGCAATGAGAATTGGGAAACTGGTGGGAAACTGGTGGCTACCTTCTTGTAGCTTGTAAGGGGGTCAACCTAACAGATCTCCCTGAGCCAAGGGGTATATCACTTTACGGCATGAAAAAGGATGAGAAGGATGAGAATTTCCCATCTTCCAAAGACACATGGGTCAAACACGCTATAAAATCATATCCTTCTATTTCTTTATTGTACATTGCATGAAATACTGGAGGAGTATATTGCTGAAGACTTAAGAAGAGTTAACTGAAAATTTTCTTACTGATTTTTTTTTTTCTAAAAAGACTAGTGAATAGATACATATTAGCTTTCTTTTTAATCCCAACATTATTTTTAAAAGTAAGGTTTAAATTTGTATTTAGCTATTTTGAGGGAGACAAAACATATCCTAAACATACTTTAAAAAATCAGTTGTTTAACTCCATCAGAAAATAATTGGCACTTTTCTACCAACTCAAGATTCAAGCCACACTATTAATGCAGCACTAGGGGAACTAGAAAATTAGTATAAGTGTCAACAGAGACTCTAACAAGTTAATAATTTCACCATATCACAAACAGAAGTATCCTATTTAATAGACTGGAGAAAACAGGGCTTGTGTTTTTTCTCCTTTCACCAGTTCTGAAAATTCATTAACCTTTAGGGAACAACCAGATGGAGCCTTGCTTTAGTTGTGTCTTTTTGTTTCCACTACTTTTTTCTAATGGTTAAGCTATTTTCTCAAGTGATTGCTTGTATAGATAGAAGCCTGAATCAGTTCTATATGAAGCCCCCTGTAGAGAATACCTTTGAAGCTGAAGTTTGAAGTGAAGCAAAGAGCCTAAAATTACTCTCAGCAGACTCAGAATTAGACAACGTTGTGAGGTATGAGAGGGAAAGACCTAATGGAAAGATCTTAGACAGTAATGAAACATTTTATTTAAGTGATTTCATTGTCTGTAGTATCTTCTGGTTTTACTGTATTACTCTTTATGTGTTATTGTCTGAATTTTAATATTTCTTTTAATTTTTCTATTTCTATTAATTTTTCAGGGTGGAGTCCTCTTTGGAAGACTAACTGTCACTCCTTAGCAACTTACTGTCAGAGGGAGGATGCAATTTCCATGAAATACTAATTAGAATTATGATTTTAGGATGCTTAATTGTTTTCTGATTTAAGTGAGATATAAACGTTCGTATCAATTTAAGGCTTGATCCACAAAGATGAATTAGTGCCTAAATTACCCCAAGACCAATGTGAGTGGGATATCTACATAGGTGGCTGGGTCTGTTTTCTGAGGACTAATGTGTTGGGTTTATTTGGCAAGGTTTTGGTACAAGGGGGAGCTGCAGGGGTAACCTGCAAGAGATGGAACAAGTAACTGCCCCAATGTCAGGCGAAGTCAGTTCCAGCCTTCTCCAAAGCAGGCCCCTGCTGGCCAAACAGCTGCTGGTTAGGGAAAGGATTGAGACAACTGTGAGATAAACAGCTCTGCAAACACCAAGTGAA
Organism: Aythya fuligula; assembly: GCF_009819795.1. Classification (NCBI taxonomy): domain Eukaryota; kingdom Metazoa; phylum Chordata; class Aves; order Anseriformes; family Anatidae; genus Aythya; species Aythya fuligula. The sequence goes on along the minus strand of NC_045560.1, from coordinate 141,881,087 downwards.
GGAGTGAGGTCTGCAGAAGTTATGGGGTCTGTGTGGTACCCCAAATAAAGTGCGGCAAGCTTTAGACATTTTAACAGAGGCATTGTCCCAGGGCATCCCTAAAGCACAGAATGGGCAAACTGCACTTGTAGCTGGACTGAAATCCATCACAAGCAGTGCTTTACCCCTGTGCATTCTGGCTGGTGAGAGGGCAGAGGGGGGAGGGTAACGTATGGGTTGGAAGCTAAGATATTCTCTGCCTTATGTGTTCCAGATAGATCACATAGACACCTCTGCTGGCCAGATCACACACATTTCAAGCCCAGACACGGAGGAGCATAACCTCTTTGTCAGACACACAGGAAACAACCTTAACTGATGAGCTGCCATCAGCACCACATAGCTTTACTTGCTTGGAAGGCAGAAGTCAGCAGCTCAGGAGCCAGCCAAACATCGCTTGAAGTAAATGCAAATCTTTCTTCTGATTTCATTGAATTTTGGATCCATTAATAGACAAGTCGGAACTGGATCATAGTCAAATCTATACACTATATATATGCCTGCAGTGCATGTTAATATTTGCACTGCAATGAGAAAGTGAGTGATGTGTTGGAGAGAGGTTTTAGATGATTGTCAGATGAACTGAAAAGAAACTGAGATGGAAGATGAATGATGGAAGAGCAGCTAGAAGAATACAGTGTTGTGTGTTTGGAAATGTAGTTGGCAATGACAGTCAGACTCCTGGAAAAACAGGGACTGGGGAGTAACTTCCCCCTCTGGGAGGAGATAGATCTGGAAACATCTTGTAACATGGGATATTTCCCTGTCCTTTCCAGAAGAAGGAGAAAGGAAGAAGGAGAAACCATGTTTAGTTACCCCTTTCTGTTCTCTGATTAATATAGGATGAGGTACACAGTAGCAGAGGGCAGGGAAAACTTATTTATGCAGTTCCTTGGGTGAGGGGGAAGACTGCCATCTTCAGAGCCCTAGGCCTGCCAGAAAGCATCCTCTGGAAGAAGCTTGAACCCAGGATCTGGCAACAAAGTAGGTGAATTGTGGCTACTTACAAAGGAGCTGAGATCAATAATTTGGGTAACTATTGAAAAGAAGTCCCTAAAGAATTGCTTTTTAAGCATGTATAGGTACAAGAAAGAGAAGATATAAGAATAGTCCTGCAAATTAGTAAGCAAAAGTTGAATCACTGGCTTCACAGGTGTCCTTCTGATAACATTGTTAGTGGTGGGTGATTTGGGGTCCTTCTATTTACCCCCAGGAAAACTGATGATTCAATTTTCTGAATCATCTTTCTGATGGAACTGAAAAAAAACTGAGATGGAAGATGGAAGAACTGAGAGGTCAGATGATTGTATTCAGAGCTTTATAGAGAAGTCTCCTTTTATTTATACGTATTTATTCCCATTAAATAAATAATTATATGTCTGGCTCTATGCTTTCACAGGCATATTCACATGCAAAAATAAAAATAAAATTAAGAACAAGCAATACAAAAACAAAAAATAGATTTATCCCTCACATTTTTTTATTATTGTTCACAATTGTTTTTATTGTTGAATAGCAACACTGCTTTGTAATGAAGAATACTTGCAAATTGAAAAGTCCCATACAGCCTTCTCATACCCAATATTTCTACAGGTTACTGCTTCACTAATCAAATTATTTTATTTAAAAATATCCATTTTCTCTGTTATACAGTGTTTGCAATGGGAGGTCACTGACCTACCTCTGTGCTATTGAATTTTGGTATAATGCTTCATTTACCTTACACAACCCACACACATATTCAGAATGCTAGTTTATACCCACTTTGTAGAGCTATCCTTTGTTCACCAAGCTTTTATCCAGAAAGCAAACTGATACTACAAACTTTAATTTATCATTTTCTTATGGATCCCGGTGAGACAGAGTCCTCTGAGCAGGGAAGAATAGTTGAAGGCAATGATCTAGGGAGATTGAACTTCCTAGGGAGAATAAAAGCATACCAGCAGGAAACAAAGATATGTCAATATTTTTCATTTAGAAACTTTCTCATATTTCACACGCTTCCCCCCAAACAAGAATAAAGATGTAATAAACTTAAACCATCATATATTCACTTTAATTGGATTTTTTTTTTTTTTTTTTTTTTTTTAATATAGGTAACATTTCAACTGTCTTTTTAAGCTTAAATTTTCTGTGGTTCTTAACCCTCTTTGTATTAGAAGTGATGTGTAAAATGCCGGTCCTGGTGACGATACAGAAAATCAGAGGGGCCACATTTGTCATTCACAGCTCTGCACTGACTGACATGAAAAAAATAAAAAAAAGAAGAAGACACCATAATATACTAAGTGTTCATAAAAGCACATTTGTACACATATGACAGAGTTATGTTAATTATGTTGTAGGTTATATGAAATTAATGTACATTTTTTGCTAGAAATATTGTAATAAAAATGTTGGTTTAATAAATATTTTAACTCACAGTAGTAGTAAGACGTATACTATTCAGAGCTATACAAACTGGATATAAGAAAGCTATTAAATGGCAGTATTAAGTCCTTTGTCTAGTTCTCAATATATATATCCCATAGCATTTGTCAAGCATTCTGTGCTTGGCAAAGGTCCAGACTGGAGTAAATGGCTGACTATCCAAAAATAATTAGTGCTTCTTTCTCTATTTTAATTTAATTCATCTGTTTTTCCAGTTCTTCATCTCCTCAAGATGTACTAACTGATAGGAGTGATGTTATTAGTGAAGCTCACAGGTAAGTACTTCACAGGAGGGACTGTGATCCATGAAGGACCCAGACCAGAATATATTAAAAGAGTGAGAAGGAAGGAGCAGTAGAGAAAAACTGCTGAACCTGACCTCCATTGCCAGTGATAACCAGCAGTGATAACAAGTGGACAGGAGAAATGTCTGGGGTGAAGGAGTAAACTGAAGATTAGGAAGGGGGAAGAGTCTGAAGTGAAGCTGAGGCCAGGAAAGCAACACGAAAGTGCTTTTACTTAAGTGTTTTAAATGTTTGTCTCTTTTTCTTTCCCAAAACCCAAATTAGTAATAAAATATTTATGCTAATTGGCAATAAAATAAATTAAGTTCCCTAAGTCAGGTTTGTTTTTCCCACAACACTACAGAAGTTGGTAGGTGATTTACTTTCTTTATCTCAATCCACAAGTTTTCTCACTCTTGCTCTTCCTAGGAAGAACTAGGAGCAGCAGTGATTTGCCAGCTGGGCCAACGTGTTAGAGCTCCAAGTAAACATATTACTTCTTCCTCACTTCCTCCTATTTATGCATGTGAATTTACCTGTCTCTGAGCTCATCCTCATCATCCTTCTCTTTCGATACATAAAAAACAAAAGCAAAAAAAAAAAAAAAAAAAAAAAAAAAAACGAAATCCAAAGTCAATTGCCTGCAGTGCTTAATAACAGAACTATATGTTTCTCTGTTAGTTCACTTTTCTCCATTAGCTCAAGCAAATGGAGAAGAGCTTGTTGCTTTGCATTCTGTTTCATTGTTTTAAGGGAATGCATTGAGATAAAATATATTGGATAAATTATATAATCTTTAATCAGCAAGGAGAAACTCCTCCAGTGTTGATCTACAAGATCTACAGGATCAACAGCAACCTTGAAATTCAGCCACTGTGAAAAGCAAAATGTATCAGGCTTTGATCTTGTTAAAATGAATAGAAGTTTGACATTAAACAAAAGAAACTATTGTTTCAGTTTTGTATTCACAGGAAAAGCCAAAACTGGGGGATAAGAGTGAACAAGAGAAATAGTGAATATAGTTTTGCTTGGCTACGGAGCTAAATGTACAACATGCATACATATTAATTAAAACACTGCACAAATTTCATTTTGGAAATACTTATTACTCTTAAAAAAAAAAAAATCCATTGTTGCTCCTTTAATAAAAAGGAGAGAAAACTGTCTTCTTGCTTCAAGTTTTCTGATATTTCTTTTCACATGCTGAAAGCAAATTTTATTATTATAAAATTAACTATTAATAAATCCACAAAATGTTAGAAATTACTTTTTAATATTAGGACAGAATAAAAAAAAAAAAATCAGCTATGATAACCAAAGGAAAACATATTTGCATTTCTACTAGTATCTGTCCTTTTTGTATTAGTATTTACTTTGTGTATTGGTCTATAATTGACTAAAATACATATTTATCTTTCTAGGATCTGAGAATCCCAGGATCAAAACTATCTACTACAGCTAGGTAGCTTACAGCCCCCTGTGAATAGAACGAACTTTTATAAATGATATAAATCTTATATTTATTTTAAGTTTGGAATAAATTTTCAATTTGCACTGAAATGTGTCATTATTGAGGTCATGAATTTAAACTGATATAAATCTGGACAGCTTAATGAGATTGGTGCATTTGTTAGATCTTGTTCACTGGTGCAACAGGAATGTTATACACACTGTCTAGAAATTTGCTTTTTCAGTATTTCATAGTTTTATCTCAGTATTGTTAGCAATCTGAATAGCATTTGGAGTTTCATTTCACCCTCATTTTACACCTTCCTCAAGGAAAATGTTTGCTCTATTAATAAGAGTTAAATGAAAATAATTTCTTTAGGAGAATCTGGATCTGTTTTAGAGATGTCGACAGATATAAATGCTCACTGAAATAATTATCTGAGTACTTGGCCTAAATTTAGTATGCCAAAATAATTTTAGTGAAATGTCTAAAGATTCCTTAACCATTTTCTCTTCCATGTTCCATTCCACAGACACATTTTTTTCAAGCTCTGTTCTTGAGAAACGTACTTTCTATGGCAGTAATAGGATTGAAAACTCTCCTGAATGCAGTTGAATGCTTGCTACTCAAGTTAGGGATGTTTACTATTGTGTGTCTACAACTACATAACAATATGAAGTATATGGAACTTTGAGAATAATGTAATATAGAAAATATTTATGGAACATAAGACAAAGAATCTTAAAGATTAAGATGTTAACAAAATGTCAGTGTGTTGTTTATAGTCCAGTGGCAATTCTGTTTCTTTAGAAAGACCTGTATCAAGACTTTTTAGTTGTACAGAGGACTTACAACACTCAGACAATGATCTATATTATCTGATACCCTGCTTGTAGGAGCAGCCACAACTCACTCTGAAAAACATCCTACAGTACAGAGCCAGCAGGGATTTAATTTTGCCAAGCTAACCTTCCTAATTTCTGTCAATCAGGTTCTAGGACTCCAAAAATAAACTGAGCTGACTCCATTGTACTGGGCATAAACGGCAACAATTAAGCCAAAGGCATTGTATCAGGTTTACATGGAAAGGTATGGGTAGCAGGGAGCTGCAGGGGTGGCTTCTGTGAGAAGAGTCCAATAGCTGCCCCATGTCAGAGCAAAGCCAGTTTTAGCTGGCTCCAAAGGGACACGCCACCGCCCACAGCTAAGCCAGTAAGTGATGTTCTTCTTTCTCTGCCTCTGTGAGAGCAGATTTAAGAAAGGGAAAAAAAAACAAAAACAAAAAAAAAAAAAAAAACCCTGCTGTGCAACAGCAGGGAGAGAGTAGTGAGAACCAGCTGTGAGAGAGTAGTGAGAACCAGCCCTGCAGCCCCCAAGGTGAGGGCAGAAGGACGGCAGGAGGTGCTCCAGGCAGGCAGTAGCAGTTCCCATGCAGCCTGTAGAGAGGCCCCTGGTGGAGCAGGCTGTCCCCCTGCAGCCCATGGGTCCCACATGGAGCAGATCTCCACACTGCAGCCCGTGAAGGAGCCCCCAGTGGAGCAGGTGGATGTGGCCTGGAGGAGGCTGCAGCCCATGGAGAGCCCCCGCAGGAGCAAGCCCTGGGCCGAAGCTGCAGCCTGTGGAGAGGAGCCCACAAAGGAGCAGGGGGGCTGGGGTGGAGATGCCACCCATGCAGGACCCGTGCTGGAGCAGTTTGCTCCTGGAGGATGGACCTCGTGTTATGGAGCCACATGGGAGCAGTTGTTGAAGAGTAGCTGCCTGTGGGCAGCCACTGCAGGCTCAGTTCAGGAAGGACGGCATCCCATGGGAGGGACCCCATGGGGAGCAGGGGCAGAGAGGGACCATGAAGGAGCATTGGAGATGAAGCATCAGGGACTGACCACAGCCCCCATTCCCCTTTCCTCTGTGCCACTCAGCAGGAGGAGATAGAAGATGTGGGGAAGGTGTTTCTAGTTTGCTTTTAGTTTTTCACTGTGCTAGTCTATTAATAATAGGCAATAAATTACATTAATCTCCCTTATAATTACCTAAATACCAGTTTTAAAAATATTATGGAAAACCCAATGCACAGGTGTCCATTATATTAACAATTGATATATGGTTGGATATATTAATATAGCCATTATATTATTCCTTGACAGAGGAGATTAAAGAAGTCAGGAGTACTGCTTGGGAACTGTGTGTATATATATATACACACAGTATATACTTATACTTTTGAAGGTACTAAATATACAACTTATAAATAACAGAATGTTGGGATTGAGTTAATAGACACCATTATTTAAGATTAAAAAATAATAATAATAATCACCTATTTCTTTATCAGAAGAGATGGTTTTAGAAGCTTAGAGGTGCATAAATGTCAATATTGCTGCAAAAGTATCAAGATCTTGCAAATATGCAGCACTACATTCCATGAAAGACATTTGGACAATGAACTGATAACCTGTTTACTAACAGTCTGTAGGCTCTTAAAATCTGTGTTGCAAGATACATGAAAACAAACAATCGAAAAACCAAACATATGCCTTAGCTGTGTTTCTAATGCCATCAGACAGGGGGAAAAGTCACCTTAGTGCAAGAATCCACATGAAGAATAGTAATGGTGGTCCTAAGCATAATACTTGAACCATCCTGCTCTAAAATTATATAAAGTCATCAGAAATTCTAGTGTCTTATTCTGCCTTTGGCGAGGGGTTAATATGAAGTAGCACAGTTACAGCAGCCGTATGTTTCTTATATCACTCTGGATCATTCAGCTGCTCTCCGTTTCTCATCTACAGAAGTCACCGCCTGATTACACTGTGAGTAGTCCCTTCCAGACTGCGTCCTAGAAAAAATCCTCATGTACTTAGTCATTATAAGCATATAACTCTAATATAGTCTGTACTAAGATGCAATGGGTTTAGCCTTTAGGCTTGGTAGTTTAAATTCACTTAATACCATACACAGTGCTATACATGTACAAGTCTTTGAATCTGTTGATCTATGACAATTTGTACTATCTGACTCCTGGCCAGAGGAGCACATTGTAATCAGTTGCATCTACTTAGGATGTTCCACTCTGCAGGCACCGTAATGACACATAGACATAAAACAGGACAGCTTTAAATTAGGCAGCAGGAATACTGAAAACACAAGGCCTTAAGGTTATTTTCTCTCATAGCCCTTGAAAGTAGCTGTTAAGTAAGGAGTCAGGTAGAATGCAACATAGTAAGTATCTCCAGCCCAAGCTGCATTATAGACACCTTAGCAATGTTCTTTCATATCTGAGGTGTTACTGTGACCCCATTCTCATGTGTAGATAATGGCATTGTCTACAGCCATCTTTTTCAATAATTCCCTTCTTAAGGTTGTGTTAAATAATAGCAAATTTGCGTATTTCTCCCCCTCTAAACAACCTTTCTGAATATCATTAACATGAAGTGACAAAACAAATATTACAAAGTCAACCACTTAACCACTTTTTTTGAGCTAACATTCCCTTTTACCCAGTAAATATATATAAATGTTTTAATAGTGATAATGTAACAACAAAATAAGAGGGAAGAATACCATTGTCAGTAACTGGGTTGGATGTAGTTTCTAGATTCTGTTGTAATATTAACAATTATTATTATAAATTGCTAAGTCAGGGTCATGCTATCATATATGGTAATTCACCTTCTGTAAGAATTTTTGTTTTGTTTTGTTTTAAAGTCTCTAGCAGTTATCTTGAGTACTTTCTATGATTTTATCTATGTTTTTATGTCTCTAGTCTATCCAAATTTTTGCTCTGTCTCTACTGATATATCTGTGTTCTTAAAGCAATCAGAATGATTCCTCATAAAGAGAATTGTCTTGCACAGTAATCACCATTACGTTATAAACTTTGCCAGCTGTGCACCTCAGTCTCAACAGGTAATTAGATCAAAGTAGCTCAGCAAACTTTCATGTTTATATACATTACAAACATTACTTTTTCTGATAGGAGAAACTCAGCAATTACTGCTGGTAGTTTCCCTTCTCTGCTTTGACATGAAAATACAAATACCGTTACAGAACACTGAAAAAAGAAATTAAACTGTGCCTCTGTTCAGCTGCTCCACAGAATTTAAACCTGTGGAGTTCAAACCTGTGGAGTTAAACCATCTCAGACATTTGTCTCTGATTACAGTAAACAAACCTTGTGAGATATCATTTTTAATATAAAACATTTGTAGTTTCTTCCTGTTCTGTTCCTCAGTTTATGGGGTATGCAACTTAAAATCATTCTACTCATCAAGTTCTACTCATTACTCTGGAGATAAGTTAACATAGGTTGAAATATCTGAGTGTCTCTGCACTGAATTTGTCTTTTCAAAGGAAAAAAATTGTGAAAAAATTGGAGGACAGGAAGACTGGCTTTCAGATTTATTTTTTTTTTTTCTTTTTAGCTATCCATGATTTCAACGTGTGCCTTCATACTCCAACCAAGTGCCTTCACTGCTGTCATTTTATTTGTTCTGGTCTTTCTCTTCCTTGCATTTGTTCCTAACAATTTTAGAAGACCTACCCAAAAAGACACATGAGGAACATAACGAATACTGGAAATTTCTGTGAAACAGAAGAATCATTCCCACCTATCTCTCACTAAACTTTGATCCTGCAAATCAAATGTGTGGGCTGCACATGACATCTACCCAGTTGTAACTCATTACAGGATCCAAACGGAAATACAGACTGAAAAGGACTGCATGAGACCTTGCAGTCGATAAAAGAACTCAACTATTTTCCACAGAGGGCAGCTGAAATATATTCTGTTTAACAAAATCAGAAAGCTGTCCATCCATTTAGACATTTAATAGGAGACAAAATGATCCTATGTATTTTATTTTTTATATATATTTTATTACAGGGCTAGAAGAAAAACACTGATAATGTTTTTATTAGCTTAACCATTTTAAGGAGAAGCCACTTCATTATTTTGGGACATTCAGTGACCATCTTTATTTTAAAGTATAAAACATTATATATAATAAATGTCAAATTTTGAAAGGCATCGGTTTAGCAAATGCAGAACTTATATTTTTGAAATTAATTAAATTCAAAATGGTCTAAAAATGCCAATGGAAAAGAGCCTGAGGTTTGATGTCCTTATCTGAAAACATGCAAAAATATTTTTATTGCCATGCTGGATGCATTTCCAAAATCTATTTATTTGTTATGACATATGATGCAGTATGCACATTTTCCATTCTCTGAGAAAAATGAGCAAACGAGTCATTCTTATTTACATCTTGCATTGCACAGCACCAAGAAATCAAGTAATATTCCACAATGTCTATGTGGAATTTGGAAACAGAAGAAAAAGATAATCTGTGTCTCAAAACTAACCTAACAATAAAGCAAAGAAAGTAGACCGAGAGCTTCTGGACAGTTAGGCAAGTAATAAGCAAGAGATGTTCAGTAGAAAATAGAGATTTAAACATACCATGCATAACCTGTCACATCATAGAATAACTATCCAGAAGTTGGGGACTCTTTCATACAATTTTGTCTTTAAAACAGATGTCAAAGTGTTGCTATGGTGCTAATCTGTATACTAAAGTGTTTATTTTCATGAACAGGTCAATATTCTGTCATCTTCCCTGAAAGTGGTCAAGGCCAGGTTGGATAGGGCTTAGGGTAGCCTGATGTAGTGAGAGATGTCTCTGTCCATGGCAGGACAGAGATGCTTAAAGTCCCTCGCAGTGCAAAGCAATCTATGATTCTATGAACCTTATTTACACCAAACAAGACCACACTTCTAGAGGAGTCCCACTGAATTTATTGTGATGTCTGACAAAATTGAAACAGAAAAGTCCATCTGAAATGAGCAGAATAGTTAGTTTTCAATGACAGTGCCTGAGCATTAAAATCTAGTTCAGTGATAAAAGGCCTAGAAAACTACAAAATAAGGAGGAGGTTGTTTTAAAGATCCTATTGAGAATACAAGTTCAGTGAAAGTCAGTGACAGTGCTTTTGTTATTTCATTCTCTAGAAATGAGAAATATAAGACATGATGATAATGAAAATCAGGACATGATGATACTGAAAAAGAGTGCATGAGAAAAAAATGGTAATGGACTGTATTTTAGCAAATCTTACCTGAGAGAAAACTAAAGAGGGGAAAGTTATATTTGCAGGACTGAAAAAAAGAAAGTGAAATAAAAAATGAAAAATCAGATAAGTCTGCTGAAGATAGGAGATACTCAGAAGAAGACATACACAACAGCTCTCTTTTAGATGCAAATCAAGGATAACAATTGTGATAAGATACACAATATCATTGTGCTGACATTTCAGAAAGTTTCAAGATCAATTGGTAAGATAATTAGTAAATGGATGAATAAAACAATTAGTTATGTACTTATTAAATTAGAAGTAAATAACTAATGAAATCAGCTCTTAGGAAGAAAAAAAAAAAAATCAATTAAGCGAGGCAAAATCTAAAAAGCTTGGAACTCACCAGCCAAAGTATTCAGCATTCCCCTTGCCTTGATGCCTAGGACCAAGGCACAAAGAACACTTGAACTGTGTCTTCACAATTTACTCTCTCTGCTGCTTGCCTCTTCTGGGATCTGAATGTGCCAGTGTCTAGGGCACCAAAGTCTACTATTTATGGATTTTTGAACTGGAGGAGGATTTTGAAAGTAGGGTCATAATGGTCAATGGTAGATAGAGCTGTTCGTTACATCTCTTCTCTAAATAGTCTTAATAATCAGCCCCATCTTACTGAATAATATAATGAATAAGTAGGGAGAAAACGTAAAAATATCCTTTTTATACAGGCAGCTAAATATTACTAGTGGTAAGAACAAGATCAAGGTAGAAATAGAGCAGAGTGCCCGTAAGGAAAATAAAATAAAAATAAAAATAAAAATAAAAATAAAAATAAAAATAAAAATAAAAATAAAAATAAAAATAAAAATAAAAATAAAAATAAAAATAAAAATAAAAATAAAAAGCTTTGACATTCTTGATGAATTCATTGATGGCCACCAAGATGATCAGATGATAGAAGCACATGGCACATGAGGAGAGGCTGAAAGAGCTGGGCCTGTTCAACCTTGAGAAGAGTCAGAGGAGACCTTAGCTATCTGCAGTTACATCATTGGAGAGTGTAGAAAAGATGGAGACAGGTTCTTCTCACATGCACAACAAAAGGATAAGAGGAAATGGATACATCTTCCAACTTGGGAAACTCCATCAGATTTCAAGAAAAACCTTGCCAGGCTGAGAGTGGTCCAATATCAGAACATAGAATCATAGAATGATTAGGGTTGGAAAACTCCTCCAAGATCATCTGTTCCAACCATCACCCTATTATCAATGTCACCCATCAAACCATGTCCTTAAGCACCATGTCCAACCTCTCCTTAAACACCCCCAGAGACAATGACTCCACCACTTCCCTGGGCAACCCTTTCTGACTCCTGACTACTCTTTCTGAGAAGAAATGTCTCCTAATTTCCAACCTGAATCTCCCCTGGCGCAACTTGAGGCCATTCCCTCTAATCCTATCACTAGTTATCTGAGAGAAGAGGCTTACTCCCTGCTCCCCACAACTTCCTTTCAGGGAGTTGTAGAGAGCAATAAGGTCTTCCCTGAGTCTCCTCTTCTCCAGACTGAATAATCCCAGTTCTCTCAGCCACTCCTCATAGGACTTGTGTTCCAGACTCTTCACCATCTTCATAGCCCTTCTCTGGACATTCTCCATGGCCTCAATGTCCATCTTGTAGGGAGGGGCCCCAAACTGAACACAGTACTCGAGGTGTGGCCTCACCAGAGCTGAGTACAGTGGGAGAATCACCTCCCTGGTCCTGCTGACTACGCTATTCCTGTTACAAGGCAGGATGCTGTTGGCCTTCTTGGCCACTTGGGCACACTGCCAGCTCATGCTCAGGTGAGCATCAATCAACACCCCCAAATCCTTTTCCTCTGCACAGCTTTCAGGCCCCTATATGCTGTCCTTCCAGATAATCAGACCTTAACTGGACAAGGCCATAAACAAGTCCTAAACTATTTGGTCCTACTCTGAGTGGGGATTTGGACAACATGACTTCTGAAGGCCTCTTCAAATCTAAATTATGTTGAATCTATATTTCTGTGCAAATGAAAACTGGTTTTGCAGCTTTCGCTCTAAAGTAATAAAGAAACTAGCCAAAATGATATTTTCAACATCAATTACTTTTTTTTTGTTTGGTTGGTTGGTTTGTTTTGTTGTTTTTTTTTTGTTTGTTTGTTTGTTTGTTTGTTTTTGTAAACACATGGGAGAATTGAGAGAAGAAAACTTGTAAAATCTTTCTTTTATAATTCATGTAATGGGATGGAAGGAGAATCTAGGCAATCCAAGAAACCATGTAGGAAAGTTATTGGAAAACACTTAAATACAATGAGTTTGCAAAGACTTTGAATAAAAATGTGTTACATAAAACAGACAAGTTGTCAAAAACAAATCCTGTAGATTGGTCTGTTTTCTTCCATGGACTAAGATAACTACCATAGAAGACAAAGAGAAAAGCTGTAGATATAAAAAATGTAGACCTCTGATGAAGAGTTCATGTTGACTGGGCATGGTGTCTCATAGAGGGCTTTCTTTGGCACATTAGTATATTCATATACTGACCTGCATCACCAAAGAGGGCTGTAAAATCTGATGGGACAGAGTGCAAGGATCCTGGAGAATATGATCAAATTCAAAATTCTCTAACTAGCTGAAAAGGTGGTTTGGACTCATATGAAATTTCTTAAAGGAGAGCAGTAGAAGAGATATAGTAATGTGTTTTTCATAAATACTGATGGAGGATGCACAAAAGGGGCCCCCAAAAAGTGAAATAATTGTCTTGGCAGAAGTAGAGTACATTCAGGGGATTATACTGGATCACAAAATAAACATAGATGCATTTTCAAAAAAGGTAACATTTACTCTGGAAGGACTATTTTATTTAGTATTGGTGACACCTTGGCTGAAGTAACAAAGTTTACAGAACAAATGTTGTGAATAATAATAGCAAACTGGAAAGGATCCAAAAGAAGTATGAAAGAATGCAAAAAGATTAGAAATTATGGCCTGTGAAGAAAGATTAAAGCTGCTGTGTTCCTTCAGTCTTAGGAAAGAGACGGTTGAATGGGAATATGATAAGCAGTATACCATGTAAAATGCCAGGAGAAAGAGGATGATAATCATGTTTGCTCTACTGCCAAAGCAGAAAAAAAAATAAAAAATAAAAAATAAAAAAAAAAAAAAAAAAAAGGAAATGTCAACCTAATCTGCAGAAAATGTAGGTTGGATATTAAGAAAAGATATCAAAATGCTGTGCTGCTGAAATATAGAGACAGGCTTTGTAGAAATGTTACAGATTTTTCTTCCTTTGTGCTTTTAAAAAGAAACAGGATATGTCAGTATTTACCTATGTAAACTTGATCTTACCTTAGTATTGAGGATAAACTAAACTGGCAATGCACATTTAAAGCCTCAGACCTGGATAGAGCTTGTCACTTCAGCCCATACAGCCTGCACCTGTGGGGCAGCACATGTGGTGTGCAGTGTGTTTGTACAGAGACTACCAAATCCATGTAGGAGTTTCTCTTTTTGCTATCTAATAAAAAGTTTCTTCACAACCCAGGGTTTCCCTACTGTGTTTTCTGTTACTAAATTCTGCAAGGTTGACTAGAGATATAAATAGATGCTCTTTAATTTGTTGTATATTCCAGTGAGTTTAAAGTTCAGTTTCGTGGGTTAAAACTCTGAGAAGCAAGGAAATCATTTAGGATTGAATTACACAGATAACATGGCTAAGAAATGAATTAAGAATATTTTTAATAGAGGAAAATTAGACCAGTAGGTAAAGTGACTCAAAAATAGCTTAGCAATTAATCTGAACAGCAGACAAGCCATTGAAGAATGGATTAATTAAGCTGGCAAAAAAAAAAAAAAAAAAAAAAAAAAAAAAAAAAAAAAAGTATAATTAAGTTATGAAATTAGTTGGATAGGAATTATTAATGAATTAATTAAGTAGTCAGGCCTGTGGCTTGTGTAGTAGAGAGCAAGGGTGATCTGTTGTGAACAGGACATATAGTTACGAAGACAGAATTTTAAAATATCAAGTTACAAAAGGAAAACATTTATTACTAACAGTGTTACCCATTGAAACCACAAAGATGGAAGTATAAGAAGAATTGATTCTTTTTGCTTATATTGTCAAATTAAAATAATAATAATAATAATCCTTTGTCTAAGGTAGCCATAAAAGTGCTTTGCTGTTATTGTTCATTATTACACACACACATATACACAAAGTTTTAAAAGTTAAAACATTTTGAATTTTAAAACTTTCATGGCTCATTAAAACAGATATGTAGGTGCAGAAAAATAAGCCAAGAGGAACTGTTGGTTACCCAGAGAGAACTCTCTTCTGGTATCAAATCTTCTCTATTGTTCAGGATTGTTTATTATTATTATTATTACTTTATTTATTTTTCTTTTTCGAAATGAAAGATTTAGGAACTAAAGACTCCAAATTACAAAATAACAGTCTACCCTCAGAATCCAGAATATTCATGTAGGGTCTCTCGGTCACAACTTTTGGAGACATTCTAGGTTTTGTAAATTATACAAAGATTGCTTGCTGCCAAATGGAAAATGTACAAACATTGCTGTATCCTGATGCTTAGGGTACTCCCTATTAATGTAGAACACCTTCTTCCAATTCCTTATAAAAAGTATACTTCTTCTTGAGTGTAGAGGAGGTATTTTTCCTATTTGGCATAAGTTCTTCCTCTCTTAGGATGTCATTCACCATCCAGATAGTCTGCAGATTTCTTCAGAGAATGATTTAAGTTGTCTGAATTAGTCTAAAGAGATCACATACTTATGAGGCACCTTTAACTTACTCAGACCCCTATCCCTTCTGAATTCTAGACATCTGGTTATGGGTTGGAGAGCAACCCAGGTAAATTTTAGAGAGGCAAGAGTCAGCTGAAAGCTGATGAACACAGCAAGAAAAATAAAGCAGCATAGAAACAATACAGTTATTGAAGTGCCACAAAAATTTACTTCCAGCCCGGAGATGAAATCTGATAGCTGTGTTCAGCTATGATAGCTGATTTTCATTTATTACAGATACACGTATTTAGTGGCCAGGGACTCAAAGAGTGAGGTGACCAATCAAGCTGAAGAAGGACATGTGATGATGGAAATTCTCTAGGACATATTGCAAAGTGTTAGCCTTCTTTGATCTTTCCAAATACTTTATAGTATACTTTTTAGTATACTTTATATACTTTACAAATTTAGATCTTCAATGGTATATCTGACTTGTTCATTGTTTTGGTCTTTATTCTTAAGATGTTATACAGCAAGTGAAATTATGAAAATGTTGATTTCCAACCTTATTATATTTTTATCTGTGTACAATTACTCCACTTTTTCAAGTGAGAACAATATAGAACAAAAACATTTGAGTCATTTAGATATCTGGAAAAAAAGTAGAAAATTTTGCTAGCAGTAAAAAATTCTCTCCTATCTCTAACCTTTCTTTTGTGTCTATGCATTAAAATTTGATCCTTTAAACACTTGCAGAGGTAAGTAGTTTCATAATATACAGCATAGACATACTTAACTGCAGGATTACTACTGGCCCCAAAATCCATTAAAAACAATTGAAAAGCTCCTATTCATTTTAGTGGCTATTAGATTATGCCCACAATAATTATTACAATATTTATCTTCTGTACAATTAAGCAATAAAGCTACAACAACCAATATGGTTCAGAGTCTAATATGTATGGTTAATACCAATTTAATATATACTATGTTTATAATTTATAAGCAGAATTATACATGTTAAAATTGCTATTACAGGCATGCCACAAGGCTATTTTTTGTATATTTAAATATTAATATGGTTATATGTTTGATAAACAGAAAAATTTGCTGCCATTTTTTGTTGACATATTTGTTAAGTATCTGCACAGCAAATTCTTTCACTTTTCATTAAATGAGAAAAACCTCCCAGTTCTCATGTGGATAACAAGATGTATTCTTCCAGCAGTCTCACACACACAAATAAAATAACATAAAATAACATAAAATAACATAACATAACATAACATAACATAACATAACATAAAATAAAATAAAATAAAATAAAATAAAATAAAATAAAATAAAATAAAATAAAATAAAATAAAATAAAATAAAATAAATCTGTTTGTATTCCCTGGCTCTTATGACTTTGCCCCATCGTAGACAACTTATATGGGAGTTCAGAAAGGTTTGTCTCCAAGGTGGTACCACACTCTCATCCTACATTTCATGGACAGCCACGTGAAAGTTGGTAAGCACTGCTTTCCCAGACTTAGAAAAAAAACCCCTCCAGATTAGAAGAACTGAGCCCAGAGGGCTGAACACTTCTCATCTGATAGATAATGCATCGTCATAAGGTATAGGTGTGTCTGTCAACTTGCATGCAGCCTAAATTTGGAGCATAAAAATAACTTTTTTGTTAACATTCCAAGAGTTTGCTGCCTTTTCCATAAAATTTCCTGATAGCTGATAAACATATTTTGTCAGTAAAACGAGATCTCTGAAGTTAATCAAGCAGCTATTTACAAAGAACTATTGAAACATTTCTCATCTCATTTGGCAGGTAAATAATAACACTATAAAGGTAGTAAGAAGTGAGGATAGCATGCCTGTCACAAATAATATAAATTCATCTACCCCTCTGATTAATATTTGATGTGAGCAATTTCAGACTACTGATTAGCTATATTAATAATTAACACAATGTTATTGTGGATGATTAAGGCTATTTCTTTTAATGGAATTCTCAAATCACTTCTAACACCTCAGTATAAATTCTTTATGATATCTAGTCATGCATACATTCCAGAGAGTCTGCTTCGTAATTACAATTCAACCAACCCTGCAATATCAACAAATAGAAGTTGTATTCCAACTGATATATAAGAAACAGTTGCAGAGGAATGCTTTAAGCAGCTGAATATCATTTTTGCTTGTTTTTTTGTTTTTTAAGATGTTGGTATTAATTTTATTCCATGAGTTTTCTCTCTATTGCCTACTTTCCTGGATTTCTACTTATGACTAATAAATTCTTGGCTAAATAAAAAAATAAAAAAAAAATAAAGAAAAGAAAAAGTATTTTGCAATGCAATAGGCAAGGTATTTAAAAGTGTTACAATGACAGCAAGAATAAAACCTTGAAGAAAATACCTGTCAACTACTTCACTGAAAAGAAATCAGAACACAGTCTCATCTGAAAACTTTGTTTTTTGTCTCAGCTTAGACTGTGAAATAGGCCATTTTTTTGTGCAGTTATTATAACTGTCTTTGCTGATCATCTCAATCAATAGGTTTTGATATAGTTTTTATGTTCATTTTAAGTTATTTTATATTTTTTGTCTGGCCAAGGAAGCAAAAAGTATAGTTTTGCCTGGGCATAAAAGAGTTGATGATTACAGTATTCTATTACATCATCTGCTTTCTGTATTACAGCTTCATTCATTACAATATATAAAGTTATTGAGGTGAGTTGGCATTGGCTGGTAGGTGAAACCCACCCAGTCGTTCACTCCATCTCTCCACAATAATGGGAGGAAAGGATCAGAGTGCAAAAGCAAGAAAACTCTGAGATAGAGGTGTTTTAACATGTGAAACAAAGCCATGCATTCAAACAAAGCAAAAATGAAGGATTCATTCACTACTTTTCATTGGCAGGCAGGTGTTCAGACATTTCCAGGAAGCAGGGTTCATCATTGTTAAAAATGGCACAGTCTTCAAAATAGGACTATAATCAAAGTTTACAATTTATTAAAGGAATAGAGGTAAGCAAACAGTGCGGGGTGCGCCAGGAGTCTCTGCTCCACCAAGATGCACACCAGTTACATCAAGCAACTGATTTTTATGCTCCTAGGCTGATACATATTCATTAATACTTCTAAAAAAAACACAGGGTTATTATAATTAGTTTCCAGAATCCAAACCCTCCTACTGGAGCATGCGTATCAGTCTCCGGTGGTCCCTCTGGGGGTCTCTCATGCTGAAGGCTCATAGTCTTCCTCCCTCTTGTCCTTCTCCTTTGTCCATCTTGGCTGGATGTCAGAGGCTTGTGCAGCATCCCCTGCAAGCTTTGTCTTTTAGTTGATCTTCAGCTTTCCCCATCTCCTTAATCTCCTGGCCAGATATCAGAGACTTGCATAGTGTCCCATGCAATAGTCATAATAGCAGTTATTCTGAAACCACCTCAGATATCAGAGACTTCAAGGAAAAGCCTACAAATACATTTCCCTTCAAGCTCTCTATTGACACAAATTACTAAAACATTCCTTTTCAACATACAAGAACTATATACATTAACCACTCTGTTTTTCTTAGACTTGTGGTTATACAAGAGTATGTAAGACAGAAGGTCACATTCATCATACCATGAGGCCTTAGCATTGTTCCATATTGACACGAATCAGATGAACACATTTTACAATCATGCATAATGGTTCCTTGGGAAGGCAAACTCTCCAAATGTCCCTCTTTTCTTCTTTCTCCCAGTTTTATCATGACATCATATGCTATGGAATATCCCTTTGGTCAGTCTGGGTCAGCTGTCCTGGCAGTGTCCCCTCCACAGCTTCTCACACATAGCCCAGCTTCTTCACTGGTGGGGCAGCATGAGAGACAGAGAAGGCCTTGATGCTGTGCAAGGACTTGGTCCTCCTTTTTTGTTCTGGTTTTACATAATACCTATTCAACTATTAGTGAGGCTCCAATGTGCTATTGGAGTATTAAAGTATATTTAAATCTCTGTGTGTTTGTATTGATACAGAGAGAAATAAAAATGTTTCTTGGTAGTGACCAGGTTCTGGACAGGCTTCTGGAAAATTCCGCCCTTATTGTACCCTCAAAGATTTACACAGACACTGAGTAACTTCTGTCAATCTCCTCTTAAGATATCTGTAAATTTTCTTTCAAACACATGCCAGTGAGAGCATTCATACAGATCTAGCCCAAATTCAAACTCTTTTTACAGAAAACAAACCAGAGAAACAAATTAACAGCTACACCAACCTAGATAAGGTAGTAGGTTTGAGGAGGAGGGGATTGCTGTTTGGTTGGCTGGTGAGTTGGTTGTTTGTTTCCTCAGCAGATGAAATTGAAGGGCACATGGAGCTAATCACATTCTACTACAGTGAGTAGTATTAAAATGAAATATTAGCTCTCAAAGCAATTACAGCAGCAGCCCAGACTTTAAAATAAATGCATAGATTAAAACAAACAAACAAACAAACAAAAAAAAAAAAAAAGAGGGAATAACAAACTGAAATAAATACACACAAAGGGTTAATGTAGGTCCATATTAGGGTTAAACTGTTGTCCCCAACTTCCACTTGCTGACTAAAATCCATGGAATTATTATTAATGCCCTGTGGATAGCATCACTTTATGTGTTTCTGTCAAACCACAGGAATATATAATATTCGAATGTGAAACAAAGGACTAAAATGTTGAAGGACTTCACAGACTACATCTTACATGAAAAATATGATTGGTTTCCCTCATTTCATCCCATGGTTGGAAATGGCAGCAAAACGGAAAAAAATGAGTGGTGATAATGGTATGTGAACCAGTTTGTCATCAAGAGCTAAAACATCTCATCTATTAATCACCATGCAGCTTTTGGAAACTTCATCTTTCTGCGATTTGACTCTTTGTAAATAAGAGTCATCCTCATCACGTTGAAGAGATATGTCACATGAATTACTCTGAAAAGGCCTTCTGTATCTCAGAAGGCTGTAATGAAAATCTCATATGAAGGGAAGAAATAAATGAGGCAGGAAATATATAGTACAATTTTTCCTCATTTACACTCTGGTTATTGTTTCTTGGTTCTTAATTCAGATTCTCCATGTTAAAGCTAAGAGAATGTGAAATTATTTTAGAAGGTAGGTTACTGATGACTAAAAGTAATTAAGTCTCTAAAAAACTAATTATACCTGAAGGGCCTGGAACTTTTGTTGTTTATCAGTTAAAAATGCTGTAGAAATAACAGTGCATTTATTCATGATACTAATAACTGACCCAGCTTTCCCACTTCCTAATAGCCTATGCCCCTCAACTTTAATAGTCTTATATTAATTTATTTTTAACCAATTCTTTATCATGTAAATCAAATACAGGATATATGACATATGCATGTTCAGCTGATTGAAATACATTCTTTTACGGTTTAGCAAAAAGAGATGGCCTCAAAATGGCCTGAATCCTTATCAGTGAGAATGCTAAACTCTTCTCTGAGTTTACACATTCCTTTGTAACAACCCACAAAAAAATAAAATAAAATAAAATAAAATAAAATAAAATAAAATAAAATAAAATAAAATAAAATAAAATAAAATAAAATAAAATAAAATAAAATCTGCTTGTACTGAAAGTTTAAAAATCCAATAACCTGAAATACCACAGTAAGTATTGATTATGTTAACCTTGAGCAAGTATGTGTTGTTTGTATACTCGTTTAGTGATTATTATTCTCATTACTTAATTTGATATGTCTATAAACTATTCTAATAAATGAAGTTCTAGAAATATAAGAACATAAACCACACAATAAATAAATTTATATTGCAAATGCTCAGTATAAATTGTTATTTATAAACAGGAAGATAATGTATTTTCCTCAACCTACGCAAGTTATTTCCATGATACATAGCACATTTTTGTCTTCCTTGAAAGGGTAAAAAAACAAGACCTGACAGGAAAGGAGGCCAACAAACCAACAAGCAAGATATGGGCAGAGAATTTACAGGACACACTTAGATGTATGTATTCATTACAAAAGGTTAATGCAGATTGTAAAAAGGAGTTGCAAAAGTTACTAGTGCCCCAAGGCAGCTGTAACTTCTGCACTGAACATTTAGATGTTTTTTACATGTCCATTAAATCTGTTCTGAAATGAGCTGATATTTTAACAGCTTTCCCTTCATTTGAGCAGTTGACAGTCTCAAAGGCACAGAATTTCTTTTTACATCTTCTTGTACCTCAAATGTCACTTTTCTTTTTATATTTTCATCCATAATTGAAGAAGCTTCTCATATTAATTGCACAAGACTATTTTTTGTGCTAAGCTTGGTTAAGACATTTTTATTTTCTGTTCTGAAACAAAGGACTAATGAATACTTAGGGGGGAAAAAAAAAAAAAAAAGAGAGGAGGAAGAATGGAAAAAAAAAAAAAAGAATTGAGGGAACATACAGATTTGTGTGTATTTGTCTGGAATAATATCTGTTCTGGTACTCACAAATCTTATGCACAGCATTAGTTCAAATTGACACAGACATCAGCACTTAGTGAATTAAAACAGGATCAAAAACCGTAAGGAGGAGATGGTAATGAATCTGGTCAAATGGAGAATGTGCCTGGAGGATTTGAAATTAAGTTATGTCTTACCTATTTAGTGTTGATGGTCTGGAAAAGAATGAAAAGTGTGTTAGTATTAGTTGCAAATGCCTTAAAAAGAAAGAAAAATGCATTTGCTAGTGGGGTAAGAATTAATGCAATAGCAAAATTTGACAAAATGCAAGATGAAAACTAGCATGCTGGCTGGAAAATAACCTGAATCAATGGCAAAGAATTAGAGTTCTGGCAAGCAGCCATATGGAAAAATCCTAACATGCACTAAGAGCTCTATGATAAAAAGCAATCTGCAGGAGATACAGCAGCAGAGACAGATGAAATGTGGACTGTTCAACAATATTATACTTTGGATCACAGACTATAATCATTTGCTATGTACACATCTTTACCAAATGAATTGGAAGGATATCAAAGTGTTGTACAAGGGACCCCTGATTAATTAATTATTAATCACTAGCCTTACTTCAGGGTTATCTGAACACAAGGATAACAGATGTTCTGCTTATCAGTCTCAGTACTATCTTTAAGAATACCCTGACCAAATAAATTAGTACATAAATTGATTGAAATACATACAAAAACAAAAATTATAAAGTTGCTTTGTTTAGGTAGCTCTTCAAATTGATACCAGAAGTCCAACAGATCAGCAGATAGACCTAGAGACATTACACCACAGTAAAAAACTTTTCTCTATACATGAGACTAGTTTAAAGGTCAGAGACTCTTAGAGAAATACAAAACATCTCAAATATAAGTTTTTATTTTGGTTTTGTTTGTGTTTTAAAGAAGAACACTTTTGAATAGGGAAAAAAAAAAAAAAGCACAAATTCAACGAGGCTGTTTCAATAAAAAAAAATGTAGAAAAAAAGTCAGTTCCTCTTAGAATGTGGTAAGGGGATTATTAAATTAAAGGGATAAGAATGACAGATAGTAATAAAATTAAAAACAATTCCCATTTTCATTTCATAGACTGTCTCCAGAACATGAATTTTCCATTATATTAGTAACTGAAAGCTAAGTCCACGTATTCTTCTCCAGAAAACAGGCCCTTTTAATTCACATGTAGCAAATTGCTAAACAATATTTATTAAATATGGTCCTGATTAAACCACTGTAATAATATGAGCATTCTATCAATTTATTTTCAGACTGTTTCTGTAAAGTGAACAATTTCTACAATTATATATACAGTAGAAAATGATTATACATTTTTTGACAGCTAAATTTAAATTAGTGCGTGTTTTCATCCACCACACAGCTCCAAGACTGCATAAAGCTGCTTCCAAAGACCTTCATATAAAGAAATATGTTCTGTGTCTTTGTTTATGAACTAGTGTTTTTAAATAGGAAATACTTCTAGAATATGCAGATGGAGCTCACCATGATTTAGAACATTGGCTTTTGCATTAGTAAATGCTTTGTTACATCTAATTGTATTTAAATGTCTTACCAAAGAATATAATAGTTATAAAAATTTCCTAGTAATTGTACAATGGATATTTAAGAGATTTAAAGGTCATGAGCCATGATGATATTTTTTAAAACTTTCCTTTCCTTTAAAAATTAAGGTGATATGTAGATAGGGTTTCTCATTAAAGTCAAAGGAGTCATCTCCCACAGAATACATAAATAAGGCATAGAATTAAAAGCTTTTTGCTGTCCCACCAAAATGCTGCTTTGTTATCATTAAGAACCCCATTTCAGAGCAAGACAGCACACTTACATCCATTTTTAAGTTATGTGGTCAGAAAAACAGTGCTCTTTGACTAGCATTCCCATGCATTCCATCATGTATCTGCTGTCTGAATAAGTTTTCTGAAGCCTTGCAAATGCGAGCTCAGATTAGTAGCTTATTACACTCCCAAGACCTTTGTTACTGTATAGTGGTGCACTAGACATGCATCATGTCTGAAATATATTGCAGCCATGTCAGGTACTGAAAAAATCAGACTAAGAGAAACAAGGTGTTTCACCAAAATCACACTAAGAAACAAGGTGTTTCACCAAGACAGCTCACCCCACCCCACTTTTTGCCATACGTGGTCTGTTTCCAAGGATTGAATTAACTAGGTCTATATTCATTCCAGTTATTTGAAAACAGTGCTTTTGATGCACTGCACCACAGGGATAATCTGTGAATGATTACCTTTAGGGCCTTTACTCTAACTTCCTTCATCTGAATATGGAAGTTTACCTGAAGAATCATATATGAGTAAGTAGGTGTCTTGCCCGATCATTAACCTCTGCAGTAAGACAAGTCAAATAAAACTGAACAGAATTGAAACATTTAATCATCCTCTTCTCTTTACAAAATTCTGTGGATCACTTATAGGATAAAAAGTGCACTTTTTTTTTTTTTTCAATTTAAGACCAAAGATAATTTTTGAGGAAACTTAATACATGGAAGGTCCATTCTTTAACTAATCAAAGGGACTGGATTAAATAACTCTTAAATTAAAGAAATCTTTCTGTCTGACGTTGGATAATGGGTAATCACCTTCTCCCTGCATTAAAAAGGAAGATACCATGTAAACAAAGACATGTTTCAAATAATGACAATGGACTTTTGTAATCAGCCTCAAGTTATGTCAGAAGAAAGGAAGGGAAGAGTTATTTTCAGCAATTCACATATATTAACACACACAAAAAAGGGAACATTTTAAGAAAACTGCTTAGTATGGGATGACATTTTACTGTTTTCTACCCTTTTGAACTGTTTCATATGGTGCTTTACCAAGAGACAACACCTGGAGTATATCTTTTTGGGCAATATCTTTATTACCATAAATGAACTGTGTATGCAGGAATAAATAGATAAATAAATTATATACCCATAAGTTGATAATGGCTCTCATTTGGCAAGTAGATAAAATCAATGATTAAACATGCATTTTCTTCAAAATAATCTTTGTAATGTTGCTGTACATAGATTGGATGGTCTTGCATTATGCTGTAGGGTAATTATTTCATTAAAAAGATTTAATAGCTTGTGATTAATGCACTTTTTTGACTAGATTTTTACTTTGTCATAGCTGAGATTTCAAAAAATGAAGAACAACAACTGTATATAATTTGATATAATATTAAATACTGAATCTTGTTTCTCAATTTATTTTTAATATTCTTTATCAGCTACCTTGACAAAATATACCTTTTTCAATAATTTTATTTCATTTGCCTAAGTTATTTCTGACAGATATTGTTCAAGTTAGTGCATAAGTTTTGAGCTTACAATTAACGTACAGCCTCTGTACAATAAAATATATAGCTATTGAAGGAGTACACTTCCTTCTGTTGATCTTGCTATCCTGCAAATACCCAAACTGCTGTATATTGCATTTCAGAATGTCCTACGATTGGAAATCACCTTTATCTAAAACTGTAAGTTCAAACACTTAAAAAGTTGGAGAAGTTTGGTTCAGTACTATCATTTAAATTTGCTTTTCTAACAAAATTAGTTCTAGTTAGTTTTATTAACTGTTAGCCTGAGAAAGACTTTTCTAGATGCCTCCAAAATAAATTTTGGTCAAAGTTTGACACAAAAAGAAGGAAATCATATAAACTCAATGTGTGGGACACATTTAAAATAAAATTCTAGCTGTGATTCATAGAAAAAAAAAATCTTAAAAAAAAAAAAAAAAAAAGAGTTTAGAGAAAGACCATACTTCTCAAAATCAACTTCTTGTTACAATTTACCTAAAAAGTATCATTTCTGTAAGGCAGAAATCAGAAATTTGAATCAAGAGAATCAACAGAAGTCACACATCTTTTTCACTTAATATCATATTCTGTTCTCTCAATTTATTATATTTTAGGTATTGATAGATGTATTTGATCATAATTTATTAGGTATTTTTCTTCAGTAGGCTTAGATCAGGCCCTGATAATAATCAGTGAAAAAGCTTACATGTAAATGAAAACTGAATTTGGTCAATAGTCTATTGGCCATGAAGTTTAAAACTGAACTATAGACTTAGTACTTTGTATAAAGTTTAAGTACTGTGTATGAGAACAAATCCCATAGTATGAAATAAAAACAAATTATTTACAGGAATGATTAAGAATTGCCTTTTTCCTTTCCATATTTTATAAGCCTGTTTTGCAAACAGGAGATGGAAAGCAATTTTACTTTCAAAACTGAAATATTATACACATTAACCTTTGAAGAAAGCTAAACCATTGAGAATGTGATAATGGGGGAAAAACAATATATTTCAAATGGATAACTAGCTACTTGTCATACATTTAGTATATTGTTCTGTTTTCTATCTTCAGTAGTTTTATATGATTCACTATGTATTTTTAATGAATATATTTTGTCTTTTCTTTAATCTCTTAAACTCTGAAGCAACTTCAGTGTGAAGTCAGCATTTATCAATATTGATCCCTTTAAACTAAGAGTTATCTTCCTTCTTGAACAGAAAATAAAAGACTAATAATTCACTTCCCAATTCATCCCCCAAGGTATGGTTGGCAAATATTGTCTGGCTTCTTTCAACAGCTTCACTAGGTAACAGAGATGCTTACTGATAGTGGCCACTCCCTTCTGTGGTTTGGACAATGATCTCACCAGCCACATGAAAAGGTTCCTAATTAAAGACTTGGAAAATATTAAAGATTTGCTTTGTTGTTCATTTGGTAACTTTTTATGTCAAGTTTATTGAACATAAGATTCAATAGAATTGTCTAGGTTGGAAGAAAAGACCATCAAGATCACCAAGTCCAACCATCAACCTGACCTACCGAGTTCTCTTGCTAAACCCTTGGTACCACATCCCCAATTATCTTAAATATCTGCAGGGATGGGGACTCCACCACTTTCCCAGGCAGTCTGTGTCAATGCTTGGCCACCCTCTCTATGAAGAAATTCTTCCTAATGTCCAACCTAAACTTCCCTGGTGCAAATTGATACTGTTGCTTCATATCCCATCACTTCTCACATGGTAAAAGAGACCAACATCTACACTTCCTTTCAGGTAGGTGTAAAGCCTCAGCCTCCTCCAGAATAAACAACCACAGTTTCCCCCAGTCACTCCTCTAATGTCTTGTCTTCTGGTCCCTTTATCACCTTTGTTGCTTTTCTCTGCAGTCACTTGAGCAACTCAATATTCCTCTTGTAGTGAGGGGCTCAAAAACTGAACACAATATTCAAAGTGTGATCTCACCAGTGCCACATACAAGGTAACAGCTACACCCCTAACTCCGCACCTCTGGGGTAGCTTAATTTTGTCTTCCCCTTATGACTGAGCCTCAAAAGGTGAATACCCTGGGAGGGTATTCATCATTTGCCCTGAAGACAATGCAGTTCATGTTTTCTCGAAGTCAGGAAGAAGATGAACTTTCAAATGATGCATAACCCCATGACCTTACAAGAGATATTTTGCTTTCTATTAAACTCCATCCTTGCTATACACTCAAATCTCTATGGCCATGTTGCTTCACAGGCAAGAGCACAAAATGATCACTTCTAAGGAAATCAGGCCTTTGTCCATGACTCTCCAAAGGGTAACTAGCACTGGAAAGAAAACCCACAGCTGACTGTGTAGTTACATGTCTGAATTAAATATATTTTACATTAAAATCAAAGCACGTTTAAACTCCCTTTAGCTCTGATAAGATGCAAGGCCACAACTTTGATTGCTTTTGTTGATGACTAAAGGAAAAAAAAAATACGTAATTTACAGTTCATTTGCTAAGCTGTCTAATATCTCTTTTTCCCATTGGTAGCCTCAGGTACACTTTCCAAAGCCTCCAGCTGCCTTTCCGTTCACAAAGCCACTCTCTTTAGTAACTGCACTTTAGTAACTGCACTAATGACTGCAGATGGGCAGCCAAGCAGGGAGCAGATGCATCAGCGTGTACAGATAAAGCTTGTGAAATCATTCCCAGGGCTGATTTGAGTACCTCCAACAATCATCTACATGGTAGAAAAATAAGTAAAATACAAAGTTACACATCATTTTTTTCCAGCTTTTCAAGGCCAAAAAAATAGCAAAATATTCTGTATTTGCCTGTCTCTGCCCTCTAAACTAACAACCCAAAAACTTTTTCTTCAATGAATGTTTTGAATGATGAGACAAGAAGTAGTGTGACAAGATCCAGTATAGTGTTTTCACTTACAATTTGACATTAGATGCCTGGTGTCCTTAATTCAGGAGTTTTGAATTGTACCCAGCAGTATAAAGTCAGGGCTAAGGAGATGATTCTCTAGAAATTATCATTTGAACTCCATGTCTGTAGAAGCTACTGGAACAAATACTTAAATATGAGAAAACAGTAAAAAATAAAGACAAAAGTGTATTTTCTGAAGAAAGAAAAAGTAATGTCAGTGAATCTCTGGAGAGAAACACAAGCATTTTACTTTGAGTAATGACTAATTAGATATATGAGTTCAATGAAAAGGATACCCTGAAAGGATACTGAAGATGAGAAAAAGAAAGTCTGAAAAACATGGCAGGTCAAATGCAAACAGGAAATTAAGAGAGCCGAAAAAGAAATGGAAGAACACCTTGAAAAGAATACTCAGTCCGAGTAATAAACTCTTTAAACACCGCAAAAAAAAAAAAAAAAAAAAAAAAAAAAAAAAAAAAAGCTTATTAAAGACAATGTCTGGTTATAAATTTTTTAAAGGCTTGTTCAGGAACAAGCATACTTTAACACAGAAGCTCAAGGGTATCTTTGTGCAGGTTTTTAGCTAATGTTGGACTATTTCCTCCATGCAAAGCTTTTTTTTTTTTTTTTCCATTTGGTAGCAGATGGGTAAAAGGGACTAGACAACCTGAAGAAATTATACAGGAATTATAAAACAAAATGAAATAAATCATAAATCACCATAACTGGATGGCATCTACTTAAGACCTAAGGGACTCGAGTACTAAATTGAAATTCTGCTACCAAAAACGCGTAATGTGCCGTTGCAAACTAACACCATGCCAGACTATTGGGAGGTTCCTGCATAATTCTCATCTACAGAGGAGTCTAAAGGAGGAGCCCTGGGAACTACAGCACAGAAAGTCTAGGTTTAGTCCCTGACAAGAAAGCAGCAAAACATAGAGTGTTACCAGACAGGGTACTAAGGACAAGACAGAGACACCATTTTTTTTCCACTATGACAAACTTGGTGTTCCCACATCTTTACTGTTGTGTACAGTTCTTATCCCTGCTCCTCAAAAAACAGGTCATGATGTTAGAGCACGGATAGAGAAAAAGAAAAAAAAAAAAAAAAAAAAAAAGAGAGAGAGAGTAAAAGCTATTAAAGGCTTGGAGCAACCACCTAATAGGAGACAACCAGATGCCCAAGGATGGGGCAACTCAGCTAGGAGCAAAAACAGCTGTGGAAACACATGGTCAACACTTACAAGAGACTGAAATAAACTCAGCTGTTACATATCAAATCCCATAGTATGGGAACTGGGAGCACTTGAAGACATGAACAAGAAGTTTAAACAGGTCAAACAAATCACTTCCTTACAGTGTGTGTAGGGAACCTCTGTAAATTGTTGCCATAGGTGATCATGAGGCCTAACAGCAGCACTCACCTCAAAAAGGGTAAGGTGGATTATCCATAAGCATGGGTTGGAAGGTCTGGATGAGAGATGTACTGACCAGCAGCCCAGTTCCAGCACTTCAGATTGCAGGGGGAGCAGGAAGTGGCCAGACATTTGTGCTCTCCCTAAACAGCATGTTCTGCCACCATCAGAGACAGAATTCTGAGCTAGAAGAATCACTCCTCTGCCCCAAAACATTTCTTATGTAGATTTCTACAATTGTGACTGCACAAAGTTTGAATGTTAAAAATTGCTAACTAGAGGTGAAGTTCAGGGGCTTCAAGGTGAACGTTATTACCTATTTGGACAATTAGGCACTACCATCTCACTGTTTTTCAGCTTTGTTCAATACATTGTCTGAAAAATGTCTTTTAAAACCGTCAAACAACTAAATTCTTATCCTCTCTCCAAAAATATTATGCATTCTTAAAGAGCTTGATCATTTACAAATGTCTCAAAATGCTTAAATGGAAAAGTAAATATATTTGTATATCTTTAAAAATAATGTTAAAGATGTTATTTTGGGGCAGTGGTACTACTTAGCACTGTATTGGGTGCAGAGTGGGGAATCAGTCAGGTATGTGCTACCTTCCTGAAACCAAAAATTAAACTTTCAAGGCCTTGGGAAAGACCTACACATGATATCCATTGGGCAATATATATTGTGGAAATAAACTATTAAGCCTGTCTTATTGAAGAAAGAAATAAAAGAAAAAAAGAAGACAAAAAAAATTATTCTTTACATAAAAATATTAGAAGTTATATTTATAAAAATCATTTTTTGCTCCTTAGAGGGTTGCAGATCTTTTCACATTATCTCTGCATTTAATCATTTTTGGTGAAAATATATTTAACTGTCAGCTCTAGAAAAAGAAGTTCTCTGTTGAGAGAGAAACCAGGTTGGATGGAGGCTGTTGAGGCTCCTGTAATATCTCCACTCAAAAGGCCTAATTCTACTGAAAATAGTCAGGCTCAATCTGCTTAAAAGATAAATCAGTATAGATCATTCCCATCTAAATTACTGCAGCTTCAATAAAATCAGTCAAATGAATATAAGTAGTCCAGGTTGACAGTAGTCTCTACTTGCTACAGCCAGTATATTTCAAATTTATAGTTATGCTTTCAAAGCGGACAGAAGCGGTAAATACACTCTTTTCTGTTACTGCTATTATAACAGAATCACAGAATCACAGAATTTCTAGGTTGAAAGAAACCTCTAGATCATCGAGTCCAACCTCTGACCTAACGCTAGCAGTCCCCACTAAACCATAAGCTCTACATCTAAACATCTTTTAAAGACTTCCAGGGATGGTGACTCCACCACTTCCCTGGGCAGCCTGTTCCAATGCCTCACAACCCTTTCGGTAAAGAAGTTCTTCCTAACATCTAACCTAAAACTCCCCTGGCACAACTTAAGCCCATTCCCCCTCGTCCTGTCACCAGGCACGTGGGAGAACAGACCAACCCCCACCTCGCTACAGCCTCCCTTGAGGTACTTATAGAGAGCAATAAGGTCGCCCCTGAGCCTCCTCTTCTCCAAGCTGAACAAGCCCAGCTCCCTCAGCCGCTCCTCGTAGGACTTGTTCTCCAGGCCCCTCACCAGCTTTGTCGCCCTTCTCTGCACCCGCTCAAGCACCTCAATGTCCTTCTTGTAGCGAGGGGCCCAAAACTGAACACAGGACTCGAGGTGCGGCCTCACCAGAGCTGAGTACAGGGGGACGATCACCTCCCTAGCCCTGCTGGTCACACTGTTCCTGATACAAGCCAGGATGCCGTTGGCCTTTTTGGCCACCTGAGCACACTGCTGGCTCATATTCAGCCAACTATCCACCATCACTCCCAGGTCCTTCTCTGCCTGGCAGCTCTCCAACCATTCCTCTCCCAGCCTGTAGCTCTGCTTGGGGTTATTGCGCCCCAGGTGCAGGACCCGGCACTTGGCCTTGTTAAACTTCATGCAGTTGACCTCAGCCCATCGGTGCAGCCTATCCAGATCCTCCTGCAGAGCTTTCCTACCCTCAAGCAGATCGACACACGCACCTAACTTGGTGTCATCTGCAAACTTACTGAGGGTGCACTCAGTGCCCTCGTCCAGATCATCGATGAAGATATTAAAGAGGACCGGCCCCAGCACCGAGCCCTGGGGGACGCCACTAGTGACTGGCCTCCAACTGGATTTGACTCCATTCAGCATGACTCTTTGGGCCCGCCTATCCAGCCAGTTTCTAACCCAACGAAGCGTGCGCCAGTCCAAGCCAAGAGCAGTCAGTTTCTTGAGGAGAATGCTGTGTGAGATGGTGTCAAAAGCCTTGCTGAAGTCAAGGTAGACCACATCCAGAGCCTTTCCCTCGTCCATCCAGTGCGTCACTTTGTCATAGAAGGAGATCAGGTTCGTCAAGCAGGACCTGCCTTTCATAAACCCATGCTGACTGGGCCTGATTGCCTGCTTGCCCTGCAAGTGCTGCGTGATGACTCTCAAGATAATCTGCTCCATGAGCTTCCCTGGCACTGAGGTCAAACTGACAGGCCCTTAGTCTCCCGGGTCTGCCCTCCGGCCCTTCTTGTAGATGGGCGTCACATTTGCTAGCCGCCAGTCAACTGGAACCTCCCCCGATAGCCAGGACTGCTGATAAATGATGGACAGTGGCTTGGCCAGCTCCTCTGCCAGTTCTCTTAGTACCCTTTGGTGGATCCCATCCGGCCCCATCGACTTGTGCACATCCAAGTGCCGTAGCAGGTCACCAACCAGTTCTTCGTGGATAGTGAGGGCCACATCCTGCTCTCCATACCCTTCCGCCAGCTCAGGGTACTGGGTATCCAGAGAACAACCGGTATTGCCGCTAAAGACTGAGGCAAAGAAGGCATTGAGCACCTCCGCCTTTTCCTCATCTCTTGTAACTAAGTTTCCCCCCGCATCCAGTAAAGGATGGAGATTCTCCTTAGTCCTCCTTTTTGTGTTGATGTATTTATAGAAACGTTTTTTGTTATCTTTAACGGCAGTAGCCAGATTGAGCTCCAGATGGGCTTTGGCCTTCCTAATTTTGTCCCTGCACAGCCTCGCTACATCCTTATAGTCCTCCTTAGTGGCCTGCCCACTTTTCCAAAGATTATAAACCCTCTTTTTTCTCCTAAGATCAAGCCACAATTCTCTGTTGACCCAGGCTGGTCTTCTTCCCTGCCAGCTCGTCTTTGGGCATGTGGGGACAGACCGTTCCTGCGCCATTAAGATTTCCCTCTTGAAGAGCGCCCAGCCTTCCTGGAACCCTCTGCCCTTCAGAACCGCCTCCCAAGGGACTCCACCAACTAGTGTCCTGAGCAGCTCAAAGTCACAGAATCACAGAATCACAGAATTTTCTAGGTTGGAAGAGACCTCAAGGTCATCGAGTCCAACCTCCAACCTAACGCTAACAGCCCTCCACTAAACCATATCCCTAAGCTCTACATCTAAACGTCTTTTAAAGACTTCCAGGGATGGTGACTCCACCACTTCCCTGGGCAGCCTGTTCCAGTGCCTCACAACCCTTTCAGTGAAGAAGTTCTTCCTAACATCTAACCTAAAACTCCCCTGGCTCAACTTAAGCCCATTCCCCCTCGTCCTGTCACCAGGCACGTGGGAGAACAGGCCAACCCCCACCTCGCTACAGTCAGCCCTCCGAAAGTCCAATACAGCGGTTTTACTGGTCCCCTTCCTGGCCTCGCCAAGAATAGTGAACTCCACCATTTCGTGGTCACTCTGCCCAAGACAGCTCCCAACAATCACAGCCTCCACCAGTCCTTCTCTGTTTGTGAAGAGAAGGTCTAGCGGGGCACCACCCTTGGTAGGTTCACTAACCAGCTGCGTCAGGAAGCTATCTTCCATGCTCTCCAGAAACCTCCTAGACTGCTTTCTCAGGGCTGTGTTGTGCTTCCAGGATATGTCAGGGAAGTTGAAGTCCCCCACGAGTACAAGAGCTGACGATTTCGCAACTTCTGTCAGCTGCCTGTAGAACTCCTCATCCGTTTCCTCATCCTGGTTCGGCGGTCTATAGCAGACCCCGACCAGGACACTAGCCTTGTTGGCCCTGCCGATCCTAACCCAAAGGGACTCGACCTTGTCATTCCCAGCCTCGAGTTCTACAACCTCGAAAGACTCTCTAATATAGAGAGCCACACCACCACCCCTTCTGTGCTGCCTGTCCCTTCTAAAGAGCTTATAGCCAGGCATTGCAGTACTCCAGTCATGAGAGTGGTCCCACCACGTCTCCGTGATGGCAACCAAGTCGTAGCCTGCCTGCTGCAACAAAACATGATAAATAAATAAATAAAGTTTTAATTTCATCCAGGGGAAAAAAGGAGAAAAAAAAAAAAAAAGCCAGCCCAAAATGCAAATATTAATTTGCCTTTTCTTTCCAAATAATTACTTTAATAAATAAGTGTCTGAGTTGTATAAAGACCTTCCACAGTTTTTATTGCATGGACTCTGAAATTCCAGCCAGCTTGCAAAGCAGTCCCCAGCTCTTTCTAGGTCCCCTTTTCACTCATTAGTCTTGTAGTAAAATTTGAGGTAAAAGACTCAAATTTATTTCTTCAGGAGCTCCTACTCTGAGTAATGTGGCTGGTGACCCGGCTGATAAAACACATGTTTTTGGCCTTTTGCCTACCATTAGGCAAATGAGAGAGAGAGATTTAAAGAGAAAGATAGGTAGAGATATTTAAAGAAATGTGAATTTGGGTGCCAAGAGGGGTTGATTGCTAGGCAACTAAAGCCGAGCAGGAAACAATATGAAGCTTCATTAAAAGATGGAGAAAGAATGAAGGAGTAAAATGATTTCCCAGAAATGATATTGTAAGATAGGTGGTGAACTCCCTTATGGGGCTGCTGTAAGCTTTGGGATGTAAAGAGCACTAGAAATGATGGGGAGAAAAAATGTTAAAAGACTTGATTAGGGAGTATATACTAATATGTATTCTGGTAGAAAGTCTATTCTCCTGGAGTTATTTTATTTTAAATATCTGATTAATCTGCAGGTTTGGGAAGGGACGGAGAATTGTGTAAAAATGTGTCTAGTGTTTTCACTGCACATTATAGAGCTTATTTATTTCATTATCTTTAATTCATGGGGAAAAAAAATGGTTTGCTAATTAACTTTCTTCTTAAAAATTAGGTGATTTTTGGATTCCAGAAAAATCTAGAAATCAAAATGATTTTGCAGACCCTGTAGGTTAAAATATATATTATATGCTCATATTTGAATTGATATAGCTTCTGTATCCATTTCTCTGGAGAATTCAGGAGGATTTCTGCCTCACTGAGACAAGATAGCTCCAAGGATGTAATACATCAGAGCTAAGGACAAACAGGCTGTGATTGCAGACGTGAAAGATATTAACAGATCTACAGAGCTTCTGGCCTGAGGACTAAGAGTGGTTGTAGACTAAAGAGTCCCAAAGATCTGTTTGTTTCCTCAGAGTCAGCCTGAGAACAGGAACGAAGGAACTGAGCCAAAGAGAAGAGCTGTGGAAAAGCTTTTGAAAGGAAAGAGATCTAAATAAAAGAGAAGATAAAATTTAAAAATTTAAATAAATAAAAATAAGGAAGGTGGGACAAGCTTCATTAAAAACATATAATTCTGAGCCATTTACAGCAACCTCCCCAGGAACACTGCTCTGGGCATGTGGCAGGAACCATGACTATTTGCAGTAGCCTTACAGCTCTATCTGGACTAGGAGATACAAAAGGAGGAAACTGGCATATACACAGAAAATGAAGGAGAAGGAAATTAAGGCACCAACAAAGAGAACATGAATAGCTGATTCCTTCACATTGATTTCCTGGACATTTTTGGGTATCTATACGTCCTCAGTTAATTTACACAAGACATATTCCATATGTGGGTTTGTGTGTACGTTTACAAGTCATCTATGTCCAAGCTGCTGGTTAAGAGCAGGTGATGTTAAGAGCAACCAAAATATTGTTATGTGAACAACATCAGAACTGTACTCTCACACAGTTAATAACCTGCCTGATTCTACCAAAAGAAAAAAAAAAATTGTTTTCTGAAGTTTTCTGTGTCAAGTTTCCTTGAGGTGAGGGAAACTTGGCACAGAATGGAAGAACACTTCCAGCCATCAGCATGATGATACAACGGATAGAATAATATTTTTCTTTTTAATTGGGAGATTGATCTTTGGTCATTTCTCTGATGCTATTTCTCTCGTGTTGACGCACTTTGCAGTTTGTGGAATAAATTGTATTTCACTTCTGTGAAAATGATTGAAAGTTTTAACAGCCCATTTAGAGTGGAAGGATGGATTCTGAGGTCAGGATTCATCCCACCTATTTAGTGTACATAGCTAACATAGGGAGAACAGAGCAATGCCAAGGGGCAATTCAAGTCTGTTGTGTTGCCAAAAACCCAATGATTTTCCAGCTTTGCATTGTCAACAAAGGGTCCTACATCAGTTAGACTTCTGACTTAGCGTCCTCAAGTTAAGTGTCAAAAGTCAGGCTGAAATCTGGGGATCAGTCTGAGTTTTACTTTTTTAGAGACCAATGAGTACTAATTTGAGCAGAGTAAATATTTCCTATGTACATAAAATAATCTAATATATATATAATAATTAATAAAAATATAATATAGATACTCCATGAATATAAAATAATGATGATGGGTTAGAAAATCTTTTCCTTTCATTAACCACTGCTCCTGGCAATACTTTCAAAGTAATGAAAGTGAAAATTTGAATTCAAATTTCCACATCTCTTCAAGGTTTTTCACTTGTCTGGTATGGCAAATTATGTTTTTTCCTGAAAGCTTAATTTATGCTATGTTACCATGGGCTTGTTATAAATGAAGTCTCAACTCAATCTGAATTTAGTAATATTTATAAAAGGTATAAAAGGCAAGTAAACAGCGCTGGGTGTGCGGGGAGTCTATGCCCCACCAACACGCACACACAAACATCAAACATTCTAAATATATAGAACATCGCTTTTACATACTAAACCCGAGTATGCCTATACATATGTACACTCAGAAAAGGTAACAAACAATACTTTAAATTCCATGACTTACTAAACTGGAGTACGCCTATACATATATACAATCAGAAAAGGTAACAAACAATACTTTAAGTTCCATGACTTAACAGTCTCCATTTTCCATTCCTTTTCTTAATTACAAACAAGTCTCCATTTTCAATTCCTTTTGAACAATATGTCTTGCCTTAAGTTGTCAAGCAACTTGGTCTCAGGGCCTTATGTATCCCGTTCTTCCCGAATTGAAGAAAAGCATATCCATCTCCTTTTCAACGCCAATAGAGCCTGGGTCAAAAGGCACATCCAGGTCACCAGGGGGCATAACAGCAAAAGCCCCCGATGGTAGTAGCGGTGGGGGGGCCAATGGCGTAGCAGTCGGATCTGTAAACGAGCCCGCAGCTCCCTCACTGTCTGGCAAACCACACATGTTGGACTGTGGCCCCACATGGCTCTTTAAGGCCTCAGAGACTGCTTGCCAGATGCTCAGCAATCCCACCGCTACCTTGTCGTTTTTAGTTGCAGAGTCCCACACCTTGACCTCAGTTTGGTCCCATATTTCAGGATCATAAACTGTCTGATTGTTAATGAGGAGAATAAGCTGTAAGGTTACCAGGACAGTGTTTGTTTCTAAGGACGTATGATTCCCCATAATGCACAGCTGCTTACCAGCGAGGGACAGTTGTGTGCGCGGCTCCGCTTCTCTCGGCTAGAGCTTCTTTCCAGCTCCGGTGTGCCCATTTCCAGCGACTTTCTGTACAAGCTTCTCTGAGCAGTTTGCTGAGTCTGGCCAAACCTATCTTCATGAGGTGATCAAAGTGCCTGTTCCCATCCTGGTCTCTGTTCTGCTAGCCTGTTCCTTTTCATTCCTTCTTTCTACTTCTTTATTGATGACATAACTTCATTACATTGTGTTGCCTCCTTTTTTTTTTTTTTTTTTTTAATTTTATCTTGAGGACAGGCTACCCTCTCATACCTTTCTCCCCACAGCAGTCCTTTTCAAAACAACTTTTCATTGGTCAAACAACTTTGCAAATAACAGCAACAGCAAACACCCAGAAACTTCCATGCCTTAACGGCTGGAGAACAAGAAACCTGAGACTGCATGGAGTCTCCTGAATCACCCTTCTTTGTTCCCTTTACATTCCTGATGGCCTCATTGTTAAGAGTCTGGTGTTATCATCAACCACAGGGCTTTCCGACCCCCATGGCCACACTCCCAAATCTCCCCCTTCTTTATTAATATCAACCATTTTCTTGACAGGAATTACCACTCCATATATAACAGGCTTATTCCTTCTTCAACTCTATGGGAAGAGCAATCAATCAAACAAGCAAAAACCAGGTGTTTTTATCTCCATCTACATATGGGATGATGTGATGAATGATAATTCAAGTACCTTGTACGAAGTCACAGAGAAAGTATGTAGCAAACTTGGGACACAAAGCCAAAATATCCATATCTTAAGTCCAAAGCCCTATGAAGTTTTGTTTTCTTTTTCGTTTGTTTGTTTGTTTGTTTGTTTTTAACAGTCATATTTCCATAATGATTCTAGGTATTAGGAAAAGGAAGCTAAGGCTTTAATAATGATATTAACAATGTAACTTATATATTATACTTTTCAAGTATTATTTCATGACAGGAATTGCAAGAAGGTATTCTCATGGCCAGTCTTGCAGTCAGTATGTGTAAAATGTGCAGCTGGGAAGCTCTGCAGGTGCTTCACATTCATAC
This sequence comes from Aythya fuligula, assembly GCF_009819795.1. Classification (NCBI taxonomy): domain Eukaryota; kingdom Metazoa; phylum Chordata; class Aves; order Anseriformes; family Anatidae; genus Aythya; species Aythya fuligula. The sequence goes on along the minus strand of NC_045560.1, from coordinate 141,843,155 downwards.
AGCTTTATGTTTCATCTGCATGCTCAGGTTATTATGAATTATGAACATTTTATATTTTGTGAGTGTTTACAACCTCAAGGTTCAACAGGTTCACCAGGCCACCTTGTTCAGTATAAAACAGACCAGTACTTACCCGGTCATTGACAGATCATTACCATTCATTATATGTACCTTTCTAGCTGCAGAGAACATTTCAACTAATGTCCTAATGAGAAACCTCAGGAGAGAATAATGCATATTCCATCCTTGCTGGTCTTTGTCATGTTTTCATATTTCTTAACTCTAAATATGAGATTTTTGAACACGTTAAATGCTTACAAGATAAAGGAGGAGTATGGGGAGTTTTCTCATTAGTATATACTCGAACATTTATTTGATTTCCTGGATATTGAATAAAGATTGTCAAATATTTATAAAAGTTAATGAAATGGGTAGACCAAACACAGCATAATACTCTAATCCTCCATCCTGACATTGCACTAATTAGATTTATTATAATTATTGCAAAATTTAAATGATTGGCAAAGAACACATTCCAAATGTCACCAGATTTGACACAGATTTCAATCCATGTCTATTCACATAGATTTGCATCTCTGTAGACCTCATTCATTACTGTAAAATCTATATCGAGATGATAAATAAAGCTGCTATAAGAGACACATACCTACCACCTGAGCTTTGCAGAAACCTTGCCATTAGCACAGGCAGTATAACAAAGCAGGACTGAGGACCCTAATGTTATAATCCAGCTGAAAGTGATTACATAATATGCACTTATACTATATTTTCAGCAGTAGATATATTTCATATACTAAAATAACTATAGAGTATATGTATTACTACACAGTATAGCATATTTTACTTTACAGTATATTTTAGTTGTAATTGATATTAATTTGAAAGCTTTTTCTTTCCATGTCATGTCCTATGATTCCTTATGACATTTGATTACTCAGTATTGTATTGGAAGTATATATAACCTTCAAAGTTATAAACTAAAATGTTTTGCTGTATTGAGCAAAACAGAATAAGAGGGGGATATCTCTTCATTTCTTTATTTTTTTTTAATATTTTCTTTTATCCCACTTACTACTGAGCATAATAATAGCTTTAATTTCTATCACACTTTTGCTCCAATAATTTAAGACATTGTCATTAACAGGATGGCTTTTTTTTTTTTTTTTCTTTTTCTTTTTTTTTTTTTATTCCTGTTTTTTAGACACTGGAAAACCAGGGTAACATCACTGAACTTGAACAGCATAAAATACTTGCAACACAGTTACATAGTTACATTGCATACAGGGCAAAACTGACTTTCTAACTGTTCTCATACATTGCTCATTGTGAAGAACAGATAAAATTCACAGCTCCTTAGCTCACACTCTCAATGAAATGACATCAAAGACAACAGTCTTAATGACTGCTGAAGACATTGTTACCCACAAATTGTACTTCATTGTACATCTTACAGATGAAGACACAGATGAAGACTATTTGTATTTCTTGCTAGAGATCCAACCCATTGGACTCCAAGCATATATTTCTGTGTAGTTACATATCAGCACAACATTTGAGTGGTATTTACATGTGATCCATATATTTGCACAGTACTGAAAGGTCAGAGACTTTGTGGATACACAAAAGGACTTTGAGAGCAGAGGTCAGTTCAGGTGATGTTATAATATGATTTTCTTGCTGCTAGGAAATTTACTTATTAAAGTGAATATTGACTGTGCATCTGTGCTCACAGCCTGCAGCGATATCAACTAAAGAAGCCAAGTGATCAAAAACATAAGTCTGTGCCTGGCAAAAGCAGCAAACGTTGATGATATGAAATAAAGCCCAGTTCTACAAGTTGAAAGTGCCCGTAGCTCGTGTCAGAACATGTAACTCTGATTTTCACAATTTTAACACTGAAAGGCTACAGAGATGCTTACAGATGTGTAAGGCTACAGAGGATGAAAAGAATTGATTCTCTCCCCCTCACACCATCTCCAGTAATCCCAGTATATTCTTTCTCCCACAGAATGTGCATCATACTGTTCTTTGGTACTTTGTATCCCTTTGCTGGCTTTCCTCACATCAAAGAAATGGTTAAATGCATGGTATTAATAGCCATTCTTTCAAGAGATTTTATTTATAATCACATTAAATATTCTCTACCTTACCTCCTGCACCATTAGTTCAAGACTTTGTTACTGCTGGTTTATTTCAGAAGGGAGGTGAGTATGAAAGGAAATGGGGAATAAATTCTATGGTGGTGACTGGGCAGCAGTTTGTCTCCAAATTTCCCCATACCTGGGGGCAACAAACAGTTCCAGCAGTCTCTGCCTGATGCCCTGCCATTGCCTAATGATCAATATAGTCATCCCAACAGACAGCTGAGGCACAGCTTCCTTTTTGTTTAATGATGAGCCACATTGTAATTAACACATCTCTCTCTCCATGTTCCCAATGGCTTCCGTTTTCTCTTATTCCTTTTATATATATATATATAAAAATATATTTATATTTATTTTATTTATATGAGTATATATATATATATATATATATATATATACTCATGGTCACCCCGTATTATGTAGCTTAGTAACTCTCACAAGTCAGGCTTTTACAAGTCAAGTTTACAGCTCGTCTTTGGCCACTTTTCAATACAGCTTTTGGTCTTTAAGATTTTGCTTCCTCTTCAGATCTTTTTTTTTCTCACCCCCCACATTGTCTCACCTTCTCCCCATTTTTCACTCACTGTTTAGAATCTCTTTATTAGTAGAAATCTCCTTTCAGCATTTACATAACTTGTTAGCATTTGGGCTTGTTTTTTTTTTTAAATATATTCCCTTGTTGAAACAGCTTTTTCAGTTTTCAAGCTTCTCAGTTAAAAATACTCCAGGCGTGACCTGGAGGTAGCATTAATTCCTACAGCCCTAAAGAAATAATTTAAAGAAGGGGAATAGTGAAATAAATAAATACATCTCCCTAAATCCATCTTCCTTTTCAGGAAAGAGGAACTCCATGAAATTTACATCATTCTGGAAAACAAACAAACAAACAAAAAAAACCAATCAATCTGCATTTCAATTACAAGAAACCCCTCTCCCTGCCTCCCCCCCCCCCCCCAAAAAAAAAAAAAGCTCCCTTTTTCTTTTTTTTTTTTTGACTCATCTCATAAGGTACACAAATTAAGTGTACTACAAAAAAAAAAAAAAAAAAAAGTGACATGAAATTGCTATTCCTGATAAATTGCTTTTGTCTTCCTTTTGTTTCAATATGAAAAAAACATTATATATTTAAAGACAAAAATTGAAACTGTGTTTGTAACCATAGAAACTACCTTTAGTTACAAGTAAAACAAATTTAAAACTATACTGCATAAAGTCCAAAAATATCTCAAGCTACTAGTGTGCAAATATGAAAAATAATGAATGTAATTCTATCTTTAAATAAACTGAATTGGAAAGGTAATCACTGTCCTTAAAAGACTTGTCTTACAACGTGCAAATCTTTCCTTAATCTTTTTGCAACAACAGACACACAAATACCTGTCTTCTCATTTTCACCCTACCACATGGCAGAAATTAAACATCCCAAAGTCAGAGCATCCGACATTTAACAAAAGACATCCTTCAGGTTGTGAGATATGTTCATCTGATTCGTGTCAGTATGGAACAGTGCTAGGGCTGCATGGTATGATGAATGTGACCTTCTGTCTTACAGATCCTTGTATAACCACAAGTCTAAGAAAAACAGAGTGGTTAATGTATATAATTCTTGTATCTTGCAAAGGAATGTTTTAGTAATTTGTGTCAATAGAGAGCTTGAAGGGAAATGTATTTGTAGCCTTGTCCTTGAAGTCTCTGATATCTGGGGGGTTTCAGAATAACTTCTAACTATTATGACTATTGCATGGGACACTATGCAAGTCTCTGATATCTGGCCAGGAGATTAAGGAGACGGGGAGAGCTGAAGATCAACTAAAAGACAAAGCTTGCAGGGGACACTGCACAAGTCTCTGACATCCAGCCAAGTTGGACAAAGGAGAAGGACAAGAGGGAGGAAGACTATGAGCCTTCAGCACGAGAGACCCCCAGAGACCCCCAGAGGGACCACCGGAGACTGATATGCATGCTGCAGTAGGAGGGTTTGGATTCCGGAAACTAATTATAGTAACCCTGGGTTTTTTTAGAAGTATTAATGAATATGTATTAGCCTAGGAGCATAAAAGTCAGCTGCTTGATGTAACTGGTGTGCGTCTTGGAGCAGAGACTCCTGGCGCACCCCGCACTGTTTGCTTACCTTTATTCCTTTAATAAATTGTAAACTTTGATTATAGTCCTATTTTGAAGACTGAGCCATTTATTACAAGGTTCTTCACCCTTGACACCCACTGCTACTCTGAATTTAATGCTTGATTTTTCTCCTTCTTTATATTGTAGTGGACACTAATGGTAGAAGGTGCAAGTATTCTCTGGCAGAAAAAAAAAAAAATATATATATATATATATATATATATATATAACACAGATCTAATAATCAATTATCTAAGTGTCATGGAGCCAATGTCATGGCTCACAAGAACAAATAAATATTTAAAATATCCCCCTTCTTTCATTTACACTCTTCTGCCCCAATAATTCATTCACTTAACACTGAGTTTCTCTGTTTAACTGTTGAATAATTTGTATTTTTCTTACATTGGTATTATCTTTTTCTTCAGTCGCTGTGTTTTTTTATACCTTTATTTCATATTTTCTTAATTCATGTGATTTAGGTACCAAAAACAGATGGGAGCTAATGGCAATAAGCATCAGAAAGCCTGGGAGCAATTTCCCTGAAAGAGAAGATTAAAATGTGGGATCTAAGGCTTCACCAGACACTAAGGCTTCATCAGCCTTACCTTCTAAGCAGTAGACCTGTGCAAAAAGAGTGATGCTGTATGCCTGGAAAGAGTATGTCATCCATTTGTCCAGCCAGCTCATCCAAATTTCTCTGTAGACCACTGTGCTTCAAATCGTGTTCCTCATGGAGCACTATGCTTTGTGCTTGCCTACAGGCAACGAGCTACACTCTTACAATGCAGAGAGTGGGAGTTGTGCCATTGGCAACAAAAGATGCTAAGTCTTCAGACAGTATATCAGCATTACAGAGAAATAAAATGCTGAAATGCTGTTTCTTCTCTCCATGTTTTTTTTTGTTTTTGTTTTTTTTTTTTAATTTTTATTTTTTTTGAGCTATGTAAGCTCCAATAGCTGCTACCCGTTTTAACATTAATGGAACTAATCTTCCTCATTTATAGTTAATCAGGGGGGATCAGCCAAGTATTAACATGACTGAAAGTCTCACTAATGCTCATGTAAATACAATTTAATGTCTTTGTGGGATAGACCTAAACTGCTATGTGCAGTATTTGAGCAGGGAACCTCAAAGGCATTTACCTTCCAGAATTCTTTGCTCCCCATGAAGTCTAAAAATTCCACTTTTGATGCCCCAGATACTCATAAACAGAGTGAGAAATGTCAAAACTTTGGACAGAGATGGGTAAAGTTTGCATTTTATCCAAAGTCAGTTAGACATCTTCTAAGGAATAGCATGAAATCTCAGAGGGGTAAGTGGACCACAGGCGGAGCAGATGGAGAGGATACAAAACTTTCAGAGAAACCTAAGCCAATTAGAAAGTAGGAAAGGAGGTAGTGGAAAAGGTCACTATGTATCTGTATGGAGCATTAACGTAGATGATCACTGCCTACTAGTATACATAATGCAGCTTCCCAGCTTCTGGACCTGCTTGTGTCTAATCTTAGGGTTGAGCTGTTCTAGGTTTCCTCCAAGGAGAAAGCTGTCAAAATAGCTGGATAGGCGGGCCCAAAGAGTCGTGGTGAATGGAGTCAAATCCAGTTGGAGGCCGGTCACTAGTGGCATTCCCCAGGGCTCGGTGCTGGGACCAGTCACCTTTAATATCTTCATCGATGATCTGGACGAGGGCACTGAGTGCACCCTCAGTAAATTCGCAGATGACACCAAGTTAGGTGCGTGTGTCGATCTGCTCGAGGGTAGGAAGGCTCTGCAGGAGGATCTGGATAGGCTGCACCGATGGGCTGAGGTCAACTGCATGAAGTTTAACAAGGCCAAGTGCCGGGTCCTGCACCTGGGGCGCAATAACCCCAAGCAGAGCTACAGGCTGGGAGAGGAATGGTTGGAAAGCTACCTGGCAGAGAAGGACCTGGGAGTATTTGTTGATAGTCGGCTGAATATGAGCCAGCAGTGTGCTCAGGTGGCCAAGAAGGCCAACAGCATCCTGGCTTGTATAAGAAGCAGTGTGGCCAGCAGGGCTAGGGAAGTGATTGTCCCCCTGTACTCAGCTCTGGTGAGGCCACACCTCGAGTACTGTGTTCAGTTTTGGGCCCCTCGCTACAAGAAGGACATCGAGGTGTTCGAGCAGGTCCAGAGAAGGGCGACGAAGCTGGTGAGGGGCCTGGAGAACAAGTCCTACGAGGAGCGGCTGAGGGAGCTGGGCTTGTTCAGCCTGGAGAAAAGGAGGCTCAGGGGTGACCTTATTGCTCTCTACAGATACCTTAAAGGAGGCTGTAGTGAGGTGGGGGTTGGCCTGTTCTCCCACGTGCCTGGTGACAGGATGAGGGGGAATGGGCTAAAGTTGTGTCAGGGGAGTTTTAGGTTAGATGTTAGGAAGAACTTCTTTACTGAAAGAGCTATTAGGCATTGGAACAGGCTGCCCAGGGAAGTGGTGGAGTCACCATCCGTGGAGGTCTTTAAAAGACGTTTAGATGTAGAGCTTAGGGATATGGTTTAGTGGGGACTGTTAGTGTTAGGTCAGAGGTTGGACTCGATGATCTAGAGGTTTCTTCCAACCTAGAAATTCTGTGATTCTGTGATAGTTAAGTGTATTTAGAGGAAATGACAGAAAGGACATTGGAGAGATATCTAAACAGAAATGTCTTTTGTCTAACTCTTCATTAAATTTGAACATATTTTTTCGAAATTTGCCAAATGTACTGTAAAATATGTCTTATGTCAAAACATTCATTAAATAGTTTCAATTGAGATAGAAAGAAGACTCATCTCTCACACCCTAAGTCATTAAAAATAAAAGAGAGACATGGAAAATGAGCCCCTATAGAAGCATAAATTCTTAGTTTTTATCTGAATTCCCAAATTATAAAATTAATCTAGTATGCAAAAAAAAAGGGGGGGGGGGGGGAGAGAGATGAAGTGTGGGGGTGTTTTTAAAGTACTGCATAAAATATACTTCATTAAAGCATTAATATTAGGGATGGTATCCATTCTTATTAGTTAGGATTGAAAACCAGGTATTTTACTGGGTTATAGTCTTACTTTAATAAGTAACTTTAGATTTTAGATTAGATTTTGCTTTTTCCTCTTTCTTTCTGCACCTTTTCACACCAGAGCAACCACTTGTAAACTATTAATCTTGTCTTTGAATAAAAGCCAGATATCCAAGAGATAGTGATGAAACATTAATCTTCAAATGCTCAAGTGGAACATTGTACTTGTGAATTTTACTTCTTATTAATAAGCATAGTACAGGAGTAGTCCTGTGGCTTCAGGAGTGACTGAGAACAGCAAACATCTCCTTCCCACAGCACAAACAAAGATGAGTGCAGAAGTGCTGCAGGTTTTGCAGTCTTGCCCCAAACTGACTGGCTGTGCAGAAGCACAGAGAGGGCAGGAAGAAGCAAGGCAAAACCAGAAGAAACAGAAGAGGAGAAGGAAGAAAGGCAAGCACATAGGCAGGCAGAAGATCCATTACTATTCATTTCTTAGTAGAAGAATAGGAGAATCTTCCAGACCTCTTGCTCCCAGACCCAAGGGGAAGGTAACTGATGTCCACAGAAGTATCTGCCCTGCTTGGCACTTCATTCCACTGTATTGTGGAGCTGTACCATTATCTTGAAGCATACTTTCTCAAGGGGAGTGTTTCTTGTTGTTCTTGTCTTTGATGTAGCTAAAATGAAAACATCAGTGTTAAGATATCATTATTTAACTAATTTTTTTTTTTTTGTTGTACAATAATGTCTTTTTCTTCCATTACCCACTGAGGTTAAAGAAACTGAAATATTATAAAGTGGTCAGCCTCGTCATTCAGTATTATGCATAACTGAAACAGTCATGTTCAAATGGTGGATTAATCTATTGTTCATATGACAGTCTAACTCCCAAGACACATTGGATTTAGGGAATTGCACTTACTTCTGAAGTAAAGCATACTGTTTATGTTCCTGCTACTGTTTTTATTTGTCTTTGTTTTCTGTTTTTTCTTCAAAATTCTGTTTCACAAATTTTCATAGGATCAACATTCCACAGCTTTGTTTAAAGAAAAATAGAGTAAAGCTGAACAGCCTCCAGCAAAAATATTTTGTTGGTTTTGTTTTTCCACTTTTCCTTTTTCTCAGTCTTAAAAAGCTAACCGCTCATTGTCTTTCTGTTTTGCAACATTGCAATCAACTCCTACTATCAATATTAACACTTGAAAAATCAGATGAAGAAGACTACATGTGATTAGATTGCCTAGACATCAGCACTCATGCTATCTGAGATTCCCTAGAGCCTCCAAAACATTTGCATCAGGAAAGCAAAACACAGGATACCCAGGTAATATGCCTTCTTCTACAGGCTTACCTGTAGAAAAGGTGAGTGATTTGAGAGAACCTTGAGCAGCATTCCTTTTTATGTTTTTATACAAGTGAAGCATATCCACAGTCACATATTTACTTTTGATTGAATTGGTAAACGTAAAATGCATATCCTCTGCAAATGTTGCTTCTGGCTTCTTATTTCTGGACTGAAGACAGGACTATGTCTTCTGTTTAGCCACACCTCAAAGGCACCAATCTTTAAGTGACTCTGGAAAGATTAAAGTATACAGGAACCAATATTGGGGGCACCTTTGGAGAGCTTATTTTTTGGTAAAAATTGAAACTTTCCATAGGAATGCACCAAACTGATGGAAGAGCCATTTCCAAAGATTTTAAGATCTACAATTTATATGGAGATTCAAGTCAGAACTGGACACATTGTTTTCTGGCTGCAAAGAAGTGATGCAAGTTGTGCCCTCACTCACTGTTATTGGTAACAAACAAACAAAAAAAGGAAACAGTGTTGGTTTAATTTCCATGTGAGAAGGCAAAAAATATAATAAATATTCTTAAGCAGTGGTTAAATACCTCTCTGTCCAGAAGTCCCCAGAAATCCCTGATTTCTGAATCCTACTCACACTTTGAAGCACATTCACATCAAGCTTTATTGGAAGAAATTGTTGGCTTTCTACTCAGAGAAATTTAATAAGGGAAAATTAGTTTAAAAACAAAAAGCAGCAAGTCAGTTTCTTCTGAACAATGTGTATAACGAACATCACATTTAAATATTCATTGGCAAACTTTTATATGTCAGCCTTAGTGTTACTAATTTAATCTTACACAATTCAAAATTAATGGATAAATAAATAAACCTAAATTCCTTAGACAAAAAAAGAATGTATGTTGCTAATACCTTATAGAGTATCTTATTAAAAAAAAAGTATATAACACTGATTAAAAAATGTGGCTACAGGCAAATAAATAAAAACTGTTTTGGCAATAGTGAAAGTTCTGTTTATGTTTAATGAAATTTATTTTATTTTTGTAATGAGGAATGGTAATAAGACATTTTTTTCCTCTTCTTTTCATGCACATAAAGCTGAGTGAATCAGAAAATGCATTCATATGCATTTTTAGGGTTGATCTCCATAACCATGTATCATTCAGGATCAAAACAATGGAAGAGAAAGACTGTATTTTTTACTCTGTTTCAGCATTTTCATAAATTGCACACTGTGGATCTCTATTTTCAGATCCAATTCTTCCTGCTTCTGTGGAATGCATTAGCTTCTTGTTTATTGATCTTCATATTTGTTACATCCTTAAAAGAACCATAAAAAATGTAAAGATTCTCCTACTTCACTTCAGTGATGATCTGTGAGATCTTTTCATTCTGCAGTGGAAAGCACTCACTTCTGGAGTATGCATAAAAGAGGCATAGGAAGCACCAACACACAGGATTAAACTTTTATAGAGGCTATCAAGTTTGCAGGTTTTCACATCTTGCCAGTATTGGAGACTGACTTTAAGATAGCATGCAATTATTTCAACCCCAAGTAATCCTCTCTATTCACATCTGAAAGCAAAGGAGCCCTTTTGTAAATTTTGGAATGGCTCCATTTGAATAACTGAAAATCTTTTGCCTGTTTCCAGATGAAATACAAAGCAACTACCACTTAGATAGAATCTGAACATGTGCTATGGAAATGCCAAATTAATTAATTAAATGCCACACCAAAGGTGCAATAAAAGTTCTAAGTGCTTTATATAAATAACAGCCCCTAGGAAATTACAGCTGTTAAATTAGCTACAACCTTTGCTTGAATTATATAGCCCTGATCTTCAGTTTTTAATTAAGTTTTTCCTTGTGCAATAATTTTCAATATGCTTCTGTTGAATTCAAGAACCAGTTGAAATACTGTACAAAGAACAAATGTAATTTAAATCAGAAGATTGAGGGTACATAACTCAAACAAAGGCTATTCTCTGGATAGTACAAAGAGTAAGATGACTTGGTAAACCAGACTCTTTCAAACAAAATGTTTTTTAAATGCAAATTCATGTACCTAGGAATAAGGAATACCTGCAAAATTAGCAACAACATCCTGGAATCAGTGAACGCAGAGACATGTTAGTACTTAAATGTAAAACCATCAGAACATAAACTTCTTGGATTCTGTTCTGAAAAAAAAAGGGGTTAATGCCAATTCAATCCCCATATTCATCTCTTGTAGCCTCAGGCCTTTTGTCTGTTGTTTCCAAAATATAGGGTTTGTCTCTGAGTCATTATTCAGGCAGTGCCAGGAGACAGGTATCTCCAGAAAGTAATGGAGATGTTCAGAGTTGTTACCCGCAGTCTTTATCTTTCCCTATTAATTACTGAACTCCTAGCTTCAGCGCATCAATTACATTGCCTAAAACAAGTCAGATAAATCCGAGCCCATGTCTTTAACAGTGGGGCTCATCATTAGCCAAGGAGCCTGCCATATAAAATGGTTGATATTCAATATGGTATCTTCAGAGTAAAGTGGGCTGTTTTCAAAAGATGCACCTAGAAACAAGTTACATATTGGGCAAGGAGGAGTTATTGAACTCACTGCAGAGCTGAGGGATGTTGTATGGCCTGCGGCATACAGCTGATCAAATCCTTGATGACCTATGAAGCAGTAAAGTGTGATCAGAATGGTGTGGCTTTGTTAAAATCCTTCTTTGCTTGTGCTGGCTAGCACTTTAGGCACCAGTCCAGTGCTGTGTTATGTCCTGCCCTAGCAATGTCCTTTCTCCTACACACCAGTCAAAGTCACATGTCATTTCTGAGGAATATCCAGACCTAGAAAATACTAGCTTAAAACTATGATGGTTTTACAATTGTATGTCTCCTTGAAAACATAAATTTGAGTTAGAAATCTTCTGCTTTATTCTGACTGGCACCAGCCCCTGCCCTGCTGCTGTGTGTCATCTCTGTGGTGAGCTGCAGTGTCTGTGTGACAATGCACAGGACTGAGAGACAAGAACAACCTTTTTATATCTCCTTTGGGAATACCATCCTACCAGCACTGTGTTTAAGGCAATGCTAAGAAATTTGACCAAGCAGTCCTTCTTACGTAGGTTTTTACAACATTGCAGTTCAAATTCATGTATTTTAAACTGGATTTATCTTGGAATTTCAGTTGTATAACAACCTCTCTTCCTAATTTTAGGATTAAATTATTTTCCTATTTCATGGGCTTCTCTAATTGTTACCATATTGTTATCATGAATTGTTACCAGGAATAATGATAGAAATCAGTCACCCTAAGCTCATTCCCATCCCCAAGAACTTATCAAGGACTTAGTCAAGAACTAATAACAACCTACGTACAGTTAGTATAACAAGTTTGTTTTTTTTGTTTGTTTGTTTGTTTTGTTTATTTTGTTTGTTTGTGTTTTTGTTTGTTTTTGTTGTTGTTGTTTTGTTTGTTTTGTTTTTTGTTTTGTTTTGTTTTGTTTTGTTTTGTTTTGTTTTTGTTTTTGTTTTATTTTTCCAGTATGCTTTTACCATTCAGCTAAAAGTATAACACAAGGTTCACTGAAAGATGTATTGCACAATGAATCATGACAAACAGCAACCAAAGCATCTGGTAAAGCAGATTCTACCTTTTAAGGAAAAGAATTGTTTTTACTAGTCAGTTAAGCTGGGATAAGACTCTTGGTCTAAAGCAAAGTGAGGTCTGACAGTCTTTCAGCTCAGGAGGGAATAAATGGCTTCTGAGGAGAAAGGCTGATGCAGATTTTAAATCTGTCTGATGGTGTGATTGCAGAGCTCTGATGGAAGCTTTTTTATACCGGTGAACTCCTTGGTGAAAAATCTCTGTTCGTGCTTTAGATGCATCTTGAAATATGGCAAGCACAAAGCTATAGCTCTTTGTCAGAAGGGAGGAAGTCAACAGAATGAGGGAGAGGAGCCTGTTGTGATATAGACCTATGATAAGTAGTCCTGTATGTTTATGACTGTTTTTAAGTGGTTTGAATGCCACAAATTAACTATTATATTTAGATTTTATCCTATTGTAGTAAGAAAAAAAAAAAAAAAAAAAAAGTCTTAAATGTTGAATGCTAACAATCAACAGATAATTGGGTGTACATCTGCCTGCAGGTCAGTGCTTGAAAGTGAACTTTTGCACTCCCAAGCATAAGCCTGCTAACTTCTAGATACAAAAGGTGTTGCCTGGTTCTAAATTTTGTAAATTATTGGACAAAACAAGAGACATGAGACAGAAGCATGAGTTAGGAGGCTGATCATGCATTTTGCTTCTGCACTTTGACTACTTGGACTGGGAAAACCTATGGGCTTGGGCTGAAAGCAGCACTCCTGAAAAGAGAACACATCTCAGAAAGAATTTCCATAGTGGTGAGAATGCTGGTTGAAGAAAAGATCCTGGAAGTTGGGGAAGACCCTCAAGGTAGCAGAGAAGCATCAAGACAAATGCAGGAGGAAATCCCAGGATCTTGTCCTGTAACACTAGAGGCTGATAAATGCCAGCAGAAGCACAGCACAATCCAACACATCTTTGGCCATGGCATTCACTGGCCAGCAGTGACCTTCTCTGCTGGGAAGAGAAGCCAAGAAATACTGAATATAAAGCTAGGGCTCAATGAATGAGTGTGACGGAGAATCACATAGAGTACCAGATACACTACAGCCTGCTGTTGCTACTCTGTCTTGCCTATGACAGGTATCCCAGCTGGAGTTAAGTGCAACTTAAATAACAGAATAATAAATGGATAAGTACCTGGAAGATAAACCTAAGCCTATAGAAACCTTAAGATATACCACAGCTTCTCAGTACCTCCTTCCACTATATTCAAAGAGTAACAAAGTGTGTCCCTGTCTGAGATGGATGGGCCAGCCCACACAGGGTGGGGAATGCAGGGCAGCTGTCCTCTGTCAGTGACTCTGAAGGCTGACTCGTATGGTAAAAGACAGTGAAACACAAACCTCAACTCAGAAGGTCAGAGGAATATAAAGGTGCAAACTCTTCCTTTTCTGAATTACTAATAACACTATATCTTTTACACAGCCTTGCATTTATGGGAATATAATATTGCTATTGTAGTTCCTAAAGTATAGCACTAAAGCAAATTATGGACAACCTTTTTTTAGACTGCTTAATGGATCCATTAGGGATACATTTTCTTATCAGAGCTGGATGACAGAACTGCTGGTTGCTGTCATCACAATACCTGCCTTTTGGCCACACTTTTCTCAAACCCTTTGGTCTCTGCAGTCCAAAGCTGGGGGCCAGCTGGCCATGCGGTCACAGGACATTCAGGACTGAGCACGTACAGAAGTGATAGTGAATTCTCAAAGAACCTGGGTGCTGCAGACAGCCCTAGGAATACCATTTTGATGATGTCCTAAAGCCTCAGCTGTGTATGTCCAACACAGCAGCATGTCTTACAGCTTTGAACTCTGCAGTTTGCTGTTTCTACATGCTTTGATATGCAATGAGGTCATAATATGTGTTTATGACAACAACACTCATTGAGGTGAGGACTGTGATATCAAAGTTGAAATATTTTGACTTCACTGCATGATTAAACATATTCAGGAAAAAAAAAAGAAAAGAAAAAAAAAAAACATATACAGGACTATCACAAATCTTTAAAGCGTATTTCTCTCATAAAGATAAAGGTTACCTCTACTATGTTGCCGCTGGAAATGTTCTGCCAGGTTGCTATAGCAACCCCTGCTATGTAAATTAGCAAAAGCCTTATCACAAGATTTTTAGATTGTTGGATTTAGAAAAAAAAAAAAAAAAAAAAAAAAAAAAAAAAAAAAGGAGTAAGAGCTGGAGTGAAAAATAAGCTGGCAGAGCATCTAAAGGGACCAATTAGTAGTTAGTCGTGGTCCACCAGCAACTAGATGCTAAATGATTTTTTAAACTACTGCCCTAAAATGTCCATCATGTGTGGAGAACTACAGTTTCCAACATGATTTTATTTTCCCTTTATACAGCCTGTACTGGAAAAGGTGGTGGCACTTTGAATGAAGAAATTCCCTTCTAGGCTTAAAGCTAGTTTAGATAACCCACTTATGCCACAGAGAAGGGCACAGCATCTGCAAACTTAAGACACTTAAGAAACTAAGAGACCAAATGAGGAACCATAGAAGAGATATACCTAATTCTAAGAGTATCCCTAAGCTGTTGAATCTCCTGAACTTATGAAAATCACTGGAAGGTCATTTTTAGCACTCTGTTCTGCTTACAGATTGCTGATTAGAATACCAATCTGAATGTCAGGGGAGTCATTTTCTAATCAGCCTCTCCATTTCAAAATGGACCACACATTTCTGAATTTTCAGTGTCTGATCCAAAGTCTGGCATGTGCTGACTTTAGTAGGTTTTGGATTACTCTCTAGTGTCTTTAGAGATGATCAGTTACTTTAAAGAGAGTGATGACCTACTGGGTCAGAGATCCCAAGCCTATTAGCTTTTCTCAGTGAAATTATTAGGTGTACAGATGGCATACGGCAAATGCCATCTACTTGCTTCCAAAAGGGAAACAGACCAGTCAGAAAGATAACATGTTAGGGGAAAAAAAAAAAAAAAAAAAAAAAAAAAAAAAAAAAAAAAAAAAAACACTTTTCTCTTTTTCTATGTAGAAGCAATATGTCTGTAGTTCCCTGATGGTAATTTTCTATTAGCTGTCACTACAATTGACACCAGGAAATTACACAGCAGTAAATGGAAAAGAATATGGTTTTGGCCCTCATGAATGAGTTAGCAGGTGACATGGGCACCAGGAGTAAAAGGATAGGTGATTCAAAGGACTATCTGTCTGATAATGTGTCTGTTCTATGAAACATTTGAAAACTCTTACATTTAGATCATTTGAGAGTACATTACTGTTTTCCCAATAGAAAATATTTCAGATGGAACACTTATGCTGAACTAGCTCTTTGACAAAAGTCTGTTTTTCATTGAAAATAACCCCTTTAGAGGTATGCTTCTGTGCTTTTGCTGTGAAATAAAAAATATGATGAAAAAAAAATAACATGACGGAGGGGAAAAATGAAATGTAACAACTAATTTTCTAGTGAAATAATTTGAACAAAAACATGTCTTCAATGAGGAATGGGATAGAAAATGAAATCTTTGATATGTATATATCCGTCTTAATGCATGAAAAAACACTCAGACAGAGTTTGGGGTTAGGTCATAATAAATGCTTGGCTGCTTTTTTTTCAGAGAATTTCATAATGAGTGATTTTATTTTTTTATTATTATTATTATTTGCTTTTTCCATTACCTATTCAGATTTTGTGTAAACAATTTTTACCATGAAATATGGCATGATTATACACCAGGAAACCTGAGATTGCTAGGAAAATGCAACAGTCAGTCAACATATAATATCACAATTATATTTAATTCATTAATTTCTATTTATTTTAACTTACATGTTTCATCTGCTTGGTAGAAAGATTGCTTATAACAAAAATCTTTTAGGAAAGGAAAAACTGTATATAACTGTATATTCCTGATATTTTAAGCTTAAAAAAAAAAAAAAAAAAAAAAATCAAATTGATCAGAAAGTCACTAACATTTGTACTGAATCTTAGATTTCACCAATTTCTAAAAATTGAAATTAAATTGAAGTACTCTTTTATTCTGATTTAGATAAGAAAAGGATAAGACTGTATAGAAAATAAATGAGATGAGACATTTTTATTTGGTATCTGATGAGAAATTCTAATTTTTCAGCCTACTCCTTTGTTTGTATACCAGACTACCATAATAAGGAAGGAGAGGGGAATAATTCAAAATTGAAGTTTTTTAAGGAGAAAGTAAACAGAAGATATTCACTTTCTTTTCTACGAGACATGCAATATAGAGAGCAACATTTTCCACTAGACACTTGGAGGAAAGGGGTGGACTTAGATGCTTCAAATCTTTGTCAAGTTACTTGAGCTATTTAAACAATGTCCCAGCATGGAGGGCTTTGATATTAGGAAGACCAATCCAGAAAAAAATGGTGGGAAAATTGGGAGTGAGTATCAAAATCAAATTTCTCAGGCAGCAAGATGAGTAGGAAACTGGAGAGCTTTGAGATTTTGTGTGGCCCATCAGAACAATACCAGCATAGAGATGACTAGCATCATAAACCATGAAAATCACGTTTCTGACCACACATATACTAGGTTTATATTTCAGTCAGCAGATGACATTGTTCACTTTCTATGCCTTCCATGAAATCATCAATGTTCTCTTATGACATATGGTACTAGTAAGCCAAATGACAGACCAGAAAAAACAGATCATCTGATTTCAGGAGAATGCCTTGTCAATGTGAACCAGACGCCATCCCAGGCTTTCAGTGACAGACTGCAACTTTCTGGGTATCCTCCTGGACATCAAGAGTCCTAAAGGTAGAAGCCAATATGTGTTTGACATTACTAATCTCATAAAGCTTGGAGTGTGCTCCACTGAATATTCAGATATTGAAGTGAACTTTCATTATTTTTCCATGTAAACCTGGACTGCTCCAAAGCTTCTAAAGCATTTCTTTATGATTTGTGGTACAGTTTTGGTGCCAGTCACACTGGAGCTCTGTACAGGGACGATTTTTAGGCTCACTGTATCTCACTTTAATATCACAAGTTCTTGCATGTTTCCTCTATTTCCCCATCTATGTCACTGCATAAGTAATTCACCTCACAGCTCAGGTAACTACTCTCTATCTCATTGCAAATTCTCATAAGAGGAAATTGTGGCTGTATTGGGTTTACATGGCAAGGTTTTGGTAGCAGGGGGCTGCAGGGCCTCTGTGAGCAGAGCCCAGAAGCTGCACCATGTCAGAGAAGAGCCAGCTCCAGCCTGCTCCAAAAGGGATCTGCTCCTGGCCAGAGCTGAGCCAGTCAGTGATGCTGCTTGTGGCTTTGTGAGAGAAGATTTCAGAAAGGGAAAAAACTGCTGTGCAACAGCAGCTGGGAGAGAAAAGAGTGAGAAACATCACTGCAGCCCGCAAGGCCCATGCAGAAGGAGGGAAGGAGGTGTTCCAGGCATGCAGCAGCAGTTCCCCTGAGGCCTGTGGAGAGGCCCCTGGTGGAGCAGGCTGTTCCCCTGCAGCCCCTGGGTCCCACATGGAGCAGATCTCCACGCTGCAGCCCGTGAAGGAGCCCCCGGTGGAGCAGGTGGATGTGGCCTGGAGGAGGCTGCCGCCCATGGAGAGTCCCTGCAGGAGCAGGCCCTGGGCCGGAGCTGCAGCCCGTGGAGAGGAGCCCACACAGGAGCAGGGGGGCTGGGGGAAGCTGCCGCCCATGCAGGACCCATTCTGGATCGGTTTGCTTCTGATGGATGGACCCCATGGTATGGAACCATACTTGAGGAGTTCCTCAAGAGCTTCTGCCTCTGGGCAGCCCCACTAGGCTCAGTTTGGGAAGGACGGCATCCCGTGGGAGGGACCCCATGGGGAGCAGGGGCAGAGAGGGACCGTGAAGGAGCGGTGGTGACAAAGCACCATGGACTGACCACAGCCTCCATTCCCTGTTACCCTGTGCCACTTGAGGGGAAGAGGTAGAAAAGAGTGGATGGGGGGAAGGTGTTTTTAGTTTGGTTTTCATTTCTCACTGATCTAGTCCATTAATAATATGTAATAAATTATATTAATCTTTCTATGCCAAGTTTGTTTTGTCTGTGACGATAATTGTTGAGTGATGTCCCTGTCCTTATCTCTTCCCCTGAGTCCTTTCCATCATATTTTCTCACCCTTTCCCTTTGAGGAGGTGAGTGAGAGAGCAATTGTGGTGGAGCTCAGCTGCCGAGCTGGGTAAAACCTCAACAGTGGCATACCCTATTGTTAATAAGCTAAAGTAGGTTCTGACTATACAGCTATAGTCTCTTTACTGATTAGGTATGTAATTATGAGATGTTCTCAGCTAATTATTGAAAAGCTATAACTCTCTGTATTGCTCGAGGAACTCACTGAGCCAAAGCCCAGAGCAATCAAATAAAGATAGTGCTAATAAATGTAGCACTAATTCCTTCTTCCACACTTTGAAGATCACTTCCTATCAGCTTTATATCCTGTATGTTGCCAGTCATAATCTCCTTTAGTTTATGGCTCCATAATCGATTTTGAATTAATGTGATCAGTGATCCTCTGCAGGTTGGTCTTCTCACATGTGTGTGTCTGCTGCTTATTAGCAGAGGTCTTTATTCAGGACAGGAAGCTGAGAGAGGTCAGTGCTATGCTCAGTTGATTTGAATATAAAACGTTTTGTTCTGACCGTTCATGACATCCTATTCTCTGACTGGAAATCAATGGAGCTTTACTGCTGTGAAATGGGAAGGCTATTGTGACAAATCAGGTCTTTTCAGTGTGCAATTCAATTAAAACAGTACAATGAATTATACATCAACAGTGAACAAGATGTTTGACATGGTCATAGAGCTGCAGATGAGATTTGGTAGGTGACCTACGGGCTCTGATCCTCCCACTCTCATTGCGGATTATGACATCCAGCAGACCTCACTGCTCTCCTTGGATTGGACCCCTGAAAGCCCTCCCTCTGTGTTCATAACTAATATGAGTTATATGTAACAGAATAATGTGTAGGATGAGCAGTTCACTTTTATTATACATGATTGCTTAGTAATAATAGCTAACAACTAAACAAAGCATTTATTACACCTATGAAAGGGTAAAGCTGATAGTAAGGTATTATTTTCTCTCCATATTTCAGCTTTGATATGATAAATATGATTTTTTGCTTGGCATTCCGATTAAATGTCCCATGATGTAACATAGAAACAAAATGCTACCATCTTTGTTTTAATACATGCAGGGCAAATAAATCTGACCCAAGGTCCCACCCTGCTCATTCAAATCTGAAAAACTGTACTGGCACAAAGCACTGAAACTCAAAAGCAGGAGCACCAAAGGGAGCCTAAGAGTATTAAGTATTAACCCCTGATTAGAGTTTGAAACATGAGACATAAAGCATCATCCAAGGATTTCCAAGGTCTTGTTTACACCAAGATACTTAAATCAGACAGAAGTCTCAGAATTACTGAATAAATCTCTGTCTTGATCACAAGATAGTTCTACTTCTGTACTGCTGCATGGTAACTATTTTTGTATCCTTTTATGGAAAAATAATTTTATATTTAAGTGAAATGATTCAAGGTTTGGAAAAGGTATATTTTTGTCCTTCCAGTTCAGGCAAAAAAATGATACAGTTAATTTTATTCTCACCTGTTCAAAGGCAACTACTTATGTGTGTCAACTGGATTTCACACAATTTGTGATACTTTTATGATAAACAGATGTTAAAAAAAATAGAGTGAATCTTTTGAATATACATGCCCTGTCACCAGTGTAATAGGTCTCTGGACCAGAGGAAGTTGTAGACATTCTTACAGTAAAAGTAATAAATAATATGATATTATCAGTATAAATTGAGGGATAGGAGAATGGAATCCCATAAAACATTAATTTTTTCTTTTATTTTTTTCAGGACTTTAACATTTCTCCTTCCATAACTGAATTCATAATATATGTTATATAATTTTCTACATCAAATCACTTCTGCAGCAGAATGCCAAGCTATGCTCTTGAAACAAATTGTTTCATAGGGGAACAGTGCTCTCCAGTGATCAAAGAAAGGAACTGTTTTAGTCCTAAAACGGACAGTTGTGGTCTCCTGTATTTTCTAAGCTTCACCTTCTTTTTTCCATGGTTTCCATGGTAGGATTATTTTCTTTGTATAATATTCACATTTTTGCTTCAAGCATTTTTTTCCTTTTCTTAATGAAATATGTCTTACAAGGCTAATTGTTTTATACATATAGAACAACTTGAAATTCCCACAGCTCTATTTTTCTTTAAATCTGGTACAGAAACACAGACGTATGAAAACTGAAAGTATTTGTTGGCTAAATCACATGAGTATTAGAAAAGGTTTATTTGCAAAATTAGTGATCTTTTATTTTTTGTGAAAAATTGTAAACCCATGACTCATTAATCATTAAAGTTACTGGAAGTATCCAGTGTATTATTTTTTTTAATATATATAAATTATATATATATATATCTTACCAATATATATATATTAGACATAAATTCCTAGAGAACCTTCAGTTAAAGAGCTACAAAACCTTGTACAAATTTTTGCTAATTGCATACACTTAAAATGTAAGAGAAAAAAACATATAAATCTTTGTTTTCATGTTATTCTTGTTTCTTTGTAAGAGAAATATTAAGAATGTATCCAACTCTTCATGGTTTTATTTCAGTCAACATTTATTCAAGCCAGTAGAGATATGTCAAAAGATTTATCTTACCTAATTTTAGCCATCTGTAAGCTAAATGTCTGGTAATCCCAGGTTCCTGCTATAGTCAAAAGAGAGAGGTAGGTATGTCATCCTTTTCTAACACAGATGAGATGAATTGTCTTCAAGATATGACTGCTAAAGCCCCTGAATATAGAATGAGCTTAGAGCACTAGCATAGATGTCCATTTTGTAGAAAAATGATGACTAGATGAGAAGAGTCTACATAATAGATAATAGATTCAGATCAACAAAACAACCCATTGAAGGTGAAAATATACTCAGTAAAACCAGATCATAAAGGTCTATTTTGTAAAATGTTGTTTATACAGTGAAATAGAATAGATCTGTTACAAAACTCTTTTTTTTTTTTTTTTTTTTTTTTTTTTTATGATCTCTGTTGAGGTGCAGACGTGTCAATATGCATTTATGCATTTACTAACTTGCAGTAGTGATTATGACAATATTATTACCTACAGCCAGGCGGTTCTGCAAAAGCAAGGAAACAGTGATCTGTGCAGAAGTTGTCTTCTGACGACCTTCACTGTCTCTGATCTAGTGATCTAATTCCATTATTTCCATTATATTCCATTATCCTGTTTCCTAGGATCAGAATGCACATGCCATGTCTTCATTAGTGCAGCCAAATAGGGCTGGGTCTGTAGAATGATATACCTGGTGTCAATGCCTCAAAGTCCTTAACATACACATTTCAGAGAGGTTTACTTTGACCTAGTTCATGTCTGACTCTACAAACAAAATGATCTTCTATAAGCAGATTGCGTTAGCTGTACTTTTGTAACACTTTCTCAAGCTTAGCTTCATCCAAACTGAATCCAGTTTGAGTATTACAGTGCAAACTCTCCATTGCAAACTGCTCCATTATGCAAACTAAAGTGAAGTAAAAGAGAATGATTTTGATTTTTTTCTTAATCAGGATTGAAATACTCATGTGGATACCTCTAATGTTGTATGAGTTTTGTTATACTTCAGGTTGCTGATGAGACATTTGGAAACCATCCAATTTCACAGAATGGTGGTAGTCTCCTTAGTTCATCCAAATGTCTATTCAATTACCTTTTAAGAATCAATATCAAAATACAAGTATAACATCCACTTCCATGTATGTGTATTATGCAACACCTTTGCTTTGCTGAGGATATTTCTATAGAACTGTTACGGTTAGAGAACTTAGGTACATCTGTTTCTTTTCCAACTTCACTTTTTTTAGGATGACTTTGAATCATAAAATATGTTAAAAACAGGCTTTATGATGTGTACCTTTTGAAGCTTATGTGACGATTATTCACATTACAGAGCATAACTAACTGTGCTGATTTTCTGTCTACTCTATGATGTTACATATATCATCAGCTAGAAATATATGATGAACTTGAAAGCAATCTAAAATGTGCACTGCCAGTTCCACAAACTCTGGGTATATTTTTTACAAAACCCCTTGCCTACTTCTTTCCAAATAAGAAATGTTCCACAATACTCATAAGAATGATATATTGCATCAAGCTTGTGTTCTGCAGATCTGATGCATTTTAGTTGGCAGTAGAAAGTTTCAAATGTCTTTGTTTACATAATAATTCTTGGTGCCTAGAACTCTAGTTAAAAGACTTTGTGTGATCAATCTGCAGACCTAGAAAAGACTTTGTATGACTGATAATATGATGTCATGTTCCTAAACTATTAGTAATGAAGAATGTCTTTTAATTACAACATCAAGATTTTATTTCCAGATATCACAAAAGTTAGCATATAGAAAAAAAAATGTTGTTTTAGTCATGATTGCACTTATACTTGCATTGTTTACACCCATTTTCTGCTCCAGTTGAACTGCTATAGCCTAGCTACATTTTTACTTTTAAATTGTTAACCTTCTAGAACTGCAGCCACAACCAAGATTTTCATTGAGCACAGTCCTCAGCCCCTGAAACCTTCCATGCTGTATCTAGGTATTGATTAGGGAAATTATCTTTTTGAGTCCACGGCCAAAGATGTTCCAGGGTCCATTCTAAAAACTTAACAAAAAATGCAATAACATGGCAAATACATATATACAAAAACAAACAAACAAACAAACAAACAAACACTTTGAATAACAAGTACATGATTTCAGGAGTTCTTACCATTTCTGTCATCTCCTTAGGTTTCTAGCAGTAGTCTTTCTCTTTAAACAAAAGACCTAGAACAAGTGTCATAAATTGCACTGGTGGCCCAATCTATTGAGCTGCTTTAAGCTGAGAAATCTTTCTTCCTGAGTATTCAGCTGGTTGAAACCTGTAGATAAACATATCAGAAGTCTGCACAAACTGATTCAGATTTCCCTTCCCTTCCCTTCCCTTCCCTTCCCTTCCCTTCCCTTCCCTTCCCTTCCCTTCCCTTCCCTTCCCTTCCCTTCCCTTCCCTTCCCTTCCCTTCCCTTCCCTTCCCTTCCCTTCCCTTCCCTTCCCTTCCCTTCCCTTCCCTTCCCTTCCCATGTGTAAACTTCCACAGGCAGCTCAATACCACACAACTACTCCCTCACTCTCACCAGGTGGGATGGGGGACAGAATCAGAGAGATAAAAGTGCAAAAACTCATGGGTTGAGAGAAAGACAATTTTCTGGGTAAAGCAAAAGCCATGTAAACAAGTGATACAAAGCAGGAATTTATTTCCTGCTTCCCATTGACAGGCAGGTGTTCAGCCACTCCCAGGGAAGCAGCATTCACCATGCATAATCGTTTCTTGGGAAGACAGAGCTTCTATTCAGTCTGGGCCAGCAGTCCTGGTGACCAGCTTGTGGGGACCCCAGGCTCATTGCTAGCAGGGCAGCACCAGAAGCAGAGAAGTCCTTGGCTCTGTGTAAGCACTGCTCTGCAACAACTAAATCGTTGGTGTGTTATCACCATTATTTTCATCAAAAATCCAAACCACAGCATTGTGTAAGCATCTATGAAGAAAATTATTTCTTTCCCAGTCAAAACCATACACCTTTCTTTGCCTTTGCCTCTTCATCTTTTGTTTCTCTGACTATTCCAATAAGTTTAGTTTAGTCTATTTCATTTCTGCCTTCCTTGCTATAGAGGGGGTTATCACTCTTCATCTCTAAAGTTTGATGATGTGTGTGTATAAAATACTTTTCTCTAAGTAGTGGTTCCAACATCAAAGAAGAGAAAAGTCTTTCTCATTCACAAAGTAGAATAGCAAGAATAAGAACTTAAAACAGTAAGATAAGTTACATCATTTAGCAGTATCTTAGAAGCATGTACCAGAAAAAAAAAAAGAGAGAGAGAGAGAGAGAGAGAGAGAGACAAGAATCCAGACGTGGGTATTCTTTGTAGATTTTATTCCCAGAACTTCTTTGAATTTGCTGATTCCTTTGTAGCATTCTGAAATACTGTTCCTTTGAAGAAAGACACACTAAAGAGATTTCTAGGACCTCTACTGAGTATTTGTAAATCTGCCTCCTTGTTTCCAGTAAGAGATTCATTGCACCTTAAGCATGGTATATCTTCGTGTTTTTTTGTTGTTGTTGTTTGTTTGTTTGTTTTTTGTTTTCAGTTAAAAAACAAACCAACCAAGCAACAACAACAAAATGGGATTATTATGGATTTTCATTAGTGTTCAGCATCAGTCACTTTGATTTTGTTGCCAGCATAAGAATGTAGTTGTATGTTATCTGCAATTTTCAATCTAAAAATGTTACAGAACAACTAACTTCCCATCTAATGTTATGTTGAATTAAAAAGCAAGATGGTTGAATGTTATATTTTCATAAATATATGGTACTGTGATTATATAAAAAAGTCTTACATCAAAAAGAAGAGTAATTATGTTAAAACTGTTTGCAGTATGTTTGTGGTTTTTTTTGTCATTGTTGTTTGCTTTTATAGAAAAAATAATGAACATGTAGCCTTTGAAAAAATAACATGGATTTGAACAATAAAGTCTGGGGCCAGGGTCCAGGTCCATCCATGTTCTTAGCACTCTTAGTTCTACTTAAATGTAAATTATGAAAATAATCCATTAAAGTCAATAGGTTGCAAGGCTGAGACTCTTTATTCCCCTTAGTTATTTGTGTGGAAGACTGATGGTCTAACCTTGGTAAATTTAGTCTCTTACTCAAAAAGTGGCATCTTAATTTAAAGTGAGTTATTGAAGTGCCCAGGAATATTTCTTAGTACTTACTCGTCAATTTGGTGAGGTCAGAGCTTGTCTTATAAGTCACCATTGACCTCCCATTGCCCTGTGAATCATGTTTGAGGAATCATTTTTGGTAAAATACTAACTTCAGAATTTTTAATCACTTCAATTTTGCCACATTTCTTCCTCAGGAGTCACTCAGTCACCTGATTCATCTCTCTAGGTGAGCTTCTTTCCACTGCCCAATATGCACTGTCATCTCACAACTCTGACATCTCTAACAGCTCAACACTGGGACCATCCTTGTGATATTTTTCTAAGTCTTTAAAGGGCCTGCAGGTAATAATCACCTTTCTGCCTCTCTTCATGCTCTATATCCATACATTTAAGTGGCCTACTTGTCTTTAGCCTAATTCAAGTTAAAAATACTCTCAGTCTTTACTCACGCAGTAAGTGTCCTTCCACATCTTTATTCCTTCCTCCACATTATCCATTTCAATTCATTGTCTGACCTGTAGCTGTCAGCAGTAGTTCTCTTAGCTTTCAAGGCTGATAGTACTTGATAGCTGTTGATAACTGTAACACCTTTTTTTTTTTTTTTTTTTTTTTTTTTTGGTGTTAAGAATTTTTACTCATGCTTCATTGTGGCTGGAAATAGAGAGAATTTTCCTATATTTTTTTTTCTCCCATTCACTCTTCATGTTTGCAATACCACCAAAGTTCTCTGTAATGGGATATTTTTCTATGAATTTTCTGCCTATAGCTCTAAGACTGCTACTGATAAACTATTTGACAGATATAAAAGTCAATAGCACTTTGAAAATTCATTTTCTAATCTTACAGACAGAGCTTACATAAGTTACATTCCTTGGATACTCTGTATATTGAAAATCACATGACCTGTACTGAAGTTAGAAGTTATCATTCCTTTATATCTTCTTTAGTTTACTGATATATATACCTTTTTTTTTTTTTTTTTGCATGACAATTCTTTATGCTCTGTGTTTGTATACATTCACTCTGTCCTCTTTATTCTAACAAGTTCAATTTCAGTTCTGTTTTGTTCTTTTGCTTTTCAGCCATAATATTCATGTTCATATTTTGTTCCAAAGGCTAAAAAAAAATAAGAAAAAAAAAATAAAAAAAAATAAAGCTTTAGTTGGAAGATTTTAACAGTAACCCACAGTTATTTTAGAAAGTTTTTACATTTTTAAAACCTGAGGAGAGTTTTTTTAAGGGTAAAATTGAAATATGTATCAGGTTCACTTTTTTTTAAGTACTTCAGCACTTGCAATATCAAATTCCATTGTCTTGCAATTAGACTGAGTTGCTGAAATGCCTGCAGCAAATTTAAAAATGCAGCACGGGCTCCCAAGTCACTTAGTGAGTATCTGTACTGCAGATGAACTATTCAGGCCCTGAAAGCTGCACGAAGATCTAGTGAGGCTCATTTACTCCCCATCTGTTAAAGTAGCCTTTGTAGATCACCATGCAGATACAGCTAGACTGTTTATACTGGTTCGTGTTCGCATTACAATCTGAAGGGCAGGTGACTCTGTCTGTAATAGATTAGAATAGATGCAATAGTCAAAGCAACTTAGAAGAATATTCTGAACAAATTCTTACTTCTCACAGTGAAGGGGTGATGTTTTGAAAGAGTCAAGAGCTAAATGTTCTTTGACAGAAGCAATTCTCTTTGTGCACACATAATTTTCACAAGAAATGAAATTCACTGATGAGCAGTCTTTGATTTCTGCAGCACTTGAATCCCATAATTTGGAGACCATTCATGGCAGTGTATACAATGCTGAACTATGGTTTTAATGTTTTAAATATCCTTTTATGTAATTGGAGGAAGAAATATTCCTACTGACTCCCAAAATATTGTATTGCTATGCCAGCAGTGGAGCTAATGAAACCTGATTTCTTATATATTTTCAGTCATATTTTCTTAATGTCACTCACATCACCCCAGTAAAGCTAACTGCTCCTCACCAGATGATCCCTTATGAAATACACACAAAAGAAGAGGAAAACATGTACTAGTTTTGAACTAAATGCATACGAGATGGCTGTCTGCTACCAAAGAGAACATCTAAAGGCTGATTTCGCTCTCCCTTGCTCTCAAGAGAGGTACTAATTTGGGTCTTTCTCCTTTA
The DNA here is from genome assembly GCF_009819795.1 of Aythya fuligula. Lineage (NCBI taxonomy): Eukaryota > Metazoa > Chordata > Aves > Anseriformes > Anatidae > Aythya > Aythya fuligula. The sequence continues at coordinate 141,815,933 of NC_045560.1, read as the reverse complement.
GTCAGCCAGCCTTTCAGTAAACTTATAGGAACATAATTATCTTAAAGAATTCTACTCACCTCTCAAATGAGTCTAAAATTAACAAGTGTATTTCAAAATTTTAAAAGGGGGATTGACATGCAAATTAAGTAGAAGAGAGCTCAGATTAACCTCATTTCATTAGCAAAATATGCTATATTTTCCATTCATATTAACAGTCATTGGGAATTCTCCTGAGCATAAATAGTCTAAAATGTTGCAGTAGATTGCACCCATCATATTCTCAGTTTATGAGGAATTAATACTAAGTTTATCTACTAAGTGTTATAACTTTACAACAAATAAATAAATAAATAAATAAATGACCCTGTTCCAGTATGTGCTCAATTTCTCTTCTCTTTTTATTGAGCTCCTGAATAAGTTATTCATCTGCAGTTCCCAAAGTGCAATATTTTCCTGCCAACAGAACAACAATAGTACAAGAACAGTCTTTTTTCCCTGTTCTTTTACCTAAAAGCTCTTTATATGTTTTATTTATATTTTTGTCATCCTAAGCAACACAAAATCTAGCATTCATTATGTGCATTTCCAAACAGGAAACTGAAGAGGCAGTTCCCAGAAGCCCCTGTGTTAACATTTAAAACTTGAAATGCCGTAGATATAACAGGGACTATTGGGAGCTTCCTCTTGTTCTGTTGAGAGAAATATGATGAACCTTTGGCTGAAAGTTCTCAAGTTCTCTAATAGAAAAAAAAAAATGTTCAGAAAGGAAAAGAAAAAAAAAAAAAAACAACATGCCACATATTAGTATGGAGTATTTCACATTTAGTGTCTCCTAGTCATTGTAGGACTAGTGTCTCCTAGTCCTTTAGCCATCCGGGATTTCTAAGGGCAGTAAAGAAAAACCTTTGGGTAAAAGAATTCCCTGTTTACAGAAATATGGCATTGTATGACATGTATCACAGAGAACTAGATGACATTGGTATAAAACCATGATTTTTCCATTAAGTATCCAGTTTAATCAGAATTTTCTTCAGGATTGTGGCCATTTTAGCAGCATGTGAGAATATTGCCCTTTTTTTTTAATTTCTCAGGTGGCTGAGGATACTGAAATGTACCACCTCAACAAGTTGTTTGTTGTTGTTTTTCTTAATCACTTATTAATTTAATTTCAGCCTTTCTGTTGTTTTTAATATTTAACTTTTTCTTTGATATTATCATCAAGATTGAGTAATTTGATATTCTCAAAATCAGTTGATGTATGCTTTCAAAATAATATTATTTTTGTAAGATCATATTCCTTAAAACCATTTCATGAAAAACTGCTACCTTTTGTGTCTTCTTTCAGCAAGCTGGGCTTTGGAATGTAGAAATTCCCATCAGGAACATTTTTTGTTGTTGTTTCGACAAATTCTAGATATGAATATCTGTGATTCTCTTCCAGTGGGAAGTGACAGACAGGTACAACAACCAGGACATTATTTTTATAGAAAGGAATAAAGACTACGATGAGTACTCCAGGAAAAAGAAGGGTACTAGCATGACTCTGAAAATAGCAGAATGAAAGTACATGGGTCAAATTGATGGGGGAAGTGGGTGGAAAGGAAAGAAATGGAGACATTGGGTTGCAAGCAGACAGAAATGAAGAAATTCATTTTCACATGGGGAAAAAAAGTTGAAATGTGAAAAAACTGAAGTTGAGCCTAAAAAAAAAAAAAAAGATCAACTTGGCTGGCAGAAGGAGAGAACATGATGTGGAAGGCACAACAAATAATTACTAGAAAAAAATAGAAGGGGGGGGTTGAGAAGGGACACGTCAAAGTGCCCTGGAAAATGTTGATTTACACATAGCACTAGCTAAGCCGAGCACGGACTTTTATAGAAGCCTTACTGCAGGAAAGGTAGTTCTGCAACTTAAATGAAGCTTTTGCAATAGGCTTAGATGTAGAGGTCAAGCAGTAATGTACTTTTCTCTACTATCAGCATTTTTCACAAGTGCAGTTAGTTAATTTGCTGGGAGGTTGCCCTCACCACTATGAGTTCAAATAGCAAATATGCTGCAGACATTTTATTTTACACACTTTTTCAGACTAACTTGAAAATAGCCACGTGCAGGACTGCTAATTGTAAATGCTGTAATGATAACCGTCACTCAAGGTCACAGTGTGTTCTTGAGCAAGCTGGCTGTGATATATCCACAATGAGGTAAAGAATGTGACGAATTTTCCTCCAAAATAATTATTATTAGAACATGGTAATTTGTTAAGATCAAACCAGAATGGGACCCTTCCAGCCCAGATTTACCCCGTATAAATAAGGTCTTAACTAAACTCCCTGAGTTTACTTTTCTTTAAAATTCTCTGTGCAACCAGTGGAGTTCAGTTGATTTTTGGTCTTGCTGTGGTGCTTGTATTTTTCATTACATTTGAAAGGTAACCAAAGGCTCCTCAGCTGGTGATGGGACACTTCTGCGTCCAATTTAGGTGAGCAGAAGCTCTGACTTCCCCTCCAGTTTCAGTTGAAATTGGTCATATAATCATATAAGACTAATTCATAGGAATTCCTATGAATTAGTCTTATATGATTATATGACCATATGACATGAGCTATCAAAAGAACTTTATTAAGAATTGAAGATGATCACATTTATTTCAGAACATAGCTTGAAGCAGAGTCCATCAGAAGACATGTCTATTAATAATCTGATGTACCACAACGCTAGTTTCTTTTAAAACAGTCATGTGGTTCTTGAAGTCTTATGTCTTTTCTTTCTTTTTCTAAGATATTCTTCCATATTCACAAGATTTGTAGTAGATAGATAAAGACGCATCTACATTTAAGCACTCTGTACTTGGAGTTTGAAAAAATTCTTCAAAAGTCAGAGTAATTTTATTCGTTAATGATGAACACCGGGAAGTGTTTGATTCACTCTTTCTGATAAAAGTATTTTCTTTATCTTTGTAGATATATAAGGATATAATATTCTATTTTTGGATCACTAAGGAACTAGAATGTCTCAAAATGATGAGAAAATGATAGGGATACGATTTTTACCATTCAAATGGATGAATATACACTGAGTCTCAGATTTACCTAATGAAATAAACAGTCTAGATTTCCTTGAATGATAAAGGCATTGTACAAGATTCTCCAAGGAGGAGCTTTATTCAGAGGAGTACTTTAATCTAGTTTTGGTGAAAGCTCTTTTCTGCCTGGAGGACAAGTCTGGTTTATTAGCTTGTGAGGTGAGAATTAGCATTTGTGAATCACCGATCTAAATTTGTATCTATTCAGATGAAGGCTAAAGCTGTTCTGCATGAAATCTTTATTGAAATTAAGCCTTACTACATACATAAATTGTAAAAATATTTATTAGTTAGTGTGGGTAAGTTCAAAACTACAATACATTTTAAAATAAAATTGCTGTAGCGAGGTGGGGGTTGGCCTGTTCTCCCACGTGCCTGGTGACAGGACGAGGGGGAATGGGTTTAAGTTGAGCCAGGGGAGTTTTAGGCTAGATGTTAGGAAGAACTTCTTCACTGAAAGGGTTGTGAGTCATTGGAACAGGCTGCCCAGGGAAGTGGTGGAGTCACCATCCTTGGAAGTCTTCAAAAGACGTTTAGATGTAGAGCTTAGGGATATGGTTTAGTGGAGGGCTGTTAGCGTTAGGTTGGAGGTTGGACTCGATGACCTTGAGGTCTCTTCCAACCTAGAAAATTCTGTGATTCTGTGATTCTGTGATAAAAAAAAAGATCCTGTGAGTGGAATAAGGGCTTGGGAGGCAGGTATTTTCCTGGGATATTGGAGAGACCAGAGGATCTGTGGGCTTGTTACTGCACGGGCCAGGAGGTCCCAGACAGCTCCTCAGTAAACCATGGGGCTTGGTGGTTGACTGAGACCTACCTGTGCCTGTGTGTCTGAGCACAAAGCAGGGGGACCAGGCCTTCTGGGGCCAGCTGCAGTGGAAATCCAAGACCATAAGTTACTGGAGGGATCCATAATGTAATATTAGGTTGTGAAGTCATGTAACATGGCTCATGTAACATCCTGGTCATGGTCACATGAGGTCTGAGATACATGTATCTGTACTCTTATGCAAAGCTATCTATGTACTAGATTTTTCTGCTTCCACTCAGTTTGTCAAGAATTGTTTCTAACTATTGTAATGGTTCCAGTTCAAGATCTAGACTTTTCTTCCATGTTGCACAACTTCTGTATTCTTCTTTGCATACAGAATAAAGAAGCAAATTCCCCCTAAGAGAAGACTGTACTGATGCTTCTAAAGAATGCCAATCTTTCCCATTCCTCCTCCATTCTCATCTACCATAAACCTCAAAATATTCTTCATAGATCTCCAAACATACCCACCTTCTACCATCCTCAGTCATAAAGGAAACATTCTGTGGGGGTTAAAGGATTCCTAGGTATTTGCAGAGAAACATTTTACATAGAAGTATCTAACACAGCTATGGAGAAACATGTAAATTGTTACTTAAAGCAACGTAAAATATGGCAATATGTCAGAAAAGTTATTCAGCTTTTGAAGCTTGAACTCCATTAAGCCTATGAAAGGGATGCTAAAGGAGAAAACATTTTAACTTGCTTATCCTGTACAGTAGCTATGCTTGACAACTGGCTTTTGGGTACTGCATTATCATAGCAGTGCAGACACTGGGCTGCTTAAAGCCCTGTTTATCTTAATGCCACTATTATTTCTCTCAGTAGAAAGAACAAAATACATTTTGAAATGTGGATAAAACTATTTTTCATTTAAAATCAGTGATAGCTAAAACATATACATCCATTATAGAATAGAAATTAAGTAACAGTGTACAGCACTTGACAGCATTGCTCAAGTAGTTGAGAAGAAGCAGTCTGAGTAATTTACTACTTTACATCTTGTCATCATGCCAAAAGTAACTCTCACATCCTGCATGCTGCTGACTTTACTTTGAGAATACATATTTCATTTTATCTGACATGGTCATCTCTCATAGATTGTCATAGTCTGTGTGTCTCCTTTTCTGAGTAACAATCCTCTACCCCCTACTGTCATCACTCTCTACTCCCACCAATGTCCAATTAAGATTATCTTGTCTGAATGCTTCCTTTCACCCCTACAAAATTCAAAATAAGCTACTTCTAAACTGAAAGACGTGTGTTCACAGAAGAATATAATTAAATCCTTTAATAATAAACCCTTTATTTAAGTCAGTGCAATTTCTTATAAAGACAAGACCTGCAGTTCACAATTTGAAGAGTCTTAGTAATTACTCTTTGCAGAAAAACCGCTGTGCCCACACGAAGTCTTCTCCAAGGCAGAAGCATATGCAAAGATTTAGCCTGATCAGTACTTTGATATGTAAAGTACTGTACATGTAAATGTACATGGACCACACTTGAATCAGGGATTGATTCACTGAATTTGCTTCTACATCAGCTAAGCTTTAATGTGATTTTTCAGGGTATGGTGTTCTTGAAAGTGCTGCATTCAGATAATGAACTTTTATTAGAGAGGAGAAATATTAACAAAAAAAAGATAAAGTGAGATTTTATCTGACTTTTCTAATCTTAATAATCTCAGGTCTTTTAAGCAACTTTTACCTGCACACACTTTCTGCAATTTCCCTTGCACATAGGATTATTCCTTGGCTCCAGCCCTACTCAGATCTGCAGTCTTACTTTCCCTGGTAGATAGATGTTACATTCTACTCCAGAAGATACTAGTCCACTTTGACAGACACCACGGTATTTCTGTATGAAGTTTGCTGACTGCTGTATGATTCTCTTGGGTGAAATGAGATATATAGACATAAAACATCAAACAGAATATTTGCACCTGAAAAGAGCTTTGATAATTTTTCATGGTGAATGCCCTAACTTCTGTTGCCAAAATCTTCCTCATGAGGCATGCTTATATATTCCATACAGTGTTTCCAATATTCTTTTTAATACTTCAGAAACATCTACACTAGTAAATGAACAATGCCAAGACAGAGTTGGATACTGAAAGGCTATCATCTGTAATATTGTTGTTATAGTGTTTTCTGGCATGCTTTTAGCTTAGGCAAATTATCCCTCTTTCCAAAGAATTTGCAGGCGCAGTTTGTGAATTAGCGTATTCAAGGTCCACTCAGGTGCTTAAACCTGAGTTTAAAGGCAAAATGGACCAAAATATCAAGGATATCCAGTAGGACTGGTACAAATGGCTCAGGGCCAATGGGACATGCTTTGTCCGTCTGGACCAGCAACTGGGAGTCAGGAAGAATAGCTAAGCAAGTAGGCATCTGTGCTCTGGCGACTGCATCAAAATCCATTTATCTTTCGATGTGTACTGCTTTCTGTGATAGTCAAATAAATTAGGTTAAACACATGAGTTAAGAGTAACTGGTCTGTGTTCTTTCATTTTCCATATAATTTCCAGATATCTATCCAGGACATTTTCCCTCTCAATAGGCTACGGAACAAACAAAAGAATGCACATGACACCAAGAGGGATGGTTGATACTAATCGGGCTATATAAATGTATTATATGGCCCATAGAAAAAAAAAATGCTATCTATTTGACCTTCAGCATACTACTGATCAAACTTCAGAACACAGAGCCCAGAATAGAGGTAAATTTATGCTTCACAGTTCCAACAAAGGTTTTTGCCCCTTTTCTTCTAGGTTCAAATCTCAGTTAGAGAATATGGTAACCTGTATCAAAGGCACTGAACAATGAGCAGAAAGAATTTGAACTTTTCTTACTATTTTCCTAAATTTTTAATGTTCAAACTCCAGTGTCAGTAATGGTGGAGTGAAAGTGAGCATATGAGAGAAAGCTACAAAGGCAGATATTTGGTGTTGAAAATAAATGTGGAAAAGATATATATATGTGAAAGCCTCATTTTGCAGAAGAAAAAACTTTTAACACAGTCATTCACTTCTAATTATTCTCCAGTAATAAGTTGAATAGAATAATATAAGTTAGTATAATTTCCTGTTCTTCAGGAATACCAAGTAGAAAGGATCACTCACTATTTGCATACTGTTGAAGTTAATGCCATTTTCAAGCTTTTCTGAATAAAATGAAAAGTTAAACATAAATATAATTGAAGACATAATTGACATTTGCGGTTTTCTCATCATGCTTTAAAGTCAGAACCCAAACAAGTAGTGCAGTGCAGACCAGTAATGGAAACCAGAAACAACCAGCAGCCCAGTGACTGCCACAACCACAGCTCACAACTCATCTCCCAGCAGTATGATACAGATGGATAAAGCTACAATTTGAGCCCAAGCAGCCAGCATTACAAGAGCTTGTAGATGCTCTCGGGGCCTATTTCCTAGAATATGTGTCATAAAAGAGAGAAAAAATAAGTGTATAACAATAGTCAGAAAACAGGTTATAGCATATTTTTGAAGCTTGAAAAATTAAAAAAAAAAAAATGCATTTTTGAAATTATTCATATGATGTTTCCATGGGTTGATCCAGTGAGATTTCTCCCTAGATTGCTCCAATGAAACCCTGCCACAATTATTAATAATTAGAAGTGCCATACTGCAAGCACTCAGGAAATCATTTTTTTTTCCTGTCTAAGCCCTCTCTACCTAAGGACAGGCAGCCACTTCCTCCTAAGTGGGCTGAATATTGATCACCACTTTTTGGATCACTGTGCAAGTCAGAATACTCTATGAGAGCATAGGGAAGTACATGGAAACAGCTGTAATGAGCCAGCTAGATGTTCCTTCACTGATGAAGTCAAGGAAGTTTACAGCTCATAACCTGGAGCTGTAGGGTACCTTGCAGCTGTATTCACTCCAGGACAATCTCATATAATGAACAGTTTTGTGAGATGTTATTTTACATTACAATTACTGTGAAATGAAAGTGGTCCCCTAATATCTTTGATTGAATGTAATTGTTTGAGAAAGGAATGTAGAAGCTATGATACAGCTGTAATGGCCTAAACGTTCTGCAGGGCACCACTGACAAATGAAGCACTCAAAAGTTTGAATTAAACTATTTCTGTGATTTAAATACCAAATTATGAAAATGCCAAGTTACATTTCTGGGTTCTGCCAGATTAACTCAAGGAAAAATGCAAAGAAAGGAAACGCTTCAGATCAGTCTCCTGACAGAAACTGAAAATGAAAGAGCCTTAACAAGTATGACGGGGTAAACTCAGCAATTTTAAAACTGATAGTAAGAAAGCTGGAAAAATTCTCTAGGGGGATCCAATTTATTCTCATAGACATGACAAATTTAGGCTGAAGAGTTCTGCTAATGGAGGGTAGTTAGAAAGTGGAAATCACTTCATTCCCATGAGGGGAAAAAAAATAAAATTAAAAAAAAATAAAAACTACCTTCAGAAATGAAAAGGGCTAAGCAAGCACTGAAGAAAGCAGGCCAGCCCAGAGTTATTTAATAACAGACAGGATGTTGCAAAACTCTTTGGAAGCTAGTTCTTTCCAAAATTATCTGTCGTAGAGTTTAAATATCCTTCTAAATTATTTAAGAAATGTGAGAGCTATCTCATCCTGCTGCAAAAAGAAAAACTATCAGTGAAAGAAAAACAAAAGGACTCTTATCTGTAATAAGTTTCATTTTCACAAGAAAATACTCTTAAAAGCCAGAATAGTTGGCTTTGAAAATTCTTTTCCACTTAACCATCATACATTCAGCTTTCTCAAACCAGAGAGGAAAAAGGAACCAATTTGAGTCCTAGTTCAAGAGAATTTATCTTTGAAGTTATGATCAAAATATTTATTGTTTAGCTCAGCTACCATCAACCCCAAAATTGGAGGTTGCACTGCAACCACTGGAGACAGAAAATTGAACATAAAAATGACTATTATAGAAAACTGTTCTAAAATATTCCAATGAAAAATGGTGATTATCTGATAGAACTATGCCTACAGTAATGTACTCTGTGCATGTATATAGAATTCAGTTTTCCTAGCATCTGTTCTGCTGCCCAGCCTACAGAAATTCACACTCCAGTAATTTGCAGCGTATTGGTACCGCTAAGTCCCCCCCAGATGTCAGGTAGAATACGAAGAATACAAAGAAATGTTTATGCCATTTCATTGACATCACTCCTCAGATAGATTAAATCTGTTCTAAAATTTACCTCTAACATTAAATATTTTAAGATTTTTAAATCAAGCAGTGAGCTATAGAAAACAGAATCTAGGTTACAAAGACATGTTTTGACACTCACATATCTCACAGTAGGGATCAATGGGGAAACAAAAACTGACTCTAGGCATAAGCAAAGAAATGATTGGATTAAGTATAAGGCTGACAGAAGTAACAAAATTACTTCATTGGCTTTTCTTGCTGAAAGTGTTTTTCAGTTCCTACTACTGTGGTCATGAAATGGATATCAGGGAACGCAGGATGGCAGCTATTGTGAGATGGTGTGATCTGCCATGAACAGGAAAAAGGGACTATCCTTATACTTCTTAGAGTAATATCAGCAAAAAGCCTATCTCCCGAAAGCCATCTTCTGCACCATATCCAAACACCCTAAACTTTCATTCCGTATGATGGGACTGACAGGGGTCAGGTTGCTCCTCTTCATTGTAGCATTGCAAAACTCAGTTTTGTCTGTAACTCTGAGAAGCCTTGAGCTGGTTCTGGAAGACAACAGTGAAAGAAGCTATACATGTTATTTCAACATCACTTTACTCAGAAATAATGTCACCAGAGATGCCTCAGACTCATGGAAAAGTAGACATAGTGTCTTAGCTTCAGCCATTTGGGAAATGCATTAAATGAAATGCAAACAACTTCATGAGGAAAAGAAGCTACCTTAAGACCATTTCTAGTTTAGAATCCTTGCTATAAGACTCTAAACTTTAATACCTGTAACAAATACTAAAAATATGCGCTAGATTACTGTGTGATTTAAGCATGGAGTCAGTTACAAGAAAAAACTGCCTATTACCAGCAGCTTTGAAAGTCCAGATGTGTGTTTAAAATATGTATGAAGGTGCATACTCTTGGTTATGTGTTCTCCTAAATGTTTATTATCCTTCTGAGGTACAAAAAAAATGAATTTTTTTAAGGTACAATCAATGAGACAATCCCACATGTGTTTCCACCAGGGCTTCAGTTTGATGTCCCCCTCAATCCATAGTCCTATTAACCACTGGTCTTTTTTAGTACTTAGTTTTTGGGCTATTAATACATAAACCCAGAGAGAAAGGACTCTTAATCCATAGATCCATATATAGCTGAATTTATGATACACCTAATCCATCTGTCCCTACAGCCAACATATTTATTAGCCTAGAAAAGTTACTTGAAAGATTTGTATCATACACAAAAATCTCCTCTGAAAATGATTTCTGTCAAACATACACAGCACCGGTCATACTCCCCCATTGCAAACTCAGAGCAAGAAACATTACTTAAAGTTGTTAAACATCTAAGATAAAGTCATGGTAATAACAAAAGTCTTTAGTTATGACTAATCTTCTAGTAGATTTAGAATCCCAAAACATCTATTGGAAGCTTTTCTTCATGGTTCAATGGTAACAGTAATGGGAAAAAAAAAAAAAAAAAAAAAAAAAAAAAGAGTACCTTGCAGGAAGGACAAATCCCCATGACTACTAAAGTTCTTACAGAATCCTCTCCTCTTCCCAGCCTCCAGCCTCCATACCTCCAGCATAGAGATATAAAGATATAAAGACCTAAAGGCTCACAGAAATTTCAAGAAATTCTTTAGTATTATTAGTTTCTTTCTTAATCCATTCTAAAGAGCTGGAAAGTTTTCCTCAGTATGAAACCTTTACTGTCTTTGTTTTAAATTCAATAACCTGTCCCCAACAGTCATGAATAAGAGACAAAGATCATTGTTTTAATAATTGTGTTTAATGCATTGGAATATTATAGTTGCATTCCTTCACAAATTTTCTCTTGCCTAGATTAAACTACTAAGCTGCATCATTTTTTTTTCACAGCTTATATATTCTATAGCAATTCTTGTTCTTCCAGATTGTCAAAGTTGTTTCTAAGATGTTAAAACATGGTATGCAAAAACTGGACACAGCATTTCAAGTGATATTTTCCTAGTTCTTCCATTTTTCACATATCAGCTCTCCTGTCAATACTTACCTGAAGCAGATAAACTATTTTTTTTTATTTTTTTAAAGGAGCCCTGCTGACATATTCAGTTGGCATTTCACTGAAAATCTTATACCCTTCAGAGCTGACATCTCACTAGTCATTTTTCTTTCCTAAACTTACAGCTTAAATATAGTATTAATTTCACACAGATCTGAGCTGATCTGTACTACACAGCACATTTATGTCATGACAGACCTTTCACTTTTTACTTTAAATACACATGGCTGTAATTAAAATTATAGTTTCATGCCCTAGACAATTCCCTACATAGTGGAAAACTGGATGATGCTACTGTAAGCTTCGGACATGGAAGTAGTTAGGTTGTAGGTTTGACCAAGTACAGCAGGTCTTACAATCTTGTGTGCCTAGTGTTTAGTCATTTTCAGGGTAAGCAAGTACATATTTTAAGCAGAATGATAAAATTAAGTGTGATAGGACACTATATCATAATATACATGTATATATCCCTTTTGATAGTCTGTGCCTAATTATAATCTTCCTCATGGACCTGACCCATCCCCATTATCTGCTACTTATCTTTTATTATATATAAATTCTTGTAGCATGCGAAAGACTAGTTGGGTGGACAGGAATTCCAGCATGCATGAAAATAACAGACAAAGACAAACCAAAATAACAAGACAAACAAACCTTTCCATAGATGCAAGGTGAATAAAGTGTGGAAAAAAAAAAAAAAAAAAAAAAAATATGCAGAATGGAAATACCTGGAACTAAGTAAGGTATATCTAAAATCTCCCTGGGATGCCAAATTTTTAGGCCATTTGACACGTTTACTTCATAAACAGTTATCGTTTGGCTCTGCATGACCTTCTGAGAAACCTGTGTGTCTCCCAATAGCTCTTTGGGGAAGCTAAGTGGAAGCAGGAGTTCAGCAATGTGAACACCCAATAAGAAAAGTGGTCAGAGCAACAGGTGGGTATCAGCAACATGAAACACCCAACCACTGTCAATATGGTTTGAAATATCACTAACTGCTTATCTGAGCTCTGAAAGCAATCTTAATGGACTCAACTGAAATAAATAGGATTCTTCTGAGTATTTATGCCATGTAACATCAGACTCAGATGCACCATTGGAATATCACACATAGTGTGTACAGAATGCAGGTGCCACTGGACAAAATTTCAGTGCTGCAACCAAAATTTTGGTGCAACTCTTGAAGTACATTTAATTGCATACTTCTTCATATATGAATGAGCAAATTAAGATCTGTGTTCTGCACACTTTGGTGAATTCATGCTAACTAAACCTGATGATTTTCAAGTGCCTGGAAATGGTCTCCAGGACTAGCCGTTCATTCACGTTCCCAAGGATTGAGGTGAGGTTGACCAGCCTGTAGTTGCCTGGGTCCCCCTTCTTGCCCTTTTTAAAGATAGGAGTGATATATGCTTTCCTCCAGTCTTCGGGCACTTCTCCCAGTTGCCATGATCAAGCAAAGATAATAGAATGGCCTGACAATCACATTTGCCAGGTACCTCAGCACTTGTGGGTGCATTCCAACAAAGCCTGCGAACTTGTGAATGTCCAGTTTGCTCAAGTATTACCTGACCTTATCCTCTTCCACCAAAGATACATCTTCCTTGCTCCAGCCTTTCAGCCTAGCCTCTGGGACCTGGGATTCCTGAAGGTTAGTCTTGCAAGTAAAGACTAAGGCATTCAGTACCTCAACCTTTTCACTGTCTCAGGTATCCAAGTCTCCTGTTTCTTTCAGGAGAGGGCCCACGTTTTCCATAGCCTTCTTTCAGTCACTGAGGTACTCATAGAAGCCCTTCTTCCTGTCTTGCATATCCTTGGTCAGATTCATTTCTATCTAGGCTTTAGCTTTCCTGACTTGATACCTGGCTTCTTGGACAATGTGCTCTTGAACCAAAGAAAGTCAGTGTCATCCTGGTCTGCATTAGGTGAAGTATCACCAGCAGGTCAAGAGAGGTTATCCTTCACTCTACTCAGCACTGCTGAAGCTACACCTGTAGTGCTGTGTCCACTTTTGGGCTACCCTGTGCTGGAAAGATATGTACATACTGGAGAGAGTCTGACATAGGGTCAAGAAGGTAATTAAGGGACTGGAGCATATCTCCTATGAGAAAAGTACCCTGAGCTGGTGGAAGGGGATGGGGAGCAGGATGTGGCCCTCACTATCCACGAAGAACTGGTTGGTGACCTGCTACGGCACTTGGATGTGCACAAATCGATGGGGCCAGATGGGATCCACCCAAGGGTACTGAGAGAACTGGCAGAGGAGCTGGCCAAGCCACTATCCATCATTTATCTACAGTCCTGGCTATCAGGGGAGGTCTCAGTTGACTGGCGGCTAGCAAATGTGACACCCATCTACAAGAAGGGCCGGAGGGCAGACCCAGGAAACTACAGGCCTGTCAGTTTGACCTCAGTGCCAGGGAAGCTCATGGAGCAGATCCTCCTGAGAGTCATCATGTGGCACATGCAGGGCAAGCAGGTGATTAGGCCCAGTCAGCATGGGTTTATGAAAGGCAGATCCTGCTTGACGAACCTGATCTCCTTCTATGACAAAGTGACACGCTGGGTAGACAAGGGAAAGGCTGTGGATGTGGTCTACCTTGACTTCAGCAAGGCTTTTGACACCGTCTCCCACAGCATTCTCCTCAAGAAACTGGCTGCTCTTGGCTTGGACTGGCGCACGCTTCGTTGGGTTAGAAACTGGCTGGATAGCCGGGCCCAAAGAGTCGTGGTAAATGGAGTCAAGTCCAGTTGGAAGCCAGTTGGATCTGGATAGGCTGCACCAATGGGCTGAGGTCAACTGCATGAAGTTTAACAAGGCCAAGTGCCGGGTCCTGCACCTGGGGCGCAATTACCCCAAGCAGAGCTACAGGCTGGGAGATGAGTGGTTGGAGAGCTGCCAGGCAGAGAAGGACCTGGGAGTGATGGTTGATAGTTGGCTGAATATGAGCCAGCAGTGTGCTCAGGTGGCCAAAAAGGCCAACAGCATCCTGGCTTGCATAAGAAACAGTGTGACCAGCAGGGCTAGGGAGGTGATCGTCCCCCTGTACTCGGCTCTGGTGAGGCCACACCTCGAGTACTGTGTTCAGTTTTGGGCCCCTCGCTACAAGAAGGACATCGAGGTGCTTGAGCAGGTCCAGAGAAGGGCGACGAAGCTGGTGAGGGGCCTGGAGAACAAGTCCTACGAGGAGCGGCTGAGGGAGCTGGGCTTGTTCAGCCTGGAGAAGAGGAGGCTCAGGGGCGACCTTATTGCTCTTTACAGATACCTTAAAGGAGGCTGTAGTGAGGTGGGGGTTGGCCTGTTCTCCCACATGCCTGGTGACAGGATGAGGGGGAATGGGCTAAAGTTGTGTCAGGGGAGTTTTAGGTTAGATGTTAGGAAGAACTTTACCGAAAGGGTTGTTAGACACTGGAACGGGCTGCCCAGGGAAGTGGTGGAGTCACCATCTCTGGAAGTCTTTAAAAGACTGTACTGGGTCTGGCTGGAATGTTAACTTTCCCGGCAGCAGCCCATTCAGTGCCGTACTCTGTACTTGTAGCTGGAACAGCAGTGTTATCACACCAGTGTTGTGTCTACTGCTGAGCAGCAGTGGCTCAGCATTGGGCCTTTCTCTAACCCTCCTAGGGGGTGGGCAAAAAAGTGAGGAGAGAAACATCACTAGGGCAGCTGACCTAAACCAATCAAAGGGATATTCCATACCATGTGGTGTCACACTCAGCAATAAAAGGTGGAAACAGGAAGAAGAGGGGAGGGGTGGGCTCTCGTTGAGAAGACGTCGGTCCTCCTCTCGAACACCGGCTGCGTGCATTGAGGCCTTGCTTCAAGGACGTGGTCAATCATCGCTCATTTGTGGGAAGTAGAGAGTAATTTCTTTCCTCTGCACTTCCATATAGCTTTCATTTATTTTGTTTGTTTGTTTTCCTCCCTTTTTCCCCTTTCCCTTTTATTTCCCCTTAGTTAAATTGTTTAGTTCATGGTAGTCTTTATTTAGTTATTATAATTATTTCCCTTTAATTAAATTATCCTTATCTCAACCCGTGAGTTGTTCTTTGCTTTACTTCTCCCCCTCCTTATCTAAAGGAGGGGGAGTGAGAGAGCGGTTGTGGGGTTTAGCTGCCCAGCACGGTAAAACCACCACAAAGACGTTTAGATGTAGAGCTTAGGGATATGGTTTATTGGGGACTGTTAGCGTTAGGTCAGAGGTTGGACTCGATGATCTTGAGGTCTCTTCCAACCTAGAAATTCTGTGATTCTGTGATTCTGTGAAAAGGATCTGGGACTATTCAGCTTAGAGAGGACTCAGGGGATTTCAACAATTTGGACAAATACCTGAAGGGAGGGTGCTAGGATGATCAGGTCAGGCTCTTTTCAGTGGTGCCCAGTAACAGACAGGACAAGATATAATAGGCACAAATTTAAACACAAACAGTTCCCTCTGAACATCAGGAAGTACTTCATTACTGACTGATCACTGGCACGGATTGTCCAGAGAAGTTGTGGAGTCTTGCTCCTGAGAGATCTTTGAAAGGTATCTGGACATGGTCCTGGGCAACCTGCTCTGGGTGTCTCTGCTTAAGTGGATGACCTCCAGAGGTCCCTTCCAACCTAAACAATTTTGTGATTCTGTGAAAACTAATTCTGTATCTAGGAACAATCTTTATTGTTTTTAATACAGATGTCATTCTTTTACATTGCAAAGGTACTCTCTATCTTCAGAACTTCTTTGAAAGCAACCTCCAGATAATCTGAGATTGATTGATCATATTTTTTTCTGAGAAACAAATTCTACCCTGTGCTAATGAAATATCACTTGGGGTGAATTGCATCAGCTGCATTTACTTCTATGGATTAAAAGCTCTCCTACCTCTCACATAAAAAAAGGCAAGAGAAATTTATTGGCACTCATTGAAATTATTATGAATTCCATAGAAACAGGAAAAGGATAGATTACTCTCTGTAATACACAAGGCATAACTGGCTTGTGATACACAGGAAACAAAGCAACAGCCTAACATTTTTGTCTTTTAGATACCTAAAGTTACGTTAAAGTAAAGTTTCATCTTTAATTCCACCCAGTGTCATCTCACAATAGTGCATACAGAAGAAAAAAATCCATTATTCAAATTCTATGTCCACCCATTTAATATGTAATTATTATAAATGGCATTCATATAAAACTGCAGACAGGTAAAAAAATTGTGAAACATTAAGGCAATAAATGATCAAGTAAAGGGGCAGTGAGAGAGAAATGTCATATATTCAATCAAGCCAGTGGGAAATTGCTATACTTTGAGAAGCATGTTAACTAAAATAAGATACACAAAGCCTCAAGGAAAAGTATAGAACATTATTTTTTCTCTTCTTTTCCTAAAATAGGAACAGTGGTTGTTTGTTTTCGGTTGGTTGCTTGCTTGCTAGCTTGCTTGCTTTGTTTGTTTGTTTTCGGAACAGATAAAAAAGGTGTACTTAAAATTAATCCAGGGCATTTGGTATTATCCTGTGGAGAACTACAACTAGAGCGCATCCATTTTTACAGGTATTTTATTAGCAGGCATAGCTGCAGTGAAAAAATATCTTTTAAGACTTCTGCACAGAGACCACTTTATGCAGATTGCTGCTGCCCAGTCTACTTCTTGCAGCCTGAGAAGACATTTATAATGTCAAGTGGTGAATGCCTCACTAATTATGCAATGATATGTTAGGCATGTGTTAGGCCCTTCTGGCTGCTGCTTTAGAGACTGCATCTGATATGGTGTTGATAACAGTTAGCCTAGTGGAGGGAATCTGAGCATCAGGGAGTCTATTTAATCATAGCTTAGAATCAGACCAGGCCTAGTCTTTGCTGTTAGGGTGAAAGGTACATACAAAACAACAACAACAACAAGAGATAAAGTACTGAACATCCTCACAAATGAATACTGAGTTTTGTCTAAGGAGAAGAGAGGCATGATTTTGTCCTGAGTTTCCACATTCTAGAAACAGAGTGTCAAAAAGAAATTGTAGTTGTGATGAAAAGTGTCTCACCAAGACAAAGTGGAAGATGGCTCCCTTCCTTCATCACCAAAAAAATAAAAATAAATAAAATAAATCATTAAATCATTATGCACTAGGCCCAAGCTTCAGTTAACTCAGTTTTCACTTACTGTGGTGGGTTTTGCATGCGATCTCCTGCACTCAGGTACTCTGGATATATCTTTGAATTAATCTGCTCTCCTTTCCTCCACTTGACAGAAGGGCTATTTCACTTTTAGAGGTTATTATCCCAGCTGTGTTGAGGTGTATTAGGAGCCCAGAGAGTGGATTCTGATTGTTTGTCTGCCTGCGCAGGGCTGAGCCTGGTCCATCAGGAGACCATTGCCCTAACTGCACCCAAGGCTCTCAGTGCAAAATCCACAGACAAGAAATGAAACAAAAACAAATAATATCATATAAAATATGGGGAAAAAATGATCATAAATGTACAGAGCAGTAGATACCTCAGTAAAACAGGGATGAAAGTATTATCCAGAAACTATGTAGTCCATCCCTCTGCTCAGTAAATCTGTAATGCTGGATAGATGCTTTTCTGATCTCTTCTTCAGGCTTATCAGTATAACAATTACAAACATACCTCACATTCTAGTGCTTCACCTTACCTACTTTAAGCAAGCTTTTCCTCATGTCCCATCTGAATCCCCTTTATTGCAGAGCTGGTCATTCCTCCTTATTCTTACACAGTAGACATGGAAAATAGATTATATTCTTTTTTTTTTTTTTTTTTTTAAGAAAAATATCACTCTCCTCAAGATTAAACAATTGTTGCACCTCAAGTTTCTTCCCTTTTTGAATGCTTTTTTTCTGTGTGTGTTCATTTTCCTATAGTTCAGAGATTCTTAATGCACAAGGCCCAGAATTTTTAAGTATACCATCTGATGCTTTACCAGTAGAGAAGTGGTTAAATTGCCAACTCTTGTAGGATCTACTGCCCATAAGTCATTGCTTCATGTTTGTGTATTTTGGCAATAGTTTGAAATAACTGACTCCTTGTCATTTTGTAATGTACTGCATGAAAATAGCCTGCCAAATATCTCTTCATACTGTAGCTGGTTTCTGCATTAGTGCAGAACCTCACTCTTGACCTCTGCAAGCATATGTCTAAATACTGTTTCTTTCTGTTATGTTTAAAATAAAATTTTCACTGTGCAGTTTCCATTAGAGCTTCATTTTACAATTTGGACTGGAATATTAGAGATGCACATTCTTCTGCAGTTGTTTTTTTGTTTGTTTGTTTTTGTTTTTTGGTTAAAGATAAATTTTACCCCATGGATTTTTTCCTCATCTACTCTTATACCAAGATATATTTTTCTAAATTTTACCAGCCTTTCTATCAGTATAGTAGATATACTTGCTATACCTAACTACCTCCATAAAGTATAACTCATTGCATCAACATACCTATATTTCTACTGTTACTAGTCATCTTGATTTCGGAAACTGACATAAAACATTGTTTTATACTGAAATAACTGCAGCCAGATTATCATTGTGCTAGCTTAGCCACACCAGCATGTGTACAAATAAAGAGATCCTGGTGTAGACAATGCCTAGGAGCATACTATTCTGATCATAAATGATTTCTGGCCCAGCTTCTTGCTCCTACTTTTCTCTGCCACTATTCAGTGTTTCTGTCTCCTGAAATCTGTAGCATATGTGTGTGTGCAGCTACACCTCAGTGCTCTTGCAGTACAGTACTGAGAAAGGAAATATATACTAACCTGAATTATATAGCTTTATATGTTCCACCCTCATCAATATCCGTCACTGTTCAACCGTAAAGTATATATATACTAGATCACAGAATATGGTGCAGAAATTTATCAGCAAGCAATGAACATCTTGCTTCAAAATCATAAGGTAATCAGCCATTCTCAGAATAACCCTGTGCCCAACTTAGTAAACCTGTTGAGAATTCAAACTAGAGATTAAGGAGAAGCCACAGTGGCAGATCTCAGTGAGCAATACTTTCCACTGGGGACATTACAGGAAGCTGGAGGCAATTATTTCGTAATCTGGATCCACTCTAGATAGAGCAGTTCATCCGATCCAATCATATGCACCTTCCTAAAACACTATACAATATTTCAGTGTATCTCAGAATAAACACTCTATATTACTTTCACAAGAATTTATCATTCTCCTCTCCCTTGAGCTAGATTACACCTATTAAATAAACAATTAAACAAACAAAAACAATAGCAAAAACATAATGAACTTAATCCATTTCAGGAGAAAAACAAACAAACAAACAAACAGTATTTGTTCAGGGAAATTGTTCTAGATCTTACTGTTATGAGGTACAATTAAAATATAAATGTTCTTTTATAGGAAAATTACTACTTCATTTATGAATACATAAAATGGACTTTAAAACTGTAGGATTTTATACCTATTCATTAGATTTTAGTACAGTTTTTATAAAAACAAGCATAAAAGGCTAGTTCTTACAATGTTTTTCCTTTTCTCTTATTCCATTATTCCCAGCAAAGTTCAAGGTCATACTGACAGTTAAATAACTGGAATGTGCATTAATATATCCATTCTTATTCATTTTTTTTGCTTCAAAAGACTTTTTAAAGTAAATGGACAGTGTCTCATTAATCATTTTACTCATTTACTTATTGGCAAGATTCTCTAGATTTAAACTAGAGATTATGTTAGTAAAATCTATCCCCATATGATTTGAAACTAGCTTAAACTGTTTCACTTAAAATTATCCCCAAGGAAATGAATCAGAAGACTAGTGAGTTGCAGCACTGACAGTTCAAAAAGGGAAGAAGAAAATTTTTTTAAAAGTATATGGCTTAAGAATGAGCTAACTAGAGTATCTCAGAAAAGATGATTTGTCAGTGAGGAATAACTATAAATATTATTTTTCTATAGAAATTACCAATGGGATTGCAGGCCATGATATATTGTTCCAAAACTAATTACCATGCTTCTCCGCAGAGCTTGGTCTCCCTTGGCAGAGGGTCAGTCTGAGAATGACTCTTTAACTTCCGATTTTGAAGCAGTTCATCTGATGATAGCCTGGAAATCTCTGCAACATATTCCATAATGAGGTATAAATATGCCTGAATAATTAGTAGTATAAAAAAAAAAAAAACAAAAAAAAACTGAGCAGAGAGCAGTCACACAGAGTGATATGAATGTTTTTGTAAGGTTGGCTCACTTAAATTTATTTAACGTAATAAGTGTAAGATTGTACAAGGAATGACAAAAAGGCAGATATTAAAAAGGTTAGTAACTTTGAGATGATGTATATGTTCCTGTGAACAAGTGAACTAACATGATCCAGCGCTTTACAGAATCCAAAATAAATAAAAAAATAAAAGGAATCTTTGAACATAAACATAGGAAAATAATTGAAAGTAGACAATGCTTCATCTGCTTAAAAAGTGGCAGTTGTTGACAAAGCTAGTATTACAGTTCTGTTTGCCATATTCTCAAAAAAAAAAAAAAAAAAAAAAAAGGAAAAATGGGAAAGATATAAAATGAAGCCATAAAAAAGAGAAAATGCATTACAATTAAAAATAAAATTTAAAAAGAAAATGATGCAATCTGTTTATTTTGATTGATTTTAGCAAGTGATTTTTTAGAAACTAAATACTGTATTTGAAAAGACGTTTGACCCAGAAGAAAACAACTTGCTGATTGAAGCCTAGGAAATTCAGAAAAAGAAATTCTCTTACTTTTACAGGTAACAGAGGTGGTTTGATTCTCCATTTTTTCTAGAAACTGATGGCACGATGTTTTCCATAAGATGTTCTTCAGTCAGTAGTAAGATATTGGTATCAGAAAAATAAATAAATAAATAGTTAGATAAATAAATAAATAAAATTATGTGGTGTGTGTCATATAAGGGATCAAACTAAGTGACTTAATCATATCTCCTGGTTTAAAAATCCATGAATTCATGAGAAATACTGAATAAATAAATAACTAGGAAGCTTCACAGTTACACTATAATCATTTATTCTGACTAATTGCAGTGCTGCAGTAAAACAACTATGATAAATTTCTAGGGACCATTGAGGTTCTAACATGTTCCCTGATACACTGTTGAATGCCAGACCACAGTCCTGGTCATTCATGTCACCCACACCCATTGATGTGGTACTCATCCACACACCTCTGCAGGGTATTTGGAGGGCAAGGGAGCAACAGCACTCACTGTGTGCATCCCCTTGGCTCTTGCAACATTTCAAACATCATGGGAGGATACTTGCTGTAGCTGTTAGAAGTTTTTAAATCCACTTAAAAGCTCATCTTTGGGGAAATTAATGTGCAGCCAGATACGATACCTTCCTACTGGATAACGGCTTTCTCCCAAAGAGGTATTATGGGGAAAGGGAGAAGTTTTCCTTTCAGGATGATGGTGATACCAGCTGCCCTCTGCTCCTGCTAGCTTGCAAGACTATGAAGACGGGGATGCTTCTCAGAACCTGGGCTGCATAAGAAGAGACAAAGAAAAGAAAAGGAAGAGGAGAGCTGCTGAAACCCAGTGCTGTGAGAAAAGAGAAAGGACAGATCCATTCAGGATGGCTGGCCAACAAAGCTTACAGTTGCAAGGCAGCACTGCAGGAATGGCAGTAGTGGTCAGTCAACTAATCCCTCTTCCTCTGTTTTTCTTGCAAGGTGGGAATGTCTGTCTGTTACCACATCCTTGCTCCTGACCCCTTGGAATTGCACAAAGGCTGGAACTGCATTAGGTGCTGTGAGAACTGGAGATAAGTCTGTAAGGGAGCCTCAAAATTAAACACAGGAAAGGAAAAGAACTACTGATTTAGCAAAAAAAATAAATAAAAAATACAGTGCACTACCTGTTCGGCACTGAGCCCTTCATAAACACAGAAGTGTATGCCAAGTGACACCACTTACACTCATATATATATAAATATAGGATATATATATTCCTATATATATGTATATATTCTATAAAGAATTATAGCATGTCATTTGGTTAGCTAATCATTCATCAGCCTGGGATCTGTATTATTTAGATAATGTCAGTAAGAGACTGGCAATGGCGATGGCAATTGACAATAGTTGCAATGTATTCAGTCTTGGTAATATAAAATATTTGTATTTTAATTGTAGGCATAAAGCCACCTAAATGCAGTTAGAATCTGAATTACCATAGAGCTAACACAGCAAAGTTTGTTTAATGTGTGATGTGGGCACACTATATTTACGGAAGCTATTCAGTTTTCCTAGAGTGACATGCATGACCCAGAAAGGGAATAGAGAAATTGATTAATGAGCTGAGTAATCAGCATCCTACAGACAATGAAGACCAAGAATTGTGTCTTTAAGTGAGCACATATTAAAGCACTGAGCAGTACTTATTAATTACAATCTTCCACTCTAATTACTTTTGTTTTGCAAGAAACCTCTAGAGTAGTAGTGGATCTTCTGTTGATCAAAATACATTGACTTCTCCAAGATCAATACTCTGCACACAAGCAGAATATTTACCTAGACAGCATCTGGGAGACTTTTAGATAGCAGATCATTACAAAAAATTATTGAATATCAATATTTTAATTGTTGCCACATTTTCACGCAAGAGTAATTGAAATAAATCTTTAAATTTAGCAGATAAAAATGAAATAAGATATACCGTTTTATATTTTAGTATTGATTCCAACATAGGAGTTACCTTCATTGAAATACACTTTCTCAGACTGTTACTAAGACTGTTGTGAATCCATTTATTATTATTTTTTTTTATCTAATATAAACCTAATGGGGGGAGATTTCAGTTTACAATGCTCACATTATAAATCTGTTAAAGCATCACACAGCCATGTGATGGTCTATCATCTTAGCATATCTTCTTCTCATAACACTTTTCATAAACCCAGCAACTTTCCATATATCCCCTATCCCTTTCACCCAATAAGAAAGAAAGAGATAACATACTGGGAGTAAAGATTTTTTTTTGTAGTCAACTAGCTTTTGAAAAGGTGGGTTTTAGGCCTACCAGATTGTGCTCACCCCTTCTGCAGCTGACTCAGGACCCTTGGTTATGCCAACACATCCCTTTGTGGGTTCACCTTGCAGCATAAAGTGAGGAGCTGACTTGGCTTTTTAAAAAGTAAACCATAGGCACTCTTCTTTTGCTGTCAGAGGATTGTAACTCATATCTGTTTCTCACTATCAAAGCCCATAATAAGTGGTGAGGACAGCAGAATGGATTGAGTGGAAAAGAACGTTAGTTTTACAGGCCAGCATCACTTCATTAATACAATATGCAAAATAGCTTCAACAACACTTCAACCAACTCCTCTAAAGAAATAAAACTATGCTTAAGCTCTTTGCAACAATCTGCATGCTATTTGGTCCTGAATCATGGCATACTTCCAAGTTTTTACTGTTGAGTCATAATTTTTATAGGTATTTATTTTCCTACTGTGCCTGGTAGAAAGAGGCTCCATCTTCACCTTGTCTTCATCATCATATTGTGGTTTCCTTCCTCTTCACACTAGACCAGATTAGGCATTTATGAAGCCATGCAGTTACACAGCTCAGGCACTGACCCTTCTGAAAAATAACCAAGTTTAGTGTTGTATTAGCATTAAATATGTTGTGAGAGAGGGAGAATAAATAGCTGGGGGCATAAAGGAGGTACTAATGGACATACACTTCCAGCAAATATGCTGATTTACGTGCATGTCAAACTACACCCTCAGAAACTAATTACAGGCAATAATTTTTCCTCCATCTCTGGGTAAGAAAACTCATCTTTTTCACTCTATGTTAGCACAGCTTTACACACCATGGAGTGCTTTACAATGCTTTACATAGCATGCTTCTCATTTGTCTATGTCATTTTTTTTCCAAATATTTAGATAAGGGTGAAAACTATAATGAACAGGAGACTGATGGCTGTGAAACACACTGAAGGTAAGACGAATGGACACTCTTAGGTCTCATCTGGCTGACTTCTGGACTCTAGAAACAAATTGTTGCTTGGAAGAAATAGTATTTACTTTCATCTAAATACAGATCTGTTATTCAATGTATGACACCTGCTGTATTGCCATGGAGCTTTTTAAGGCTGCACAAACCCTAATTCCTTATTTTTATCCACTGCTAGATGAAAAATTTGCATGTAAGCATCTATCATGGATAGGATCTTCCTCTTAGACCCATGTAGAAAGGGAAGATGACAGTTACACATGATTTTGTAGATGATATTTACATTTGCAATAATATTTCGATTTTCATTTGTGTGTTTCTCTGTTGTCATGCATACAAACATCGTCATCTTTGTTTTGAGGAGTTACTGGCAATGTAACTGGAACAGGAGTTACTTCTCCCATGCCACCTTCCAGAATTTAGTTATGAGGCAAAACTGAATGATTTTAAAAACTATTTTTCCTGTAGTTAATTTCCTGCTTGTAGAGTTTTCTGATTTTGCTGATTTTTTTTTTTAACTCTCACTGGGAAAAAAAAAAAAAAATACATATCAAACCTTTTTTTTCACTGAAACAGCATGTCATTTTTTTCATATGTCAGTTCTACTTTCAACAGTTAAACAATCCTCTGGGTTGGGTTTTATTTATTTAAATTTGTTTGTTTGACATACCCTTATAGAAGTGGGAAATGGAATCCATGTGTTAAACCTCCAGCATTGTCCTTCACCAAAACTATGTCCCCCACAGTGCCAAGCTTGCTGCAGGATAAGAACTATCCTGTTCATTTGCTGTCTAGCACAATATAAGCTCTCATCCTGACTGGTGTCTAGGGATGCTATTGCTATGCAAAATATAATTAACAACATCATTAATGCACAGTTATGTCAACATCCCTTTATTTATTAGAGAAGGTGTGCTTGTCTTGATTCATTTATTGAGCTTTATGTAAGCACAATTAAATATAATAGTTAATTAAGGTACTGAAATCACCTAATTAACTATATGTCTATCTGGAGACTTTCAGCAAGAAAAGACATTGAACTAGAAATACAAAATAAAATATTTTGATAATACTGATCATGATAAAAATGCAGATTTTTTTTAATTTTAATTTTTTTTTTTATTAGTTTGAACACTTTTATCCATTAGCTGCTTTAGAGATTTCAGGAGGGTACTCTGCAACTTTCTTAGTGAATTAAGAGTGGTAAATCAGGCCCTTTGAACAGATGCATGATTATCAAAGGAGGAAATAACTGTTCAACAAGTAACAGTAAATTGAGGATTGCTGCTAATTATAGAATAGCTCAGGGTCTCTCATCCAAAAGGTATACAATCCACACAGTGGCCAGGACAAGTAAAACTTCAACCTATAGAGAGGCAGCTAAACATACAAAGAGACATAAAGGATTGTTGCATTAAGGATAAAATTTTATCCAAAATTCTGTTCAAATTCAAATAGTAAACCTACACATTGAAAAGATGGATTTCTTTTCATTGACATTTTTTCTGATCACTGTTTAATCTCAAAAACTGATAAATAGCCTTAAATCATAATACCTAAAGTGCAGTCATGGCTCAGGAATAATGTTAACCTTTAAAATTTTATCTTCTAATCATTCTGCTTCTCATCATAAATGCACTGTTGTCTTCTTTTGTTCTGGGTAAACCCTGTACTGCTAGACACTTTATGTCCCTCTTTTGATCTTTTAAATCTGTTCAGTTTCTCAGTGACTGAGTGAAAGTAGGCAGACTGAGTCATATCCATTACTTATTGCACTGTCATTATGTTTCATAAACCTTTGTAATACACCAGTTACTGTCTTTTCAAAAACAACAGTAGCAACAAAATAAAACCTGCTACTAGACACTGATCTATTGTCGTCACTGGATTCACTGCTAGGGCTTCTCATTCCATCCTCAGATGTCAAGCTTTGAAACCTTGGTAAGTTTAGACCAATTTCAGATTGCATTACTCCAAACATATCCACAAACATGCTCCAGTTTTCAACCCATCTGTGATCTGTGTTGATAGCAATAGCAGAAACATTTCACTGCTTCAGAAGCATCAATCTAATCAATTAAGCATTCAAACAACCAGGTATTTGCATGACTTAAAGTTACTGCCAGAGATCAGGTTTTTTTAATATTCCTTTATTTTTTTTCCTGTTTTCTTGGGAAAAATCTATGATGAAAGCAAATTGTATTGTCCTTGACTTACATAATGAATACTTTCAGATTCACTGAAAGCTTGAGTTTTTATCAGATAAATTGGTAACAAAATTCTAGCCTTAAATGCAGGGAAGGGAACAGCCCTTTGTTGTGAAATCATACATATATAAGCATTTTGCTTTGGCATTTTCTAAGTTGAGAATTATACTTAAGAATACTGTTATTACTCTGTTGACTTGTAGTCAAAGTACTGCACAGTGTAATGTTTATTATGTCAAATGACACATTAATTCCATAAATCATAGATTTTTTGACTTTTTCATTTCAAATGTACATTAAAATACATTCACATTATTTGCAATCTTAGACTAAAAAGACACAAACTAATTCCTTAATGGAATGGCACCCAGTTTCTATAGATGTACTAGCAATTCTAATCTTTAATGATCTAAGCTTAGTAATTCTCACCATTTTTACATTGCTAGGATTTTCCAGACAGTCTCATCTGAACAGCAAGGTTTATCTACAGAAATTCTAAGCTTTTTAAATTATAAACTAGAACAATAAAAATATAAATGAATCTTGATTTTACAATAAAGGCAAAAGCCTATACTTTGACTTATAGCTATGCTGTGGACTTTGACATAAGAAAATCTTTCAACTAAGAGCTGCTGCAGCTCTCCATTCCTAGAATGGGGACAAAAACATTTTTCACTCTCTTCTATTTTCTCCTTCTTCCATGATACATATCTATATTATCTGATTTTATGGAAAGAAACTTTTGTCTTACTGGTATCTGTTCAATACATCAGGGAGTAACATTAATACTCTCTGAAGAATAACAATGCTGCTTGAAGTTCTCTATTAGCTGTAAAGTAGGGAATATACCTAGACAATAATATCTCTTTACTTTAAGGAAGGCATAGCATGCCCTTCATTAGCAAAGAAATGGTTATTAAAATGACTGCTAAAAGACCTATCCTTAAGTACACAGAATAGAATGTGTAGAAAATTGAGATTCTAACCAAACAAACATTTAAACTGCATTAAAGATTTGTATCCTGAAGTGAAATCCAGGTCCAGAAGAAGGTGATGAAGCTTCCTAGGAAGTGCTAGAGAAAACTACTCACCTAAGAATAGGACAAAAGGGAGCACACAATGAAATTTCTTCACATAATAGAAAATGCTAAGCATGGGAGTGCCTACTCCTATAAGATTTCTTTCTTCTCACAGAAAGGTGCCTTTATCTATTCAAGATCAATAGTGCTGTACTTTTCCCTGAGAGTAGCTGCCTAAAGCCTGTTCTGAAAGGGTTTGCTGATTTTGCTTTTCAGGTCTTAGAGAGCCTTTGAATCAAGGACCATGGTAACACACAGCTGCATGGAAACATACCTTTTATTGGTATATTTTCAATCTCTTTTAAAAAATTTTAATGCATTTTAGCTAATGATAACAAATTCACCCTGCAGTTCATCAAATATATTTGATGCCATTTCAGTGCTACCTACAAATAAACACAAAGGAGAGTGCTTGGCCCTGGGGCTCCTGGATCATAGCTTTGCCCTTTGGCAAGTTGCCTCATGGTGGTTTGTTTTATCAACTGGTATTTACAGCGTCAAATATCTGGAATATGTTTACAGAACCTTTTGGTCATGTCCTGACAATATATTCAATACGGACAATGTAGATTTCAAAGTAGCAATTTTAGAAAAAGAAGGGCCTGAGAAGATCGAAAATAGTTACTTGCAGGAAGCAATATGCCAAGCAAACCCACCACTTCTGCCATCATGTAAGCTCCTTAATTTCAGTGGGGGAAGAAGGATTCCAGGTATGGAAAAGGCAGTGTCAGTATATTTATGCAAATAATACGCAGCATTTTTTTTAGGGATTTAAGTCAGGTTCCTAAACTTGAATCTCTGAAAGAAACTTTTGATTGCTTTGTCATAAACTACATATTCGCAGGCGCTTGCATACCAACCGCTTACAGGAACTCAGGCAACTGCAAATTAGATGCTTTGCCATGGCGTGGTGCCACTTAAAACAGGCATGCAATGTCACAGCACAGTCTTTCAGGATACTATTTTCTGTGCTTAGGAGTGCTTGATACCATTACATTCCTTTCTCTTAGTTATTCACATAAGAGAATGCATATTATTTTACTAACAGCATGAACAGTTTTCTTTAGTTTGATTATTATAATTAACCTCCACTAGTACTTATTGATATCTGCAGCAATTG
Source organism: Aythya fuligula (assembly GCF_009819795.1). Classification (NCBI taxonomy): domain Eukaryota; kingdom Metazoa; phylum Chordata; class Aves; order Anseriformes; family Anatidae; genus Aythya; species Aythya fuligula. The sequence continues at coordinate 141,787,470 of NC_045560.1, read as the reverse complement.
CTACTAAAAACTACTCCTTTTGTTATTCTCACAGATGGTTTTTTTCTTGTGAATGCTGAAAGACAAATGTAGTTTGAATTAGAAGTGATCATTCCAAGCTCTTGATAATGGTACAGACTACAATCCACCATCTATAGTTGTTTCACACAGTCCTAATATGAATTACAGTAGAGTTCTATCAGGATTTTCCCTTAACATAATGTAACAAACTTATATTCCAAGAAAATTAGAAAATGTAAATCAAAACCTGAATGTAATAACTTACGGTATTGCACCACTGTACAATAGCAATTACTGAAAAATATCATAGATTCTATATAAAGGACATAGAGTCACTCTTACGGTGATGTTAGTTGAGCTCACACATGGTGGTGACTTCAAATAGCTGTATGCTTAGCTATCCTATGTTTGGCTGGAATGTCAGTGGTTAAAAAGCAATTTGAGCATATCAGTATTCAAACACCAAGTGAGAATCCAACATTAATGGCTTCCTAAATTATTAGTTCAGTATCAATATTTCTGGATTCCTTCAGTTAGGAGCTGAAATGCTCTGCACACTGAAGACAATGTCAGATTCATAATTAAAGCATAGTAAGGATTTTGCTTGAGGAATTTAATTAGTTTTCCTGAAAGGATGCCTTCCATGATCAGGAAGATTTAAACCTAAGTATTCAAATCTCCTGACTAAAGGTTACACACTTCTTTGCAATGAAAAGATTACAAAAATACACATGGAAGAAAAATACACATTTGTATGGTGATAGGTTCACTTCAACCTTCAGGCTTGATAATGCTAGGACTCTAGCAAGATTCCATTTGTAATTTACTAAATTTGCCATTTACTAAATTACACATAGAAAATATATTAGCCAAAAATACATGCTCTTGAACAAATGAGGTATTACAAGTTCATAAAATCAAGTTCAGGTTTAGTGGTCAAGGATCAATATTAATTTGCTATGGGAATACATTAGGTTTTCACACTGGCCCATGTGGAAAGCACTGAGTAGAATTTTCCTGCCTGAAATAAAACTGATCTTCCTGAAAAACATGTGTTTCACAACAGTAACCATGACATAGCAATGCAAACTAAAAGAAGAAGGCTTTGAAGAAAATGTTCAGGATAGGGTTGATATAGTAACAGAAACAATATATTTTGATAGGTAATTTCCCCTCATATTTCATAATATTCTTGATAAGAGGCAGCAGAAAGAGGAAGTGATATGTCTACATGTCTAGCTACAAAATTAATTTAATTATCGTAACAAGAGAGTTTCAAGTTATTCATTTGGAAAAAGCTTTTTAGCACAGAGGATAAAAGGAATGGGATGTGTTACTTAGGGACAACATGTCCCTTGTAGCTGGATTTTAAGCAGAAGTAAAAGATGCATCTATTAAGAATGATTAAGGAGTACATAAATTTGTTTTTGCATGGCCAGTGGAAACTATGATTCTGGGTTATAGAATCACAGAATCATAGAATAGTTTGGGTTGGAATGGACCTTAAAGATCATCTAATTCCACACCCCACACCCCCCCTGCAATGGGCAGGAATACCTCCCACTAGATCAGGTTGCCCACAGCTCCATCCAACCTTACCTTCATACTGAAGCCCCATTTTTCATCAATTTATGTGATACAAAACACTACAATGATTGCATATCTAAGCTTCCCTCTACAGCAAGAACAGAATAAGACCAATGTATTCTAAGGCAAAGTATGCAGAACTACCACGAACAAAAACATACTACTTGCTGGTATACTAGTTTGAAATGGCACATCAAGAAGTTACATGTCTTCTGGGTGGAAAAATCTCCAGATGATGAACTTTGGTGTATAACTAATCTGCAGTTGCAAATGAAGTTGTATTACATATAGTGCTTGTAGCTGTCCGATTCTGCACATTTGAAAGACAATTGTTTTCAAAAGCTTTTACAGTAAATCAGCATGTACCATTTAAGCCATTCCATCTCACTTAGACGTGGAAAGGGACCTAACTCATGACTGCCCTTTAGACTCCTTCTAAAGACAACAGACGGAGATAAGTGCTTCTGGAAGATTACTCGAAGCCTGGTGGTTACCCATTGATCTCCACTATCAAAGCAGTCAACAGGAACAGCTGAGCCTAGGTCTTCACTGGTTTTGAATCCCACTCAGAGACTGTAAATTAGTTGTACTCTTTCATATTAAAACATACTTGGAATATTTGTAAGGTATCTCTGAGGCTATCTGAATTGAAGGCTACATTTTAAGACAAATGAGAAATTCTTGCTATGACCTTAAATTATAGGAATGTATCTGGCTTTGGATGTTTAAGGAATCTACTGTGTGTAGAATTAGATGTCTCACTGTTATTGTCCATTGCTAGGGTTTACTCTAAAAAATATTTACGAAATTGTACTCTTCATTGCCCCCCAAGAGGGACTATATAGATAGAGCTTCCTTATTAACTGTATCCTCACATTCAATCAGGCTGGCGAATTTTCCTTTTCAGGTGATTTCAGTTGTTACATAGGAACTTGTTAAATTAAGTGAGAAAAATTATTTAAACTGCACTCAGAAATACTGACAGCTGAGACAGATTAAATGCCAAACTGGAGTTGAAATATTTAATCAATCATAAAGTAGGTTTCTGTGAATCTGGGAAAAAGCAGGAGAGGTAACTACATTCTGTAACAACTACGTATTTGTGTGTTTTTATAACATCCTTCAACCAGTGATCTTAGAGAACTTCCTGACAACTTTCAGAAAGATTTTAGAATACAAAAAAAAAAAAAAAAAAAAAAAAAGAATCAGGGGAATCTAAGAAAAAGAGTTATTTGCTTTCCACTCAATACAGATTTCCTAGAATGTGGTACTTGTTATTTTCTAACCCAGACACATCAGAGACATAGATAATGAATTATTTGGTAGAAATGAAATACAGTTTTAACTACAACTAGGCAAAAAACTTCAGGAAAGAGCCTTCTTTGAATATATGTCACAGACTGCAGTTAGCAAAATAAAATTAATGTCAATGTCACTGCTGAAAGAACAACAATGGAACTTCCTAAGAAGTTAATAAAAAATGAAATCTCACCAGCCTACACTCTGTTTTAAGTTTGGATTTACATATCCAAAACCTACTTATTATTCTTATTATTTGAAGCAGCAGAGTAGTCTGCCTACTTTCCAAGACAATTTTTCTTATATACCTACCTTATTAAATACTCTTCTCCTTAACTTGGTAATCCCTTGGGTCCATCTGTCACGCACCACCCAGCGTTCTTAGAGATACCTTTTCTGGTAAGATAAGAACACTCATCACAATCCAGGCTTAGGGGGAAAAGCACTGAAGCCTATTAACATTCCTGGAAAAAAAAAAAAAAAAAAAAAAAAAAAAAAAAAAAAAAAAAAAACAAAACATGAACGTTTAGATGTGTCAGGACTACTGCTAATTTCATTTGACATGGTGGTGATATTTCCCTTCCATGTAATCATTTTCTGGATAGAAAATTTATTCAGAAATCATTTAGTCCGTTCTTATTGGAGAAGCACTCAAAAGACATAGGTTAGCTGGAGGCTGACTTGAGCTTACCATTAATTACTGTCCAGTCCTGATTTATTTATTTAGTTATTACTTTGGGAGAAGGCAAAGATGATCTGGGCAGCCCAGACACCTGAACCCAGATAATGTCATTAGTTTATAGAACATTGTGCAAAAAAGGGTCCTTTTACTGTGCATAATTATGTCTTGTTAATTCTCAGAGGAAAATGAAGTATTCTGAATCCCAAATGGAGGATGTGGATGGAGGTATTTGACCTGTGGTATTGGCTCCCAATACTCTCAGTGAAGGTAACAGAAATTTGTTTTAAGTAGGCTGGATCATTTTACAGTCACATTTTTTTCTACAGCTAGCGTGTAGGAAAAACAACAACAACAACAACAACAACAACAAAAACACTAAATTAATCTGTGTGTACCCCCTTCAGAACTCCTGAAGCATCAGCCTCTTTCTTTTCCCATTCCCCTGGACAGGTGTGTTTTAGCACAATGCTGTGTGCCATCATGACAGTACATTAACTGTTTTGATTAACACACATTCATCCAAAATATGAAAAGCAGCAATAGGATTTCTTTGCAGTTCTCCATTGGAAATGGTAAAAATATAGTCCATGCTGTTCTATAATGTTGTTTATCCTACTTCACCCCAAAGCAATCACTTATTCCAGCACTGGTTTCATCCCAAATGTGCTAATTATCTTAACCAGCTGGAAGCCAACCCCTCCACACTGTGTGCACACTGAGAGGTCATGCCTGTGGGCCCACGGGTGGAGAAAGAAGCAAGAGAAACAGAGGAGGTGAGGTAAAACCAGTGCCTCACATGTAAATGAGCTTTTTTGGTATACTTTTCTGGCCAAGCCCTGCACCTGCCTGCTGTGAAACCTGCCTCTCTGCTGTGTGAGGTGGCTGAGGAATCATTTGCTACTGAACTTCAGTATGGGCTAACCAGCTCAGACAAAACCAGGTTTGACAAAGTTGGAAGCTGGAGGCCTAGGAGGCCTAGCTGGAGCCTAGGGCCTGGGCAGGGAGTCAGGGTCAACACGACCTGGCCAGACAGGTCTTGGGTTTGAGGGACCCCAGGCTGTGTGTGTGTCAGTGGACCATGAGAAGGGAGTGTGAGGAGGGAGCGGTGCCCACTGGGGAACTTTCCTTGTGGATCCATGCAGTCAGACGTGTGTTTTCTGTGTGTATCTACACCAGACAGAACTCCCTCAAGTCTTCAAGTCAACTAAATTTGGTTTCTTTAGCATGTCTTCTGGGCTGTGACTCCACTAACAGAGGTTTCCACAGTTTCCTTACTTGTAACTGAGTTGCCTGGTCATTGTTATGAAAATGAGCAGTCCACCACTCTTAATAGTTAGACCACTACAAACACTTATTGTAAATACATTACACTGTCATATGTCTAGGTTCTCACCTGTACACAAGAGAAATTACACCTTGACTAAGTTTCATAGCATTAGGTCACTAATTTCAACCTCATTGATGTTGTTATGCCAAGGGGGAAATTGTCTGAAGCATTACTTGGCTGTGAAGAATCAGTTCCTTAAATTACTGAAAGATTTAATTTGCTCGTCTTTATTATATTAGCTCTGGCCATGTTTCGCATTCTCAGTGGTATGTAGTTTGCTGAGGAGAGCTGCAGAAAAAGATGCATGATCTGAATATGTACTTTCATCAGATCATTGTGTAGTAGTCTGGAAACCCATCTGAATTGTTAATTGTCTTTTTTTTATGTGCTGGGCATGTCATGCATTAAATATCTGGCACAGTGTAACTAACAGATGTGGTTTTTAGGTTGCCCACTCTTTCATTAGTTGACTAAGATTAGTTTGAATTATTAATCTTTTTGTAATGCCTATGTATTTTTAGCAAAGAATAAAAAAATATTTCTTTTAACCGAATGCATTTTAATTCTGGATTTATTCATGTTGTGAAAAAAAGTCAGCTTCATTGTGCCTATACAAAGGAGTATCTCCAGAATTTTCAATATATTCATATGAGAGCTGCAATTTCTATTAGGTCTACACAAGAAATAATTCATACCTATGAATAAGGAAGAGATACGTGCAAATACAGCCTTTTCTTCTACTATTTGAAGATTATTTAGTGAAACAAATATCCACAGTTTTGCACCTTGGTCACCACTAGAAAATACAGGGTGTATTTTGTCACGTTGATATCCAAACGTAATGCTTCTGTCTAAGAAGAGCAAAGGCAATCACACTGCTTCCTGCAGCAAAACAAAGAGCACTGGGGGATAGCAGAGAGAAGAAAAGAGTTGCTACTGTGTGCTATAACCCATCTTTCCCCATGTGAGCTGCTCTCTGGCAGCCAGCCTGTCCGTCCTCAGCTGTGTGGTCCAGTGCCATGGACAACACTAAAATGAAGTACGGTGGCTAAGCATGCTGCAGGAGCCGGCACACTCCCCCAGATATCAAATAACCAGAACAAAAACAATTCTGAATCTCCTCCTGTCAAAAAAGGAATTGTGTTTATCTGTCTCACTGGAATATGTTATGCTGTAATGTTTGCAGGGTTCTTTGATATCCCCCAAAAATGGGCTTAATGGAGCTGTAAAGTATAATCATCACCATCATCATTATTTGCCTAAGATGAAGATCTAGTATTAAATATGTGTAAATAGAAAATATTAGCCCTGTTCTTTATGGATAAAATGTTGTACTATATATAGTGTCACCTTCATTTTGCCTTTCTAACACTGCACATATTAGTGGTTAGAGAGAGAGAGGAATTTTTTTAGCACATGTGCACAGTGCCACCCACTGTTCTACAGAAATTTCTCTCTGCTCTGCACTGTGTCTCTTACACTGTCAGGCATCTGCATTCCTTCTTCGTTGTTTGCTCTACCATAGGTATATGTCAACACAAATGGTAATAAATCTCTGATGTGTGTTCACCTCACTTGAGCTATGAGATTAGTGCTTGTGAACACATCCAAGCCAACAATAAATGTTTCAACTATTGTATCCATACACAAATACACAAGTGGGCTGTAGACAGTTTATGGAAAACACATGTCAAATGGTAGTGGCTGCCTATACTCTAAATACATAAAATCTGTTTAATTCCTCTTTTTTTTTTTTTTTTTCCTGAAGGCCCAAATCCTCCCCTCAGCCTGCAGAGGAAGCTGTGGGATGATGCAGAATGTTTCAGGTTTGTGGGAAATAATCAGCTTCATTAGGTATGATCCAAGTGTTTCTGAAGGTAACTGGAGCTTCTATAAACTTGAATTTCCCTCTTACAGAGGGAAAAATGGCTACACAATCACACATTTGTGTTTTTCTTCCAAATATCCTTGTGTGTCAAACATGAGCTATTCAGTATGCAGATACCTTACCTTCTTATCAAATTTTCTCTTCCTCTTAATGCGTGAAACCATAAAACTTTTCTCTTCTGTGGGGTGGAAGGCTCATGTACACTACAACTATTAGGAGAGAACTGTTGCTTGGTATCCTTGTTTCTTTGGACAGCATCAGAAAAATATACCCATTTTAACTTGCCAAAGAAAGTAATTTATTCAGCAAATAGTTTCCCTCCAGAGCAAGTTTGGCAAAAACCAACACCAAACTACATGATTAAAGAAAAATTAAAATGTTCTCCCACTCCTCCCCTAAGCAATCAGCTAAAGGTTGTCTAGACAAACAGTTTGGTTTTCTCATGATTTGGCTCTCTCACTTCAGTTCATCTATGCACAGGGAAATTATTCACTTAAGGGTGAACCTGTTAAACTGGAGAGAAAGCATTAAGAGAAATTAAAAACAAGAACAACAACAAAATGGAATAAAATATTGGAGAAATAATTTCCATTTTCAAAAATATCCTTAGCACCTAATGCTGTGAGAACCTATGAGTAAACAAGTCTAACAAGACCCTGTCACATGTTGTGATTTTATGGAAACCATTGCTACAAACAGAATGCATATAAGTAAATTTAATTTAGAATGTAATCTCAGATTCTCTATGTACTCTGGTGTGAGAATTTTATGTGAGAATTTTACCCAAAGCCCTCTGCAACTGCTAAGAATTAAAATACCGCTAATGAAACTTCAGTAGTAGAAAAATTATGACTAAGGCTAAGGTATGCATAAACTCCATTAGTCTGAGAATTTTTAACCTCATCAGCAACATAGGCTTGTCAGCAATAAGGATGAGGAATTCTCAAGATTTTACATAAGCAAATAACTGGGAAGACAAGAGCTTGTCTAGAGAGTCCTAAGAACAAAGGAGGATGGACATAAGAAGATAGGACAATACTTGTCTTAGTTTGAAAGCACAGTAAGTGAAAAGGAGGAAAATCTGCTTATTTGTTCTTGGAAATGTCCACTGTTAAAGAAAATATCCCAAGGAAATGGAACACATGAAGCTCTCTGAAGTTTCCTAATGTTTATTACTAATCCTTTGAGTAATTCTATTTGAATTATAGTGCATTAAAAAAATATTTTATTGCCAGTAACCATAGCTTGAATAACATAAACTTGGCTATGACTACAGAAATCCTTATTTGGTAAGGCAAGAAAATGTCTTTCTTGCATTTGCAATTTCATATGCATCTAGACAGGTGTCTGCAAATGCAGATAAATGCTTCATTGTACTTTCAAAAATGCTTATCGCTGAAGCCCACTGATTCTAAAAATCACATTATTAGCATATATTATTTTTGCCAATGCATTTCCATTCCAGGACACAACTACATAGGACAGACATACACTGCTCTACTAGTAACAGAGCAGCAATTTATAAAATATTGATTAGAGTCAAAGGCAATAAATTAATTGACAATATCGGTTTATAACACAGAATATTCTTTACAGGTAATAATATCACTATAGTACTAGTGCATGACCAAGACAGCATCAGATGACATGCTGTGACATGCTGAGATAGGTCTAAAAAGTTGCAAAAGTAAGAGACAGACTGTGGAATTGCTCACACATAATTATGAGACATCACATCAGGAGACAATTCTGAGATTACATTTTTAGACACTGTAAATGGAGCAGCTAGGCTGAGAAGACAGCAAAAAAGAAGTGATACCATTCCCAACAAGTTCTAAAGGAAATCAATTCACTGCCATGTGTAACCATGTGCTTAAAACTGTCTCAGTATCTAGTGCAGAAAGTGGTAAACACAATGACAACATTTTAAAAGGGCTCTCAGAACTCCAGAGAAGTAAATCTGAAATCATACAAAGCAAATTCTTGGAAAGTATAATGAACAGTAGAATTCGTTAGTAGACGTGTGGATGAAGATATCTTAAGGAAGAATCAACATATGTTTGTAAAGAGAAGCCATATCTCACAAATCAGTTGGAGAAAATCCATTTGGTATAATGTGCTTGAATCCTGAGAAAGCATTCAACAGGGTTGTTCACCAAAGCCAGTCACAGACAACAAGCTGCCATGAAGTAAGATGGAAGTCCTTGTATGAATAAAGATCTTTTTTCAAGCTAGGAAACAAAGTCAAACAAAAATAAGAATTGCATACTATTTTTTTCAGGCTTGGACTATTCAACACATGGAAAACAGAAAAAATATAATAAAGTAACACAGTTTTCTTATGTCAGCAAGCTATTCAGGGACAGAAAAGGAACTGCCCAATGGGTCAGGTTGAGGAAATAACAGAAGGATCTCATAGTGGTAAGCAATACAATGACATATGAAAGTCAATCGAGATCAAATAAACTAATGCAAACTGGAAGAAACAAACAAACAAACAAACAAACAAACAACAACAACAACAAAAAACTCACAGTCTTACCTTACATTTACATTGTAGGAGTATAGGATTCTGAATTAGATATTATCACCCAAGAGAGACATCTTGGTATTTTAACAGTACTTATGAAAACATGAGCTCAGTAGAGGTCAAAAGCCACAGAGAATCTTAAAAAGTGTAAAAAAGAGAAATAAGAGAAAAAAGAGAAAATAGAGCAGATCATTATAATTCCAAGGTGAATCCCTGATGGGGCATCTTCTGCTGTTTTGGTCCCTTCCCACTCTACATTTCTAAAGGGATAAAACAGAACTAGAGAAAGTTAAAAAGGATGATGGAGAATGAAGAATGAGAAGTTCAACTGTTCCTGCGGATGATATAATCCATACTCTAGTTTCTTAAAATTCGTTACAGATGCCTAAATTCTAATCTGTAAGGACACCCTAAGGTGTCATTTTACGTGAGGTCCTAAATCAAATGAGAAGGAAATGTCATGGATTCCATAATTCTACTGGAGGACTCCATCTTCAATAGGCCATTAAGAGATATAACATTAATCAGTCATCTCCCAGAAGAACGTGCGTCCTTCAGTCCCTCAGAATGAAATTAATCCACTTCCCAAATACAATATGAGAATGACAGCATAACTCCATATACCACCTTAGCATCACAGCTCCTAAGTTTTCCTGTGTGTCTATCTTTTCAAAGTATATGTAAACCTCTAAGTTACTCAAAAAAAATCTATATAAATTGTATAATGTAACAGCAGGTGGCACTGCCACGTCAAAACCGGTACAATCAACTCACGTTCGTATTTAATCAGATTTTATTCATAGATAATGAAATGGAAATGTGAGTGGCATGTAAATTTGTACAGAATAATTAAATATGATTTGCTAAATAGTCTTTTTTATCTTTGATTAACCATTTGAGTCTTGCAATGTTCTAGTCCTGGATTTGAACTATTACATTTGCCAGTACATTTGCTCTGATTTCTTTTGCTGTGTTCAGCCACCCCAGTTTTACATCCCCAATACAAATAGGCCAAAGCATGCATAACTATTTCTTCTAAAACTATTCATCCTAGCTTATCTTAGAAGATAACAAAACAGAAATTTCCTCAACTTCCACATACATCACAAATGCACAACAAATGCTTAACAACATAGGAAAAACAGCTTTTACTCTTTCTTAAAAGCAATAGATCATTACTGAAAGACTTACCAAGTGTCTGGAAATAATCGGACACAGTGAATGAGGAACTTTAGCCCGGACTTTTTGAATCACTACACTCATATTTGTTCATATTCATGCTTCCGGTTTGTTATCTATGAAGTAGTTTTGAATGGTTCTGTCCTTTACATTTGTAATGCAAGCTGATGTGTTTCCTAAGTTCCTTATTCCCATACTGAGACCAAACTTCCAAACACTTACTCACCGGTCCATATGACTGATAAGCTAAGTACGGATTATCATTATGAAGTCTAAGCAAACTACCAGAAGAATAACCATCCGCTTAACTGCATCTTCCTCTATGCCATGCAAAAGTTTTCAATTTCCATTAATCATAAGCATGAAACAGAGGATGCTATATCAGTCTGTAAATCTTACTCTCTTGTGCCGTCACCACAGAGCGGGATACCACCTCCTCCACTGAGAAGCACCATGCAAACACAACACTGGGCTGCAACTAGGATACTGAGGAGTGCCAGGCAACCTAAGCCAAAATGCACTTCTTCAACTCAACATGATATTTTGTAAAGTCTTAAAGGGTCACTGAAATTTTTCAAAATAGAAAGCCCAGGGCAAGCCATATCACTTGCACTCTTTCTCCTCTTTGAAGCAACAATTTGACATATGGCCAGTGACAGGGAAGCAGCTGAAGAAGCTTGTCTACCATCCTAACCCTGTACCACTCCAGCCTAGCTCCAGTGAGGCCAGAAATGGATAAACTACTAACCTAAAATATTCAAATCCCATGAGATCTTTTAAGTCTTTGTCACTCTCACTTTGGTGGCTGGTAAAATTAGCAGATTATTCTGGGAATATGGTGGTTTTATCCAGCTGGGCATCTACGCTCCACCACAACCTATCTATCACTCCCCCTTCTCAAATGGAAGGGGAGAGAAAATACAATGAAAAGGGCTCAAGGGTTGAGATAAGGACAGGGAGATCACACACCAATTACTGTCACAGGCAAAACAGACTCAGCATAGGGAGATTAAAATAATTTATTGCCTGTTATTAACAGTGAGAAACTAAAACCAAACTAAAACCACCTTTCCCCACACCCACCCTATTCTACCTCCTTCCCCTGAGCAGGACAGGGGGATGGGGGCTGCGTTCAGTCCCTGATGCTTCGTCTCCACTGCTCCTTCACAGTCCCTCTCTGCCTCTGCTCCCCATGGGGTCCCTCCCACAGGATGCCGTCCTTCCTGAACTGAGCCTGCGGGGACTGCCCACAGGCAGCAGCTCTTCAGGAACTGCACCCACATGGCTCCATAACACAGGATCCATCCATCAGGAGCAAACTGCTCCAGCACGGGTTCCCCACGGGTGGGCGGCAGCTCCCCCCAGACCCCCTGCTCCTGTGTGAGCTCCTCTCCATGGGCTGCAGCTCTGGCCCGGGGCCTGCTCCTGCAGGGGCTCTCCATGGGCCGCAGCCTCCTCCAGGCCACATCCACCTGCTCCACCGGGGGCTCCTCCATGGGGTGCAGCATGGAGATCTGCTCCATGTGGGACCCATGGGCTGCAGGGGGACAGCCTGCTCCACAGGCCGCAGGATAACTGCTGCTGCGTGCCTGGAGCACCTCCTGCCCCCCTGCTGCATGGACCTTGGGGTCTGCAGGGCTGGTTCTCACTCCTCTCTCCCAGCTGCTGTTGCACAGCAGGTTTTTTGTTTTGTTTTGTTTTGTTTTGTTTTGTTTTTCCCTCTTTCTTCAAACTGGTCTCCAAGCACCCAACTAGTATCACTCACTGTCTCAGCTCTGGGTGGTGGCGGGTCCCTTTGGAGCAAGCTGCAAGTGGCCCTTATCTCATATGGGGCAGATGCTGGGCTCTGCTCACAGAGGCCACCCCTGCAGCCCCCCTGCTACCAAAAACTTGACATGTAAACCCAATAGAGGGAGTTACTGAAAAACCCTTTAAAGACAATGCAGTCATCAGTCAAAAACAACACAGGTTCATGAAGGCAAAGTCATGCCTTACCTACTTAATATCCTTTTATGAAAAGGTTTCCCACTTAGTGGACAAGGGGAAGGCAGTGGATGGGTTTTGATGGGGATTTTGTCAAAGCTTTTGATATTCTCTCTCAGTATCCTTCTGGAAAAAATGTCCAGCATACAACTAGACATATTTGGCTGAAAGGTAAGGCTCAAAGAGTTGTAGTAAATGTAGTAAAATCAGGCTGGTGATCACTAGTGTTCCCCAGGATTCAGTTTTAAGGCCAGTTATCTTCAAAGATTTTATCATTGACCTAGACATAGGAGTTGAGTGCACACTGAACATATGAATAAAAAATAAAAAAATAATACATAATAGAAAAAAAATAATAATTTAAAAAAAAATAATAGATTATAAATTATAATATATAATAAATATTAAATCAGAAGAATAATAAATTGGAAGAATAATAAATTGGAAGAATAATAAATAATAATTTGGAAGAATAATAATATGGAAGAATAATAAATGGTAAGGAGACATCAATTCCTTTAAAGGTAGAGAGGCCCTACAGAGAGATCTTGACAGGTAAGAATGCCAGACAACCATCAACCATAAGAAATTTATTAAGAACAAATGTTAAATTCTGTACCCAGGGTGATGAAATCTTGGATGTACATACAGACCGGGGGACAAGTGGCTGTAGAGAAGCCCTGCAGAGAGAGATCTGGGGGCTTTGGTTGATGAGTCAATATGAGTTAACATATGTGCCCGGGCAGCAAAAAGAGCCAACTGCATCCTGGGGAGCATTATGAATAGTAAAGCTAGCTAGTTGAAAGAAGAAATTGCCTCTCCATACTGAGCACTGGTGCAGCCTCACCTTGGGTATCATAAAATCATAGAATCATAGAGTGGTTTGGGTTGGAATGGACCTTAAAGATCACCCAGTTCCAACCCCCTGCCATGGGCAGGGATGCCACCTACTAGATCAGGTTTCCCAAAGCATCCAACCTGGCCTTGAACATCTGCAGGTGTGGGGCATCCACATCTCCCTAGGGCAATCTGTTCCAATGCCTCACCACCCTCTGAGAGGAGAATTTCCTCTTAATCTCTAATCTAACTGTTTCCTCTTTTAGTTTAAAACCATTACCCCTAGTCCTATCCCTATCTGGCTGTGTAAATGTAAGTCACTCACCTTCTTTTCTATAATCCCCCTTTAAGTTCTGAAAGGCTGCAATGAGGTCTACCTGGAGCCTTCTCTTCTCCTGACTGAACAGCCCCAGCTCTCTCAGACTTTCTTCATAGGTGCTCCAGCCCCCTGATCATCTTCATGGACCTCCTCTGGACCCATTCTAATATATCCACATCCACCTTGTGTTGGAGGCCCCAAACCTGGATGCAGAACTCCAGGTGGGGCCTCATGAGGGCAAAGCAGAGGGGAACAATCACCTCCCTCAACCTGCTGACTACTACTCTGTTGATGCAGCCCAGGATGCAGTTGGCCTTCTCATGTCAGGCCTTTCATCCACCAGAACCCCCATGTCCTTCTCCACAGGGCTGCTATCAGTGAGATCTTCTCCCAGTCTGTACTCATGTCTGGGATTGCCCTGAGCCAGGTGCAGCACCTTGCACTTGGCCCTGTTGAACCTCATTAGGTTCACATGGGCCCCCTTCTTCAGCTTACCCAGGTCCCTTTGGATGGCATCCCTTCCTTCTGTTTTTATCAACTGCACCACTCAGCTTGGTGTTGTCTGCAAATTTGCTGAGGATGCACTCGAACCCACTGTCTATATCACTGATAAAGACATTAAACAGTACTGGTACCAGGACAGACCACTGTGGGACACCACTAGTCACTGGCTTCCACCTGGACATAGAGCCATCAGCCTGGTGTGAGTACTGTGTGCAGTTTTGGGGTACAAAATATAAGAAGGATATAAAATATTAGAATGTGTCCAAAGGAGAACAACAAATATGGTGAAAGGACTAGAAGCCTTTATTTATGACTACTAGCTGAAGATACTCATTTTGTTCAGCTTGATGGAGAAAGTGGGGAATAAATTAGGTGTGTTACCTGAATGTTCCCATGCAGTGCCAAACATTTAATGCTATCTGAGTTTCATACATAACTCTTACTGAAACAAAAGGCGTGACACTCTTCCATCAGGAAGATTACTTCTTGTCCCTGCATGCCTCAGAACTAGGCTTAGCTCTCAGCAGCAGCAGCAGAATCTAGATTTGCCATTGTCATGGCATGACACATGGAATGACCTGCAGCAAAATGAACTCGAGCAGGGCGGTTGGACCAGGTGACCTCTGTGATTCTAAGTTTATTTGAAGTTTGTTTAATTGAGATTTGTTAAATGAAATGAATAGATATTATTGGCCTGTTTATGAACAGGTAACCTTTGGAATCCTTTTTAAGTGGTTTAATTTATTTCCCTTGGCTCTCTCTGTATTATCCCTCCTCCCTGTGTACTACACAGTGTCTAGAGGGACACTGCTTCATCTTACTTATGCTGCTGAGACCTGTAGCCCACAGCTACAGACCCATGTTCTTTATCTTCTTTTAGTAATGGTCAACATGCTTTCTAGTGCTTTCAGAACCTGATTTGTACTAAACCTCCTGTCAGAAGGAGGAGGTGAAGGACTACAGAGAAAACCCAGAAAGACAAACCTTCAAGATGAATTCTTTAAATTCCTTAAAATGTCACTTCATGTGATTTCAGGAGTTCAGAGTTTAGAATATGTTCCAAGGTATTCTGCTGCCACAGAAAGAAAAATCATAGTTTAAAAAAAAAAAAAGTCATTTTTTACAATTTAAAATTAATCTAAATTAAAATCTATCTCACACTGTTCTAAATTCTTCAAAGGGTGTATGAACTATGAACTGTTTGGGTGGAACAGCAGGAATAATTTGGTTCTATCACCAAGACCTTTCCTTCAAGTATTAGCAAGCCATGTTCCCAGATGTATAAAAGCCATGCCTCAAGCCAAAGAAGATTATTCTAATTTATTCCAACTTGTTTCAATTTATTCCAACCAAAAATCAGGCCCAATACTTTAAACTTGCTTATACTACTTTGTGTCCCAATTATATGTCACTGCATTGATTACGGTATAAGTACCTAGTTAAGTGATGTATTTTACATGTTAGCATATTTTTCTCTTTGACAGTTTTGGAAAACACATCAATATTCTTTCTCCCTTCCATGGTCCAAAAATTGTATTGCTTTGATGCTCTATTTACTCTGAATCGTATCACAATGCTAAAACCGTTGAGGGCTATAACTAATCTTGTAACACATGACATCAAGCCATTGAGCCTGATTGATTCTGATTTTAATTTCACTTCCACCAGTAATCTTAACATAAAGCTTTGATGAAGTTAAGAATTACCAAGATCTTTAACTGGAGAAACAGACTACATAGTCTAGAAAAAATGAGCATTTGCTTATAACTCTTCTGGTGTGCTGTATTGTAAGAATTCATTAATCATTCACTAGGTGGGGCTGGTACCTCACAACCAAAAAAAAAAAAGGACTGAAAATAAATAGAAAGGAATTGCTTTAGCAAAAGTAATGCTTTCATTTCAAGGAAAAACTTTGGGTAGGTTAGAATTAATATTAGCCTTAGATGAGATCTTTTCTTTCAGACTCGACTTTCTATATTTGAAATTTTATTCATTTAACTATACACTGTTTGAATTACTATAATACAGACATTTTAGGCTTAGCTCACCTTTTTAAGTGAAGGTATCTGTTGCCACTTAATATTTCTGAGGGTGCATGCATAATGCAAAAACTGTAAAGGATCCATGCTTCCCTGAGGAAGCAAGGAGGCTAAGCAGCAGGTGCTTGTTTGCATATGTAAGGAGATGCCTACAGTTGGGCAACTCGCTTGGTCATTTCCAGATCAATTCCATCAGTCATCTATCCTGTCTGTTATCCTCTATCTAACAGAATCAAGACCAACCCACAGTACAGGAATATTACAGTCAGTGGAATCATCAAGGGACAGAGGAAAAAAATTAATGCAAGAGTACTGAGTCCATATTTCAGAAGGCCCCAACCATATTATTGATCCAAGCAGACCACTTGTGACATTTGATTTTTCTATGCCTTGCTCACTGTAAAGCCCTGGCTGTAATCAAATCACTAAGACTTCTCTACAGGAATCAATAATGCTAAGATTTTATCTCTTCTTTAGGGAGACAAGTTGCTTACTTCCCTCCCTTTCTTCCACTCCAAAGCAGTTATAAAGAACTCCATCTCTGCAGGTTGTCAGGATAAGACATCTATGAGTGGAACCTTCAGCAGCTAATTTCTCAGCAACATAAGAGGTCTCCAGGAAGAGTTCTATACACAGCTTTCTCCTGAGAGTGCCAGCTCATATGTCACAAAAGGGTATCCTACAGAGAAGCCCCCAGACTTTGTCTCCTTTTCTGACTACTTGTCTTAGTCTCTGCTGTGAGGTTCAGGGCTAGACTGTCATCTCCTTCAAATCTGTATGCAAGGACAAACAAGGCAAGATATTTGCTTCAACTGGTACAAAACTAGCCAAAAATAAGAACAGACCTGTGGAATTCTTGTAACAGTGAGTTTTCCTCTATGTGTTTCATTTTTATATATGTTTAACTTCCGGTCTGATACAGACACAGGTAGGTAACATGGCAAAAAGCAGCTGACCTGAAAATGATGGGTCAAGTGTGGGAAAACAAACGTAGGAAAAACTGATTTAAGAATGATCTTTTCCCTACCTATCCAGACAACAAACCCTCTTCTGAACCGTTTAAAAGTTGGTTTGGAAAATAAGTAGAGAGACCCTTTTAAAAAAGTAACATAAAACATCATAAATCTAGGCCAGAGAAAAGAATTGCTATAAATCACTTTCCAGAATAAAAAGCTTTGTCTCAGATTTAGCTAATGATGCCCAATCTAAGTAGTCCAACCTGGCAGTTACAATTAAGCCACATACCCCAGCTAGGGACATGAAACAGCAATAATTGTGAAGTAAATAAGGAGGAGAGGTTTCTCTCACACAAAGGCAAACTCTAACCCAGAGCAACTTAAAGGGGCTGGCAGTTATGTGTTCCTCAAAGCAGTAGGCTCAGATGAATGAATGGAGCCCTGAGTCACTGAGGTTCTAGAAATAATTAAAAATAGCAGCAAGAAAGAGGCAGGAAAGACTTGATTTATATAGTTCAGTATAATTATTAAATGTGATGATCGCAGAACAAAAATGGGAAGGGAAGGGAAGGGAAGGGAAGGGAAGGGAAGGGAAGGGAAGGGAAGGGAAGGGAAGGGAAGGGAAGGGAAGGGAAGGGAAGGGAAGGGAAGGGAAGGGAAGGGAAGGGAAGGGAAGGGAAGGGAAGGGAAGGGAAGGGAAGGGAAGGGAAGGGAAGGGAAGGGAAGGGAAGGGAAGGGAAGGGAAGGGAAGGGAAGGGAAGGGAAGGGATCCAGAAACTGACAGGGTGCAACCATTGGCTAATTTTAATTTTTTCAAGCAGGAGGGGAATCAAGTGAAAATAAAATAAAAACTAAACACGACAGAATACATTAACATGATATCTGTTCCACAATGCGCTAGTTAAATCTAGTTAAAACTGATGAAGTCTATCAAAAGAATTTTGCTAGCCATGTGAATAGAATTTAAAATAAATAAAATCAAGGTAAGATTACTGGGATTGTGCTTTCTGGCAAGCAACAATACTGTATAGAGAAGGATCTTTCATAGAATCTATGAATTCACAGAGAATTCATGTCTCAGTAACCTATGCTCGATATTTCTGCTGTTTACTTTTAAAACTCTTTAATCATTAACAAAAAATGATCATACTATGAAGGATCAAGTAAGACATTAAGAAAGGTACATATGTTTAATTATGCTTTGAAAAGACAAAACAAAATGATTTTTTTACAGAATCACAAAGCAATCTTTCATCAAGCTTGCAATCTATTTGATTAGGATTATTATATATGTACAGTTACAGAAAATTGCATGCATGTGCTTGATCTTAAGGTTTCTCTCTAAAATTACTGGGATTATTTGCATGTTAAAGTTATGCACTTTTTTCCTTGATGAGAAGTTTTAGAACATTCTTTGAGGGAGGCACTTCAGTCAGGGATTTTTTCACTGAGTCAGAAGCTGGGAGCTATCAAGGGCAGCAGCATGAATAAGGCAAATGGAAATCAAGAGTGGCAAGGAAAGAAATTATGGATAAAAAGCAGTAGTGTAGGAAAGGGAAGAAAACAACATGGCCAGAAGTATTACAGGCTTCCTATAATTCCTTTTAGGCAAAACCTCAATACAGCACAGAGTCATTCTGGTTACTAAAGAGTAGATTTGGACATTAGAATTAGATTCCCCTCTCTTTTTTGATTCTGATCCCCTTTCAGATGTCAAGATGACTTTATTCTTTTATGGTTACTTATGGTTATTTATGGCTTTATTGTGACTTAAGAATATCACAGATATAACATAAATTATCACTAATGGTATTACAGTAGTGTCCAGAGGTAGAATGCAACTGCATTTTTCCTAGGTGAGCTGAAGGTTTAACATTAAATGCTCTAAATTCAAACCTTAGTTTAAGACACAGAAGGAAGAAGAGAAGTAAGTAGAAAGCTTTCCTCTCTACAGCTCAAGCAGACAAAGTCTGTGGCTAATCCCGAAATACTTGGAAACTGAAAGAAAGTCACTTACTGATTAAAATGCACATTTAACCAGGAAGTATAGAGAGGGAGGGAGAGGAGAGGGATGGAATGGAAAGAGGAAAGGGAAGCGAAAGAGGGAAGGGAAGGGAAGGGAAGGGAAGGGAAGGGAAGGGAAGGGAAGGGAAGGGAAGGGAAGGGAAGGGAAGGGAAGGGAAGGGAAGGGAAGGGAAGGGAAGGGAAGGGAAGGGAAGGGAAGGGAAGGGAAGGGAAGGGAAGGGAAGGGAAGGGAAGGGAAGGGAAGGGAAGGGAAGGGAAGGAACCTAGAAACTGACAAAACCCTTAGGCTTCAAAATCCTAAAAGTCAGAATCAAGTGAAGAATTAGATGGTGTTGCAAAATTTCCTTGGAAACTGTCAGTGGAACCCAAAGCTTGAGCATTGAACCATTTAGGACTATAGTCTGTGAATTTACTGCTAGCAGTATCTAAGGAAACATCTTGGATTCTGATAGATTATGAATTCTTTCTTATTTGTGAAAATTACATGCTTGATCAAATCTATACCAAGTCTCATGCAGTCTGAAGAAAGGAGTGAAATCCATAAGCACACCCATCACCACGCCTAGGAAACTCTGTCTGACAATAAAAAAGGACTTACAAAAACTGGAGACATTAAACAGATTTTTTCTGACAGGCTCATACCCATAAACATACACCTACTGACATCTATAAAAGCATTGCCTGCTGGAGTTTTAATAAGTGAAAACCAAAATTATTGACAGTGAAGCAATTGCAATTGGAATACTGTATTCAAGGGGAATCAATACTACTATACAAGTTTTATAGACATTTGAGGTAATTACATTCATACATTTGCTTATATACCATTATTTCTTCTTGTTACATGTAATCAACCAAAACCAGAAGTTACTAATGCTGTGGGAATCATCTGTGAGATGATTTATTCCTCCCAGTAAAACCTGCAAGACATGATAAAGTAGGTTTATTTTTCAGATATTAAACAGAAATTGTTTCCTTATTACTGTTCAAATGTAGTAAGATGTGACCAGGTCATTTAGAATCCAGTCTCCTCTAACAACAAAATGTCATGAAACATCATCAGTCCTCATGCCTACAGTTGTATCATATCATAGAATGGCTTCGGTTGGAAGGGACCCTAAAAACTATTTAGTCCATGTCATGTGTGCAGGTCCCAGTGTATGAAACACAGTTACTATTCCAGTGAGTAGTATTCAGGTCACATTGTTCACCTAGTTGTAAACCATGGAAAATGTATTATGACTAGCTAAAGAAGCCCTATTTATGCAAATGTGGTAGGCTAAAATTGAGAAATAAGGACTGTTTCTGCCCATGGAAGTTTTCTCAGAATTGCATTCCCAAAGCTCTCCAGTGGACCTGGACTCCACCTCCAGACACCGATAAATTCCAGTACATGGGCTAAGAAGTCAACAAACAAAACTCTCCCTTCTCTGCAGCCATAACCAGAAATAAATGTCTCTCCCAAGAAGTTCAACACTTTGTCATGCACTCCTATATGATCTAGATTACTCTAAGACATTCAGCCACTTTGAAGCTTGAGATGTCTGGTGTAAACAGCTTAATTCCACAGGGCAGCAATTAACTGGCATCGTTTAATCATAATGGGACCTATCTGTTTCATAGTGATGTTGAGAGGACTAATCAACTATTTCATTTCTAAAATTCTTTGCAACATCCACAACAAATGATGTTATTTCAAAAGTACAAAATATATACCTTGTTACAAGAATTTGCATAATACACTGGTAATAAATGTTTGTGTTGATAAACAAGTACTAATAACTGAACTGACTTAAGTGGTAAAGAAGTATTCTGTTTTTACCAAAACATAAACAAATACAAAATTAAAAAAAAAAAAAAAAAGTCAGATTCATCTGATAAACCACAGGTATCTACAATGCTGAATCAGGGGAGATGAATGGAGACATGTGTGTGATTCATCCCATCCTAACACAGAGGTGTATAAAACTAATGAATTGCTCCTCATAGACAGACAGAGTGGGTCAATTATGCTGACAGTCACATACACAGGAAGTCAATTTACACATAACAGCCACTTAAGAACCACAACTCCTTACAAAATGAATTCCTCTTACTACAGTGATATATGTCAGATTTGCCAACTTTGTAAATTTAAAGGCTGTTAAATTACTTTTAATGAACGAAGAGACAGTGAACGGTCACTTTACATACTATACCACATAAGTTTCCTTTGCATTATTAATTGAAGAAAATTATTCGATACTTAAAATGTAAACTGCAGTATTGTGGGGGAAAAGGAACCCCACTTAAAGTCAGCAGAGAATGTCAGCAGAGATGAAGTTGCCAGAACATGTTTCTCTTTTGCACTGTATGAAATCATCTAAAGTTATTTCCATGATGATGATTTTGCTGTAAAAAGACATGCCTGTTCTGGTTCTCCTGCTTGTTATACAAAGCTTGGCTATTATGCCTGTCAGAACTGTAGATGGAATTGTCAAGTACCCAGACAGATGGATTGGATCTTTTTCTTTTAGTAAGGATATGTAAGTTATTACAATGTACAAGCTTTCTGAATGGCTTAATAAATATTTTAAATTTGCCAGAGGTTACTGCAATGTCTACACTTTCCTAGTGTTATACAGATTCTTAAGAAGCAGTGGTTAGTTTTACATAAAATAGATATTTTCCATCCTAACAGTTGTTCAACGATTGATAATGATTTATTAAATAAACTAATATTTTAATAGGAAGGAACTGATTACATCATTTTAAAATATATTCTTGCTGTTAGCTGTTACAATTTCCATCCTTTTATAAGTGGGAAAAATAAATGAAAAATTAAATTTTATGGAAAAAGGTTCATTTTGTTATCCAGTATTCTACCAGAAGACCATGATGTGTTGCATAACGCAATTAATGTTCACAGATTCAGGGGCCAATTTCTTTGAAGGCTATGGGTTTCATTACATGAGAGGTGTTCAAAGTTTAAAAGAGCATTGCCCCCACCTCAGTGTTGTTGCTGAGCATGATGTTATATGGCATGGAATACCTCTTTGGTCAGTTTGGGTCAGCTGTCTAGGCTATGTTACCAGCCTCCAGCCTCTCGCCCACCAATACCCTATTTCCTGCAGAGTGGAAAACAGAGAAGGCCTTGATGCTAAGAACTGTGGAGCAACAGCTAAAACATTGGTGTGTTATCAAAACTGTTTTGGTCACTTACCTAATACACAGCACTACACAGACTTCTGTGAAGAAAATTAACTCTATCTCAGCCAGACTCATTACACTTTGCTTCCTTTATAAATAAATGGAACATCTTGAGAAAATGTCAAAAACATGTTGAAAATATGTTGTTACCATAAATGATGTCAAGTTATGTATGAGAATGTAGCAACTGTCCAAGGAGAAGCATCTGGATTTGAACAGAGAGCATTGATGTTGGTTTGAAATTCCTGATGGAAGGTCTCTCCCTACCAATTATTCAACCACCTCTCTTTCATTTCTGCTCTGTTTTGAACAGTGTGAATTTTCTTTCATCTAGAACTTAATGAGAAACTTTTTTTCCTGTTGGGCAGTGGGACAGAGGGATAGCACAAATGCACATAGAACATAAGTATCAGAAAAAAAGACATAAACTAAAACAAAGGTCTTACTTTGATGAGTTACATTTTGTGGGAAGGGCAATAAAAAAGATTGTAAAGCAGGCTTTGAGAGAGAAGAATTTAAAGTATATTTACTGCTTCATGTAGAAATTGCAGGGCATATAGCTTGAGCAGGAAAGGTGATAAATCTGTCATGAGAACAGCTAACAAGTCAAGCACTGATGCATCATTAGTAATGATTTACAGAAGCAGCAATGAAATTATGCCTGACCTGTGAGATCTGGAAAAATTCAGCTTCTCTAGTCTATGTGTGAATCCTAAACTTGCCCAAAGACCGTACTGATGTATCTCCTATTCAATCACATTTTTGTTTCTTTGCAAAGGATATGCAAGATAGATAGGATCCATAAGATGGCCCAACCAGGTTTTTGCATTGTTGACCAGAAACCACCAGCCTCAAGCTGTGCTGTAAGCTAAGCACTTGCAGCTCAGATTACATACAGACAGAGAAATAGCTCAGGTAACAAGGTGTGTACGGTCTTGAAGGAAGGCAAAAGCTTGTGTGGTAAATTAGCACAGCAGAAAGAAGCAAAGAAACATAAACAATAAAAAGCAGTCATTGGAACAGGCCACATGAAAGTATGAATAAAACACAGATTTAAAGGCTGGGAAGTTTATCTGAAATGTTAGCAGAAAGGAACTGTCATTTGCCAAACTAGAAGATGATAATCTAATAATCTGAAGGACAAGCAATTTCAAGTTTATTTAAAGTGTGGACCAGAAGCTTTGCTAGTTGGCTGATCAAGCAGTGAACTTAGCTGCCAAACAAAACAAGCAATTCTGGGCAGAAACTGTACATACTTCATTGCATGCATTTAATATCCAAAAACGTAGTCTCTTTTGGTGAAGATAGAAAAGGGTTTTCTGTACAAAAGTTGTTCCTGTCTCTGATAACATAGATTTGAATAGCAGCTTGTTTTAAATCTCATCCTGTGCTGAATGACTTCACTCTAATCTATTTTATGATTCCTTTCAAAAAAGGCATTATTTTGGATACTAACATATTGGAGCTTTCCCTCAGAGAAACAAGCCATGGCCCTATTTAAAGAAAAGTATTTTTCCTTTTGATATTTGTATGTAATCATCCTTGGCATTCCTGAGTTGCACCTGTTCAGTGACAGGAGAAAGAAGTAATAGCTTGTAAAAAATGCATTAGGTAGGTCAACAGTCAGGTCTGATTGCCTGTCTGTTATTCATCTCTAAGGACTTTGGGACATTTGTCATGATAAAATTCATATTAATCCCCTTTCCCAATCTACTAAAAATGAAAGCAGCATAATTTAGCCCAGCATTATATACACTGTTTCCTAATCTCAGTTTTATATATTAAAGCCCATTTCCATTACATTTTCAGTAGGAAACATCAGCCACGTGCCTGCCAATGCAGTTGGTGTATGTAAAGTTAGCCCTTACTTTGAAAATAAAACTGCTCATGTGTGTAGGTTGCTCTACAGAACTACCTCCCCAGCTACTCTTTTTTTACTTCCTACCACATTGTAAAAGGCAAGAAAATAAATAGGGTCTGAAAGTGGGTAGTGTTCAAAGATACTGAAAACAGCTTTCTTAACTTAGCCTTGGTTACCTACTCCCTTAAACTGTTTTCACACAATGTGGACTGAGCTGCGTGTCGTCTTCTGATCTATGCAGCTAGCTCAGAGAAAGTGAGATCTGGCTCGTTTTGGCTGTACCATTTCCACAAGAAAAGCAGAATATCCCTGTAGGGAATAAATCTGTTCTAATAAGCTCTTATTTCACTTGCCAAAGGAAACAGAAGAGAGTTGCCTAGAGAAAATCCAGGTTTCATTTCTTCTCCCCTGTTACTGTTAGACTGAGGTTACAGCAGTTCCTAGGGTAGATGAAAGACTGGCAGGCTTCAGATAACTAGATTGTAGAGGAACTGCAACTACTCCCTAAAAGCACTGCTTCATACTAACCAAAGGGCATGATTAAGCAGAGGATCTAGCCAGTACCACTGTTATGGTAAGGAAGTCACCCTTGATCGATGTCAAGGGATTGAGTTTATGATACAAATTATATCTAGTGTTGAATGTAATGGAACTCAGGGCTCAAAGGCTTGCACTGAGACAAAATATTCACAATAGACAAATGATGAAATACTGGACCTGCCCAAATCCATTAATTTTAACAATTGATATAGTGCATTACTCACAGAGTTTGGATGCATATGAAAAATTAAAGATATACTATTGACACTGAACATTTCCACAGAAACTATAGTATGACAGATGCCAGCAAAATTATGAATGGTGTTGGCAATGTGAGCAGAGCCCATTATTCAGCAGTCAGAGAAAAAGAATGAAGGAAGATTTAACAAGACTGTATGGTATCTTTCACCTAGGGCACAGTTAACTTCTGAAGAATCTTGCACAAAATGTTATGGATACGGAAAGAGAAATGGAGTTCAAAATGGATTTGCAGCATCATAAAACATTATTGAACATGTTAGGATAGGTGCGGCCTCTGGTTCTTCAAGTCCCTGTGATGCTGGAAACTATGAAGCTGTTCCTGAGGAAAGTTTTCTCCAGGTATGTCTTACCAGTCATACCCTTTTCCTAACTTCTTTTCTCCATTCTACCACATAAGGTCCAGGAGAGGCACTTCTACATTCCAAATAGACTAATATATGAGATCAAAACACTTGAAAAAATGGATATATGTGTCAGAAATCTCAGCAACTTGTAATCAGCTTATTGTGAAGCATTACTCCTCTGAGAAGAGAATCAATGCTATTTGAAAAGATAAGGACAAATTTTTTCCTGTATACCATAACATTCCAGCTGGAAGATGTGACTACAAAATTGACATAAAATCATAGCTTTCAACATGAGGAGTACATAAGACTATGAAAATAGATTATAAAAAAAAGGTTTTTGTAACAGCTGGTTTTCTGCTGAAGCAAATTTTTCAACTCCCACAACAGACATGCTGGATTCCAACTCATATTTCAGCATTCAAGAAAAAAAGAATATCCGAACTGTCTCTTAAAATAATGAAATCTGCTTCTCCAGTCAGTGGTATTGTACCAGGGAAATATCAGCTGGAGCATTGGTAGAGACAGTAGTTTAGACATATGTCGCTATCATTCGATTGTTGCAGACATTCCTGTTATGATAAAATAACATTGGATAACGCCTTTGGTCTGAACCACATCTCTAAACCATGCAGACATGGTACTATCCAACACTAGAAGTTCCATGAGCCAAACAGCCTTGGAAGTGGTCATGGTTCACTTCAGCTGCAGCACTTCACTGGCTGAGTTTGTAAAACCAAATGACTCTCTCTGTTCTGCTGTATTAGCTTTTGCCACTACTACAGTGGCGTAAGAGTATGGTTGCCTGAGTGGGTTTGCCAGGGGAATTATAAAATTATGGGAGCTGTTGCTTTGGTTCCTCATGTACCAATGAGAAGGAACAACAAATAGCTGATCCTTTAAGAGTTCCCCAGAAAACAAAAAATACACCAGTAATCCCTGTTTCTTGTGTCTAGTGGCAGAAAAATAAATCCTCTTTTTCTGAGCCTTTTTACTCATAAAATATTTTTTTCATTTTCTGGAAACATTCCAGCTTTATTCTACTGGTACATTTGAAAAATAGTTTTCTAGCAGTTTTCTAAAAGATCTCTTTTTTAATAAAAAATGAATTGGAAACTATCAGAAAGTCAGAACTCAGAGGTAAGACACTACATCACACCCAGATCTTCTAACTAATTACAGTGGTGTGAATTAACACTATGGAAGTTATGGACACTGTGGAAACACAATATTGAACCTGGTTACTCAAAGGCTGAAAATTACATTGGCCGAAATTACATAAGCTGAAAATTATACATCAGAGTATTTTCAGAACAAGTGATCTACAGTTTTAATGATGCTGTGAATTAGATACTCACTTTGACTAGATAACAGCAATTTTTTTAAGTTGGGTTCTTAGAAACACTAGTGGATCTGGACTCACAGGGGAAGTACCTGTCCCTTGAATCACAGTAATAGTGTGGAGAATGTTTTCAGTTCTCCACACCAATGGAGAAGTTATGTCTGGAAAACTATTTTGTGCTGACAGAAAAGAATGTCTACCGAAAAGAATAGTCTGAAAAGAGGTCGACTAAGTTATTTTATGACTGAACAATTATGGGTCTATTACACTTAGTAAGGCATCTTGCTGTGGTGAAGTACTTACTTCTCATTACTGATGGTCTACTTAATTAATTTTTTAATTATTGTTTATAATTAAGTGCTGGTTTAAGTGCTTTCCATCAAAGGGTCTGCACTCCCAGATGGCAATCCTGGACTAAATGTGGGCTATGCTCAAAAGGTAGCTTCATAACAGCAATCGGTGACAGTTTTGATGGAAAATGAATTCACATTTTTGCAATTATACACTTAAATTATTTTTAAATTTAAATGTTTAAGCAATAAAAGGTAGGATATCTATGCAAATATGTACTTGTATTGTATTTCTTTATAACACACTTGAAATATTGAATTACAGAATTGGAAATGGTCTCATGAGGTCATCTAAACCTTCCAGCCTGCCTCAAGAAAGGGTGAAGCACACCTCTGCTATTCCTGACATATCCTCTTCCAGCCGGTTCTTTGACAGCAAGTGGTGTAGACCAACATATCAGAGGTTTTCCTCCACTTCTTCATCATCCTGGCAAACAAAACCTTCATAATCACCACCCTCAACATCATTCTTCTCATTCAGCCCCATTACTTCTATGTCTGCACAGTGTGGTCAAGGAGGACAGATTATAACCTTCAACTTTGCAAGCAGCTTTTCACATACTTGAACATTGCTATCAGGCCCATTCCCCATTGTAGCTATTTCATCATTCCTCTTCTTTTTGTCCATGACCCTCTTCTTGCTGTTCTCCTCAGGTTTCTTTCTGATCAGTAAACACTCTTCCAACGAATGATTGCCCAGAGTGGATGTACCTGCAAGTACTGAGCAGAGCAAGAGAGATTTCTGCAGGTGTTGTTAAAACAGTGATAAGTCAAGTGTTCAGTTGATCTTAACGTAAAATATAGAAGATAAGTGGTATCCAAAAGATGAACCATTGTGAGACCTCTGTGAAGTAAATGTGAGAAAGGTACATAACTGTACAGAGCTGTACTTAGCTCAAGTGACCAGGGATCAAAAGCTGGAGGTAGGACATGCAGTGCTAGCTCGACATATGTGGACACATCTTCTGTGCTCCTGAACGTTATCCCTGGCGGGCTTCATGGAAAAGCCACACAGGCAGGCCACATAGCAGGCAAGGAGTAAGTGACAGCAGAAAACACAGGCTTATAGAAGCAATTGGTGTAAAATTTGTCAGAATTTAGTTTCCTATGAGACAAAACAGTGAGAAGGGTGAATGTGACCAGGGTGAATCTAACTTGCACCATGATACAGCAGAGCTACAAAGTCAATGCGGGACCATGCCAAGCATATTCCAGACTATTTCAGAAGAAAAAGGCTGAATGCACCTAAGTTGAAACAAGTTATTTGGCGTGCATCGCCCAGCCATGACGGTGGCTGTTTGACTTGACTGGCTTCAGCCCTTCGTCACAAGGGAGCCGCATTAAAGCAGACACATTCAGAAGCGCGCTTGTTTTTATGTATATCACCGGGGAGGGGGACACGATGGGGTGGTGTCCAAACTGTCCTGCGAACTCCCTCGCAGTTCGGCTCTGCTTCTCCCCCTTTCCTCCCCTCGGAGCGGCAGCGGGACCGGGCGCTGCCTGAGGCGAGCAGCCCCAGCGGGGACCTCCGCATCCCCCCCTCAGCCTCAGCCCCAGGCATGGCGCCCGCCCCGGGGGCCGGGCAGGGCCGGGCCGGGCTCGGCGGCGGCTCAGCCCCGCGGTGGGGACGGCGTTAGCCCGGCCCTGCCCGGCCCAGCCCGGCCCGCCCCGCCAGCCCCCCGCAGCACATGACCCGCCATGGAGGCGCGCTGGCGCTGCCCAGAAGTTTGGAGGCAGGGGAGCGGGCAGCGGCTGCCGGCGAGGGGGCGGCGGGACCCGGCGCCCAGCCGCGGGCGGTGCAGCGGGGCGGCGGGCGGGCAGGTAAGGGGTAGCCGGGCTGCCCTGAGGGGAGGCGGCGGCGCCCGGTAACTTCGGCGGGGACCCGCTGAGGGGTGCCCGGGGGCAAGGCTGTGGGGTCGGGGGGCTGCTGCGGGGCGAGGTCGTCCCCCCCGTGTTGGTGTTTTTGCGTGGGGGAGGTCGCTGGCAGGCGGCGGAGCTGCCTCAGGTGCCGCTGCCTCCTCCTCGGCAGCCCGCCCGACCTCTGTCCTCGGTGGAGGCACGACAGGGAGGAGCGGGGACGGTGAGGCGTGCTAGGGGCAGGAGGCAAAGCTTGTGAAAGTAAGGCGGTCCCGGGCTGCCCCGCCACCCGCTGCCCCGTGGGGCGATCTGCTCTGTGGCTCTGTTGTGTTTTCAATCCAGGAGAGAGTGGGCTGCTGCTGGCAGCTCCAGGATGAAGTCGCCTCCCTGCTGCATGTCTCTTTCTTCCCAAGCGTCCCTGGAGGAACAAGGGAACAGCACGTCCCTGGGCTCCCTGGACTCCAGCGTGTTCTCCAGTGAGGAAGAGCAGGGGCCCCTGCTGCAGAAGGCCATCCCCTCCTTGGACTGCTTTACGATCAATGTAGGAGGCAGCCGCTTTGTCATGTCCCAGCAAACTTTGTCGTGCTACCCTGACACCCGTCTCGGCAAGCTGGCTGTAGTGGTCTCTGCCGCCCGGGATGTAGCCTCTGGCCTCCTGGAGCTTTGCGATGATGCCAACCTGGTGGAGAATGAGTATTTCTTTGACCGGAGCTCGCAGGCGTTTCACTACATCCTGAATTACTACCAGACGGGGAGGCTGCATGTGATGGAGCAGCTCTGCGCGCTCTCCTTCCTGCAGGAGATCCAGTACTGGGGCTTGGATGAGCTCAGCATCGATTCCTGCTGCAGAGACCGGTGAGCTGCGGGGAGACACGAGGTGCGGGAGCGTGGGCTGGGTGAGCTCAGCGCTGGCTTGTGTGCAGGGATGGGCAGGTGAGAGATGCAGCAGCGGGGGCAGGTGAGGTGGCAGAGCACAAGGAGAAGCATGGACAAATCCAGCACTGAAACCTACTCTAGAGGTAGGTGGGAGTAGGAAATGTGAAGAAGAGGTGTGTTTCGTGAGGTCTCTGTTGACCTATGATACGAAGAACAGGTGGGCAGTGGAACCATTTCTGCACCATTTCCAGACTGGCCTTGGAAGCTCAAAGCAGAAAGTGACAGCACTGAGATAGGAGGGGTTGTCAAGGCAGAGATGCCCTTCAATGTCATTCATGTTGGGGTTATCCTAGCCAAGGGGAGCAGATGTGGAGTCAGGAGGGTTTGGAGCCTCCGCACGCTGTCCTTTCCATTCAGGATGATTTCTAGATCCAAGCTGGAGAGGCAGAAGCAGGGAGCAGTCACCTGCCAGGCTGAGTGTGGGTGGCATGGCTCCAGGAGGAGCCGTGATGGCAAGCATCACACATGGCTGTAGCAGCTCACAGGGAGGGGGCAGCAACAGCGGAACGTGGCTCAGTGGAGACCAGTTTTAACAGGCAGCTTAGGAACTAGGTGGGTTTGGACTGAACCACCCCCAGGATGTTTCTGTTAATGCTATTTGAAGATATCTTTTCCACCATTTTTAGCATTACTGGTTTGTTTGTAGTATTGAAGAATGGAATCCTCTAAAGAGTATGACTGCTGTTTATCTAAAGTGGTTTTGTCAAAATTATTAGAAAGAAACGATCAAGCAACACCCACCCACCCCTCTGTCCTCTCTCCTACCATCCTAAAAAACAAATGCTAACGTTATCCTATCCTGACATGACTCACTTCTGCATCTCAGAGAGAGTTGGATCCTACTTTTCATCCCCCTCTTCCTTCAGTGGTAGGTGTAACTGGAAGATCCTACTTCTTAGGTGGTACAAGCAGCTATGGACCTCTTTGGCATGTTCAGGAGTAACTGCATCAAATGAAGGCAAAATTGCATAGTCCCTCTATTTAAGTCTTGACCTCTGCAGCTGTCAAGGAATACAGATGTGAAAAAAAAAAAGGATTTTTTTCAATGTACTTTGAGAATGTTGTTGCCATACACTCTTGCTCTAAAAAAATAGTCAATAAGTATTTACAATCTGCAAGTTTTACTCAGCAAAGTTGCTTGTATGCTTTGTTGTGTGACAACCAGTATATTTAAAGGTATATAAGTCATCTTAGCATGTATTGATCAAAATTTCATACATTACCTGCATAGCTTTTTTTATGCCTTTCCTTTTAACATTGCAGATATATGCCAATGTAATAAAAATGCAATATGATTAATAAAATTGAAGAGAGTTTAGAAACGGTGGGTCTGGTTGTGCCAGGATTGCTTAAGAGAGCACAAGTTAGTCATGCAGCTCATCCTACTGTAGTTAATGTGATCCATATAAATAACACACCATCAGAATAAAATTATTGTGTACATAAAAACTGTCACTGGTGTGACATGGGTGAGCAGGAACATCAGGTCATTGGAAACAGGCTGTAGGGTTTCAATTAATAAAATCCTCCATGACGTGCTTGACCAGAGGGTTTCCTAAGTTCCTGTAAGGTATACCTTAATGTGTGCTCTTATGCCTCTCGTGGTAGAGGATAAGAAAAACGTATGTATTGGTATTAAAAATCTATTTGTGGGGCATTCCTGGGCAGGTACTTCAGGAGGAAGGAGCTGAGTGAAGCCCTAGACATAAAGAAAGATGCAGAAGAACTGGATGCCCAAGATGAGGAAGAAGACTTTTCTGGTAGCCTCTGTCCTAATGTCAGACAAAAACTTTGGGAAGTTTTGGAAAAGCCTGGTTCCTCCGCAGCAGCCAGGACTTTCGGCACTCTATCCATGGCTTTTGTTGTTGTGTCCATTGCCAACATGGCTTTGATTTCGGTAGAGTTAAGCTGGCTGGCACCGCCGCTACTGGATGCCCTAGAGTACTTGTGTATTGCATGGTTCACTGTGGAGTTTGTTCTGAGGTTCCTGTGTGCGCGGGATCGGTGTCGCTTCCTAAGGAGCGTGGCAAACATCATCGACCTCCTTGCTATTTTACCTTTCTACATCACCCTGCTGGTAGAGAGCCTGTGTGGTGGGGAGAGCTCCCAAGAACTGGAAAACGTGGGGCGCATTGTCCAAGTGCTGAGACTGCTCAGAGCCCTGCGGATGCTGAAGCTGGGAAGACATTCAACAGGTACTTTCAGCCTTGGCAGTGAAAACTCTCATTCCTTCTACCAACAGCAGTTGTCCCTGCACATAGTCCCCTATTTTGTCTGCCCTTCTGCCTTATTTTCTTATACAGTGTAATGTTATCAGTAATGGCTTGTGAAGCTCTTACTTTCGGACATAGGTAATTGTGTGGCAGGAGCCTTCTCCAATAAATTTTAGTTCTCCATAAAGCCCGTACATATAGTTTGCATAGAAAACTTACAAAAAACAGGCCCCAAAGCTGCATGCTGTAAATCATTCAACAGTCTCTTACGATGTCACTAATTTGCAAACATTTGTAATTGACTTGGTTAGGAGGGAAGCACAGGAAGAAACGGTAAGTGGTCATCATTGACCAGTGCTTTTTGTATTGTCAGAGTTTTACAAGTGACAGCTTATAATCACCTATCACAATTTGTTACACTAAAAGTTTATGCAAATACACGTATCATGATTTTGTCTACATCGCAGATCCTGAAAACAGACATCCACTGTTGAATACATCATATTTCTAGAAAACTGTTTAAATAAAATCATACTGTGCAAAGGGTTGGTGGGCTCTCTGGCCCTTTTGAACACATCGGTATCTATATGACATGTTGAACACAGCTGGGAGTTGCTTACTAAATCGGCAGTAGGTACAGCACAGAGTGATGATGTTGGGCTCAGTCAGCATTCACCTGTTGATGTGGGGCCCTTCATGCCCAAGCTTTGCTGGCAAGTATCAGGAGACATGGATGAACAGCAGGCAGGAGAGTGGTGGATGGTAGAGTGCATTACTGGGAACATACGGGTTCACTCTTCCTAAGTAGTGTAGGAAAGGTATGAAAGAATGTTTTCAAGTGGAAACTTATCAGAGGAAGATGGAAATATTCAGAAGGTCTTGTGTCCCCCATTTTGTATTACAACTTAATGTGCATGCCTGTATATCTGAAATAATAAAAGCAATACTCTTACCACACCCTGCCTATGCTGTGATGTTACCCAGTGCTTGGTATTTTCAAAATGATTTAATTATGTTCCCACTTGAATCAGTGGTGAACATGGCACTGAATTTGACAGAAAAGTTCTACCAAAACTTGGAGCTTTGAAAAATCAGATCCCAATAGTAAATTGTTGTCTCTGTTCTGTGATACTGGCCTCTTCTGAAGATGATGATAATCATTCTTACATGGCATTCAATGTAATCCTTCCTGCATTTCTGAAGCAGGAATGGTTGATGCTTCATTTTTTGGAGAGCCATCTCCATCCTCTTTATGAACTGGCCCCACTTCAGCAGGCATTATAGCAGGAGAATGCCTCTGATTTTTGTTCCCGTTGAAGAGCAGTGAACCTGCGTGCCAATTGCAGGGAATAGCTTTAATACCACTGAGCGTAATGATAGTGGTTTGAGAATTATCTTAATCTTACTCCTCCACTCTAGATTGTGCCTATACCAATGCATAACTGTCCCTTAGAGAGAAGTTGAAGGGAAGCAGATAGTGATTCAGTCTGTCAGGGAGTTTGCTTTGCTTCATCGTAATTTTTTTACAGTTCTTGTTTTATACAAGGAAGCCTGCTACCCACTTTCAATGGTGGCAGTAATCTGAATGTATTCCTCTGTAGTTCTATTTTGAAAATAAGCAAAAGATTTGAACACATCAAGGCACTTTTGTGCTAAATAGCAGGGTTGTGGTCCAGAAGTATGTTGGTTCTTGTTATAAAGTTTCCAAAGTTTTCAGTTCATCAAACTGCTACAGAATGAATGCATGAAACTCAGTTCTAAAGCTCTTTCTGTCAGCTTGAAACTGTGAGTTTCAGTTGTCTGTAAAATAACAGTTAATGTTAGGTGTGTTAGCTTTCAGAGTTGGTGTGAACTTTAGTGCCTATTTATTTTTAAAGTTAAATTCATTAAAATGCTACCGTAGTTTATTTCATAATATTAAGTGCTGTTAAGAGTCGAATAACTCATTTGCCATGTTAGAAGAAATGAATTAATTATATCAAAATCTAGTCTCCTACTGTGGCAGTGAACTATCATCTTTCTTCTGGAACTGAAATACCTGTTTCAGCATTCAAGAAATGGCTTACATCACTTAAACAGTTCAGAACAGCATTACTGTTGCTGTGCTTGCTTCTTTGGTAGTTCAGAGTTGCTAGCCATGTAGGAGGCCCAGAACACTGTATCATTTCTGGCTCTTTTCTGTATAATTTAAATGTAGAAAGTCATGAATTCAGTTTTCTGTCAGAGAAGATGCTGCTACTAAGACAAAACCTAAACCTAATAAAACAGAAAAATACACTAACAGATCTGAAGTCTGGTTTCTGACCATTAGAGGTTTGTAGTAGAAGATAGTTGTGCTAATGTGGTTCTAAACACACCTTAAACCACAGCTTCTAGTGTAAGATGAACTCCGTGAGTACCATACACAGAGACCATCCTGCTCATACATACCTGGGTATGTATGAGCAGGATGGTCTGCTAGGAGTGGCACTCACAACTCTTCTGTGTTCATGCTGTAGGCAGCTTAAAACTGACTCCTGCACTCTCAGATCAAAGCTTCATGCACTGCTTACCTGCTCTGTGTGGCAAGAGGAGTGCAAGATCAGAAGAAAAGAGATGAAAAAAACTGTAGCTGCTGGAAGCAACTCCCCTGTCACCAAGGAGGGACGATCACAGTCACAAGGAGGACATCTCTGTAGTACAGTGCAGACCCCTAGCAAAGCTGGGATCCCAACAGCAGTGTGGTTCTGCTATCAGAGGCAGAAATGAGTTAGGAAAAATCATAAAGGCAATTCTTTTTTTTTTCCCCTTTATTTTTAAAGAAATGGCAGATAAACCCTATTTGTGGAGAAGAGAAAGAAAAATTGAAGCATCATTTCTGCCCCTTTGAAAGCTGAACTATACTCTATTAAGATAGATGCAGTACATAGAAACACCTAGGCTAGACTGGAGCAAGTGTTAAATTATTTATGCAAAGTGCTGTATTTGTCAAGGAACAATTGAGAAATTAGAAATATCTATCTCCAGAAAATATATAGCTAGAGGGTGAGACAACTTCTGAGATACTGAAATGATGGATTTGAGTAGGTGTAGGAACAGGTGAGAACTGAACCTGCATTTTTCACAGTCTCTGGTGCACCTCAGCTGAAGACTTCCTTCTGCGGCCATGTCTGTGTGAATCTTTGCTGGTCCTCCTCTGGGAAGAACTTAGAGATTTACTCCATGAGGAGAAGCAGGATGTGAGCATCTTACTTGTGATGGCAGTGGACTTGTCTGAGAGAAGGCTGTAGCATGTGTCAAGACGAGATGATTCTGGATACATGAGAAAGTAAATCTTCAGCATTTTCAGAATTCTGTGCTAAAATTTTAAGATGGTTTAAAAGCTGTGTTTAAGCTGAAGCTCCTGAAAATGAGCTTGTATTATCAAGTCCATCTGGGCAACAAACAGGTGGAAGTTGACATGCATGGCAGAAAAGCCTCTCCTTCCTCCTGCTGGTCCCAGGTCTGGGGCTGCTTGTTTGCCCCATGCTGGGTACCACACTGGTTCTGTTACAGCACCGTAGCACCTTCCAGCATGGCTATCCAGGCTGTCACAGCTCCTGGTGAGGAGCTGTTATAGCTCTGTGCTTGAACAGCCCTAGTTTGGCTGTGTGCTGGGGCTGGAAAAAGAATTTTTAAAAGTTACTAGACAATAGAGCAGAAGACATTATTCTTCTGAATGCACCGATTCCCATTTAGAATGATCTTTGAAGCCCAGTAAGTTGTCTGATTCATAGATTCAACTGAAAATGTCTCCTGCTTTCATCTGAAGACCTGAAGAGGTGGAGAACCACAACTTTGCTGGTAATTCGTCCATGTGATATAAAGCGATAGCAGTCACAGCCCTGTTCCTGCTTATTTAAACCAGGTTTATGAGAGTTGTGCTGTTTGTTTTATCTGCAGTATTCTCAAGATCCATTGAAAAGAGCAAAGCCTGGCTTTTATAGTACCTATCCATGCTTTAAAATGAAGTGGTACAGAGAGTTTTAAATTGGAGTACCTTATTCTTAGGTCACTTGAAACCTGAAGAAGAATTTTACCTTGATTAGTGTGAAGTTTTACGTGGCAGGGGATGGTAGTAACTTCCTTGGAAAATGAGAACTTGGTCTGGATCCTTGCAGTTGTCCCATTCACTGCTGATCTTAGTATATTTTCAAAATCTGGAGGCAGTCATATTAATAGCAAAAAGATTACTCTGATAAATCGTATTTCCCTTCTGCTGCAAAATTAACCTAATAAACTGTAATAAACTGTAATAAACATCCTACCCAACAGACCGTAGTTGTAGCAGGATAAAACATGGATATGAGCAAGTCCTTAACTGGAGTTGGTAGAAGAAAACTTTGGAAAAGGAAACATTCCCTACAACATCGAGTATGTAGCTCCACGGTTTGCTGTACATAAACAAAAACTTTAAAACCCATTAAACATAAAGGGGAAAAGAAATAGAGCCAAAAGCAAGAAGAAATTTAAACTTCTTTTAGTTTGAGATTGTGGAAAGTAAAGCGAATCAAATTGCTTATTACTCCCAATGAGCATGTGAAGTCTGCAAGCAGAGGCAGAGCTCCAGTAAGCCATTATGCAAACATTGCTTTAGTTACAAGTGTACCCCGTGAAGGGTAATTGATAAGCATCATGGTTTTCTCTTTTACTACGGGAAACAGCATCTTCTTAAAGAACAGTGTTAAAAAGCAATCCAAAATCATTAGTTATTCAGAAGATAATTTCAGTTTCCAATGTGTTTCAACTGAGTTGGTGCCTTGTTATCTTCCTTCTTTGTTTATGCGAGGTATTTATCCATTGCACTGTTATTGGATTTACTTTCCTGCTTGCTTTGTCAGGCAGCCTGGCCTTGAGGCAGCAGCTCTGAAAGGAATGTGGGGCATTACGGAGTGCAGTCAGCTGCACGTGGGCTCCCTGTGCGACTCATGGGCAACAGGACTGATGCAGTACATCAGTGAATTAGCAGGAGAATGCATTTGCATTGGGAGGCTTTGCTATCTCCAGTTTGGGCACAAGTGCAGCTACTGCTGAACTGCTGCATTTGTTTTGATCTCTACAGATAAGTATGTTGATAGGCTGGGAGGAGAAAGAGAGATCAGAGAGGCTGTGAGAACTGTAAAAGGGTTGCGAATGGTGCTTAGCAAAGAGGGTAGTGTGACAGAGTTATGCTCCGAGTACCCACCTGGGAACAAGAATTTGACAACAGAGGGCTGTTTGGTCCAAGAGAAAAATGTGACAAGGGCTGGAAAATACAGCTTGGCACATTCTGGCTGGAAGTAGGGAGCAGATGTTTTTAGTGTTTTAGTGTTTTTAAATGGTTATTTAGGTAACTTAATAAAAATTGTGGTAGTTCCTCCATTATGGGCAATTACTAGATGAAGATTTAGTAATAATAAATAAATAGAGTAATTTTCTAAATGTTGTATGTAGTTCAAATGATAAGTAATAAGGAGGATTCATATGCTCTGTTGTAAGGAGACTGGGATAACGTCAGTGGTTCGATCTAATATTTTATAAAATCACATTTTCCCAGTATTTTGAGAGCTACACCCCTTTTTCCTAAGACATATTCACTAGCAGTCAAAGCAAAAGTATAAAACAGTCAGCTTTTAAATAACAGATATTTCACAAACTTCTGAAGGCAGCTGCATGAATCAACCTACTGACAGCGTTTCTTGTCTTTCAGGCTTGCGGTCCCTTGGAATGACTATTGCACAGTGCTACGAGGAGGTTGGCCTCCTGCTGCTCTTCCTGTCTGTAGGGATCTCTATATTTTCCACTGTGGAGTACTTTGTTGAGCAAGGTGTGCCAGGCACAACTTTCACGAGCGTGCCTGGTGCTTGGTGGTGGGCAACAACTTCCATGACAACTGTTGGTTATGGTGACATTAGGCCAGACACCACTATTGGTAAGGTAGTGGCCTTTATGTGTATCCTGTCAGGAATACTAGTTTTGGCTTTGCCAATAGCTATCATAAATGACCGTTTTTCTGCCTGTTACTTTACACTGAAGATAAAAGAAGCTGCTCTCCGGCAGCGTGAAGCTTTAAAGAGACTCACGAAGAACTCATCCAGTGACTCAAATATCAATGTGAATTTGCGAGACATATATGCACGCAGTGTCATGGATATGTTACGGTTAAAAAGCAGAGAGAGAGCAAGCACACGGAGCAGTGGAGGAGATGATTTCTGGTTTTGACTTTTAAGTTATTTAGCCTTGTATAGCAAACAGACTACTTCAAAAATGTAGTGTTAAGAATCTCTTTTTTTATTATTCACCACATAGTGTATTTCCTTTTCCATCTGGAGTTTGACTTATTGGACAGACAGTGTATACAAAGGAAGAATTCAAAATATGAAAACTCTTAGGGGGCTCAGAAACCTGATCCCAGAACTGGATGTTGGTGGTAAGAGGGGAACTAATGGGTCCATCAAAGTAAAGCAGTGACACAAACACATCTATGAATCCTATGTCCTTGCTAATGTATAATAATAAAATCTTAGCCAAAATTGCCATGGTGTTTTGAAGTTTAAAGACGTATAAGATTTGTATTTACAGTAGAAAAACAAAAGTTAGAGAATAAGCAAATCTGGAAAGAGAAGTCTAAGGAAGTAGAATGTTCAATAAATTTAGGATGACATTCCCATTAGGAAATTCATCTCGCTGCCCTTTGTTAGCCACATTTTCTACTTCATTTGCATGAAAATTAGGGTACAAGACCCTGGAGGGGGGAGAGGGGAATTTTTTTCATTTCAGGAGAAGCAAATGGCTACCAAATTCATGGTGGGTATCAAAATATAGGTGAAAGTGTTAAGTTACAGGAGCTAATATGGCCTTTGTAGCATGCCTTCTCCTTGTGTTTTGGTTCTCATAACTTACTTGTGCAGCTAAGCAGATTTTGTGCTCAAGTGAAATCACCAGTGGATACCAGACAAAATAGAAATGGTAAAAGATAACACATTGCTCATTACTCTGTCTCCTGTTAAAACCAGTAAGTATACCAGTAAGCTGACCACATTTGAAATTAATGAATAATCTTCCAGTAGATTAAATCAAAAATCACAAACCTCTACCATTTCATTTTCAGCAATGTAAGCACAAGCATTATTTATATTTGACATTAATTCAACATACTTCCTACGATGAGACATATATTAGCTATGGATTATTTAATTTGATCATGAATTTATGTATTTAGAAGGCTTAGACTACCTTTGAGTATATATGAATGGGTAGAATGCTTTTAATAAATATTGCATAACACTTGTTTTGAATTAAGAGTGTGTTTTCCTCCTGTTCCCTGTAAACATAATACAGAAAGCAAAAATTTTCAAAGGCTCCAACCCTGATGCAAACCTCATTGAATTTCAGCTTCTAATTTGTCAGCTGATATCAGTCAGCATTTGGATTTGGGATCAATGCAGCACATGCAGTAGTCACCAGAGGCAGGAGGAAGCCAAGTTAAAATGTTAGAGACCATAAGAGTTGTCTTTCTCTATCAGAAATGGACTAGGTGTGAAAATTCATAGGTCAGTCTTATGGTCTGTGTTACACAGAGATCAAACTATGTTATCGTAGTGTTCCTTTCTGCCCTAAAGTTCTATGAATCCATGACAAAACTCCCATGGATGTCCAGGAGACAAAACTGATTCCACAGAGAAAGGTTTGATGCAGCCCACTCTAGGTTGTTATTTCATAGCTCCTTTGAGCAGGAAGTCTCTGAGCTGCACAAATTGTACAGGCTGTTTCTCATTCAAAAGTCATTCTAATTATAGAGAATTAGGAAGAAGCTTTCATTGTGGGAAGACTGTTTTGTAATGTCTTTTGTGCTTTCTCGTACAGCATCTGATCTCTGTTTGAGAAAGGAAATGCAGTTAGATAGATGACTGATTCTCTTTAGGGAAAGGCTGCTTTTATTGCATCCTGTGTTTTTTTTTTACGAAGGACTCAAAAGAATGAGAGAAATGTTCTGGGATGTATCACTTTATTCACTCCTTTCAGCAGGTCTGGAGATAAAGTTTCCTAGAAATGCCCATGAGGAAATGTGGCTGAGACTTTATCAAGTAGCTGCTTCAGCTTCTATTTTCAGACCTCTTGATTTTAAATTCAAAGTCTCCGAAGAAGTGTTTGTCAATCATGTTTTTTTATTCAACAAAGCAGTCTGTCACATTATGAGCTCAGACTAACCAATCATTTTGCGGATGAAGGTCAGTTCTGATTTCAGCTCTTACAGACAGGACCAGAGCATTCATACTGAGCAGCAAACAGCACAGGGCATTACAAAGCTAGAACATGAATCTATGTCATTTACCTACTGCCACAAATTTGGAAATCAGCTCTTTTGTCACTAAGGCACCATATTAAGGATGTTACTGTGCTATCTTTAGAGTATCACGCTGAAGTTAAGTATGAAACTACCTCTTGTCCTCACATCTGTTCTGCCATTTCCATCACACATCAGACTTGGCAGAAAGGATCATGTGTCAGAACGTCAATAATGTCCCCATTTTAGCTTAAAATACTAAGCACTTCCAAAAACCATCATCAAAGGTGAGAACCGGCAAAACAGGAAACACAGGGACATGCTGGAGAAAGTCCAGCAAAATACTGGAGTGCCAGGCTGCAGAGACCATTGGGGAACCCCTGTATCCAGGAGAGGTGGGACATACGGGGAGATTTATAACTTATATGGGTAAGCTATAGAAAGGTATTTAGAAATCTGTTCAATAATATTTCACAACCATTTAATAACATGATTTACTTGTTGTATTACGGATATTGATCCTGAATGCACAATTCACTGACCATTGGTTAAGTCTGTGTTGTTAGTAAGTCAATAAACCACTTCAATCTTGATTTGATATAAGCTATGTAAGATGAGCAGTGTTCCCTTAGGACAGGAGTTTTCCTGGGCAACTCTGAGCTTCTGAGATTGCCATGTGGTGGATCTGATTGAGCACAAAAAGGAGCACACAGAAGAAAGTTATGAAGCCTTTTACATATAATGCCCGTTTATTTTTGTTTTCTGACATTAAAGATACGTGTATTCTCATCTTGACATTATCTTGATAATGAGTAACATAATTTTCTCATTTTCTACAGTATTGTCCTCTCAAACCTCCAGTGAAGTGTACATGCATACCCAGAACTCTGCTAGAATATTTTCTGTTGAGATGCCCACCATCTAAAATGAATTAGAGCAGATGTTGCTGATACAGCTGGTGCCTGATTTTCTGTGCTCTTGTCTGCTCTTATCATTGTAGAAAGAGGAGGGCAGCAGCAAAACCCTTAGTCACACCTCTAATTGAAGACAAGGGATCTCCAGGGCTCTGGGCTCTTGGAAATGTCATTCATCGAACAGAAGAGTTAGGGTCAATAATCTTGCTAGGGTTGAGATGCAGTTTTCCATTTTAACCTTACCTCAATTTATTTTTCCAATTTTTGAGAGCTTTAACCATCCAAATAATTATTGCAGTTTTGCCTTTAACACTAGAAAACACATATCCTGTGGAAGCAGAGCTTCCATGCACTCAGTTCATAGAAATTTTATGAGGCATTTAAGGTTGGTGTAATGAGGTTGACCTGATGAGCAGTCAGTAGTAAAAGCCATTCCTTCAGAAAATGTGTTTTAATGAAAGGCTAAGTTGAAGAATTCCTTTATAATTAGCTTTTCTTGTTGTTGATACATGAAATAGAGTCTTTTCTGACAAAACTTGACCCCAGTTTGTAGGGTGGGCACTTCTGCTAGAGGATGGCCCCATCAGCAGGTGGGATAGAACAGACTGTTTTGTGTGTGCCTCAGATGGGCTAGAAAAGTGCACACCCCTTCTCCCAGGAAAACAGGAATGTGGTTTGGTGCAGGTGGCTATGTTATAGGATTTCTATGTGAAATGAACAATCAAAAAAATCTGTACTAATAACAAACCTATTTAAAGGCATTTGGGCCACTATTTTTTGTTGTACTGATGCTAAATTTCTGCTCTGCAGATGTTAGCACCCTGTTCAGCTGGGGTGATGGAGAGGAAGGGATCCTACCTAGTGTCACAGCAGTGAGTCCGACACCAGCCAATGTAAACTCCCAACTCTTTATTAGAACCCCAAGAAGTTGCCTGTGAGATGGATTTATAGCATCCCTAAGGGTGAGGAACCAGAACAGTCAAAAGTTAAGCCAGTTCTTTTAAAAGATATATACAGTTGTGTTTATTGGATTAAAACTATGTACAGACGCATATTATAATCTCAGAAAATCATGCCTCTGTAAAAAAGCTTCCAAAAGTGAAAACATCTTCCTTGCCAAACATAGCAAGACCCTTGGAGATACAAGGTTTCCTCTAATTACATCTAATTTTGTACAGCTTTTAATAAAACTAAACCTGATGGTAAGTCATGTAGTATCACTGTGTAGTCCTGCAACCAACACATTCATTTCACTTCCAACATCCTGACTCAGAAAGGCAGTTCTCTCCCCAAACTGTGCAGCAGAGATAAGTCCCGGGAAATGGATGAAGTAAGCGTGACTCCCTTCATTACCTGCTGCATGAATTAGTTTCTGAGGAGATCTGCGAGGAGAATTCATAAATTCCCATTGTGATTTTTGCCAAAAGTACTTACAATAAATTCTTCTGAATTCTTCTTCTAAAGTCATTTTTTCAGCATACCTGAAAAAGACAATTGGCTTGAAAATAGTTAAAGGATAACTAATGTTGTCGTTTTTTATAGCAGGCACTGTTACAGATTCCTGAACTGAGGCTCTCAGCCTGAGGTACGAAACACATTAGGCAATCCAACAATGTTGAATTATGGAAAAATATTCTGAGATGAATATGTATCTGCTTAAGAACTGCTGTCCAGTGAAGCAGCATTCATAAGCTCACAGCCCTCTTATCCTAAACGAACAACAGTGTTATGGACTTCGGAACATGCTATCAGAAATTGCCAGTTACGGGCTCTGTGGGATCCCCCTGTAGCTTTTGTAGTGTGTCAGATGCTGCACTGATAAAAGCTGTTATTACTGAAGCCCAAGCAGACAGATTAAGCCATTATTAATGCTGAGTATATAGAAGAAAAATAATGGAAGGTAGAACAGGAAAGAACAAATTAATTTAAACTTAAATTAATTTTAATTTAAAATAAGAAGTTGAAATACTTCAGCTGAGATATACCAGTGACTTTTTGTGACTGACTATGTGTTTTACCTCTCATATCTTCTCATGAGAAACGAAGTACACATGGTTCAGTGCAGAGGAAGAAATTATTTTCATCTCATTAACTGACATGCATCATATGTCCATACCACAAATTAGATCACATTCATTATTCATACCTCATCCTCGCCATTCAGCCCTGTATATCAGACATGCCTTCCCCCGAACCATGCATGTCGCTTCGTATTTGCATTGTCCTTCTATAGATCAACACCAAAAAAAAAAAAAAAAAAACACACACAATTTTTATTTATTTGTTTTTTTGGTAAGAAATGAACTTCAACTTAAAGGAATAAGATCAGGTTGAATCTATTTCCAGTCCTTGCTATTTGTTATTTCTGCTGTTATTCCTAATTTAACCCTCCTATCTTCTCTTCCTGGCAGTAATTGCTGGATAACAGATGGAAGAATTGCCAATCACAGCCTTTCAGTGTCAAAATGTAGACAAACCTACCCCATAAACCTGTGGTCTGTTTTCTTATATTGGAAACAAAATCAAAGTCGAGAAAGAAGTGTGGTGTTTCTCTCACAGTTACAGGGACAGCATCGATTAGGAATCAACAGAACCCCACTTTTCCAAATTACTGGAAGCTCTATGCTTACAGCTGGTCAAAGCCAATGTGTCATGTAGCATATCTATTTCGATCAGTAAGAAGTCAGACTTCAGTAACAAATAAAAATGAGTATGATTCTAAGAAAATACTTGTCTACTGGGTTCAGAAAGCTTATATAATTTGTACTGCAAACAAGCCCAAGAGGCAGGATACCACAGTACAAGAGTTTCACTGAATCATAATATAGCCTTTTCCTAAAGACCCTGCCATCCAAATGTATAGGACAAACCAAACCCTATATTCAATTTGACTGTAAAGTTTTACCAAAAAGCCTTCATAGGGTTTTGTTGTAAGAATAAAATTGACAAGTTCCCCACATCAGACCTACTGAT
This sequence comes from Aythya fuligula, assembly GCF_009819795.1. Lineage (NCBI taxonomy): Eukaryota > Metazoa > Chordata > Aves > Anseriformes > Anatidae > Aythya > Aythya fuligula. The sequence continues at coordinate 141,743,251 of NC_045560.1, read as the reverse complement.
GCAATGGAATTATACAGGATGATTTTGCCCACTTTCCAGCCAATGCTCTGTAAGGTTTTGCTGTGTGGCTGGACCACAAGGACAAAAACCAACATCCAGACTGTGATCTCTTATGCAGGCTGCCTCCTCACATATGGAGATGAACCCAGTTTGCTTGTGCCAAGAATCACAGTGGAAATACCAGCAGACTGAGCTAACAAAATGCCACTGGCCATCATTATAGCATGGAGGTTGCGTTATGTTGCAAATGCTCCCATCAGCAGTCCAGCAGGAGACTTGATTAGAACAGATGTGATGACACATAAGCCAAGATAAAATGGAAGGAGAAAGCTCTTACCCTCACCTATCACCAAGACTTCAGTCTGGTTCAGAACTAGTGCATTTCACTATCAATTATTTAATGTTCTTAGAGTTCAGCAATAGAGTAAGTGAAATTTTCAGTACAAAAATGATGGGTGTTATCTACTCAGTATCATTCTGTATCAAAACCATCTCTTTTCATGACAATTCAGTACGTCAGTAGTCATTGCCTACAATCCCTATCACATACGTCATCATGAATTGCAGACCTCTCTCCAGCTGGTGGATCAAGAATTTCATTTATTCATGATATGCTTCCGTTCACATTATCTTTTCCAGTTTCTTAAGATCAAGTGTGCTATTCTTGTCTGCCTTTTTTTCATAGCTCTCAGATCAGAGCTATGTTTGCCAGACAGACACAGTCCTTTAGATGATTCACAATGGAATGATGTAGTTTGTGGTGCAGGCACTGTCCTGACAAAATTGCTAGCAAGTGCTACTAATGGTCAGGAGAGAACAGCACAGGAGCAGTTACAGGACAGGAAGTTGCACAAGTGTATGTTTCAGAAGCAGAAGATGATATATGGGATGCAGTCAGCCACAGCTTTTCTTCTGGCACCCTGCAACCCAAAACCAGTCTGTGAGGCAAAACAGAGCAGTCATTAAAGGAGCCCTATGAAGTGCAAAGCCACAAGGCACACAGGCAGAAGAAGCTGCTCTGCTCATCCTCAGCTCCTTCTCCAGCTTACGTATTCCTAATATTTTTCCCAGCCAGACCCTCAAAACTTTGTAAGAGCCCTCAGCAGGCCAATTGTGTGAGGCCCCAGTATGCCAAATGCACCTGGGATGGTGTGGTACGTCCTGCTGAACTTGCCCAGGGAACGAATGTTCTTGCATTTGACTGCTCAGTGATAAAATATTATTTGCACATTTAGTAGAGTATTATTTGCACATTTGATTCTAGCCAGCCCACTATATTTTTTCTAGACAATTTCATTTCCTCGCCTACCCCTCATGTGTAGAGGTGTTCAATTAGCAAGGCAAAATATCATCTGCTAATTAAAGAGAAGATTTTAGCAAAGTAAAGACAACTAGGAGTCTGAGTAAGACAGGCAAGCTGAAAATACATGATAGCTTGCTAAATGTAAAAATAACTAAAAGAAGAAGAAAATTGTAAAATACTGAATTAAAGTTTAAACCTCGTGAAGGGAAAGACAAAAAAATCAGAAAGTAGTAAAGGATGTAAGACAAATACAAAATATGAGATCTTGCTTCAGATACTAAGCATTTTAAACATCTGGCATACAGCAGCTCCTGTTTGAACTGCTAGCTGCACCTCATCCTGCACTATGTGTGGGGATAGGAAAGTTCTCATGCAGGATCCCAGCTTACTGGTTGGGTATGTAAATTCAAGCACTAAACAATTTTAATAGATCTGGACAAGACGTGTCCCTGAGTGAAGGAGAAAACTTGTACCTGATACATACTTTCCTTTTAGAACCTGAATAGCTATTAAACTCTTACATTAAAATAATAATAATAATAAATTAAAAAAAAAAAAACGTGTTTGTTGTTGTTGTTGTTGTTGTTGTTGCTTGTTTGTTTCTTTGTTTTTGATTCCTTTTTGGACTAAAGATATCTGAAGCATTTGTTTAAGGCACGAAACAGTTGAACACATCACACTACCAGGTTAATCCTCTGCCAGGTTCACCTCCCAGGTTCCCACTCCAACATACACAGAGCAGGTTTTTTTCCAGGAAAAGGCTCCTGAAAAACCTTGGAGACATTGTAGAAAAAATATTTTACATTTGTTGCTGTACACTTGGGACAACTTTCACATCAGGGCAAAGGCTAAGTTGTATGTTTGCTTCAGACATCTGAGAAGTGATAGCTACTGCAGTACAGTCTTTGCATGATGATAAGGGGATGAGAGGACAAGAAAACAAGAAACTATATTACTGAATCACAGGATCCCAGAGTATCTGTTGCTGGCCAGGACCTCTGGAGCCACCTGGTGCCACCCGTGCCTAAGCAGGGACACCACACCCAGAGCAGGGTGCCCAGCATCATGTCCAGGCTGCTTCTGAAGGGCTCCAAGGAGGAGATCCCACAGCCTCTGGGCAGCCTGTGCCAGGGCTCCTTCACCCGCACAGCACAGAAGTGCTCTTGGTGCTCAGGGGGGGCCTCCTGTCCTGGCACTGGGCACCACTGCACACAGCCTGGCTCTGTCCTCGCTGTACCCACTTTGCCCTTCAGATTTTTATACACATTGAAAAAGCTAGTTGTTTCTAACATAAGCATAAGACAATACAAGACAGACAGAAAGGACAAGGAAATCATAAAAGAGGAGCAATTAATTATCTTCATTAGTCCCACTCTTCTTCAGCAACCAAATTAAGTCAGGAATGGTAGCATACAAAATGAATCTCTCGTGCTTATTCAAGCTATCCAAAAATTAACAGGCATGTCCTTCAAGGAGGAGTCTGGCAGCAGACAGCATGGGCACTCCACGTGGCTTTCGAGCAGCACTTACCTGCTGCAAATGGCCTAAGTCAGTGGGTTGCACTGGCTAGCAGAATGGTTAGCAGGAAGGTAGATATTACTCATTTCTTCAGGCTGAGAGAGTTGGAGTTGTTCAGCCTGGAGAAGAGAAAGCTCTGGGAAAACCTTATAGTGGCATTCCGGTACCTAAAGGGGGCCTACAGGAAAGCTGGGGAGGGGCTCTTGGTCAGGGAGTGTAGAGATAGGACAAGGGACGATAGGACAAGGGGGGGGTGGTTTTAAACTGAAAGAGGGGAGATTTAGGTTAGATATAAGGAAGGAATTCTTCACTCAGAGAGTGGTGAGGCACTGGCACAGGTTGCCCAGAGAAGCTGTGGATGCCCCATCCCTGGAGGTGTTTAAGGCCAGGCTGGATGGGGATTTGGGAAACCTGGTCTGGTGGGAGGTGTCCCTGCTCATGACAGGGGGGTTGGAATTAGATGGTCTTTCCCAACCCAAACCTTTTTGTGCTTCTATGATTCCATTCCAGCTTCAGGGTGGTTTCAGAGCTGACACCCACACCCAACACAGAGTCAGTCTTGGGATGCTAGGGAAGGTGTCATTGCTTACGGATCTTTTGGTGTCTGACTTAGGTGTGTTGACATTTACTTTATGGGGTTCTGGAGTTACACCCAAACCCTGGCTTGAGAGGCTTCAGGCTTGTGGCATGTAGAGGAGGCCCCAGTATAACACATCAGAGCTGCTCCAGGGGCTGGCAGTGGAGGAACAACTCTCTTGCTCCCACCTGCCTACCTGGGAGGCAGGAGCAGCCATGCCAATTGCCTTCTGATTAAGTTTTTTTTTTCTTCTTGCTTTTTTATTCTGTAACTTGGGATCAGTTTTTCTCCTCTACACAGAAAGGCAACTCTGGAGACTTTCCATAGATCTATTCCTAATTTTTGGGCTGTGTGCACAGAAAACTATAGAGGATTTTGTAAACAAGCAATTAAAAGCGGCTTGAAAATCTATTCTGCTGCCGGAAGGATTCAGTCTCGATTGCAGTATTCATACGATGCTATCACTACAGCAACCAAGCCTGTAAACAATACTGCTGGTCATGGATAACACATCAGTACTTGGCTTAGCAATTAAAAACAAAAGCCTTGTCAGACTGTATTTCCTTCCTGCCACTGTAGGTTTCCTGATGCAAATTCTCTTTCAAGGGCTTTGCTCTGTAGAATAAGTATATTAGTCTTTGTCTGAGATAAGACCTGAAAAGAAGGTTAAACTGCAGTACTCCACCTGGTCATCTGGGCTGCTTCTGCTTTACATTTCATTGTTACGATTTGTCTTGTTACTCATGCATACTTGCCAGCATGATGACAACACTTCATTAATGCACATGGATCAAGTTCCATCTGAAATAAGACAAAGCTATCATTTAATTCTGTATCTACAGAGTGGGATCAGTCTTTTGAATTCCTTGTGAAAGACTTCTAGGCAACTGTGCAAAACCAATGTTATATAATGTAATACAGAAGTATTTAACTCACCTGCACTGTGAAAACTAAATAAATCTAAAGAGGTGATTTTTGTAAGGCAGGATTACTAAATCCAAAATAATATGCCTGATCTGTGCATTTTTACTTAAAACAAAGCCTTGTTTTATCATTGTCTACTGCAGGGCACTGATATCTCTGAGGTAGCTACATAGTACTGATGCAAAAGCTTCAGGAAGGCTTTTTAAAAGTTTAGGGTCTAATCTGCTGCATTAAAACTCAGAGCAGAACTTCCAGTATGGGTGAATTATATTGCGATGAGGAGTGAGCATCATCCAACCTAACTACAGGTAAGCACAGTGTAGAAAACTTTGCAGTAAAACAGATCATCATAATGAATCTTTAGAGTAATTTAATCTAAAATAGGATGTCTAAAATAAAACCACCTATTACTCTCCACTGGCTGAAGGGACCTTCAGAGTTCAGGAATAGACACTTGCATGTTATAATTCAAAATTATGGAAAGATAACAAATTTATTGTTTGGGCATTCCAATGTTCACATTTCAGCAAATGTTTTCACTCTGGATCCAGATGGGACTGCTTTGAATCTAATTGAGCTGCAGCTGGAGAACTAAGCACAATTTAGGTGATGGCCCTCCTTAGGAAAATTTATTGAATTGGAAATAATCATCAGAATTAATAATTTCTCATTCTTTCAGTCACTGAGTCAGCTGAAAATGCTTCTTAAGCTGCCTTAGTGCCCCCTTCCATTAGGCCAGGTAAATCCAAGAATGAAATGCCTAAATATTGCTGGAATTAATCTGGGCATAATTATATTGTATGTATTACAGGACATCGCTTTCATTCCGATTTGATGTAGCTCACTACCTCCAGATGAAGCATTCATGGGATAAAACAGATAAAAACCTGATAGGCTTAATAAACAGAAATAATTCACCACTATAAACTTTGAGACCAGCCAGAGTAAAATGTGTCATCACTGGGTTGTTTTGGGACTAATGGTTAAATCTTTATGACCTTATTTCTTTAGTCTTACTTGTTTTCCGTGACTACATAAGCACAAACCAGGTAATCTTAGGAAGTTTGTTAAACTTGACATTTTCCTAAATTTTAGTTCTTTCATCCATTCAGAAGGTGAGTTACATGTACACATTCGCCATTTTATGTCTTCCTCTCATATGGGAACAATACCATGTGAGCTACAAAATATGAATCACAAACATTGAGTCATTGAAGTGAGCATTTCAAAAACAGCCTTGAGTCTGAAACTTATTTATGCAAAACTATTCCACAACTTCTTGTGAATAACAAATAGTTAAGAAAGAGAAAAGCTCATTTTGCGAATGAATTCCAAATCAGATGCAGAGCTGCTATAAAGCTGAACGTTAATTGTAACAAACAATTTGAACAACAACATGAATCTACTGTGGGCTCCCTTCCAGCAGTTAGAAAGATATTCTTATATTTTAGCTGATTTTTTTTCATGTTTTGTATGCTAAGCATGTTATTTTAAATACCTATAAAAGACTGATCATGCATACATACCTGATGTTCATTTTACTTGTAAGAGTATATGCTAGCAAGTTTAAGCTGCATCTGTTATAGCTATATCTTAGTAAAGGCCATCAATACAACAACAGGGAAAGACTCCCTTTAAATTATCTTCCATGTTTCACTTTTCTGTTCCACAGAAATTATTACTCTTTCTTATCTGAACAGTAAACACATGCAGCAGTGACCTTAAAGTTGTCATTCCTAACCTAACAGGGGATGTGAGTAGGAAAAGAAAGGAACACACTGTAGAAATGCATGAAATAGTTAATTTTTTTTTTTTTTTATTATTTTTTTCAGAGACTCCTAACATAATTCCATTCCAGATGGCAGTGAGAGTGCAAATCTGTTCTGTTCTGTGAGGATATGGGTGTTATAATAGACTCCAATGGATCAGATTTATTTTTTAATGTTTCTTTTTCTTTTTCTTTTTTTTTTTTTTTCCCACAGAACAAGTTAACCATTTCAGTGAACTGCTCTTTGTCTTTACATGCTCAGCATGAAGCATTTGTGTAAGACATTGTGTCACTGCTCTCCACAAAATGTCATACCATTGAGACTTCTCTAAAGAAATGATTCCTTGCCAGGGTCATTTCCTCTTAGAAGTCGTTAAGTTGATTACTCTCCTCCACAGAGGATCTTATCTTAAAGTCAGTCAGTTTAGGAAACAAACTGTCTCAGTTACTGTAACCTTTTGACTCTTTTGACTCCTTCACCAATGTTCCACTTAAAAAGTTTGTGGTGTTTTTGTTTGTTTGTTTGTTTGTTTGTTTGTTTCCTATACTGGGACTCCAGTGTCTTCACACTTAGTAAACAAATAAAGTTCATGGATCATTCCTCCTTCGTGCTGTGATGCTGCTTGCTCCTGGTTGGCAGGTTCTCAGCAGCTTTACAGCTAGATGCTGGCTTGGCAGTCTGCACTTAACTCTTTGTTCCAAAGTCCTTGGAAAATCATGAGACTGCTGGATAGTCTGGGGTAGATGAGACAGCTCTTTCAAGTTTCAGTGCAGAACAAAACTAAAGGATGTGAAACCTTGAAGTTTAAAACTAGAGGGGAAACTCATTCCAATGTAATCTGCTCCAAGAGTCTGCCCACAGCTGGGCAGTCCCCAACCGGTTCCTTAGCACTGTGCAAAGAGGAGTGCTGCCCTCAAAGCACTTGAAGGGTCAGCAGCATGCTCCCATATTATCCCTCTCCTAACTGGTGGCACTCTTTCTCTGATGAAAGCCACTTTCAACAGAACATAGAGCGTGGCTTTGCTTGACTTAAGAGCTTAAAGAAGCCTCACACAATGGAATATATTTGATACAGCCATTGGGCTATTTACTGCATTGTGAGAGCCAAGAGTGACAAATATCTTACATATGTGCTGAATAGGATAAAGAAAAAAGGGGAATTGTCTCCATTCCTTCCACTTAGCTGCACCTCACCACTCAATATTTTTTTTTATTGAGGTTTCACAATCTTATCTGTATTTTCCATCCTGCTATTCTTCATTGTGTTGAGGCTTTGTATTTGTGTTTTAAGCTAAGCTGGACAACACTTGTTTTAGAATTACCCTCAAAAGAGACTTCTCTCATATGGAAAAGAAGAGCTGCAGTCTCCATCAGAGCCTGTTCTGCTTCTGAACAGCACATTAGAGACATAATTTCTTATTCCACTGAAAGGTAACCCAAAGAGGCTTAAAGAAAACTAGTTAGCTTCTTCTTTTTAGCATATTAATCTTTGACATTGGAGACCAATTACATTGAATCAACCGAATATTTAATCAAGTTAAAAATTAATAATAAAACTAGTTTTCTTTAAGATAACATTCTCATATAAAGTGAATAAGGATACTAAAAGATGAATATATAAATCTGAAAGCAGTGGAACTAGAAAGCTTCTGTTCTCAGAGGTTTTGAATCACAGTTCTGTAAAAACATAAAAACCATAAAAAACATAAAAAATGCATAGTAGAAACCAGAGCTGTGTTGTAGACCAGACCAGTAACAACTAAGAGCAATTGCTTTCCAGTAATGGTGATATTTCTTTTTATTTTTTTTTAATTTTATTTTTTTAATTTGCATTTTCTTTGTCACTTTTCAAATTTGCAACATTGCTTATACTGGTTTGAATTTTTGTTCAGAAACTCATCTGTCCAGAATGACCAGAATGCTAAAGCATTAAAGGAAAATGTTCTCAGTACGCTGAAGTTTGAACAAGGATATGGACTATCAAAATAGAAATCATGAGTCTCCTCTTAAATATACAGAAAGAATATCCCTTATGACTGCATAATTCTATCAACGCTTTTTATTACAAAACTACAAGCAACAATAATAAGCTTGTCTCATTTTTAAGAGAGAGAGAGAGAAGTGAAAGTGATCAGCTGGTACTGAAAATATACATATTCTACCATGTTTGTGCCATACTGTCAAGGGCTTATTTCATCTCCCTTTAATGGAGTCCTTCAATTGACTTAAAGTGAACTAAATCTTTTAAGTAATGTTCAGGACATGTCTAAGGCATAGCAGTTGCTTACAGTCCGAAAATTCTCGTGTGCAGATGGCTGTATTCTGTTTCGGCATTGATTTGCGTTCTACTTATTCCCTTACAAAGCTGAATCCAGGTAGTAAATCTGACTCTGTGTCTGATAGGATAATTGACATTGATTTCTAAATAAGACTAAACAAAGCAAATGGAAAGAAAAGAAGAAAATGAGAGACATTTCTCTTCAGTACTGGTGAAATTTTCTGGTTTTTGTTTGTTTGTTTTTGTTTGTTTTGTTTTGTTTTCCCTAGGTACAGAAAAATTTTGTTGCGAGATCAAAAAAAAGTATATACTTAATATGTAAAGGAAATACTACACAGGGATAGTCTGGTTATAGTATATACCTTACAACAAGGTCATTCTGTTTCTGGCAACAGGAATTAAAGGGCAATGTATTATAAAGAACTACCAAATATTCTGATTCTGTGCAATCTGCCATTTTGTTACTCCTCAGAAAACACATTTGCTCTTCAGTATCTGTTCATCCTTTTCATTGCTATGATGCTCAGATGCCTTTTAAAATACCAGTCATTCTGTAAAGAAATAAAAATGTTGATTTCTGATGGCTGCCAAGTGACTAATTAACTACACATATACATACATCTATTTTTGTTGTTTCCGTTCTTGTTGTTGAGTGTATGTTTGTTTGTTTCATTTTAATCACTTCATAAATACTCACTTGAAAAGAACAAATTGTCATTGTGGAGAAGAGTGTTTTCAGTATATCTTCAAAAGTTTAAATGCACTTTCCTTCCTCTCAGCTTATGATATTGCAGAAAGGTAACTAAGGGATGAATTCGCTTATGCTGTGATCAGATAGGATCCTGGAAAACTGAAATTATATAGAGGGGAAATATTGTCTCAAAACAAAATACATATGTAAAAAGAAATCAGAGGTGTTATGGAAGATTGATTAAAAGACTTGTTACTGCAAGAAGGAAACCATTTGTCTCTCCTGGGATACTAAACAGCACCACACTGAGTAGTACTTCGGAGGATAATAATCAGTACAGTTGCAGCTGGACAGTGTGTTAGAGATTGCTTTAATTAATTTATATAACATGGACATAATCAGTAGCTGGATTTCACTTTTCCCCATACAATACAACACTATTTTTAGCATGTATGCAAACTGAGTTGGACTTTCTTGGCAATGACTTCAAATTAACTTAAAAATTGTTTAAAATGATCAAGAAGATTTACTTAATCAATTGAACTATTTCTCAGTAAGACATTCTGAAGAATGAGAAGTTTTATGAAAATTGAAAATCCTCTTTTACTTGCCTAATCTTCCAAGCTCCTACCTTCTTTTCTTTAACTGAGGATACATCTCTCATTCTCACCTCACATCACAAGCAGGCAAGTGCAATCAGTGGCAAATAGTGAAGAGCTTTTTTTTACAATTGGGTAGCAAAAACAAGGAAGACAGTGGGAAATAGTACTGAATGACCAGGAGCAATTAAGCACCAGTGAGAGCTATTCTCATAAATTGAGAACTGTGAAATACTAATCCAAAAACAAACAAACAAACAAACAAAAAGTTGTCCACTATATGTAATACAGCACATACTCATTACTTGGATGATTCAGGGCTCTAAAGCACTAGGTACTGGATGTTTGGCTTAAGAAGTCTCTGAGGTGGACTACATGAATTATTCAGGATTGGCAACCTCACTCTCCATCAGCAAAAGAAAAGGTTTGTGGGGCTTATTGCACTGGAAGTCAGTAGGCTGGATCTGTAGACAGAGACGTGTGTCTTCAGATGGGATGGGACAGCAGCATATATATTCTTGCCATTTTCTCTACTCTGACCTCAGTGTCCTATTGTTGTTCACTGCAAGACAAAAGACTATCATCTTGATCAACAGTACAATAAATAAGATTGATCCAAACTGGGGCTTCCGGACATTACTGAAATGCAAATAAGTATTTCTCTGTGTACTTACAAAGATCTCCTAAAATGAAGATATTAAAGTTGTATATTCAAACACACAAAAGTTAAGAACAGCTATATGTATGGTTTCTCACATACTTTTAATTTTATCACATTGTATCCCCACCCTGTATAATGGATGAATTCACAGAAACACATAATCACAGAATTGTAGGGGTTGGAAGGGACCTCAAGAGATGATTGGGTCCATGTTGTCCTTGTATCATTCATCCATACAGCAGCACAAGCCCATAAAGAGAAGACAGTAGCAGATGGCCAGCATAGAGACAAATATAAGAAGATATCAAGGCTCATACAACATGAGATGTTGTGTATCCAGATAAATAGTATTTTATCAATTTTATTGATCAATTTCTATTTCCATTCTACGATTTCGACATCCATTCATCAGATCAAATCTGTACCATTGTTCTTACACGTTGGCTGTTGATACCATTGTGACCTGTTTAAAAATGGTGTAGCTTTAGTTTTTAAAAGTCTTTTGGAGAAATGGAGGGTAAATTAGTTCAGCTGGGTGCTAGATGGGGTCAAACAGCTTAATGTACATCCCACTGCTCATCTGGATGATCTGTCAATGAATAAATACCATGTCGGCTTATTGTAGTAGGCTGGATGCAAGGGAAGTTTCAACAAGTTAATGGAATAGAAACACATTAAATGTTATATAGATATAATATATAGATAATGTCCCTGATGGCAAATTAGAGGATAAGGAAGTACACAGGGAAAATATTACGTATAATTGCCTTGCAAGAAATTGTTACATATTCTTCCTGAGTTGTCCTCCAGATTAAATCTAGAGAACAGAGGACCTTAGGTCTAGCCCAGAATAACCACTTTAATATTCTTACAGCGTGGGAGGTTGTTATATAAATGTTGGTCTTCTGACAAAGTTGATCTTGTCATTTGGCTAGCAGTGGCAGAGCAGAAGCCCTTGGGAGGGCACACTGTCTCTATAAATCAAAGGTCCTGAAGTGTGAACAATCATCCAAGTGGGTCTCAGCTAGTCACTGAAAAGAAAAGCATTTTCAAGCTACAGCTGTCCATGTAGTCCTCACTTATTAAAGTATTTCAATGGGATTCCTTTTAGATTCAGGAGAGCAGCCCTCCTGGCTTGGAACCTAGTGGTAGAACACCCTAGTTCTTCAATAAACTAAGGCTACATGTTCACCAGGATGTAGCTGGTGAAGAGACTTGGTAACCCATGCACTCAGCTCCATAGGCGGTGAGGACCCTGCCATGCCTGGCCTTTTTGTTTACATATTTCAAGGGTGCACACTGAGGAGCAGCAGTTCCCAGCACAGTTCTTTCAGGGTTTCCAGCTCTCCTAGGTCATGTGTAGGAGGCTCGCAACAATTGGCATGATCAAGAGTTTGGATAGTTGAAGAATTCATCTTCAAGAGGCTTCAGTACAGACTCTTAAAGAAGAATGCAGACACAGTCTTGTGGAGTGTCCCTGCTAAACTGGGAAACATTAATCAAATTTCACTCCTCTATCTGCTGGATAGGCCTGACCTTCCACCTACCGAAAAAACTTTCCTTAGATTATTTCCTTCAAATATATTCTCTTTAATTCATTATAAAATAATTGAAAGTCTGTATTAGGAAGATATCTTTTAGACATAGCATTACAGGAAGTAGTTTTGAAAACTCCCAAGTTACCAAGACGTGACTTAAGAAAAAACATTTGAAAAGATCAATGGCTGTCATTATGTGTTTGTTTGTTTGGCTGGTTTTGTTTTTTCCTGTTTGTAAAACAGTGAATTAGTGAAAGCTGTTTTATATGGCCATAAGGTCATTTGACCACATAATCTGAAGCAACAATTAGCCAAAGACATATCTCCTTCTGTGACCCAAAGTTGTTCTAGCACTTTAAGTAGTGTGACTTAACCAGAAATGGGATTTTTTTTTTTTATGTCAGTACATATTTGTGATATTGACAGTATTTAACAGCACCTCAGAGATTACAGCATTAATTTAAACAAAATAGATAGAAATGTTAATGAGAGATACAAGAAAATGAAGAAAAGTCATTTCAGAGTGTACCACACAATGAAGAAATATTAAAATACAATACACTTTTCTGGCTGTAAAATATGTCAAGCATAATAGCACTCCACAGAGAAACTGCTTACAATTACTCATCCAAATGACGGAGATAGCCATGTATCAGAGATAAATAACTTATGTGCAAGAGCTTTCATCAGTGCTGAGTTTGTTGATAAGACCCTTTTGTCCAATATATATTCAACTTGATGTCTCCAGAGTGATGATTGTCTTATGCCCATATATATATACTCAGCTTTATGGGTTCTGATCCTCAGATCTCATTATAAAAGATTATAGTTTCAAGGATTAAACTCTCCTGTATGCATTCAAGATAATATCCATTTATATATTTCCATTTACAGGGGGTAACAGTAATTGCCTTTGGCTTAGTTGATTATTTGGTTGGGAAATGGGTTTTTGGAAGGAAGGTATTTCAGCAAACTGTCAGCAGAGGAATTGCTGGTAGAGTCTTCTGTGACATTGGTGTACCCATTCTGAGAAATAAAGGAAGAATAATAATGCTAAGAAGTAAGATTTCAAATGAGTGTTTTTTCATGGTGTGGTTTCAGAATTCACAATAAAAAGTTGCAGTTGATGAATTCATAGAGAGAAAAAAAAAAAAAAAAGAAAAAAAAAAAAAGTTGACTCTAGTCTGGATAAGACTTTGGAGCATAGAAAAATAAATTATTCTGTCAATTATTCTCATAACTTCTAGACTTTATGGACAAAGCTTATCCCTAACATAAAGATCTGCTGTTTCTCATTTCTCTTTTCTCAGAAGACTTATCCAGTTATGAGACTGTGAGACTTCACATACAAGTTAACTCACCACCCAAGCTAGGGCAAGGAGACTCATCAAACTCTCTGGGACAATTCTAGGAGGAAGGTCTGAGCAGCTCATCACTGAGTTTGATAAGAATTAAGAAGACAAAAATAGGAGTGTCTCAAAGGAGGGGCTGATGGCTACAGTGGGGTAGATGGGTAGTGCTAGGAAGATTAAAGAGAGTATAATGAGATGCCACACTGGAAAGATGGGGGGGGGAGGGGGGGGACAACAGAGGAGGGATAGAATAGGAAAAAAGGGAAATAGTAAAATAATGAAAACAGAAGAGAAAGGAAGCTGAAATAGAGTGAAGAGGATAGGATGATGTCTCACACCTCTAAGAAAGAAAACAGTGACTAAAGAAAAGTGTGAAGGAATACTTGGGAAAATAGCCTGGTCTTTTTCCAGATGGAAATTCTTTTTATAGATTTGTTTTTGCCATCTATCAAGCAGCAAACACACCATCATTTTACAGGAGTCTTTTCTGTGAAGACTAACCTCAGTGATTTACTAATAGGAGGAGTTTGTTTAACTTGAGATATTGAAAGATAATCTAAGATATTAAAATACCAGATGGAAACTAAGATGAGATGAAGGTAGAAAATGCTTGCAGACCCATAGAAATAAGACTGGATACAGCCCCTGAAGAAATTCAGCACTACTGTAGAGCCTTTCTTTTCTGTCACAGGCTCTCTAGGTACTTGCTCCAACTATGTGATCTCACAGCTGGAATTAAAAGCAGTCAGTTATTTGATTTTAAAAGCTTTTTTGATTTTAAAAAGAAATGGAGGGCAATTCCAGTGCCTTTCAGTCCATTTACCAGACCTTGTTATTTCTTTTTCCTAGACAATCAGAGCAACAAGTCTGAAAAAAACAAGTGGCAAGAGCATTTTAACAAAGAAAAAAAGCCAAGCTCTGCAGAATTATTAGTCCTGACAGTTTTAGTGCCATATATGCAAACAGTAATAAAGGTTTAGGAACACAGTAGTTGCATGCAGGCTTATTTTCAGAAATTACTTTGAATTATAATTACCTTAATGAATGCACTAAAGCAAAAGCATAGGATTATGTAAGAAATGCCAGATGGGAACCATAATGAAATTTGCAGTTAAAAACATTTAAAAGAGAAAACAATAATCCCAAAGGTGAGTGTTGAAATAATGAGTTGTGTTCATCAAAAAGAGGTACAAATTCTCATACCCTAAATTGCAAAAAGGGCTTTATGATTTTTTATCCAGGTGTATAACTGATATGCACTTTGTTTTCTTTTTTTTTTTCTTTCCAAAAATAGGTCCTATTGAATTTATAATGTGCATTTCATCGTAGTATTTTGCCACATATTTTGCATTTCTTTCTCTCAGATAATCATAACTGAGTGTAAAAAGAAAAAACAAAAACAAAACAAAACATTAAAATATTTAGTGAATATTAACAAACACTCAAAGATATTTTGAAAAGGAGATATTGAATTCATTTACAGTTGTATCTTTATACTTCTGTTTATAGTTTCATTTAAGTGAATAAGAAGAAAATTAACCAAATAATAATCTAAATGAGAAATAATCAAAGATCAAGAACAATTACAAAATATTCCATAAATAGATCAAAAGCATTTAAGGAAATCAGTATTAGGTGTTTTATTGTTCACATGAGAATGCAATTTGCTATATCTTTTTATTAAGAATTATTTGCATCTTTTTACATTTATATTTTATATATTTATATATTTATATATTTATATATTTATATATTTATATATTTATATATTTATATATTTATATATTTATATATTTATATTTATTGACCCATAAATAATACCTTAAAATGCATTTTGACATTATTTTTCTATGCAAAGAAGGTAGAAGACACTGAAATCAACAAAAAATTGGCATCTCGGGAGTCTTTAACCTGGCAGTCCCTCTACTTTAAGCAGTGCTTTTTTACTTTCACATGTTTTTGCAAGATCAGGACTTTAGTTTGGAATCTGAAAGAATCTGATTTTACAGTAGTAATTTTCAGTTCCCTTTTTAACAGCAACCTGTAATTTACCTCAGCAAGAGCTGAGTGGTTTTTACTCATAGGGTACTCCCACCGCATAAAAAAAAAAAAAAAAAAAAAAAAAAAAAAAAAAAGATGAAGTAGGAAGCAAGAAGCATCTCTGAAGTTTTCCAGAACACTGGCCACACTCAAGCCTTTTAGGTGAAGACCAGATGAAGTCAGCCACAGAAACACATACCCAGTGACCTTGAGAACCGCAAAGAAAAGCAGGGAGAAAACAGACATGAAAGTAAACTACCCATGGAAATTGGGTCCAAAGAGACAAAAAAAAATAAAAATCAATCATAAATGTTGTTTGTGGCTGGTCCCACCCTGATGTCCCAGGCACTACATGAAGAAGGGACATGAGCAGAACTCCTATCCTATCTAAAGAAAGTCCCCTTCCGTGTGGATCCTTCTTTCTGAGTAGCAAAGCCCACCTCTGCACAGGGTCTTCCCTACTCTTTGTGCCCCTCTACCCTTCCACTCCTGCACCAACACCACCAATGTCAGGTGTGAGCAGCCAGTGGATCCTAGGGATCCTGGACCTGTGGGATGGGGACCTGGTAAGGGGGCAGGTGATGGTGTGCCCATAGTGCAGAGGCAAGAGCAGCCCAGCTGGGGTGGGCAATGAGGAGAAGGGAGGTCTGAGGGATCTGGAAACATCCATGGGAAGGGAACCTGCCAGTAAAAATTACCAGCTTCCACATAGCAGCGGACGTGGGGAAGACCCCAGGAGAGGTGCTGAGGGCATCCAAGCAGCACATTGACTCAGCGTGTGCCATGACCAGCCTCCCTCCTTGCAAGGGAGACCTGAATCACAGCTTTATGGGATCTATGCAGTGAAAAATGCTCCCAGGAAAAGCAATGGCACAAACACCACCTGCTCTACCCAGAAAAAAAAAGGCTGCTTGACTTGATCAGTGCCAACTATATGTTGCCTATATTCTAAAAAATAAAAAATAAATGTGTTTTAATTTGATGACTTTAGCTAGATAGGAATAACAAAGAAATGTTATCAAGTGAGAAAGTTTTGCTAGCAAAGTCCCACTCTGACCTCTACCAGCCCATTTACCCTAACAGTGACTCCAATTTACTTTCCATGCTATGAGAGCCCACCTTCAAGGCTATCCTGATGCAGTGACTGCGCTTCCTCCTGTTTCATATGCCCACTATTCTGTTGAACTCTAAGTCTTGTTATGGGCAAAAGGGATGCACCAAGTAGTTCAGCCTGGCTTGATATTCTCTGCTGATCACAGCACACCCACATGCCATGCACACACTCCAGTCTCTCCACTTGCTGCACCTTGCACAAGTAGATGCTTCTGTGGCTGGAGTCCAGTTTGCTGCTCCCAGACCCCAGCCACACACATGCACATAGTACAGAGATCTCTTTCTCAGAAAAAGAGCCAGAAATAGAGTTTAATGAGACGACAGGAGAGGCTGTGCTGCCCAGGCAAAGAGAATGGGCAGACAAGCATGCTGAGTATCAAACTGTTTCCAGGCAGCCAGCCCCTTTTATCCTCTTATCTTTCTATTTCCCCATGCTTGCCTTCCCCATATCACTTTGATCTCTCTCTCTCTTTTTTTTTTTTTTTTTTTTTTCTCCAGCTTTGGTTCTTCTCCTAAACACCCCAAAATACATGTAACTCTCAAATAACCCTGGAATGCTCTTTCCCTGCATCCCATAAGGTATCCCACCCCCTAGGGCAAGTACCCCCAATCTGTGCAAAGCCCAAGACAGTCCCCCCATGGATTCAAGGTGCTGGGTCTCACCTCCCCATGGGGCTGATGTTCTCCTGGGACTTTCGGTGGGAGGGGGGAGAGGAAGGGCAGGCAGTGGCTCATGTCTCTGACTGGGGCCCTGGGGCTCCCCTGCTGCCCTCTGCCTCTGTGCTCCTCCATGAGCAAGGATATTAGTTGTTAGCACCTATCCCTGCAAATACCAATCTGAAAAGCTTTGGCTGCTACTAAACCAGAACAGCTAGGTGGGCGGCCATTCGTTCTGTTCCTATACAGCAGAAAGAGAAAGAAAGTTTTTTTTTTTTAATTTATTTTTTTTTAAGACTGACATCACTTCATCTACTAAAGAAAATAATGTTCAGAAGCAGAAAAAAAAGAGAGAGAGTGGAAGGACCTATCATTAGTCCAGATACACATCTCCATGAACTGGAAACCTTTCATAGTTCTGGCAAGGCAACCAGGCATGGCTAACTGCTGCACTGCACCGATGTCCCTAGGTGAAAAGGGTCTCACGTTGTCTTTAAAAAAAGAGTCTTAAACTCTTTTGTTCCAGGAGATACCAGAAGGACTCTGTTCTGACACTAAAAGTTCACAGGGTAGGCCACTGAATTACATGAATAAATAAATGGAAATAAAGGCTGAGAGTCAACAACAAGTACGGCTACACTCTGAGGAACAGTAGTACAATTTAGTGAAGATTTGGCTACAGCTTAGGTTCTGAGCCTCAAGGCTTGTACACCTACAAACTTTCCTGCTGTGAAAGGGCACCCAATGGAAGTCATGCTGCCAGCTATACTAAAAACATGCTTCAAATACATGTTGGACAGAGAACAAATGGAGAGAAAAGCAGCCAAATGATTCAATGCTGGCTGCGCATCTTTCCTCAGCTGCCAATAGCACAGGGTCTGAGTCAATGGGCTGCAACAGCCTCTCTTGTAAATAATCCACCACCTTTTCTCTCTGCTGCAGGGCTCCTTAAAGCAGAAAGAGACAGCATAAGCCAGTTCATAGTCCTCAAGGCTTGTACCAAACAGAATTGTTCTTGCTTCCTGTTCTGTCGTACTTGATGTTATGACTCTCTGTTGCAGCACTATATCAGGATGTCAATGTTATCTTGAATTATTCTGGCAATAATTTAAGATATCATGTAATGGATTGACTTTTGAAGTTTCTTAATTGAATCTTTGAAATGTCAATATTGCCTTCTGAGAGGAGCGAAACTGCAATGCTTTTGAAGCTAAGGTCTGGGTAAACTATTACCTGGTGAGGTTCCCTACCATTTCAAAGATGGCAAGATGCAGCCTACTCTTTTAAATAACTCACAACACAGATTTCTTCTTCACAGAATTGGAACAGAAAGCCTATATCTAGCTAATAAGCTGGGCATCCTGTGCTCATGTTCAGTCCATCTTCTCAACTTTCTTTTCTGTGAAAAACAGTGTCTGTCAACTAGAATGTGATGTACACCTAGGTTTCCTGTCAATATGAAGTTTTAACATGGTGGGGTTGTACACCAAACCTCACTGACACTTGGAAGTAATCCTAGATCCAACCACATGAATATATGAAGTTTTTACTTTTTTTTTTTCTTCACCCTACACAGCTAGGAAAACCAGCTAAATCCAAGCATTGCCTCTGGAAGTTCACTGTTCCTCTGCAGAACACACACAAACTTCTGTGAGTGTCCTCTCATTTGTTACCATCTCAGTGCTGGAAACTCAGGGTACCTGCATGGGGTTACCAAGATATAGTGGTGAAAATACATCTGGTGACAGTGTTGTTTCCACCTATAAAAAGTAGATTTCCAGATAAGCACATACCTATTATCACGTGCCTTCTGAAGAAAGACTCATCTTAGCCACCTTCATCTGTTGTGCAGTTCTCCTGAGATGCTGCTGTAGATGTGCTTGTTTTTCAAATCCATTCACATGAAGTGAAAGACAAATGGTGTCTTTTGACTAAGACCCTGTTAGCACCGCTAACACTATTATTGGCCTAACGAGTGACAACAGTCAGTAATATGGTTGATCATTCAACCACTTGATCATCTGGAGCATGTCCCCACATTTGCAACTATTCACTCCATTCTGCATTATGGGAAAGTGATTTTGGAATGGCTTTCTGTACGCGGATGCAGCCATAATGTTACAGCATATAATGTTATAACATTTCTGAATGTGTCACAGTGGGGCAAACAAATATGTACAGCCAGCATTTTCAGACACTGTTTGATTCCTGTCAAGGTACATCTCAGATCAGCAGCCTCCTGAGAGATGCCACAGGGGATCCACACAGGGGTGGGCAGGGAAGGACCTCACCAGAAAATTCTTGTCCCACCACCTCCAGCATGGAAGCAGTGCAGTCCAGGGGGCAGCCCATGCTGTTCAGGGACACAGCTGCCATGCACTGGGGGCTGCAGCTCAGGCAGGTGCCAAGCCCTGCAGCCCCAGCTGAAAAGCAGCTGCCTTCCCACAGGGCAGCCTGAAAGCCTTCCCAGGGGGACAGGGACAACCCACAGCTGCAGTGGCTCTAGGTTAGCCATGAGCACAGGTGGCCAAATGTCTAAGAATGGGAAGGATGCATGCAGGGTGATTACAGAAACTATCATGGAAACATCATTGGATTCATAATTTTGTTTTCTTTGAGAAGCCTTTGGGATAATTCGTCTTCTACTACTGAAATAAGCTAATGCTATTGTGAAAAGCATTCACAGCATCCAGTTCAACTCTACAGCAGGATTCAGCTGCATGATACCCCTTGTTGGGGAGCAGAACAAGTGGGGCTGCTCCCTGTGGGAAGGTAAGCCAGTATCCACATGGATCCCAGGGACAGAAGGGCAAGGTCCCCATTGGCCAAAGACCAAGGGATATCTGAGCAGAACATCCCCAGAGATGATGTCCAGGTTCAATCAGGAGTTCAGACCAACATGTAATATTACAGTGATGAGGCAGGGCCAAGGCTGAGGTCAAGTCAGTCGATGTGTTGAGGTCCAGATCAAGGGGCTACGTGGGCAGGTAGGGCAAAGCTGCAGCTGAACTGGAGACCAGCACTCCTCTAGTGTAGCTCAGGCAGGGTATGGAGGCCCCTGGCTGGACCTTAATAGAGTTCTTGGGCTCACAGATGTTAGTGGAGGTCCCAGGTGAAGCTCATCAGGGTCTCTAAGGCTCATTGATGCACTGAGTGTCCTGACATCCTTGACCTCCAGCTGCCACTTGGGAAAGGTGGTGCTTTCTTAGATAGCTTGTGTCATATCTGCAGCTTCACATGCACGTCTGAGATATCCTATGAGTCTTCAGGAGTTGCTGGGCACATACATGCAGCCAGCTGAGCTAAATTTGTCAATGGATGGGACTCAGTTGCAGATTAACATATCAAAATGCATGTATCACACACATATTAAGTTTTAAACTCAGTGGACTTCTAGGATTTGATTCATTTCTCTAATAAGAATTTTCTACTGTCACTTGAGATGCTCTTGGGCATTCAGGTTTTCTCTAGGGTATCTCACATGACTGACAGGGATTACACAAGAAGTTACATGAGACTCAAGTTATTTTGGAACAAATACTGAAGAAGAACAGACAGGATGCTTTGGGGCACCTTAATGATGAGACAGTCATGTTTATAGAACCAAATCACAAGTTATTACTGTAAACGTAAAGAGCTATTCAGACAAACAGGTGTTGGGTCTAAGTTGCAGTTTTGATTTTAGTGACTAGATTCGCATTTCCCATCCTATTTTAAGTGCGAATCTTGAGCTAAATCCTAACAAATATATGATCATTCTTCCTCATAAGTTACCCTTCCAAAGCATATTTGCTCTACTGTTCTGTTTTACCATGTGATGTCTTGCCTCTCTGGGATTGCAGCCCAGACTGACTTTGCCTTTGCGTAAGTGAAAAGAGAAGCTATGAGAGAGCTAATTTTTAAATGTTTCTACATCAAAGAGACAGATAAACACAAAGTTCTCATATGAGATGCAGTGTGGCATTCAAAACTCTCTAAACTCAGACACCTTTTGAGAGATCCCGCTCCTTCAAGGTATGGCAAGTCAAAACCCAAAAAATACCGTACAAAAGAAGCATTAGGTCAATATTCACTGGAAAAACCTGGCTTAAGCCATCCCAGCATACTCACAGTTTCAAGAATACGTGGATATTATATCTCAACTACTGAAATATTTCCCAGGAAGCAACATTTTTTGCAGTAATTATGTCATTGTGGATGCTGTGTTAATTCTTTTCTTCCTCAGAAGTCTCTAATTATCTTTGTTTTTTATTTAAAGGTAATATCACCCATATCCCTAGACACTTTTGATTTACTTTTTATCAATTAAATTTTCTCTTTTCAATTTATATAAAATTGTTTGTAAGCATTTCATAATTGTTTTTAATTTCACTTTAAGCTCTGCCAGTTCAAATTGTCTCCAAGCAATTAATTAAATTTCATTCTCAGAAGACAGTTATTCCATCTAGATTTTTTAATAGGCGATCATATAATTTATAATAGATTTGATAATAGTTATGCAAATGCACTGGGCTGTGCAATTTCCCATAGAAATATGACTCACATACTTTTATCTCCCATAGTTTTCAAATTAAGTTGTTTCTAGATGTCACTAAAATAGGTTGACTGGATTTAAAATACATAACGGGGGGAAGTACAGTTACGTGGGGAGCGCCAATAAAAGATTTACCTTAAATTTCTGTTCAAAAACAACTGAAAATGTTCCCCAGAAAGAGCAGACAATGACAGACTGTATTTTTCTCATGGTTCATGCTCATGCACAATGTGGGAGACCCACAAAAGCTTTTATGGAGGGTTTCTCTTATTCCAGGGGAATACACTAAGAGCTTATGTGGGGTAGAGCCCCCACCACCAAGGCAGCCATGTAGCAGGAAGGAGGGCTGTATCTTTTACCTGGTTCCCAAAGGAATGGCTAAATGTGTTTACAGGGTTAAAGCACTTTGACTGTGGTGACAAAAAAAAACAGCTGTTCTTTCATTTTCTGTGATTTACAGGTTAGGACATGTTTCTTTCATACAGGTTCCAGCAGTTTAGGGAAAGAAAGGTTTCTTACCCAAATGTCTAGAAAACCTAGTAGATGCTCTAATCATCAGTCTGTTGGCTAAAGGAGAAACACTCTTCATTCACATTAAGTTCTCTGGAGAGTAAACCATACATGCAGTAGTCAGTAAATTTCAGCACTGGCTCTGCAACTTGCAGAGCAGATTTTCCAAGTTGAAACTAGAATGCAGAAACAACATGAGTAATGTTGGCTGTATGCCCTCAAACTTCCATTAAGAAACTTTAATTTGAAGAAAAAAAAAAAAATCTAGATGCTAATCATGAAGAAGTATCTAGCAGAAAACATTTAAATATGCTTTGCAGCTGTCTGTAAATTATTCACATCAGGCTTTTATCCAGCCTAGCTGAAATTGTAAAATTAATGGTATTATCATAAAGGAAAACAAAGTATTAAGAAAAATTAGATTTATATCATACCTGGGGGAAAAAAAAAGTCAAAGACAATTACTAGTCCATTGAAAAATATCAGAGAGAAAATACATTGAAATACATTGTTCAATGTACCTCTCATAGCCTATTGTACATGATGTAGTAAAAATAGTCAATGGATGTCTGACAACAATTCTTCTTATTTGGGGTGCACCCATGGTTTGGGAACATAGCTTGTGTCTCCAGACTTTGAGGAGGCAGGCAAGGCTCTTTTTTTTTTTTTTTTTTTTTTTCCCTAGGACAAGTTAGATTTCATGCCTCTTTATATGGCCACATCCTTCAAGCACTAATTATTCCTGAAACATACTCATTTATCACCCCCTAAGTACAGTTAGACTCTACCTCAACTGGAGCTTCTAGGCAGACTGTTACCTCCCCAGATTGCAAGATTAAGGTTTCATTTCTGCCAGCTCTCATCAGAAAGGGATTCAAAGAAGTGAACATCTACTACCCTTAATTCAGAGAACTCCTGTGGTCACTAAATCACTTCCACTGTTACTGGAAATTCATTATAGGAGTATTGGAATAATATAGGAATATAGGAATCAGAAACATTTTGCCCACGCATGTGTCGAGAGATGTGTTAAAATACATTAATTTCCACTCATGTCCAGAGAACTCTGCTTCCTATCGACTCAGCCTTTCTGTAAACACTTTGGTATTATTTAGGCTGTAAAAATATGAATCTTCATGTGAAATTAAATTGGTGACAATGAAATGTCAAGCACACATACAGGTTATGTAATTTAGTAATTTAAATGGTAGTTTGTCAAATAGTCAGCTTTTATTATAATTATTATAATTCTCCTCTTTCCAACATCTTCTGAACTACTCTCTGTACAATGTTCTGACAATGAAGTTTCCCCAAACAAGGAAATCTCCATCCCCAAGAAAACTTTGTACTTACTTCTGCAGTGAAGTACACACAATTAATTCAACCATAGTGTCACTTGTTTGAAGTGGTGGGTACTGAAACTATTTCAGGAAGGTATTTGATCCTTCTGCTGCTCTCTACAACTTCTACAAGTTTTTAATCATCTGTGGCCAGTTAATACACAGTAGAGAAAAATTTAAAAACTAGAAAGATTTTTCCACCTCTGCCTCACCAGTTTCTGATGCACTACTGGAACCCCCAAGAGTCACCGGAGGAATTCTGAGTATACTGTTATGCATAAGGTTTCTTGCAATTTTTCTCCTGTTTAAAAATCGATGAGGAAAAAAAAAAAAAAAGAAAAAAAAATAATCTCTAGTACTTCTGGATACCCCAGCAAAGATACTTTTCATCATTTTTAGTGTTCCTTATAAAAATAACCTTGAAGGAACCTGAGATGGTATTTGACACATCAAAAATATATATATAAATTTTAATTAAGTATCACACCAAAATGTATATGGTCCAGTTTCCAACAATGCACTGGTTAAAGCTCCCATCATCTGTGCAGACCTTGTTAAGCATGGAGCATCTTTGATTCCCACAGTCAGGCTGAAAGCCTGTTAGGTCTGGTTTCCTGACTCTTCTTTTTTGTTTGTTTGTTTGTTTGTTTGTTTTTTAAGGAGGAGGTCCCCACTTCTTGCCCAGCTTTGCAAATTCAAACTCAGTCTGGGTTGACCCTGTCCTCTCTGTCACTAGCCACAGTCCTCTCTGGGTGACGCAGCTTAATCTGCAATGCATGGTGGCCAACCGGTGATGCTGCTCCTCTCTGTGCCAGTCCAGAATATAACAAACAGATTTTGATCCAGTTTTCAACTTCACAAAAGATAATTAGCAGAAGTTTTATTGCACTGCTACTCATAAGTAGATCTTGACAAACATTATTAAAGTGACTAATTGGCACCACTGCTTGCTCAATCCTGTGCACAAGAAGATAACTGCCAAAGAGATAAAATGTTAGCCTGCTGTCCACAGGGGATTTTCAAGAGCAAGCCTGACGTTTCTGTAGTCTGAAATGTTCTCAAATCATGATGACATCCGTATGCAATGACATTCATATGACTGTCAGTAAGGATAAATGTTCTTCAATAAAAACATGACACATTATGATCATTAGTGTTAAAGTTGTGTTAAAAGGACTTACAATTGTTTACTAAAACAGCATGTTAGTTTCAAAAGTCCTTCTTTGCACCAAAGCTAAAACAGGTATTTCTGAGATTGTTTTGCTTACATTGCAATGTTTGGACTTCGAAATAGTCGTATCTGGCATGGGATTTACAAAGAGACACAGAACTTCAGGATTTTGTCTTGGGATTTAGAAACCACTACGTGAGCACTGTGCTGCTCCTGGGGTCTTCCAGTACATGCGGGAGACTGCCCAGTGACCCAGAGCTGCAAAAGCTTTTAATTGACTGTGTGGGAATTAGGTATGCTGAGATGCAAAAGTCCAGTCCTGAAACTTTCAAAATTACTGAGACAGCTCTCTTTTGGGAAGAACAGATCATAATCTGGAAAAAAAAAAAAAAAAAAAAAAAAAAAAAAAAAAAAAAAAGGAATGGAAGGGAAGGGAAGGGAAGGGAAGGGAAGGGAAGGGAAGGGAAGGGAAGGGAAGGGAAGGGAAGGGAAGGGAAGGGAAGGGAAGGGAAGGGAAGGGAAGGGAAGGGAAGGGAAGGGAAGGGAAGGGTGAAATAAAAGTATTGATATATGAATCTGGGCTGTGGGGTAATGTTTCCAGAGATTTTGGCAGCCCTTGAGGCAGTTGTCCAACAAGTTACACATTTCTGAGACAGAGCAGCACTGGATAAGATTGCTCCAAACAGGTTCCTCACCACTTCTGCAGGAAGGAGTCTTGTACCCAGCATCACAACACAAAAACTAGTCACAAACAATCTGGTCCCCTCTGAAACAAACTCAATCTCTGACCAGCCTGAAAGTTCACAAACACCTAGGGAAACATGGGGAGCTGCATGACATCAGCAGGCCATCTCTATAGATTGCTCGTGGCCTTTAAGAAATACAACAATTTTCAAGATTGCCTTTTGAGGAGTACTTAGCCCAAATTTGAAACTGCAGGCACCATCCAGTCCAGTGAGGGATGAGGAATTTTATTCTTTCAGCAGTGATAAACATTAAGGACTAATTCTGGAGAATTCTTTCTCTTTTCATGTTTTTCTAGGAGAAAAAATATAAATTAGTCATGTTTCATCACTGTATATATTGTTGATGTGCAGATGTCAGCAGTGATTAAATAACAACATCAATGACCTTTATTTCTTCACCAGCTTTTACTCCATTTGTAATAGCTATCACAACTAGCCAGCGTCACAGAAACATAAATAACAGATCACAGGAGTTAACCTGGGCCATAAAGAGCAGCTTATTTGAATAGGAGTCTACTATATGACAATATTCTTTACTTTCTATAAGAAAGTTACCAGTAACCTTAGTATTCTATTTTGCTTCTATTATTTTCTGAAGTAAATCACAAAACTAGGCTAGATTCGTACAGAATTCCCATTTAGATAAAATTATATTCATCAAAGCAAATCAAGACCTAATACATATGTTAGAATAAAAAATTAGTAAATGACAATTTACCACAAATAACAACTCAATTTCTGAATGCCTTAGTTATTTGAACTGTAAATAATGGCTAGCATGCTTAAAATATGCAACAGTGTAAGATACAGTATTTGCTTGGCAATATGTTAGTGGGCACATTCTTCACCTCAGGTACAGCTGGCAGATGTTCAGTATTCTCAGGAGCATTAAAAAAAATAATAATAATAAAATATTCTTAACACAAGCTTCTTAATGCACTTAAACATATTAGGCCCTTCACATGCAAGCTGCAAAAGTTATTAATTTATTTCCGTCATATGAATGTTCAGCGATAAGTTTATTATTAGCAAGTGTCTTCACATCTTTCCAAAACTGCATCTACACATTCTGCTAATTCTGGCCTTGTGTAACAACCACAATATCAGGTTTTCAGCTGATCAGCTGACATAATTCCACTGAGATGAATGCTGCATCCCCAGCTGTCATCAGGTAAGACAGGCAAACAGAGGTATCTGCTTCACATGGTTACAGCGGCAATTGCAATTAACACAGCAGCTCAGTGTGACAAATAGAAATATTCCATTGTGAAACATTTGGTAAATGGTGACAATTACTATCTGTTGAAGACAGTCTCATGTGGATAACAATGCAGTCAGCAGTGCTCACTCTGCAAGACAGTTCCAAGGTAGGGCAGGGGTGAAGACCTATATCAAGGTCCTTCAAGGATGGTGAAGAACACCCAGCTTCTGCATGTGGGAGCTCTCTGCTACACCTGGAATATCTCTGTTTTATGGGGGTCTGTGACAGTAATCAGTTAATAACGAACTGGCAGCTAGCTGTGACTGCTGGGTGTCTGTTTCTGTTCTCCTAAGCTTCAGCATGCACACCAGCTTCAGCAGCTTTGCTTAGACCACAAGGCAGATATTTGATAAAATACAGTATTTTCCTGAATGCTGAAAATGCCCCCATGTCATGGTTAGGACACTGATAACCACGCTTGTCCCCTCAGGCACCTGGCTCTGAACAAGGGCTCTTTCAGCAGTAGGAAATGGAGCCAGGCTGTTCCCAAGATCATGGGCAGTCCTTGCGGCTACACATTTGTGCTGGCAGCAGAGCCCCTTTCCTGTGTACACGCAAAGATGTCTTGGCCCCAGCAAGGGCTCCTTGCAGCTCTACCTGTGTGCTCTGAAGGTTAATTTGAAATAAGTGTTCTGTAAATTCATGAAAACATATGGAGGGACTGTTACTATTAATAACAGAGGGAGAAAATTTTGGCAGCATTTATGGAAGAAATTCCACTGACTTCAGCAGGTTTTTGAGTCTGGCCAAAACCTGTTCTCTTGATCAGAAGAAATATGCCTGTAAAAGAGAGGATTCATCTCAGGCCCAATTGATCAGGAGAGTTTGTAGATCCTCATGTTAATCAGTATAAGCAACTAGTCCTTACATTGCTGAATGAACCAAAGTAAACACGACAGCAGGGATGACACCTCTTTATGGACACAGGACCCTTAGTTTGAAAAGTGCTGAGAACTTCTGCTTTAACAACATCTGTTTGTATTGCAGATTGCAACTGCATACAAAGGATGCTACAGTCCAACAGGCAAACTCTACTTCTGACCTCCTTACCACAACTAATAGTCTATTAACATATTTTTTTTCATGACTTAGAATCAAACAGGTTATTCACGTTAATTCACTAGAGAATGGATCTTTAATATCTTTATCCTACTTTAGAGACTGACACTGACTCAGCCTGCTGAATCCAGTTAGTGAGAAATAGCCCTGTCACAGATCTCATAAAACAAATGACCTCCCACCCTCAAGTTTTCATCTTTCCCTTACCTAGATCAATTTTTCTTCTAATCATAATGAGTCATATTTTTCAAAACATGAAAGAGATACAGAAGAATATTTAAGAAAAATTAACTATGATTTATCAAAGAAATAACTGGGACATGTACCTTTATTAATTGAATCTTCTCAATATTTTAAAGACAGTTCCAGTCATAATTATCTATGCTATAACAATATTTTTATTGTAAAACAGTCTATGACTATTAAATATTTAACACAGCAATTTGATCTTGAATGATACTATTTTTTATATTTAAGAATAAAAATACTATTAAATTTCTTAAAATGTAGAACAAATATTTGAGTTTTTCCTTGTCCAAATCCCGTTGAGTTCCTAGTTAGAATATTCTACATGTTTTCAGATAAACATAGAGAGATCATATACTATTATGTATTTAACAACTTACAGTAACAAATTTTAATTAAATAAATAAATCTTGCATAGATTTTTATTAATTTAGGAATTTTGCCGATTTTTTTCTCTTAATCTGTTTATTGTCTCCAAAAAGGGTTTAAGTATTCTTCCTTCTATTAGGTTAACCTTTTAAATTATTTAATTGGCTATACCATTGCCTATATATATATATACAGAATATATATATATATACAGAACTGTGAGCATTATCTATTAATACCTTCAATAAATTGTCTTTTATTATTATTATTTTAAAGTAGAATTAAAAATTCACAGGCTAAGTTTTCATCTGGGACTTGACTCTCTGAAGGTTGTTATCTTTTTATTGGAAACCATGAAAGAAAAACTCTTTTTCCAACATCCTAACTTTTCACTAGTTTATTATTTCTGTTTCTCACCAAACTTATCATGTATCACAAGTACATATACAGACAGATTTTGATTTAGGGCAAAACTCAGCATGAATATCTTTCTCAGTGCAGCAGCTGGATTTCATTTTCAGGTATTTATTCCCAAAATGGAATTTTTCCATTACTATTTTTAAGTGAAGTATTATTGAGTATTAAAATATGTATCACCTGAAAGTCTTTAACCATTCTTACTTTTTTATTACTTTTGTGCTGACAATCTTTAAACTCTCACTTAAAGTAAAGCTGGGCCACATACAAAAAAAAATACAAAAAAAAAAAAAAATGCAGGTAAAACAAGTAGATTGCAGCAGCAAAACTGTGACCCAAAAAAATAGGCATTAAATATACATAGACTGTGGAGGTGCCTTTATGTGGACATCACATGCTTCCCTGGCTACAGACCACAGGGAGAAAAACACCTTCCTGAAATACTGATTAGTGCTCAATTTCTGGAGATCAACAGGCTGCTCCCCTGCACTCGGTATTTCTGACTGGCTGCTCCCTGCTCCCCACCCAGGCTGCTAAAACACGCTGGGGAAGCAAAAACACCATGTTTCACACAGATCCTTCTGCCAGCCAGGCAGCCAGGGCAGCATGATGACACTCAGACAGCAACAACACAGGAAGGGGGAGGGAGATGTCAGAGCAAGGGCAAACAAAATCTCTTTAAATCATGGATGTTTTTCCAAATGTGTATTTATACTTTTATATAGGTACCTATCATTTATAGGAATACATATTTTCTGGGCTCCTCAGTCCAGGAGAGATATGAGCATAGTGGAAAGAGTACAATGTAGGGTCACCAAGATGATCAAAGACTGGAGCATCTCTCCTACAAGGAGGGGCTGAGAGAGCTGGGCCTGTTCAGCCTGGACAGGAGGAGGCTCAGAGAGATCTCATCAATGTCTGTAAATACCTGGAGGGAGGGTGCAAAGAAAATGGAGCCAGGCTTTGTTCAGTGGTGCCCAGTGCCAGGACAGGAGGCAAAGGGCTTAAGCTGAAACTCAGGAGGCTCCCCGTGAGCACCAGAAGCACTTCTGTGCTGTACAGAAGCCCTGGCACAGGTTGCCCAGAGAGGTTGTACAGTCTCCCTCTTTGGCAATCTTCAAAGATCAAAGGTCCTGGGCAACCAGCTCTTGGTGTGCCTGCTTGGGCAGGAGCAGGACCAGATGGCCTCCAGAGGACCCTGCCAGCCTCAGCCACTCAGTGACTCTGTGACACATAAACGTCAACTGTGTATTTGGATCTTTACAGCACTCTGGCTACATGAAAGTGCTATAAAGTGGGAAGACACTTTCTTTCTTTCTTTCTTTCTTTCTTTCTTTCTTTCTTTCTTTCTTTCTTTCTTTCTTTCTTTCTTTCTTTCTTTCTTTCTTTCTTTTTTCTGAAAAATGCGTGTGAAAGAATTTCATTTATTGTGAATTTAATTCACGTTACTGTAATAAAGAATATGACAAGTGTGGCTGGAGCAGGTTTCACTTCCTTCCATAAGAATATATCTATCCTTCCATAAGAATAAGCAAAGCTATAGGCCATCTATAAGCTATATAGCCATCTCAAGGCAGCAAGAGGCTCACTGAAAGGCAGAAGACAGTAAGTCAATAGGAAAGCTAAGCACAGGGATAGAGAGCATGATAGAGAGCACAGGAATCTCTTCTTAATAAAATGCATGAAGATCTGATATACTTAAATGAGAAATGTGATATTTCAACCTGTCACTACCATTCGGTTATTATAAACACTCAAACCAAAAGTAAACCTCAGGGCACCTAACCTGTGCAAACCTCAGGGCACCTAACCTGTGCAGACAAGCTTCACGCAGTCCCCTGGGTAAGAAGCAAGTGTCCTGTGCTCAGAATCTGTGTGGAAAATTAAACACTTTTTCTTAGTCATTGGGTTTTTATCTCAAGACTATGCTTCCTGTGTGAAATTGCATGAGTTGCAGGTTTAAAGTAATAAAGCTTAGGTCAGGTTGTATTAATATTTCAGAAGGTCACCTGGCAACATTCACTAGGCTACTCTTTATGCCTCATTTTAATTTAATTCTAGACCTTTTGGTGGATCAATTTTATAACATGGCTGAGGAGCTGGAATAGCTGATGTATAATTTCTACCAGCTAACAGCAATATCAAAGCCATTCCATTTTTTATAACTATGATATATTTAATAAATCTGCAACCAGCATAGGACCAAGGATATTTTTAAAAATTAGAGCTACATGTATTGTCTATCCATGTAGACGCTGGTTTGCTTAATGTATTACATTAGGAGTTCCTCATGCATTTTAAAAGAACAGAATGATTTATTATTTTTTTTAATCTGAGTACAAGAATAGTTTATTAGAAGTACAAAACAACCTCGACTCTGCCCTGTGGTCACATCCATATGAAACACAGATGATCAAAACATAATTTCTCTTTAAAAATCAGTGTCAGCAGGGAAACCTTCAAGTCCTTGTTCCAGGGACTGCTAATGCATTTTTTATGAAACAATCACGGAATAAAAGGAGAGGGAAAAAAAAAAAAAAAAAAAAAAAAAAACAGCAAGTGTAATTCTCAACATACCCATTCCTCTTCCAAAGGGAAAAAAAGTATCACCAAATTCCAAAGACATTATTCTTCCTGGCCAGCTCTACACAGTGGCTCCCTCTCTCAAGGGTATATGTGGAGAATGCCCAACTCCATCCTTCTGATTTGCCCAGATGGTGAAGTTGTTGCCTTGGACAAGGAAATCTTTTTGGATCTGAGAAGAATCCATCTTGTCAACTTTGTAAGGACACTTCTACTTTCTGAGAAAAAGGCAGGAACCACCACAACATTGTGTTTCTTCTTTCCAGATACTGGTTTTGCAAGCCAGGACTGGTCTAATAGTTAACTGAAGTGGTCGCTAGTTTGTGTAGGTAGGAGATGGAAGGTAGGAGATGTCCTGGATCCAGGACAGAGAAGCGAAGGGTGCACTGTGGCTCTGGCTGTTTTGGTCTCCCCACCTCCACACACTCCTCTGTGCTTTTCCCTCATTAATGGTTGTGACAGGTTAAACTGACAAACTACAGCTCAGCACAGCCAAGAGGTGGTCACATCCCATACCCAGATGATGACTATTCTTTCCCCACACACAACCCTCAGCCTGGAGAGCAGCCTTGAGACAGGAGTTCCTCCATCTTCATCTACAGTAATGAGAACTGCAGAAGTTGCCTGTGTACCATCACAGGCTCGCAGGGCTGTGAACCTCATTTCTGTTCTCTAATGCTCTGCATTCAGTACATGGAAGTGCCTAAATTGGGTTTCTGAATCACAGTCTCCATGACAGTTTACCAAAGCTCAATCTCCCAGCTTGAGAGAAAACTTAAGTTTGGGGATGTATTGGCTCCTTTAAAAATGGCCAAAATTCCAGGCTTTCAATTTCTTGGAAAACTCTGGAAAATAATTGTTCTGGTTTAGAATGAAAATACTGTATTTTTTAAGCAGACATGAAGAAAATAATCACCTTCCAATCAGACTGAGATCTGCATCTCCCATCCTAAGGAGTTTGCTAAACAAGATATAGATTCTACATCCAATAATTGCAGTTTTGCACTTATTTTGTAGAAGTAATATATCACTGAACTAGAGGTGGTTGCATGACAAGGGGGCTGTACTGTAGTGACTATGACTCTCAGTGTTGACAGGGAAACAATGAAAAAACAAGTGGATGTAGAGATAGCATTTAAAAGCTATATTTTTATCCTTGATTCTGTTTGACCTCCCTCTGTTTTGTTCAAAATCTTCTTCCAAGAAAGTTATGTATCAAGACTAGATCAGTATCTTGTTCACAACAGTATCTTGTTGGAGATCTCTTCATCTTCCTCTACTATTTTTTCTTTTCAGTCTACAGCTGTTACCCAATGTTAGCTCAGCTGCTCCTAGGGTAAGCATACTTTTTTCCTTCCTCCAGAGCTCACCAAAAGAGTTTACTGCTTTCTTGAAGAAACAGAAAGATACTAGATAGCCAGGTGGAAGAGCCCAGGGCACCAGGATTGCCTCAGACTTGTAAATCTGTTATTTTGATATCCCATTGAAATAACCACATGTAAGCCTTTTATTTTATATTTCCTTAGAGAATTATAGATTTGAGTACAACTCTTTACGAAATTTTTGTAGCACAGCTGTAATTTTGTGTGTGTGTGTGTATGTGTTATTCTGTACATGCTGGGTCACATCTGTTGCTTTCTGTAGTTGCCTTAAAGGAAAAACATCTGCTCTTTCCAATTAGATTACTCTAATTACTCATTACTCTGCTGAAGCATAAAGTCAGCTTTGCATATTCAGAAGACCAATCCATTTTTCCTCCCATATTTCATCTCTTCTATATTAAAATTTCCATATATAAAGGGAATTTATAAGAAAGATGTTTTACTAGGACTTGCAGTAACAATACAAAGGGCGATGGTTTTAAAAAGAAAGGGGGTAGATTGTAGATTTAGACTGAATGTAAGGAAGAAATTTATCTTTACAAGGTTGCTGAAACATTGGAACAGCCTGCCCAGAGAAGCTGTGGATGCCGCATCCCTGGAGGTGCTCAAGGCCAGGCTGGATGGGGCTTTGGGCAACCTGGTCTGGTGTCTCCAAAAGGACAGTGTTGGTAAGGTGTTTCCTTCAGAAATGGCTTTTTAGGGCTTTGCAGCCTCTCATCATAGCAGGTGACGCCTTCAGAGAAATGTTGGCACTAGCAATTCTATCATTAATGAATCTATACTTTAAAAGCATGCTGTATATTTTATGCTGCTTTTTACCTCTTGCTAAAACCTAACATAAATGGTCTTAGCAGACTATATTTTCTGCAACATGACTGTCCTGCTCATATCAAAGAAGAGTTTGGAGTTCTGAGTAAAGGATTCTTTAGCTGATGGCAGTTCTGAAGGGCTTTTCTGATAAAGTCCTGTACCAGCTATATTAAAGAAGCAATGGATGACTCAAAATTAGATTTGATTGGTAAAAAACACTGGTAAACTTAAGCATAAATATAGTACAACAGAAGAAAAAATGTCTTTTCATTTTCCTCTTTCCTTCAGAGGCAGTAGGGAGAACTTCCATTCTCTAATGCCTAAACTGTTAAAGAATCAGGCATGATTTGGTGACTGAGTAGCACACTGGAACCATGTGAGATTAGTGTTGTAATAGGACTTTATTTATCTATGTAGTTGTGCAGCAGTAAGAGAAGGGTCAGTTTTCAAAACCCCAGATTTGCTTCTTATCTTCAAGTCAGAAAACAAGAGCTTCTAATCTTGTTCAAAAGATAACTGAGAGGTAATTCAATTAAACTATACCCAGGCTTTTATGGAGATAAAATACCAGTGTGATCTCTCTAATTGAGTACAGAAAGACAATGAATGAAACAGTGGATGGATGATAAAGCAGGAATTCAGATGAAACAGGTGTGTAGGTGACCACTGAAACACACTGGCAAGGAAAGCAGAAAGCCTCCAGCTCTCAGTGTCTCCAAGTTAGTACAAGAAGCTCTCCTAGAGGCTACGGTTAAGTAAAAGGCAATGTGTAGGTTACTGCCTTGAGGTACCCACAGTTCGGTCAGGTTAAGCAATCTAAAAGTCTTCTCTTTTTTAAAAACTGCCCATGCCACCCCAAAATAGTCTCTGGAGGGTATGAGAACAAGTGAAACACTGCATGCTGAAAGAATGGATGTGTTGAGTTCCCAGCTCCCTGGGCAACTGCTTTGGGAAGTATGCTGGCTGCCTTCATGTCATTTCCTGGAGGGTCATTTTTTGCTAAAACAGATTAAATAGCCTGGCATATCTAGGCCATGCCATTTTGCAGCTGGGCTAGTCAGAGACAAGGGATCAACTCATCTCAAAGTTTTCTCTCTCTCAAGTATCTCTTTCAGTATGAATCAAGCCTCCTACTTCTTACTTCACCAGCATGAAAGTTCAGGTGCAGGTCAAATGCGTAGCTTTGACTAACTTTCACATTGTTACCTTGCAATCTGTGGTCTTAAAATTAAAAGTTAACTTGAACCATAGACCATTCCACAATCAGACCTGTTTCAATTCCTTGTTACATGAATATTCCAAAGTTAGCATGTAGTCCTTTGAATATTCTCTGAATTTATTTAGCAAATTTGTTTTTAAAATCATATTTACAAACATTATTCAGAAGGATAGAAAATATTTTTGTGCCTCCAAAATGTAAATTAGTGCATTTTACTTACCCATGAAATTGTGAGAATTATCAGCTGTTACCAACAAAATCAACTTCTATTACCTTGAATCTTAAATTGCTTTCTGCAGAAGCTCATCATTTAGTGAGTGTATTTGTCCTGCTGCTGACAAGAATAAATTAATCACTTGCCAAGCACTTTTCAACACAAAGTTCTTCAAAATCATTCTTTTCTCTGAAAAGATTCCTAAAGGATTTCTGGTTAACATAACATAAACATTAAAAAATCAGATCTGAAAGTTCTTCTTGTATTCACTGTATTCATATGTATTATCTACCATATTGCGTGTATACATATCTGCAGCTGTGTTTGTATACATACAAACCTGTACTAAATTCTCCATCGGGCAGTGATAATCATTTTACCTTTTGTGTTATGCTATCAGATGTTTGTATTTGAAGACATTTCTAGAAGTATAGCTACATGAAGCACAGATACTTCATATCCACCAGTATGGCTAATGAAACAGAACAACAACTGATTTATACTGACAAAATGATAACCAATTAGGAAAAAAACTGGCCTTATGTGATTCAGCTCTTTCCCAATGATTATCTGGGTATTTTTTTCAAAGACCTAAGAAGCAAACTGCAACTGTTCAAAAATATTTCCCTCACTTTTTGTTAGCCTCTGAAAGAGTTTCAGATATCCTCATGAACTTTAGTATACTGAACTTCACAGCCTTCTTCTAGGTTGAGTGACTAATAGTATTTAATATATACTTTTTTAGCAATTGGTATGGCCAACAGGTCAGCTCATTAGATGATGTACTCCCAGACATGAGCAGAACTGATCTCATGTATAGTGTGGGGCTCTGGTCCTAAACCTTTAAACTTGATACCCAGAGTCAAGGTACTTACATTTAATGAGGCCTGATGTCAACTACGCCGAGAATCTCTCATTCTGTGTCACTTACTCATTAAGCCTGTCTTTAAAACCAGACTCTTCATGGTCCAACTGTTGCCAAATATAGTTTCAGGTCACAAACTGTCAGCCCCAGATCCTCTGTTTAAGAAGCTTGTGTCAGCTGTTTGGGAAATTGGCAAGAAAGATACAACTAAAATTGCATGTGAAATCCAAGAGCTTTGAAGGCAAAGGCAAGACTTGTCCTCTTCATGGATGCTTGCAAAGTGCTGCACCTTTCATTGAATACAATGTGCAGAAGTTTCAAAGATCTGGGTAATTTTATTGGTACTATGGGGGAAGTATTTTGGTTTCAGATATATATGGACAAAAGTTTCAAAACAATCCTGGAAGACTTAACAGGACGTATTCCTTTTTGAGTGAAATTTATAGAGGAAGATAACTTCTCTAGAACAGTGCCGCATTGTTTCAGGATGAAGATCATTCTGCTATGCAATGCCAGAAGCCAGACAGGCCACCACCTGTGCCATGTCTGAGGGCTTGACTGGAATGCATGAAATGCTTAAATCTTACAGTGATCCTATATGCACCAACAGAATATCAAGTTTGACAGTTTTGTGAATGTTCTTTAATACAGCCCTGTTTGGACAGATTTTATAGGCGGTAGTTTCATTGCTTCATCTCAGGACACTCGTCACAGATAGAATGGGCCGAAAGGGGAAATAATCTATTATTAAATAAATAAATAAATGAATGAAATTGAAGAGAAAAAACAGACGAATCTGCCAATTGCAGACATATCCCTCTAGTTACTAATGTCTATATTAGGGGTTAAAGGAGATGCAAGCTGAAAAGCTATGAACAGCAAATGTGCCCATTTGCACTGAGAAGTTCATGCCTCTAATATGTACCAAGTTGTCTGCTTCTTGTTTATTCCTCCTTTGTATCAACCTTTTGCACATGCACATCTGTATTAACCTCTCTATTTTCTTCTGAGTGGAAAATGAATTATGACCTTTTGTGAGCACTTCAAGCAGATTTTATACTCCAGCTGGTTTTCCATGTTGTAGTTGTAGTTTTCCTATAACCAGATGTCAGTAGTTCAGCTGATTAAGCTCCCTGGCGTCCAGTCACAGGCACAGCTGCAGCCACTTTTCTAGTGGAGGCCAGATATGAAATCCTTTGCACCACTCTAAAATTGTGTCTGCACATTCCATCATTTAGCAAGATGAAGAGTGCTATCATATAAAGGCAGTAAAGTTCTTATTATTGTACCAAAGAGACTGAATTTGATGTCCTAGGCTGAGCCACTAGTACTGGTTTGGGAACAGAATTGCACTTGATATTTTTAGAAGACTTGTGCAGGCAGAACTCTAAATTTTTATCACCTAGATTAAGAACTTGGTGATAAACTAGAGATATCACCCACTTTTCTAAATAATAGCTATCTTCTCAAAAAAAAAAAAAAAAAAAAAGACAAAACAAAAAACAAACAAACAAACAAAAAAAAGCTGACTGGATATTTTCCTAATAGATGGTTGTTGGTTTGTCTAAAGCATAATATCCTGTGGAAATATATTGATTTCAGAGAATGCATATTAGAAACTTCCTTCCTGCCCCGACACTGGAGAGTCAGATGGCCTGAGGAGCCAGCTGGCCCAGAAGCAGAACAATTTCCAGCTCAGCCAGGGATTAGTGGCTTTCAGGTCCCCAGAACCAGCTAGAAGAACTTTTAAGTCAAAACTAAATAATCCAAACTCTATTAAAGGAGATCTTATGTTTTCTGTTTTATAAGATTGATTTTAATTTCACTTTTTTTTTTTTTTTTTTTTTTTTTTTTTTAATGTAAGGGCTTTACTGCAAACTGGAAATCAAAATAGCTTAAAATCTTAGCATATTCCTTGAAATTGAGTTACAACTCAAAAGTCAGCTCTACAGACATTTCTATGCTGGAAATCATTTTACTGACTTAAATTACCCAGAATAAGGATCTTAATTTGCAGTAAATCACCTTCACTGACTAGAGCCACAAGAATGCTATATTTTTACTGTGACGTCCTTGTATGTTTCCCTAATAAAATATGAACCATAGCATTTCAAAGTAGAGATAAAATAATCTGCTTATTCCTCACAAGCCTTCTGAAATGTCTTTCTATTACTGATATGATCAAGGAAAGCTTTTAAAGCTTCCTTTAGAGTCTCTGCCTGAAAGTCAAGTGCTGGGCCTATCTACCACTTCTCTACAGGTATGAGCAATCGAGACAAATTGACTTCAGGCAGAGATGTAGTTAATTGAGCAGAGGGACCTTAGAAGACCTTAGAGAAAATAGGACCTAAGGACTCAGAGAATCAAAATATCAGTTAGGAAGCTGAAGGGAAATCAAGAAGTTGGAGATATCTATAAGGCAAGAATGTTTGCTTTGTCACCCAGTGGTAAAAAACACGAGTGCCAGAGTCCTAGGCTGGTACAGATGCGTGATGCTTAGGCTGCACTCTGTGGGATGTGTGTGACTATGAACGGGAGAGATGTTCAGGTACTGACGTATTTTCATATAAGTTTTTTAAGAACTATAAATTCAATCACATCTACAGAAAGATAACTTTTATTTTCCTTTTAAAATCAAGACATTAGGTTTAGCTATGCATCTATATGGTGTTTTCTTAGCCAACTGGTGCACCTTGCTGGATTTGTACCATAGGTCAATGCCTACAGCCATTACAATGGAGTGACAAAGAAGTTTTTGACAGACATGAAATGTCTCTCCAATTGTCTGACCATGCTTTTTTTTTTTTTTCCTGAAAATAAATTCCTTTCCCTACTAGGTATGCAGGTATTGGAATAGGTTTGTGAATTCTAGTTGAACAGGATCAATTGCTTGTTTTTATTATCAGTTGATTTACATGGTTATTTTGTAGGAGACTAAAAAGCTTTAGCATTTACAGCTTTTCCAGTTACATTTCAGTGCCATATATAGCCATTCAAGCAAAGAGAAATAATTCTGTCCTTAATTGTTGTACGTGGCCTATTAGGCCAAAGGATATTTGCTTAAAGAATACTTAGCGAATCACTTATAATTAAGTTTTGCAGAATTAAACCCATATTTGGAGAAACATTGGGAACTTTTAAGTTGAAAATTAATAGAATATTTCACTAAAAAAAAAATAATTCAGGAGGTAATTTCTCCCTCTGCCCTGCCATTGAGCATATTATCTTTTGTAATACCTCCAATGATAAACTTGACAATCAAACACACCAAGAGCCTGATTTTTGGCACTGTCAGTCTTTCTAACCATCAGTTGGTATAAACTGTGCTCAAAGTGATTATGATAAACTATGGATCATTTTCAAGATTGGATGCTAAACAATAACAACAAATTGCAGCCAGCTTGAGCAGTAGCTTAAAATAGCTTTTGTATTAGATTTTTATCAGCTTTTATTGTGACGTACAATCTGTTAATATGGTAATTTTGATAACACCACCTTTATACTTGCTTTAGAGTGCAGGGAAATTAATTGCTTTCCTAATCTTTATAGACCTGATAGCTTTGGGATACTTGTCCATGTTGCATACAAATACTGATTCTTTGTTGTTGAGTTAAAAAGAAATAGCAATTAAAAGGAAGCTAATTTTGCAGATAGGTTGCAGTCTTTGGATAATTTCCCTTAAGTGGACTTCTTTCAGAAATGCACTTCTTAATTAAAAAAGAAAAAGAAAAGTTTAACCCAAATTATTTTGTATAGTAATACAATCATTTTACTTACAAATGTGTAATCCTGATTTAAAGTTTAGCGTTGACTGCCTTAAATCACAGCCTTTAGACAGTAAAAGCATAGATTTACCATGTAAATTATGTAATTGATTGCTCTGGGGTTTAAAAACATTCCTTTTCCTATTTTTATATAGGGTGACTCTTACATGAAGTGGTAGTCTAAATTCTGCTATTACATGTATGTAATAGCAGAATTTAGACCGCCCTTTTGGAGATATTTTCAGCTAGCATCAGTTATGTCAGAAGGCTCCCAGAAAATACACATAAGAGCTCTTGCTTGCCTCTGGAAAACGGAGCTCAACTATGCCATTCTTCCTCCTTTTAAATCCTTCCCTTTGTCTGATTTTTATATAATCAGTGACCTATTCCATACCAAAAAGTCTACTCTTTCCAATTACTCTGTCTGTTCAGGTTTTCTTTAAAGATTAAAGGAGCAAACATATCTCAGTGCTTTCCATAATGGTCTTGACATCATCCATTGCATTTTGCACTAAAGCATCAAAATGTGGTTGAGAGAGGAAAAGAATAGCAATGAGCTTGTTGAACAGCAATACCTGAAATTTCAAATTTTCCGCCTTTTTAGGAATATTACCCTATCTACTTTACTGAGGAACACAGTAAAAATTTGCTTCCTACAGTATTTTTCTTCTTTCCAAGTAATAAATGGTAGATAATGAAAAAGAAAATAACATATACGTGGAAATGGGTTAAAAAAAAAAAACAAAAAACATGGTGTTTAAAAAAAAAAAAAAGTGTGATGGTGTGAAGATCTGATTCAAAAAGTTAAATGCAGAAAGTTGTACAATAGCTTGTGGTTTTAAATACTAAATGAAATTGAAAATATCTGTTGATAATTCCCAGTCCAAAATGGAAAAGATTTTATCAATTCCAATATTTTATCTCAGATGCGCTTCGATATGCCAAAAAAATTGAATGAAGCATTTATTTACTTCAAAATCCATGTTTCTGGAGTACTCAAATCAACAAGTCATAAATCCCTAGCCCATGTTTACCATGTTATTAAACTGGACTGACAGCAACAAATCCCCATAGTCACCAGAAAAACAGAACTTACTTGTCGGTAACAC
Organism: Aythya fuligula; assembly: GCF_009819795.1. Taxonomy (NCBI): domain Eukaryota; kingdom Metazoa; phylum Chordata; class Aves; order Anseriformes; family Anatidae; genus Aythya; species Aythya fuligula. The sequence continues at coordinate 141,702,632 of NC_045560.1, read as the reverse complement.
AGAAAATCATTTCATCCACTACAACTACCTTATCCTTCTCACAGAGGTGGAGCGTCAGTGACTGAAATCAGCCTTCTTTAAGGGACTTTTAAGCAGTTACTCTTTCTCACTTTAAAGAACAGAAAAATTCTATCAGTGATAAGATGATATTGTTATTGCAAGAAAATATTGCCTGGCTAAATAATGCCTTGCTATCTGCAGGAGTTTAGAAAGGAGGCTCCTGGTTTCATTTATAATAATGATTTGGATACCAGAACAATCTATTTCCATCCAGGTACATCTATCAGACCAACAGTGAAATGAAATGTTTGCTTTTCTTTATTTCTTGTTTACTACTGCTGTTTTTCACTTCTATATGGAAATATGTCAACAAACAGAGAGAGAAGAGGGAATACTTTCATTACAGCTTAGCAGGCACTAAATGTGACATCGTCTTGCTGGGACCAGAAAACATGATTTTCTAAATCTTGAGTTTCTATAAACCATGAAAGATTGATATCCCTTGTAGATGGTGTGAAAATATAAAATAAAATAAAATAAAATAAAATAAAATAAAATAAAATAAAATAAAATAAAATAAAATAAAATAAAATAAAATAAAATAAAATAAAATAAAATAAAATTTTGAGGCTCTCTGGTGTTTAAAAAAAATATGCCACAAACTGGCAAGTACTCCAAGCACTGGCTGTATACCACAGTTTACGTACATGAACTGAAAGCAGGAGATATAATGGCAAAGAATAAGATTCCACAAATTCGGTGGAAGGATTAGTCATTTTGCTTTGAGACATTAAACTTATTCATTCCTTGCAGATAGAATGTAAAACACTCCAGCTGGTGTGAACATTGATTTCCTTCTCACAGAAAATACTAATTACATGTACCTAAACACTAAAGCCTGTGAGTTTTTTCTGTAGTGAAGCTAGACACTAGCAATGCAATCTTAGACATGGATTGAGACTGAACTGTCAGAAACACAAGGAGAAATATGAGCTTAAAAAAAGGAATGGGTAGACCTTTGAAGTCAAATATAGATATGTTAATTAGCTATAGATATAGTCATATACTAGTAGTCTAACAGTCCAGTGTAGATATACTAGCCCATCTGAGAGTCAATGTTAAGTGCCGGTAAGATAGATTTTTAGATCACTATAAGGACTTTGTAATATATTTAGAAACACTACAGTGACCAGATGCCACTGGAACTGATGGGAATTAATTGCTGGAAAACTCTGCAGGGACCTTTCTGTGGCTTTTGGCATCTCAATACTTCAGACACATTCAGTGATAAGTTCTCACCAATGATGAGACACTTAAAGACAGAACAGGGACAGAACAGGTTAAATACATAACCTGGTTTTTTTTGTTTGTTTGTTTGTTTGTTTGTTTGTTTGTTTCAAACCAGTGGTGGAATACCAGAAACCCTCAGAGAAAGACATTTAGAAACATCCCTTATGCTTCACAATCAAAAATTATTGCTCTCTGATGTTTATTCAAAGTGAAATGATCAAAAAACAGGTGGAAGAAGGGATGTATACACAGAATAAAAGAAGAGAGAGGTTAAAAAGAAGAAACAACATAAATTCCTAAGATTTCCAGCAACCACAGAAGAGAAGTCAAAGACTGGGTGCAGCTGGAGATGGAATTGCCACGTGCCTCTTGGTGCTGGTGCGAAGGACTTATGTAATCAAACAGGACAGCGTTTAGAAGCCTGCAGGCATTTACTCTATAACAATACAGTGTCTCAGGCAATCAGAGCAGCATTATATTTTTATTTAAGCCATAAAAAGCAGGTGCTGATTTCTCATGGCAAAACTGTCGCTTAATCCAATCATGGTTGGTAAAATGAGTAATATTTTATCACTGAAGCAGTAGGAAGAGCAGGTGCATATGTCCGTATTTTCTTGCTTCCATCAGCAGTGTTGCTTGTTATTTTGTTGCCATCTGGCAAGGACAGCAGGATCTACTGAAAAATATAGCTATTAGTTTTTCTTTAATAAAACATGGTTACCCAGTTACCACTGGCCCACAACCTAATGTGAAATTCATGAAGTGTGATCTTTGGACAGGGTTTTCTGACTTACTAATTTTGCATCCTGTCAGTTTTCTCCTTTGACAAATCATTTCTCCAAAGAATACTGTTGGCCTACTCCAAAATAATAATAATAATTAATTAAAAGGGGGGCGGGGGGATAGTCTTACTCTTTTGGCTTCCATCAACATAGTCTTGAGGAGTCTCAGTTTTAAATATTTCATCTTATAAAGCATGCTTGACTAAGGATGTACAATTTTTCCTTTGTGCAAGTGCAATTTTTAAATACATAAAGAGACTTATTCAAGACATCAATTATAATACTGGTGACAGAGTAAGAAGCAGCCACTATAGTACCATAGTAGACTAATGAAAATTGGTACGCTGCTGCTGGTGGTTTATTTTATGTAATAAGAGCTGCTTCATTGTCTTTAGCCTAAATTAGTACTGCTGGCTATGTCAGCTACTGGCCAAAGCTCTGGACCTGTTTTTAATTAAAAAACTTTACACTGTAATTAGGAAAAATGGTTAATTCCTGTATGTCCCATTGTTGTGCACATATTCCAATAGCAAAACTACTCCCACAGACTGCTTGTAGAGGTGGGAGGGAATGGAATTTCACTTTGCATGTCAATCCAAATCGTGGATTATTTTAAGAATTCACAGCACCAACTTTGTAGAATTTCATGTTATGTATGTATAAAAAAAAAAAAAAAATGTACTTCTATAGAAAAAACATATTAAAGTTAAAACTACAATATGATGTTGAGATTTTGGAAATAAATCAGGATGGCTTTCTGAATTATTTCTCCTTGGCGAATTGTCCTTCATTCCTTCATATGGTCCTCAATTTTCTTGCTGTAAAAACGTATCTGCTGACTCCTGAAAGTAATTTTTCAAGACATTATACTAAGCAGGCATCACTATTTTTCACAAATACTTATAAACAGGAAATTCACTTGATTATTATTTATTTAAATTGAATGGGCATTGCAATTTAAACCCATTAAAGACAGACTTACGTGAGTGAGAATAAGGAAAAAAAGCAAGCCTGGAAAACAGAGGAAAACAACACACTAAATTCTCCTCTTCATTCACTGAAAACACGCTTCCCTAGTTCTTTGGTCAGTCTAATCAGTCAATAAGATTCAAATGAAGGATTGGATAGGATTAGTAAGAGATGCAAATTGGCTTCTTTCTTTTAATGTCCTCTTTAGTGGTGTTAAGTGTAAGTCTAAACTAAATTCCTAAAACACTTGCACATCCAGTGAACTCTGTATGTGAAAAATACTGGGCAAAAGACTGAAAAATGTCTGTTGGGCATTTTCCAATAAAGCCAATCCAAAATGAAAATAAAATAATAACAACAACAACAAAAAAAAAAAAATCAAAACTCTTCTCAGAAATATTTTCTACAGGTTTTTCAGGTTTTCACCAAAGATGCTCCCAGCTCACCTGGACAGCTCCAGAATACATGACAGTGAGGAAACCCTGCAGTACCAGGCCCATCACGATGGGAATCCTGGTTCTTCAGCGTAGACTTGGTGAAACACATACTCACTTGGAGCTCACTTCTCTCACACTCCTGTCTGCCACAAAATTAAATTTTATGTTTTTTTCCTTCTAAAACTAGTTAGAAAATACTATCCTGCCACAAGAAGTTTCTAAATAAAAAATACTTTCTCTGAATGGCGACAAAACATGTTAGCATGGTTTACAACAAGGTATATACCTGTAAGAAGCAGTATCACTGTTGGTGGCAGGAAAGCCTCTCTGAGGTCCTCCCTTTCCCACTGCCATGCCTGCTGGTTCCATTAGACTGGAAGGAAGAGGAGCTCCTCACCTCGGCATGCAAAGACTCCTCCACTGGAATGTCCCTTTCAGGTAGGCACCCATGCTCAGATAGCTGCCCAAGTAGCACATAGAATACAGAAAAGGGACATATCCCATCCATTATAAGAAAACCAACAATTTTTATAAAATTACAATATCAAGAGGTTAGATAATACGTTCATATTATAATATGTATTTGCCTGAGACCTGAGAAGTAAAATTAAACAATCTAGCAGGAAAGAGTCATTTACAGTTTCTTGAAATACAGAAAGTCTTATGAGCTCTAACAGTTCTTTTTGAAAGTAATTCTTAATACCATTTTAAAAAAAGTGCTCAAATCAGAATGGCATTCCTCTGATATACATAGATTGATTGCCCAAAACCAAATGAACACTAAATAATACATTGTGGCTTAAATAATTGATATAGGGCAGGAATTCATATGGCTTTCTAAAAAACATTTTGTTCAGCTGACTCAATAAAATACAATTTCATAAAGACTCCCTTGAAAGTTACCCTAGGAAGAAAATGAAAATGGGTTTGAGCAGCAGAGCACAACAGACTTGCACGTGGGAGTACAATAGATGATGTCCTTGGCACCAGCCCTTGTCTTACTGTATTGTTGTTTCCCCTTCTGTTTTCTACTACTCTTATTTCTAGTTTCACTGATTTCCCCTCTTTTTCTTTACTGGCTACCTGTTATCTGATGGTTTTCTTACCACTAGCAGATCTCTTACTTTCCTAAACTTAAATTATTCTGTTACAGAGAGAAATCTAGAACTTTATTTTACCCAGGAGTCACATTTTTCTTTTCTTTCTCAACATACATCTTCTTTCACAGATGGCAAAAGCCATATGAACTGAGCTCATGACTGGCAGCGTTTCTGGATATGGGATTTTTAGCTCACACTAATTCAGAAGAGATGTACAGGACAAACTTTCATAATAAGTGATAAATGAAAATGTTTAAGATAATTATTTTATCTTGCAGTGAGTGGGAGTGTAACTACTGTTTAGAGAAACATTAGAAGCTAAGAAATGAACTTGTTGGTTGTTATTTTATCCAGACTGTCTTGATCTGCAGGGTCTGGAAATTGGTTGCCTAGAAATATACTACTTCAGTTTTCCTAAGAGCTTTCAGATAAAATATTATGTTTCTGAGCAGTATATCAACATTTCTGTGTCTGTATGAACCAAAACTTGTAGAAAGCATTTAAGTATACAACAAACTGTTCTGAATGAAAGTTTTTCCCAGTAACAAGTGTTTCCATTTTGAAAAAAAAAAAAAATAAAAAAAAATCTGTGGCATAATTTTATATTCTAAATTTCATTTTATCCCCCACACACAAAAAAATGGATTTAAATAGAACATGGACATGAAAAAGACCACGCAGGTAACTAGATGAAGTACCCAGAGATACCAGTTGCTTTTTTAACCTTTTGTGGCATTTTGGAGTGAGAATATATTCAACAGTAAGAAAACCCACCACTTTATACCAGATGACCTCATTGCCAGAGAATATTCCTGGTACTTTTGATGTACTGGTACTGAGAAATCCCTTGGGCCGCACTGAAATTTCAGTCAGTGCCAGTGGCTGATTAGCAGTGAACTGGTTACTTAGGCTCCCACCACAGCCAAAGAACAGAGAGAGATCTGCAAAGGCTAACCCACCCCATCTTTATTAAAACACACCTCACTAAACAAATAATTGAACTGCAAAAGTGCCTTATCTCTTTCCATTGAAAACTCAATAAATGACTAAATATATGTAGATAGACAGACAGACAGACAGATAGATGAATAATTCCTGCCCTTCAGTGGTACACAGAATAACTACTGTCCTGTACTTGCAGACTTAATTTTCAAAATCCAAGACTTCCAGAGACATCTAAATTTTACTTCTTTATTTGTGCCTGTATGCGTGTTTGTTCTATATATTAAAGAAGGCAAATGCTTAGTTACAAAACTGAATCACCTAGCTACTTTGGCATACAACTAGCTCTGGGCACAGAAATACTTCCCTAGATCTCCTCATGAAGGTTAACTCATCAAAATGCATGTGAAAATGACTAAATTTAAACTTGTAGAAGTTTAAAATAAAACACAAGCCAAAAGAATTATTCAAATATTTAAAGTGAAATGCCAGAAACTGGACCCACAAGGATTTAACTCCTTGCTAGGCACCAAAATCTTAACAGTGCTTCTGAAGCTGTTCTGCCAGACCAAGGATGTACAAGAGAGAGCAGGTTGGGGTATCTGGGTGACACTGGGACCATTGCCTGCTCCAGCGGATGATTACACACCAAAAATAAATAAATAAATAAGAATCATTGGATAACACACAAACAATAGTTCTAAAACCATAAATTTAGTAGTTCAATAATCTGTTATGAGGACCCAAGAGACATCTTTAGAGTTCATCTGCTCATATTTTTGTGTTGTCTGTTGTTGTTGTTGTTTTGTTTTGTTTTGTTTTGTTTTCCCTGGAACAGTAGCAGCTAGTTTTAATGAAAATAGAGCTTCTCCAGTATTCACTAATCTTCTGAAGCAGACATGTGAATGGGAAAAAGCCCACCATTTATTTAAAATAAACGTACTGTATTTGGATACAGCCATAACAAGTAATTTTCAATGCAGTTGAATGGATGTTATCAACATTCTCATTTGAAAATAGAAGCTTTGCACTAGTAAGCTCTGAAGTGAAGACTGAAGAGCCATCAAGAAAACTGCAGAGACTCCCCATGCCTTGCAAATCAGAAGTCAATCCAGCAAGGTTGCAAACAAGAAATTACACATTCTATGTACCACATATGCTGCTTTGTTAAGTGTGGCAATAAATCATTGCATCCCATATGACTAGAATAATACGAAGTCTTACATATTAATATTGTCTGTTCACCTACAGTTGTTGGTAAATACATTGAATTTGAAACAGTTATAAATTCTAATTTAGAATTGAGCCCCTTTTAATTTCTAGACACTTAATCTTGCCTCCCCTGTTTCACAGGAATGCAATGAAGTGATTCATGCCAATGAAGTTAGTAGGACATGCCCTGAGAGCACTCTGGGAGGGCAGCAAAGAAGTAAAAAAGTTCAAGGTGCAAAACCATAATTCTGATTTTCAAATCAAATTTGACAGAGTTAAGTTAATGAGGTTTTGAAGTTTTCAGGAAAAAAAAAAAAAAAAAAAAAAAAAAAGTTAAACACCAATCTAACACCCATTAAAAATACTTAGACAATCATGTATATATTAGTTTCTCAGATGAATTGCAAGAAACTTACATTTGCTAATTTTCACCATTTATGAGAACTTGTCACCACAGAAGGTTAAAAAAAAACTTAAATTTCTTAAAGGTTCCTTATCAATATTTTTTTTTTCAGACTATAAAAAGTGCTATATCAAACAGAACATTTGGTGGCATGAATGTTTGATTAGAAGACTTTGGATGTTACCCTTGGAGATGGAGACTCTCAACAACAGTCATAAAATATGCATTGAGTGACTTAGAAGACTTGAAGGACATAAAATACATTTTTAGTACTTGGGATGAAATGAAAAAATGGCCTTACATTGTACCCAGCCACCAGTAAAGAGGTAGTGTGAGTGAAGACCAAGCGAAAAGGAAAGGATGGAGAAAATTTTAAGGAGTGGGATGAGAAAGGGATGCAGATGAGGTATGGTAGAGACTTCCACAGGGAAGATTTTCTTAAACCCTGATCTTTATCCTTATAAAAGATCTAGTCCATTTCTTCTCCTTAATCAGCGTTACTACCCTGGTTGCAAAAACCATTGTAGCTAGGTACTATTTACCTAGAGCAGTCTTTGCTAGTCAGAATCTATTGTGTTACACTGCCCTAAGAAAGCACGCATGGGAATGCAGTGTGCATTTTCCCTGCACTCAAGTCGGAGTGCTCCCATGAGCAGCATTCTTTTAGCTGGGAAATCGCTTGTGTAAATGGATAGTGCTTTGCCTATGCCAAAAGTAAATGGAGACAACTTTAAATTTTCAGAAACTCCATTCTGTATTGCTCATAAATTATCATATTTACTCCTGTGACTCAAAGTGAACTGTTCAGGAATGCTACTGATGAAATGTTTAAATGGTGCAGCCAGGGAGATAGCCTTATTGCAGGGCTTATGAGAAGTCCCAGCTTAAAGGACAAAAATTATTAAATTTTTGCAAAAAGCAAAATTATTAAATCCAGCTGTCTATGGCAGTCATTGATCTCCTTCCTAGATTAAAAAATTCCAAACTGCCCCTGTAGCATGTGCTTTCTGAACTAAGCTGATGTTTTTTTCTATGGTCTCTTATTTATTATTTGGTTTTGGTTCATTTATTTGTTCATTTCTTTTCATTACTCCTGTATGCACTTAAAATACAAAAAGTACACTTAAAATAAACAATGAGGAGAGTGATGTCACTTGCTTGCCTGTAAATGCACACCTATTAGTCTTGCAAATATTAAGAATCATGTCTGAGAATACAAATACTGCTTGCCCTTTTCAAACCCAAAGCTCATGCGTAAGCTCTCAGAATTTTCATGTGATGGATGGGATTCTTCTGTCTGTGCCTGTCTGAGAGTTAATTGTTTATGTTTTTTCAATAATCAAAGAAATGAGAGAAAACCTTAGGTTAGGATAAACAGCTCTCTGCAGTCCGAGCCTCTCAAATAATTACTCAGAAGACCTAGGAAATGAAAAGTGATAATTGATTAATTCCAATTGGCATTTGTAAAATACACATATATACACATAAAACTATACATATATGAAAAATGAGTCCTACAGAATTTTGTCATGGTTTAAACACCTGAGTTCAGAAAAAAAAAAAAAAAACTCAAAGTCTAATTGTCTGTAAATAGTGAATCTATAAACAATACACAGTTTAGAATTGTGTGTGTGGTTGATGTTCATTCAGGATCATCATATACAGATTGAACTAATAAACTCTGAAATAAATGACAGTCCTATGTTACTGATGGGAACGCTCAGTCTCTTGGAGCATTACCTGCCTACTAGAGCAGAGCTGAACTATTAAATAATACTCCTTAAAACATTTGTCTTGGTTTAGAAAAAAGAAAGTTTCAATGTGATACATGAATAAGCCTAAATCATCTTTTTATTTATTTTAATGAAATCAGATTATTTTCTATTTTTATGCTCTACATTTGATCTAAAACAGAACTAACTATTCACATTGAAAATAGAGGAACATCACTTTTATACTGCAGACTCTTATCTTAAACCCATTCTGGAACCTAAGTGCACAGGATCAAACTCTGAAAAGAGATGATCAGCTCACAAATGCAGTTATATGCTCTTCAAGCATATTTGGTAGTGGAATTACTCAGCCTGATGTCACAGAACACCCTTGGAAAAATATGTGATGAGAAAAGCCACTAAGTAGCTGATGAGTATCAGTTATTTTTAGGCAGTATCTGACAGTTATCACAACTTTTAGGCAGCGTTCATGTTCCTTAGTGCAGAGTTACAGCAGTGGAAGAGGCACCAACTTAGCCATAGTAACATTAATTTACTCAAATGTATTAATAAATGCAGTTTAGAACTGGGATTTTGATGCAAACCGATATTCTGTGACATATCAACTTCTTTTGGATCGAGTGGTGGGAGACTGGTAGATGAGTTTAGTGTATTATCAAATCTCAGTTCAGGGAGTCACTATATGAAATGTTATCCACTCTCCCTCTAGTTTTAGGAATTCAAAAAATACAAAAAGAAAATTGGACATGACAGTTTCCATGTGCTTCCCACTTTAACTCCCTTCTCTGTCATGGAATTAGGTTGATACTTTTTTTAAAGATATCAAATCAAAATAGACACCAGATATATCTGGTCACGTATAGTCTGTGATTGCCTAATTAAATTAACTCCAAACTTGACAAATTAGCTTTCAAATCTTCCAGTAATTATTTGGGAAGTTGGTCTTCATGAAGACATGACTAGTCATTCATACACTGTCACTCACCTGCATTCAAATGCTGAATGACTGCCTATTTACAAAGGAATGTCAGCATAACTTTTACATGGGGTTTGCTTAAAAAAAAAAAAAAAAAAAAAAAAAAAAAAGTAAAATTAAAAAAAAAAATGATTTATGAACTAGTCCATTGGCAAAAAAATAATAATTTCTGTATTAAGGAGGATTCAAGAACAACAAAAAATTTTCTGTTTTTGACAACTGTGCTGAGCTAATACTCTCTACAGTGCTTTGCAGGTAGGTCTTGATAGGCTTGTCTGCAGGCAAGGTTGCCAGTCAAGACATACAGCACTGCTGAGTTCAGCGGCCCCTTGTTGTCTGCCACAGGCTGTAGCCCTGTGGAGATACCTGCCTTCTTTCTCACACGGGTTTGGCTGTTGAAGGCAGCTGATAAGAAAATGCATCCTATCAGTGGTGTCAGTATAATGCGGAAAGGTCATGGAGCAAAGCTCGTTATGACACTTCACATATTTATCACCTGGCTGGATGCCACTTCACAAATCTTTTCAACCCTAAAGAGATGGATGATCATGACAGGAGCCAGGGATGGCCATCTCCCTCACATCTAGCACAGCCTGCTTACTCAAACTTTTTAACATTTTCGTGTTCATTTCCTGCCATACCAAATTAGGGGTAAATTCACGCTTCTGACAATAATCCTCAGCTTCTTCCCAGCCTGAATGTCCCCTTCCAGCAATTACTCCTGTCCCAGATTGCTAGCATAATTGGGAGTTTCCTCATGAACCTAGACATCATACGGAGCAGGTTGGTGTTCACTGGAGACTCCACTGATAATTTCCCAGCAACATGAATGGTTCAGCCTGTGCTAAGTCCACCTCCATCTCTTCTATCCACTGTGGTGTGCTGTGGGAGATGAAAAGGACACAACACTCCCTCTCTGCTGAAATGCAGAAGGCAGCCTACCTTTGCCTGACATTAAATATTTAATACGTGTGGTTCCTGGGTGGTGGTTTGGGAAACAAACTGTCCACCCCTACACCCTACTCCTGCCATCAGAGAGCTGCCCAAAACTCCCAAAGTGCGAAGCAGCTGGATTTCCTCAATCCCTAGGCCAGATACTTACTGGGTGGACAAACACAGTCTGCTACACATGGCAGTGTGACTGAGGCATTATTGAAGCATCTTTTTAGCCCCATAATGCACATTTGAACTATGTGCAATGATGCCTAGACTGACCTGCTTTTGTCTTGTCAATTGACTTGGCAATGCACAGACTCAGGGTTAATGGTGGTCAAATGATGTCAAACTAGAAGGCTGTGATAAAGAATCACTAAAACAGAACAACGTATGCTCAAAGCTGACCTTCAGATGAACCTTCTCTTTTGCTATTACTCCCTTGGTTCTGCCACAGCAATGACTTGACAGAAATGTTACCAGGAAAATAAAATAAGAGACTTGTAATCGATACCAGAGAAAATAATCTTCATAAATAAAAGTATAATTATCCTTGGATTACAGTTTTCACTCTCTGAACACATTCAAAGTTGAATAAAAGATCCTAAGGAGGTGGCCCTTTTTATTTTTCATGGCTGATGAGAAATGAAATTTTAGAAAAAAATCAGTTTGCAGTTAGCACTTTTCACTTTCTTATACATTCATTTTTTTCATGCATAATTTTGAGTGACTGACAATAACTCATTCATGTCTACAAATCACATCCTGTGTTCTTTTCTATAATTGCAATAGGCAGCAGTCTGCTATTTTTCAAGTTAATCTCAGAGGGAGATAATTTACTATATGTGTTGGTTGGTTAATTAGGTTGGAAACATTATTCATCTAACCTTAGCAAATGTGATGTAGTTTTTGGATGAAAAAAAATAACAATAATATTTAGCTACTGTATAGTTCTGTGCATCTGTAGTGCTTAAAAAAAAAAAAAAAAAAAAAAAAAAAAAAAAGTTCATTGTATAGTAATACATTTTCCAAATAGTGTGCCTTTTAGCGTACAGTTTCTGTGAGAGCACTGGGATTCCTTATTTCAGTTGGGCTTTTGTTCTATGCTAATGGAAAGGAAAAACTCAGCTAGTGAGAAGACTGATCTACTACTACTAATCTTGCTATGAGCCATCCAGCATGAATTTCTGATAATGCCCCTTAACCTTAAGCATTAAGCAGGATCCCTGTAATACTGATATAAAATCACAGCCCAGGGGAACAACATAAATGATAAGAATGCTTTTTCACCATGCAGGAACCAGGATGGTATCCAAGCTGGAAATATGGAGCAACTTTACACAGCAAATTCACATCCTCACAGGTTCTGGTTTGGTTTTTTTGGTTGGTTGGTTGGGTTGGGTTGGGTTGGGTGGGTTTTTTATTTTTGGTTGCTTGCTTTGCTCTTGATTTGTTGTCATTCATTTTAATTCATTCTTTTATATATTAATTTACACTTCTAGCCTACTATATCCTAGGTCTAGAAAGACCTCTGCCTTGGATGCATGCAGAAGAAGCTCCTGAAATATTGCTTTCCCTGGGTTGGCAATCAACTTGCTTGGTTGTCTGGGCTTTTTCCAGTATTTAACTCCTTCCCTTGCATGTGACCAGTGTTGATACTTGAACTTCCTGGATATAACAGCTATATTTTCACTCACCTGCGAAAAGGACTAGGGCACAAATTCTTGCACAGATACACAGTCACCCACACTAATAGCACTGATCCCGGCATGTTTTTGGTCTGTCCCTTTAGCCCTATCCCAAGCAGTGCCCGGAGTGGCTTAGGAGTCAGTAAAAGCCAGAAACCATTAACAGGCAGAAGCAGAGACCAGCCATCCTGTTCTGGAGAGAGAGAGTTTGGTTGTATGGATACAAGCTGTGTGATCCCACTTGTCATAAGAAGCAGAGAATGGCATTGTCCCTCTGGTTTCACTAGTACACACATTGCCTAAGTGCCAGTTCCTCCTCATTGCTTGAAACTGCATTTAAGCTTGTACCAGTTCCTCTACACTCTTTTTTTTTTTTCTTCTCTCTACACTTTGTTAGCTAACACATGCTTATTAGCTAATGCATGTTTCTTTTTTATTTTGCTATTGTCTCGTATCAAAAAGCTTTTGTTAACATCTTCTATTATTCGCATACACACAGATGAGATATCTGGGCCCTGAAATACATTAAAAGGTATGAACATTGTCAACCAAACCATTAATCATTGAGCTAACAAAAGAACTTCAGTGAGAAAAGGTAAATGCTATTCATTACTAAAACAAAGTCAACTTATCTTCATTCAACATGTCTATAGGTGCAGCTTAGTATGCTCACAGTGTTGGTTTTAATCAATAAGAAGAGTGCCCCAGTTTTTTGCTCTACTTTCAGGTTAATTAAACTCAGCCTTGATCTCTCCAGCAATCTATTTTTTTCCCCAGCATCCATTCAGGCAAGAAGTTTTCAACTGTCACTGCAATCTTCTCTTATATCATATTAATTATAATGCACTCAATATCTCACCCATATTATCAGGATTTTTTAGCAAGGAGAAGTATACTTTTCATTCCTGAATAAATTAAGTTTTGTTCATTTTGTTAATTTGTTTCTTTGAATAACACAAATACACTCCTGACATTCTTGTCTTTTATGGGAAAGTTTAAACAAGTGCTGTTTGCAGCGGGATGAAGACTGGTATTTCGTTACATCTGAGTTAGTGAAAGGACAGTACTACTGATAACTCTGTGTAAAATATATCATTATTTTGTCACTGCTATTCCCAAGGCCCCAGGTTTTTACAAGGAGCCTTTCATTTCTGGTGCAGCTCCTGCAAGGAGAATCATAAAGTAATAGCTTGTTTATATTTTTCTCCTTGATTAATCTGTGCAGTTCTGTAAAGTTAACACCCCCTACACATCATATATCACTCTAATGAATTTTAAGACAATCTTTTCCTGCTTGACAGTGAAATGGAAAATCACTATTAATACTGTATGTTGTACCATGCCTACATTGGCAATTTTACATGTCCAATTCCATACCTACATGGGTGTTTAGGAGTTTAAGTGTACTGCCTAATCAGATTTTCTTTGCTTTTCTATCTTATCATCTTTGCATGTTCAGTTCTGACCATCACCCGTCTGTTTTTCAAGTATGCACTCTGTTGCTTGGCTATTTCTGTACCCTACAAAGTAAAAGACATCAACAGAAGCAATTGCTCTGGAATTTGGTGCTTTTATTTTTCTGCACCAAAGCTTTTCTTCTTTGTCATTTCCTCTGGAAATGAACTCTATAAATTATTTTAGCCCCTACCATATCTTAGTTATTTCAATTTTATTTAATCAAAAAGATCACACATCATATTTGTGAGATTTCAGGTGGAGTTCATTTGTGGTGACCCAGATTCATGATTATCTGTACTGTGAATACATTTATTTTTTTTTAAGCTTGTCTATTGTGGTCTGTTTCTGATTTACTTTTAAGCTGATGTTCCACAAAAAATTTAGGAAATGTTTGAGAAGGGTCCCAGCACATGTCCCAGAATCTGCCATCCTGAGTGAGGTTTGTGCCAAGCTAGGCATCACATTTAGGGAAAAACAATTTTCAGTAGCCATCACAATCACAAAGCAACAAAATCAATCAGTAGGATAGCTGAGGACTAATCTTACTCATAACCAACACTTTTCAAAGTTTCAGCTCGTCAATAGCAGACTATGATTCATGGCCCAGATGCCTCTCTAGAACAAGGACATACATTTTGGAAGTAAATAATATCTTGACAGTAGTGGAGCTGTGACCTACGCTTTAAATAACAACTACGTATGAGAGTTCTTCACTAGAAGGTAAGAGGAAAGAATTCACTTCATACCCTGCCTAAAAAACCTCCTCCTAAACCATTCAGCAATGGTTAAATTTATTTTGCATTTGCGTTGGAAAGAAGACTGAACTTGGCAACAGCTCTTTTTTCACCATAATGCTTATGGGGAAGAAATACAGCTGTCCTTTTTATAGTTACAGAAAACTTCAGAGAGTGTATTTAAAAACACACTACCAGCCTCTTTACAAAAAGATCCCAGAACAGCTCAGACACAATTAAAATAAACATTCCTGTTGAACATAACTATTCAGAAATCACACTTAGAAACTGAAGAAAAGCAAAGATCAATAGCAAAGCACCTTTGGTGTAGGAAAGCAGAACAAAGCATTATTCATTCAGAAGCTCCTACCTTACAACACAGTTTATGTTTTCCTTCTGGGTAAAAGATAATATGATAGTATTAAAAAAATACACAAAGTGTGAATTGCTAAAATGTATTAGTTTTGAATAACTCTTAAACAAGTTTTTTAGTTATTTAACTGTATTTTGTATTGAGTTCTAAAGGCAACTGACAGAAGTTGCGAAATCTTCAGCGCTTGTACTCGTGGGGGACTTCAACTTCCCTGACATATCCTGGAAGCACAACACAGCTCAGAGAAAGCAGTCTAGGAGGTTTCTGGAGAGCATGGAAGATAGCTTCCTGACGCAGCTGGTTAGTGAGCCTACCAGGGGTGGTGCCCCGCTAGACCTTCTCTTCACAAACAGAGAAGGACTGGTGGAGGCTGTGATTGTCAGGAGCTGTCTTGGGCAGAGTGACCACGAAATGGTGGAGTTCACTATTCTTGGCGAGGCCAGGAAGGGGACCAGTAAAACCGCTGTATTGGACTACCATAAGGCTGACTTTGAGCTGCTCAGGACACTGGTTGGTAGAGTCCCTTGGGAGGTGGTTCTGAAGGGCAGAGGGGTCCAGGAAGGCTGGGTGCTCTTCAAGAAGGAAATCTTAATGGCTCAGGAGCGGTCTGTCCCCACGTGCCCAAAGACGAGCTGGCAGGGAAGAAGACCAGCCTGGGTCAACAGAGAATTGTGGCTTGATCTTAGGAGAAAAAAGAGGGTTTATAATCTTTGGAAAAGTGGGCAGGCCACTAAGGAGGACTATAAGGATGTAGCGAGGCTGTGCAGGGACATAATTAGGAAGGCCAAAGCTCATCTGGAGCTCAATCTGGCTACTGCTGTTAAAGATAACAAAAAATGTTTTTATAAATACATCAACACAAAAAGGAGGACTAAGGAGAATCTCCATCCTTTACTGGATGTGGGGGGAAACTTAGTTACAAGAGATGAGGAAAAGGCGGAGGTGCTTAATGCCTTCTTTGCCTCAGTCTTTAGCGGCAATACCGGTTGTTCTCTGGATACCCAGTACCCTGAGCTGGTGGAAGGGGATGGGGAGCAGAATGTGGCCCTCACTATCCACGAAGAAATGGTTGGTGACCTGCTACGGCACTTGGATGTGCACAAGTTGATGGGGCCGGATGGGATCCACCCAAGGGTACTGAGAGAACTGGCAGAGGAGCTGGCCAAGCCGCTTTCCATCATTTATCAGCAGTCCTGGCTATCGGGGGAGGTCCCAGTTGACTGGCGGCTAGCAAACGTGACGCCCATCTACAAGAAGGGCTGGAGGGCAGACCCGGGAAACTACAGGCCTGTCAGTTTGACCTCAGTACCAGGGAAGGTCATGGAGCAGATTGTCTTGAGAGTCATCACGTGGCACTTGCAGGGCAAGCAGGCGATCAGGCCCAGTCTGCATGGGTTTATGAAAGGTGGATGAGGAAAAGGCTGTGGATGTGGTCTACCTTGACTTCAGCAAGGCTTTTGACACCGTCTCCCACAGCATTCTCCTCAAGAAACTGGCTGCTCTTGGCTTGGACTGGCGCACGCTTCGTTGGGTTAGAAACTGGCTGGATAGCTGGGCCCAAAGAGTCGTGGTGAATGGAGTCAAGTCCAGTTGGAGGCCGGTCACTAGTAGCGTTCCCCAGGGCTCAGTGCTGAGGCCAGTCCTCTTTAATACCTTCATCGATGATCTGGACGAGGGCATCGAGTGCACCCTCAGTAAGTTCGCAGATGACACCAAGTTAGGTGCGTGTGTCGATCTGCTTGAGGGTAGGAAGGCTCTGCAGGAGGATCTGGATAGGCTGGAGCGATGGGCTGAGGTCAACTGCATGAAGTTCAACAAGGCCAAGTGCCGGGTCTTCCACCTGGGGCGCAATTACCCCAAGCAGAGCTAGAGACTGGGAGGGGAATGGTTGGAAAGCTGCCTGGCGGAGAAGGACCTGGGAGTATTGGTTGATAGTTGGCTGAATATGAGCCAGCAGTGTGCTCAGGTGGCCAAGAAGGCCAACAGCATCCTGGCTTGTATAAGAAGCAGCGTGGCCAGCAGGGCTAGGGAAGTGATCGTCCCCCTGTACTCGGCTCTGGTGAGGCCACACCTCGAGTACTGTGTTCAGTTTTGGGCCCCTCACTACAAGAAGGACATCGAGGTGCTTGAGCAGGTCCAGAGAAGGGCGACGAAGCTGGTGAGGGGCCTGGAGAACAAGTCCTACGAGGAGCGGCTGAGGGAGCTGGGCTTGTTCAGCCTGGAGAAGAGGAGGCTCAGGGGCAACTTTATTGCTCTCTACAGGTACCTTAAAGGAGGCTGTAGAGAGGTGGGGGTTGGTCTGTTCTCCAACATGCCTGGTGACAGGATGAGGGAGAATGAGCTAAAGTTGCGCCAGGGGAGTTTTAGATTGGATGTTAGGAAGAACTTCTTTACCGAAAGGGTTGTTAGACATTGGAACAGGCTGCCCAGGGAAGTGGTGGAGTCACCATCCCTGGAAGTCTTCAAAAGACGTTTAGATGTAGAGTTTAGGGATATGGTTTAGTGGGGACTGTTAGTGTTAGGTCAGAGGTTGGACTCGATGATCTTGAGGTCTCTTCCAACCTAGAAATTCTGTGATTCTGTGATATTCTTTAATGATTTTTTTTTTCTCATAAGAAATAATTCATCATCAGAAAAGCAGCAGTTTTCACTATGTATCTCATTTTTATTTCAGTCAAGATATAAGAAGCTTCTACAAACTTAATCTAGATTAAAAAAAAAAATACTTGTTTGTACTGCTTTGTATAGACAGATTATATAATTGTTTTTACAAGCAAAATTAAATGACCACATTTCCTGCATTTTTTTTTCTTTCATGTGAACTGCAGTAGGATTTTGGAGAGAAAAGTTCCAAGTCAGAATAAGCATAATATAGGAAGTGTGGGATCTCTAATTTCAGGCAGAGTTCCAGATATTTGGTAAAACAGGGGACTCGCACCCTTAAAAGTTGGTCTTGTGTGGCCAAAATTCCAATCTTTAACACAACAGTGAATTAAACTCTTAAATACCATATTTAGCAAACCTATGCCACTATGCAGAAATGTGGTCATTGAGTCAAAAGAACTGTAAAAGATGGATGTGGTATTTCTGCTTCTGTCCTGACTCCCTTTGGAGATCTTAACTTTCTGATTTGGAAAACAGTAGGAAATTATCTTATATTTATTCAACCAAAGTTTTAGCCACCAGTCTACATTATAGTTTACAGCATAGATATTTATTGCTTATGAAGTTCCAGAAGGTTATCTTCAGCAGAAATCTCCAGCTGAACAGAAAGGAAGGAAAGGAAGGAAAGGAATCTCTTCCACCAAATCAGATACATATGCATCAGAGGAGAATGGGATTTCAGGCAGACTTATGCTATATTGCACATTATTGTGTTGATTATTGGGCTAATTTCAGGCAGTTCCCTGATCAACACATGAATTCTTTTAAACCTAGTGATCCTGAGGATGAAGTAGCCAGGAGAGAAAGGAATTAAAAGTTACCCAGTGTAGTTCATTATTGTTGAGTGGGCTGCCCATTAATAAACCTTCTAATAAAGGTTTTGTGTCATTCTGAACTTCCAGGGTCATTTTCAGCTGCCTGGCTGGGCCTTTTAGCTTTAAAAAAAAAAAAAAAAAAAAAAAAAAAAAAAAAAGAGACAGAGACAGAGAGACAAGAACTGTTCATTTCATGTTGGTTCCAGCAAATCAGAATACAAAATGAGGTTTTTGGTTTCAGCTTTCAATTAAATGGCTAATTTGACCAAAAAAAAAAAAAAAAAAAAGCAACAGGGAATATCCCAAATTCACAGAGACAGCAGATGCAGTACTTACTCATATGAATAATATTCCACAAACTGACAACCATGAAGAAAAGCTTAGGAGAAACACTCCATCCCTGGAGACATTGAAAAGGACATCATCTGACAAGTCATCAGAACAATCCGAGCATATGCAATTTTAACACCTTCACTGTTATAACTGAAGAAATGGTTTCGTGTTGCAAACTTTTGATTATATTCCTTTCTAAGTGAATTAAATGGTAGGATTTTCAGAGCTGGGACAATAAGCTATATATACAGCTTTGACCTTTAGAGTACATCGTGCTGTAATTGGCTGATTATGTCCTTGGCAGTAGGGAGAAAAGCACTATTGCCTTTTCAGACAGAAAATGTCTAATAAGTTGCAATAAATCCTCACACGTTTATATAAAAATAAATCAAATACAATTATTTACCAAAGGAGATAAGACAAGTAACTGTGATATAAGAATATAACTGCACTTTTTTCTTTTTTTTTTTTTTTTTTCCTGATGAAAAACACGAAGTCTTCAGGGAAACTTAAACACTTGGTGAATTTACCATTTTTTTTTCTACTAGAAAACTGGAAGAGGAGACTGTGATAATAAAACTGTCCCAGTTTTGCTTCTTAATGGCATTTAATTAAAACAAAGCCAAATTTATTTATAATCTAAGTAAGATTAAAAAAAAAAAAAAAAAAAGTCTCAAAAAGCCAAAAACTATTTCATTTTCATTTTGGGTTGAGCAAAAACAGTATGCAGTTCACAGCTCTTCAGAGCTCTCATTTATTTTTCAAGGTGGGGAGGGGGGTGCAAATAGCTTATGTGAAAATATTTCCCCCCCTTGTCCAGTTAAGACTGTACTAATGTAATTATTAATTATCCAACCATTTTTGTCCAGAAGTTTTCAAGAATATTCATGATGGGACTGTTGCATTAATCAAAGACTGGCAACTTCTAAATGTCAGTGTTCAAAACACTTAATCCATTGGTGCTGAATATGTTTAGTGAAAAGACACAAAACTAAACCTCACTCACTAAGAGGATAACAAGCATCTTCTTAGTGCAATAACTTGATTATTCTGTTGTTTGTTGTTTCCATGCACTTTGTAGCTCAATTAAGTAGCATTAATTGACTGGATTTGAGGAGACATGAGGAGATGCTATTTGCCCCCTTGAAGGTTAATAATACTGAGGGCTAAAACAACAGCAGCTCATCCACTTCCACAGAGATTTTTTGTATACTATTTAGCTCCTTAGAAATCTTGTGCTCTCAGCTGCCCATATCTGAAGCCACTCAAGTAACACACAATAACCTTCACTATTTATATTTGAATTATATTGCATATTTATACTTTTTTTTTTGTATCAACTTTCATTTTTTTAAGATTACTCTGCATCAAGTTTCCTCATGTTTACATTACATGGATTTGTGCCTAGATCTAGAAAAGAACACAATGCATTTTCCTAAACCTCAGTAAGACTGTCCCCAGTTCTAGTGGGAGATCTTGTATTTGTCAGTGTCCTTCAGGGAGCAGCTGCTGTATGCTGGCTCCGTTTTCAATTCAGAAGGGATGTGCAGCATCTGTCTGGCTCAGAAGAAGAGGAACTGGCATTCTGCTTCCTACTGAACAGACCTCAGCAACATTACCCAGCAGATATGGATAAAAATTAACCACAGAGCTCCAAGCTGTGGTTTATGGAAGGATTCCCAGATAGTGCTGATTAGGTATGAGAGCATGGCACTGTCTGCAGAATATCAAGGTTTATTATCTCCTAAGTAAATGCTAAACGCTATTCGCTTTCCTCAGATGTTCACTTTAATTAGACATGACTTTATTCTTAAATGCTGGGATAAAGATGTTTCTTGATCTCGACCTCAATAGATGTTACCTTACTCTTAAAATCCATTTGTATAAAGGTCTCAACATCAAAGAAATTGAGGCAATAATGCCATTTAGCTGATAATATGAATTTTGTGGAGAAAATTACTTAAAATACTCAGCCTAAGATCTTTCAAATCTTAATTGTACTGTTCCTTAGAAAAAGTGAATACATCACAGATAAGACAGGGTGGGCAAATAATAAGTTCTCTCCCACAAAATTTCTGAATTACTTTCTTCACTTTTTCCAGCAGTCCTTCATTTTCCAATATCCAGCACAGTGAGGAAATTTCTTCTAAGCTCCATCATAAGCAATGTCTAGAGTTAATGTGTAGAAACACAGAACAGTCCAAGAAACCCAATTACTTTCTCGGTTGCCCTGGTTCCAGGTCCAGATACGCAGAATCACAGAACGGTTGAGGTTGGGCGGGACCTCTAGAGGCCATCTGGTCCAATACCCCTGCTCAACCAGGAACACCCAGAGCTGGTTGCCTAGGGCCATGTGCAAAATGTCATTTGAGCTTAGCTTCCTGCTGTTTCCTTTGTGTGTGCGCCTCCTTCAGAGGTCAGACAAGTGTTTTTTGAGGATAAAGCCAATACAATGAGCCTTCTGGAAAAAAAGACAACAATGTGTTATCTCCCTGTTTCAGCTGAGGAAAACCACTGAACAAGAGGTAATTCAAATAAGGCACTAATATTATTCTTAAATTGGATTAAACTATCTCTGGCTTAATATGAAGCTGACATTAGCACAACTGTTATGTGTGCAAAGAATATCATAGAATCAGAATAGAATCATAGAATCATAGAATCAGAATATCCCGAGTTAGAAGGGACCCATAAGGATCATCAAGTCCAACTCCTGGCACCGCACAGGTCTACCCAAAAGATTAGACCATGTGACTAAGTGCACAGTCCAATCACTTCTTGATTCAGACAGGCTTGGTGCAGTGACTCCGTCCCTGGGGAGTCTGTTCTAGTGTGCAACCACCCTCTTGGTGAAGAACCTCTTCCTGATGTCCAGCCTAAACTTCCCCTGCCTCAGCTTAACACCATTCTCGTGGGTCCCATCACTGGTGTTTACAGAGAATAGGTCACCTGCCTCTCCACTCCCCCTCGCGAGGAAGTTGTAGACTGTGATGAGGTCCCCCCTCAGCCTCCTCTTCTCCAGGCTGAACAGGTCCAGTGCCCTCAGCCGCTCCTCATATGTCTTCCCCTCTAGGCCCTTCACCACCTTCGTCACCCTCCTCTGGACACTTACCAACAGTTTAATGATCTTAACTTCTTTACTGAAAGGGTTGTGAGGCATTGGAACAGGCTGCCCAGGGAAGTGGTGGAGTCACCATCCCTGGAAGTCTTCAAAAGACGTTTAGATGTAGAGCTTAGGGATATGGTTTAGTGGGGACTGCTAGCGTTAGGTCAGAGGTTGGACTCGATGATCTTGAGGTCTCTTCCAACCTAGAAATTCTGTGATTCTGTGATCTTTTTGTACTTTTTGTGGTGCCCAGAACTGCACACAGTGCTTGAGGTGAGGCCACACCAGTGCAGAGTAAAGCAGGACAATCACCTCCCTTGACTGACTAGCAATGCCGTGCTTGATGCACCCCAGGATACGGTTGGTCCTCCTGGCTGCCAGGGCACACTGCTGGCTCACATTCAACTTGCTGTCAACCACAACCCCCAGATCCCTTTCTGTGGGGCTGCTCTCCAGCGTCTCATCGCCCAGTCTGTATGTAAAGCCAGGGTTGCCCTGTCCTAGGTGCAGGATCCGGCACTTGCTTTTGCTAAACTTAATGTGGTTGGTGATTACCCAGCTCTCCAATCTGTCTGTATCACCCAAAGAGCTACAGACCCCAATTAGACTCATTGAAAATGCATAGGGCTGGAAATATTTAGACATTTTTACCTGTTTTCAGTAGAAAAGCCCCCCAAAATTCTTTCTTTGTCATGCTTTGTATGGTATTCATGCTGTTTGCCTCTTTGTAGGGGAATACAAATAGCAATCATATAAGAATACATAGCCTCATTATAACAAGCATTTCTTCCCAAGTCATAAATTGCACTAAAATTTCTTATGACAACCTTAAAGAGAGTATTTTTCTAACCTACCTTTGGCTATTTCCTGAATCCCATGTTTAGGAAACAGGTTCTCCATAATTAAGTTTTAAGACACGCATAGGATATGAAATATTTTTAGTATGCAAATTAATTACACATTTACAATAGAAATGTTCTGGAGTTTTGATGCATGCAATTAGAGAGAACTCTTCAGTGGTAAGATGCTAAACACTTTTATATGGGATAAGTTCGTTAAAATGCTACTTCCTAAAAAAAGCAATGTACATCTTTTTAATAACTGTCATATGCAGTTATACTGAAATCTGCACTAAGACTGGCATTCATATGTTGAACTTAATTCTTCTGAATTCTTTGTCCTTGGAACATACATGCTAGCAGTAAATCACTTAAAGAAACTAGATTTGACCTTGCAGTACCTTCAAATCTACCAGAGATGCCTTCCTTCTCTTGCTCAATTAAACAAGGCTCCAAGCACTTGCTGTCACCTCTGTATTTGTGTGTTACCAGTTGAAGTGTTCTTGCTGCATGAAGATTCACATCTGTGACAGCAGCTGAGAAAATGTTTTATTTTTATCTTCCTGTGCTCCTAACTCCTTCAATTAATACTATGAATTAGGCAGGCTGCTCAAACTACCTTTCTCATTAGAATTGTTTTCCCCTCAGAGGCTGCCTCGTGTCTTGCAGAAGGCATTTTTTCTTGACTCCAGGGTCACACCAAACCTCTCACAGTCTTTAAATAAATGTGTCTTTTGTTCTTCACATGAATCCTAGCAAGTGGTATTCACAATGTATTAACTAAATTTTCTTCCTAAAGAAACTGGGTCAAAATAGGAAAGTATATCTTGTGTTATTATCTGCTTATTTTTAATTATTGAAATACATAAAAGCTTTTTCTTAGATTGGCCCCTAATTTTTGTGTCAGGCATTCTTCAGCACTCTGTTGTGTATGAAGTCCAAGTTGCCAAGATAAAACAGTGACAGTTACTTTCCCATTAGTAAACTCGACAGACATTTATGGAAACAATTAAGGACTACATTTAATAGCATGCTCCTTGTCACACAATTTAACATATCCAATATAATGCCAATCTATGATGACTGAATGTATTTCAACATTCTGATATTATTACAACATAATACTATTTTGCAGTACTTTTGTACACAGCTGGCCTAGCCCCCTTACAGGCCCAGCCTACAGACATATGAGTAGAAGTGCACTTGACGTGTCAGAAATGAACACTTCATCCTATGATCTAGCAGCTGCACGTATCCTCATCATATGACAGGTACATACCTGCCATGCAACAAAGGTATCACGTTCGAGTGTTTTGTAGAAAGATGGTGGGTAATGGACTACAGAGTTGATTTATTGCTATAGGCTTCAGGCTGAAGCTTTACCCTGGAGTTCTAAGATTTTTTAAACAGAATCGTGGTTCCTTTGATCCAACAGTTTTGCTAACATCCAGGGTATTTCTGGACTGTTCCTATTATTTGTTTTTCTTTCTAATGTGTAGTGTCTAACTGTATGTTTGTCACCTAAATGAATCTTCAGTCTTTTAAAGGTTTGATCATGCAGTTCATGTTAGTGGTGGGCCTGGATGAAAAACAGCTATTATGTGTGTACCTGTAAACGGTATTGCCAAATAACACAGAAACATTGGAACATGATTGTATTTTTTAACTGTTAGTGAGTTCACAGCATGCTTTTGGCCCATCCCAACTAACACAGTACCAGAAAATGAATGACTGAGCACGTTTCAGTGAATAGAATGAAACACAAAACCTCCTCAGCAGGCTGTATAGACCAGGCAAGATCATCGAGGAATTCTTTTAGACAAACAGGTATTTTAATCTTATTCTAATCTTATTGAAAATGACACTTGGGACAATTGTGGCATGGTTGAAGCTACCCCTTTGCACACAACTAGAAAGATATTCACTCACTGTGGATAGTTTCCAGCATTATAGCACTTTAGTAATATTATCTGGAATCTTTCTGTTAACATCCATTGCTGCGTAGACTAATATTTGTCAACCATATAATTTTCAACCCCTAGTAATTTCATCCATATCATTCCTAGCCTTTCTATCTCATCAAAAACTAGCTTTTTTTCTCACTAGTGTGAGAAAATAAATAAATAAATAAATAAATAAATAAATAAATAAATAAAGCAAGCAAGCAAGCAAGCAAGCAAGCAAGCTATTTCTGTTGTAAATTGCTTAGCTCCGGTATCAAAACGTAATTGATTAAGGATCTTCAGTGAAAGGGTCTTCAGTTATGGTAACTTGTGAAAGGGCACCAAAAGTCAGGTATTTTTCCAGAGGTACAGTTGTATGACTGTGGAGTCCAGAAGCACCTAGAAGAATTTAACCCATAGGAAAATGCAAAAGCAGCACAACAGTGGGCTTACAGTGGCTAACTGTAAGTAAGTAATATGACAACTCATCTGGTATTTGACTAAACAGACTGCCTGAGTGCTCTCTATGGCTAAAGCTGGAACTCTGTCCAATACTTCAGTTTAATGCTGCAAAGGGCACTGATGAGTCTGGCTAGCTGTGCATGCACAAAGGATGGATAAAATATTCTAGTTAATCACAGATGAAAACATTGTTCCATGAGTATTTATAACTACTGAAGCTTCTCTTCCTACAAATTGGTTTCTTTCATGCATGCAGTGAAATTTATGTACGTTTTCCCCTCATCCATACTCCGACAACTCCCCTCTGCCTCCAAACTCCCAGCTGATTCCAGCTACGCCCATGGTGACTGACTGGCTGTGTGAATACATTGAATGACTAACCTGCAAACCACAAAAGAAATATCAGTTGAGCTCAGATAAGCCTTTATCTCATCAGAGATATTCATTTTATCTCCCTCCCTTCCCTGCTATCATTTTTTATCGAAGTTTGGGGGTAGAATAGCTCATTAAATACAGCTGAAATTAAGCTTTAGATTCAAAAGCTACTGCAAGGAGGGAAGTAACAAACAGACAGAGAAGTCTCATAATCATCCTTCTTTAGGAAAATGATCCAAAATATATTTTTTCTGCATGCCCAAGAGGAATAAATTGCATTTTCTTGGCAGAAAATCTGAAATGCTGGAACTGATTACTGTTGAAAAGCCATAAACTTGATTCTCATACAGATCTTCTGGGGAATCATTTAACTATAGTCCTACTACTTAAAAAGAGGAGGATGGGTTTTGCCATTAAGGTGGACATGATGATCTGACATGGCAATGCCTGGTACTTTCAGAGTTGACACAAGTACACAACTCTTACCAGAAGAACCCCCCTGTGCTACATCAAATTTGTTTACATTTGAGTAGATTGTAACTATTATCAGCATGAGTCTATAGAAGTACCATTAAAAGTCCTGTTTACAATGCAGTTCATGGAGCGATTACAGCTATCTGTAGTGGGTTTACGTGGCAAGGTTTTGGTAGCAGGGAGCCATAGGGGTGGTTTTTGTGAGAAAGTTCTAGAAGCTGCCCCATGTTTGGGAAGGGCCCCATTGTTTTCCAGATCCGAGCCAATAAGCGATGTTGTTTGCGCCTCTGTGAGAGCATATTTAAGACAGGGAAAAAACGCTGCGCCACACAGCAGCCGGGAGAGTCAAGGGAGTGGGAGAACAGCCTTGCACCAAGGTCAGTGTAGAAGGAGGGGGAGAGGTGCTCCAGGCGCCGGAGCAGAAGTCCCCTGCGGCCTGTGGTGAGGACCATGGTGAAGCAGGATGTCCCCCTGCAGCCCATGGAGTACCACGGTGGAGCAGGGTTCCACGCTGCAGCCCGTGGAGGAGACCACGGTGGAGCAGGTGGCCCTGCACCGACGGAGGCTGCCGCCTGTGGAAGACCCCTGCCGGAGCAGATTCCGGGCCGGACCTGTAGCCCGTGGAGAGGAGACCACGCAGGAGCAGGTGATCTGGCAGGAGCTGCTGCCCGTAGGGGAGCCAGGTTGGAGCAGTTTTCTCCTGAGGGATGGACCCCGTGGTACGGACCCATATCTGGAGCAGTTCTGGAAGAGCTGCTGCCTGTGGGAAGCCCACGCCGGATCAGTTCATCAAGGACTGCATCCCGTGGGTGGGACCCCACAGCACAGGGGACGAGAGTGACCTAGAAGGAGCGGCAGAGAAGAAGTGCTGTAGACTGACCATAACCCCCATTCCCCGTTCCCCTGCGCCGCTCGGGGGGAGGAGGTGGAAAAGGGTGGATGGGGGGGGAAGGTGCTTTTTTTTTTTTTTTCCTTTGTTTTCTCACTTCTCTCGCTTGTTAGTTGTAGGCAATAAATCTTACTATCTCCTTATGCCGAGTCTGTTTTGCCCGTTACAATAATTATTGCGTGATTTTCTCGTCCTTATCTCAATCCTTGAGCCCTTTTCACATATTTTCTCCCCATTCCTCTTTGAGGAGGGGGAGTGAGAGAGCGGCTGTGGTGGAGCTCGGCTGCCCACTCGAGCGGAACCACGACACTATCCACACTTCAGTATTCAGTATCTAGCAGGTAAGTTGTGGGAGAAATAAGGAATTAGGATCTCTGCCTCAGTGTTGGGTATCTCTCTCAGAGTCTGCCTGAAAGAGACAGTCTGAGTCTGCTTTCATTCTTGAGATCAGTCTCTAGGCAACAGAGATGAATTATGGCTACTGAATAGCCTAGGATTATAAAAATGTTTAACTTTTATACAGATTGGATCTACAGGAATGTCATGTGTACCTGTATACTTACATACATACGCACATATAATCTACACATATTATACACTTATGTGTGTATACAATATATATATTGTATGCAAGTCCATATGTTGTTTCATCTGGCTCACATCATATGTATGTATACACATATGTGAGTGTGTGTGTATACATATATAGGTAAACATATTGTGTATATGTACACACATATGTCTTTAGATGATTGTTAAGTCCATCACACTTGAAATACTTACATTTAGGCCTCCAGCAAGAAAGGTCATGTAGTCCTGGGATTGGCCAAGCCATTGCAGACTGCTGTCTAACCTGCTCCAGTTTCTTGCTATGTCTATATGAAATCATACTTCTTGTAAAGTGCAAGAGAGAGGGGTTTGAGTCATACTTTCTCTTAATGTATATGAACATAGTATCTGAAAGCCATATTGATTATCCTGGTTTGAAGTCACAGGACATCTAGTGTGGCCTAGAGTTTGTAACTTGTTTGGGAATGCAAAAGAGTTCTTTGGAAGATACCATTAATCTCATTTAAGATTTCACCATCTCTGACGGTTCTTTGACTTCTCCTCTGCTTGAAAAGGCAAACATTCATTTCTCCTCTGTGACTGTAATCATTCTATTTAACTAAAATAAACTTTCCTTTACAGGAGGGTAAGTGGGAGCATTTTTGCTTTTCATGAGCTGAGTCACAGCTCCTGTAGAGAAGTCCCACATGAAATATTCAGGGAAATAGGAAACATTCACCAGAACAGAGAGGTGGGCTTTTCATGTACCTCTGTAGAGGAAGGAAAGCAATACTTTTTGCTACTGCTTGGTACTTGGTGAGACTATATCAATATTTAGCAGTTTTATTACCAAGTTGTCCAGAAACAGTTTATTTCTCCATTTCCACAAAAGCATTTATACATCCATATTCTTACACTTCCACTATAGCATAGGAAGATACGGCAGAAGAGCACATTTTGAGAACCAGCAAACTATGTCTGTTTCAATCCAAATATTAAGATGGCTCCAAAGCAGAGTAAGAGGCAGGAGAGATTATCTTGCTAGCAATATCCAACTCTTACTCTGAAGGACATCATGTTAAAACATCCTTAAGATATTTTAATCCATTTTTCCCACATAAAGGTGGATAGTTTTTCATTACTTCCATCTATGCATTAATGTTCCTTGAGGATGTATTTGGCTTCATAAAAATATCTCTGCACAGGCTCCTGAGATGCATTGGATAGCAATTGAGAGCCTAACCCAGGAGAACCAGTGCAGTGAAGAGGCAGAGCATGGATTAGGAAAGTACTACAGAGCTCGGAGATGTAATGAATATTTAATTATTTACACAAAGCAGATCAGCTCAATTAGGCAAGCTGAAAAGAAACTTGCTCTCCAGCCTCAACCATTGATCACTCAGGTGGGATATAACAGACTGCCCTTACATCTGCTTTGCCTGGCTGGAAATTGGTGTATTTTATATCAGTAGCTGTTTCAAAGTCCATGTTTTAGCCATGTGGAACTTTTAAGGTGTTGGTTTTGGTTCACAGATTGCAAAATGAATGTCAGGCCTTCAGATGTGAAGGTATTCTGCAGGGTGTGTTGGGTCTGTCTGAGCTGGAGTCACCTTTTCCCTGCAGCAGCCCGCACAGTGCTGTACTCTGCACTCGTAGCTGGAACAGCACTGATATCACTCCAGTGTTGTGTCTATTGCTGCATAGTGCTGGCACAGCATCAGGACTCCTTCCAAGCCCCCAAGAGCCAGCAGGCTGGGGGTGGGCAAGTGATGGGGAGGGGACATTGCTGGGGCAGCTGACCTAAACCAACCAAAGGGATATTCCATAACACCTGATGTCACACTCAGCAATAAAAGGGGGGGCTGTCGTGGGGGAGGGGGCTGTTCCTCCTGAACAACCACTACGCGTTTGAGGCCCTGCTTCCCAGGACGTGGCTGAACACCGCTCACTGATGGGAAGTAGAGAATAATTTTTTCTCTCTCTGTGCTTCCGCGCGGACTGATTGTTTCTTTTGTTTCTGTTTTTCCTCCCCATTCCCTTTCCCTTTAATTAAACCTTTCTCATCTCAAACCTCGAGTTCTCTGTGTTGTATTTTCTCCCCCTTCCTCTTTGAGGAGAGGGAGTGAGAGAGCAGTTGTGGTGGAGCTCAGCTGCCCACCTGAGTAAAACCACCACAGAGGGCGGAATCCATTTTTCCAGATATGTACCAGCACTGGCAATCCCTCAAAGAGGCATCGCTTTGAGCAACCTGGTGTAGCAGAAGGTGTCCAGGCCCATGGCAGGAGTGTCAGGATTAGATGATCCTTACGGTCCATTTCATCCTATAATTCTACATTTCACCATTTGTGGCTTGCTAAGTAAAGCCAAACGCTGAAAACATTACTTGAAAACCACGAGAAAACCAATCTGAGTAATGAAATATAGGAGTAAATTAGTAATAGGGCTATCAGGCTTTGTAAGGGGCTGCACGGGTGGAAGGTGTAACTACAGGACTTAGAGCAGCTCAGAGCTGGGGCAGCCAAGGTGGCCCCTACCCTGCTGGGGAGCCTGAGTCAGGGCCCACCCCGGCTGTGGGAGCTGCTGCTTTGCCCTGCCTGGCCATGGGCCCCCCACAGAGCTGGGCCTCCTTGTGGGACCATGTCCCAGTCTGTACCCAGCACAGTGCCTCCTGCCCCTGGCAGTCCTGCACCTGGCTGGGGCTGGGACAGGCCTGGCTGCCAGGCCTTGCCCTACTGCCCCAAATCCCCTCGTCTCAGAGGGCTGCCAGCCCTTGCAGAGCCCTGACAACAGCTTTAGGGGGTGTACAAGACCCGTTTGAGGTACCTGCCATGCACAGTTACATGCTGTAATAGCTGCAGAACCAAAAATATCTCAGCTGTAAGCAAGCACTGGGATGGATGGCGGTTGTCCCAGAGAACACTTTGCTCCAGGGAAAGCTCTGCTCAAGGCCATACAGACCATGTACCAGCAATTTCTTATGAGAAATTTTCTGAGTTTTACAACCACCTTTCAAGGGATAACCAATGGCCTGCCAGGAACTGAGGGCACAAAAGCTGCTTGCACCCACACCCATTGCTTTTGCATGCTGCTGCTGCCATGAATCTGTGGCCCTGCTAACAAGGCTGTTTTGGCTGATGGGCAGAGGCTTAAAAGCTGCTCTGTCTACTTGATTTTCACTTGTAATTCAGTGGGCCTGGAGGGCGGCCAGACTGGTGCTGTTTTAGCTTCTTGCTAAGGCACAGTGTATTATTGTATTTGAACACAGCTTGCATTTCACTGTGATGTTAAATCTACATGGAGCCCCTACCTTCTCTCAAACACATCAAAAGAAACACTTGTAAGTGACGCAGCCAGACCAATCAGCCGGAGAACTGACTTGCAAATTACTTCCAATATTTTTTTTTTGTGCATGTGACAATGTTTTAGCACGGCACCAGTCCTTGCACTTGGTTGGTCCCAAAGAGGGCTAGGCTGAGCAGCTTACTTGTATGGGGGCTCAGATACCACTGTTTTTCAAATTGTTCAGAGCAGCTCAAGGCCAAAGAAAATAAAACTCAGGCTTCTGTGGGGAGATTATATGCCTAAATCAGGGCACTGTCTTGGAACAGGGGAAGATTTCTCAGGCATGTAGCCACGTAAGAAGGGTAAATGATTGTTTAGATTACAACAGGGAAGAGAGTGGCCTGTAACAAGTGAATGAACCTAAAACAAAAAAGAGCAAATAAACTACATGCCACAACAGGAAAGGTATGTCATCTTGATGCATATGTTTAGTTGAATTAATAAAAACAAAAATAAAAAAGTGAAATATATATATAAGCCCAATAAATCAATCATTTACTGTATGGTTGTGAATATCGTACTATTACTTGACAGCCATACCTACTAAATGTATTTCTTTCGAAGATCAGTATCATAGAATCCAGGATGCTACTTTGAGTCTTGACGTCATTAGTCTCTGAGCTGTTCCTATGCTATTGTTTTAGCGCAAACTCTCTCCTAAGCATCATCTGCTTCCCTTTGACATCAGTGAAAAAGCTTTGTTGCTTGCTATGAAGATCCTATTGTGACTCACAAAGTAGAGGAATCACTGTCAATAACTATTATTTGGCTCAAAGGTGAGAAAAAAGCTACAGTTCCGTTAAATTTCCTCCTTGCAGTCTTGTCTTGTCACCATCTGCCATCTTGTGGCAGTAAAAATTTAGTTCAGCTCTTGCCAAAACCATCATTCTAGACTGAGCTGCATAGAGCAAAGCACCAAGTCATTGCCAAGCCCACAGTTATGAGCTTATTCCCTTGTATGTGTGCCAGCACTTCAAGTTGTGTGTGTTAAGCACACAAAATGTGGTCCCCATCTTCTCTTCAAAACTTGTGAGAAGTATAAAATAAGATGTTCCTGGCAACAGGTTGGAAGATGTTTAAAGTGAGAAGGTGAAAACAGATTTGATTAGAAAAATGTTATGTGGACAATTCAGTGAACTGGAAGTTAAATCTTGCACAGAATAGGTAAAGTCTTTGTTTGCTACCATAAGCATTTTGTGGAGGGGAGGGTGAAGCAGTGCAAGAGGGATAACACCTACTGAGATGGAAACAGGAGCAGTCACAGGCAGGCTTGGAACACTGAACAAGGGTAGAGAGTGATAGGAAAGGAAGCCATAGTGCAAGACATGATCAGGGATACGACATGGCTTCACAACAAGGAAGACAACACTGGATTTTTCATTTCAAATATGAGGAACAGGTCACAGCTGTCATGGGGAGCAAAAGGGCAGAAGGAAGGGTCTGGAGAGGCAACAGAGGACTCCATCCCAGTTTCAGAGAAGAGTCTTTAAAATCACACCAGATGTTCCTGTTACAACTAGAACTAACATCCTCAGCCATGCAGAGACTGCCTCACCACAGCTACCATGCCACAAGTGGGGTCCTGCCCTGCCCCAGCAAGTAATGTGCCACAGCAGAAGACAAGGCTCTACAGTGAGTTTATTGCCTCCAGCAGGATCCCATCCTACACACCAGTTTGCTTTATGCCAGCTAGAGACATTTCAGATGTCTGAAGAACCTTTGACATAGATCCACACGGGCTGCTTAATTGTTAGCAATGAGCACTTGCACCATCCGCACAGCCCAGTGCCAGCAAAGGTTGGGCCCTTGGAAAGGCAGAGTCTGAGCACAACTCTTGTCTGTAATGGGCCGTGTTCATGAAGGCAAAGTGCTGAGACCAGGGACATACAAGTCCAATGCTGTTAAGATGAACAGTCTGGTGAGAAAAGGCAGGGAGGAGGAAATCCCTGAAGGTCTTTGCAGTGAATTTAATAGTTCCAACATTTACACTCATCCTACGTGATAGCATTTCTGTCAGAACAAAATATTACTAATAGTATAGATTGAGGCATTTGCAAGTGAGGAAATGCCAGCACTGAAGCATTATAACAGTTGTTAATTACATGATTACACATGTACTTCTGGGTGATGCACATGGCATCATTCAGGCCCTTTATGATAACAGGAAGAAGAGCTGTTACTTAGATCTTCCCAGTCTTCTCTGGCATTTTCTGTAATGCAAAGACTGCTCAATATTTTACAAAAATCTCTGCAGACCAACAAGCCCATAGAGGCTTTAATTTGTAAACAACTAAACCTCAGGCAAAGCAATGAATGCTCATTAAGTATTATATTCTTAGCCTGGTTTCTGTGGTGAAATCTATTTTTAAAATTGAAATCTTGTCATGGACAATGGGCCTAAATGTTCTCATCTTTTGCAGCCTCCCAGGCTGACTCAAATTCAGGTTAAAAGGTAGTTGTCTGTATTATTCTTGTCTCGTTACAGACAGAGATAAAATGGTAGTACGATCAGAGTGGCTGAGTGTTGCCCTTTATCTCTGTCACAGAGTGTTGCTGAGTTAATCATGTAAGCCAAACTGTCTTCAGGTAGTCACTAGTTCTATGCTCTTCATTTTTTGGAAATGTAACTTGTGATATTGTTGTGTCAATTTTCTGATTGCTGAGGCATAGAATCGCAGAGCAATCCAGGGATGAAAGGGATGTCAGGAGGTCCTTAGGCCAGCCTCCTGAAAGACATTCCAGTGTTTGTGTCCTGGTTTCAGTTAGAACAGAATTAATTTTCTTCCTGGTAGCTGGTGGAATGCTGTGTTTTGGCTTAGGATGAGAAGAGTACTGATAACACCCCGATGTTTTCATTGTTGCAGAGCAGTGCTTATACTAAGCCAAGGACACCTCAGCCTTTTGCTCTGCCCTGCCAACGGGCAGGCTGGGAGTGCAGTAAGAGCTGGGAGGGGACAGACCTGGGACAGGTGACCCAAACTAGCCAAAGGGGTATTCCATACCATCTGACGTCATGCTAAACAATATATAGGGGTGGCTAGCTGGGCAAGGGGGCCGGACTGCTTGGGGTTAGGCTGGGCATCGGTCAGCGGGTGGTGAGCAATTGCATTGTGCATCACTTGTTTGTACATATTATTATTAGTAGTACTACTATCATCATTGTATTGTTATTATTATTATTATTTTCCTGTCTTATTAAACTGTCTTTATCTCAACTCACGGGCTTCACTTTCCATTTCTCTCCCCCGTCCCAGAGAGGGAGGGGGGAGGGTGAGCGAACGGCTGCGTGGTGTTTAGCTGCCGGCTGGGTTAAACCACGACAGTTTGCAATAAAGTGTTAAATTGATTTCACAGAATTTAAAAAAAATCAACTTATATTTGTCTAAAACTAGGCATCAGAATTAAGGGACACTCAGCATTACCCTCAATCTCCCTTAGCCCACTGTCTGTAAAATAGGATTGATTAATACCAGATAATACTTTAATGGTACTGGGAGATTAATTTTACTAACTTTTAAGATTTTGGATCAACTGAATGAGGAGTATATTGATCATTTTATAAACTGGAATTTGAAGATTGAGTAATACCAATGTTTTGGGACAGACACTAATAAAGAAACACTGTGCTGGGGGGAGGCGGGAATATATATGCGTCTGTTATGGGAATAAACAAAAGGTTGTGAATTAACATTTCACTAAGTTATATTTCCTAGCATTTAAATGCTTCTCTTCCCATTTTTAGGTAAGATCATTCCAGTGAAGTTTGTATAATAGACTATGATCAAACTACTCACACAATATATCTTTTATAAGACTCTAAAATAATAGAGTTTTGTTTTGTTTCAGGGGAAGAAATCTTGAGGAGGGCTTTGAAAGAAATGGTGGCCTTGGTGGCTTTGCTTTGAAGTGGAATAGGAAAATGTTTCACATAGGAGAAGGAGAAGTGAAGATGCAGCGATTTGCCTGTTACATTTGCCATCTCCAAGAAATACAGACTTTTAAAATACCCATGCTATCTCATTTCAAAATATATCCTTTATCTTCTGTTTTTGTTTCTTAACTTTTTATGCTAGTAACTACCTGTATTACAGGTGTCGATATCTAACTGGTTTACTCAGAATCCATTTCTGCAGTTTCTTCTGACATGCATTGGTATTCTCATTACATGAGCCACTGTGAAGTACTGCATTATCCTGCCTCTGGGTGTCAGCATCTGCCATCATTTGAAACATTTATGAATTGTCCTTAGAATGACTTGTCTCTAAGCAACCATGAAGCTAGATGCATGTTAACAGATTTCAGCTCTCATTCTGAAATAGTCTGAGCAGTTTGGACTGGCTTATAAGCTTTTTCAAGTAAACTGGAATATCCATCCTGAAGCCTAAAATTGTATTCTTTATGCGATTGAGATTTTTTCAGGATTTCTCTTCTAAGGTGTAGAAGGAAGGAGGATCAAATTAGAATGCACGTTTTTTCCTAACATTCAGACTGCAAGCCATGAGCCAGAAATGGGAAATTAAAGAAATAAAACACATTCTAGGACCTGCTACACTAACCACTTGCCAATAGACTATCAGATAAGCAAAACCTATACACGGCTTTTTCTTCCAAACTAAAACTCACCTGTGAGGAAAGAGCTGTGTGAGACTGCATTACTCCAGATTTGGAGTTTCTCTTATGGCCAGGTGATGGGGACAAAGCTATGGAAAGGCAATCTTGCTCCTCAAGAATGTTGTCAAAGTGAAGATCAACTTGTAGAGAGAGGGCAAGAATGTAAAAAGAGAATAGAACTGTGATTATTTAGACAGAAGGTCTATAATGCCTATTACACAGCCTATCCTGCCTGCAATCTGTCAGCTGATGCATGATAGTAAGTTCTCAAACCCTGTGTGTTCAGTCACAGAAAGCTCTTCACACACTCAACTCTCAAAACACCCGGTAGGTTTGAAGGAACTCAGCACCTCATGGTAGTGATTCTCTGTTTTGCTGTATCTCCTGGTATGTGACCACAGAGAGTCTGCTAGTAAAGTTCCTCTAGATCTCCAGACATCAATGATGTCCTACAGAAATCTCTCTGCCTAGAAGATTTCACATTTTATTTTAACCCCTTGAGCCATTAGTGATGTACTCCGGGCTATAATATTGACTGTGATTATCTTTATTATCTTTATTTAACAAGCACAAAAACCACACTAAACACCAGGTAGAACAAGAAAATTGTCAGATAACAAGATTTCATCAGTTAAACTCAACATTTACTTTTGGTGATTCTCAGTCCCTAAAAAAAGACCAAGCTTATTTTAACCTCTGGGGAGAAGGAAAGAACAGTATTTGACTGACATCCATGAGTCAAATCAAGTAACAGACTCTGATAGATTGAAGCTGCCAGCTGTAGCAGCAAATCCTATGGTCTGGCCCATATCCCAGTCCTTGGACTTGTACTGCTGCTCCATGAGAGAACAACCTGTCAGACTTTCTAAGGGCAGCATGCTAAAGACTGTCTTATTCAAGGCAGAGGTACCTCTTTTGCGGGCTTATTGTTGCAAACAAGTATCTTTGCTCCCCTAGACCTCCAACCCTAATTTCTGCTTGCTTTAAAAGAATGCAGTGGAATCATTCTCTGAGTAAAACAGCGCTGGAAGTTGTTGAGTGAAAGAGCTCTCATCTAGGAAGTGGAAGACGTGAAGAGGAGTGAGTATGGCTGTCTGAAGAGACAGCCACAGAGGAGTTGAAAGTAGTGATTAACAGAAGAACTTTTAGGATCCCCAAAGGTTTAGACAGAGGCCAAAAACAGTAGCCTCTGGAAATTGACCAAGAAAGAACCTCTGTGGATGTATCTACCTTAACAATTCAGTGCACTGGATGCACTTTTTTAGATGCAAAACTTTGTGAACACAGTCCTGGATTGTAATGTTCATGTCAAATCAAACACTGGTCCTACCCTCTCTGCACCACACAAGGTACCATTGTGAATGCACTCTTACCTGCACCAAAAACAGTGAAACCTGCAGAGGCAGCTGCCTATGGATCAGGTGTTTATTGAATGGGATGCTTTTTTCCCCAACTAGTCAGGCTTCAGACATCTGAGATAGTTCTGGAATCTTGACTTTGTCTTTGTTGGGTCTATAGTACTCTATATTGTAGCAAAGAACAGCATTTTGAGAATTTTTCAATAGGAACACACACATTCAAGACTTCAATTTTTATCAAATCCTTGTCTTTACAAGAGAAACTAAATTCAAACATACAAACAATATGAAGTGTGAAGATGCTGGAAACGAGAAAGCAGTGGAATTCAGCTGCTATGGCTGTAAGAGTTTAATCTTATAATCGAATTATGATATTTTTAATTAATATTTGAATAATGAAATAAAGGTGCTAGTAGTAGTTTTACAGTGTTCATTTCAAATATAGAGATAATTGTATTACTGTAGAATTAGATATAAATTCATTTTCATTACTACACTATGGAGAATAGTTTCCAAAGTAAAAAAAAAAAAAAAAAAAAAAAAAAAAAAAAAAAAAAAAAAGGAAAAGAAAAAGAAATCACTGGAAGGAAATTACATATTTAAGATTGAATTTCTTGAGAAAATATAGAAATAAGTGACAATTCATGCATGCAAAAGTGTGTTATGTCCCACGTGGATTTATATTCATATCATCATACATTAACAAGTTCAGACTGACAAACACAGTATGTTGTTAGAATGCTGACCCCTGAAGCATGACCTACAATTTCTTGCTGGTATTGATGGAATTTTCTTTTATTTTTATTCATTACACTGGAATGTGAGCTAAGACAAGAAATGCCTTAGAATTAGGCAATATTCAAGAGTCTGTCATCTTCTGTACTTAAAAACACTTGCTTTCTAATCAGATTTGCTGCATGACAGTTACTGAATTACTCAGGCATAATTGTTTTCTTAAATTACTGCTGCCAGAATAAAGAATCAAATAACTAAAAATACATTCTGAAATTTACGAGGAAACAACCCCCTGCCATACTAAAGGTAGTCTGGATTAACCTAACGATGGTGGTACAATATTGTCATAGCCCAATTTGCTTGCCTTTCAACAACTCATTAAACTGGCTTTGATTTACAGATGCTTTTACAACCCCCATGTGTAATAGAAATGGTGTAAATGATCTCATAGTAATGTACAAATGCAAAGATACATCCTGCCACACAGCTGTCTCTGGCCTTTTGAATCAAAT
Organism: Aythya fuligula; assembly: GCF_009819795.1. Lineage (NCBI taxonomy): Eukaryota > Metazoa > Chordata > Aves > Anseriformes > Anatidae > Aythya > Aythya fuligula. The sequence goes on along the minus strand of NC_045560.1, from coordinate 141,664,595 downwards.
TAGGGATTACTTAAGGAAATTGTTTGTAAACAAGCCCACAGGACTGGGTGGGATGTGTTTGTGGGTACCATGAGAGATGCTGTATGCCACTGCAAGGCCAATCTGAATCATCACTGTACAGTCAAGAACATTAGGTGAAATCCCCAGTGGTTACAAAAAGCAAATGTGACACCCATCTTCAAAGGGCAAGAAGGAAAACTTGGCTATCCAGTTGTCCTGGTTTCAGCTAGAACAGAGTTGATTTTCTTCCTAGTGGCTGGTAGAATGCTGTGTTTTGGCTTAGGATGAGAAGAGTACTGATAACACCCCGATGTTTTCATTGTTGCAGAGCAGTGCTTATACTAAGCCAAGCACATTTCAGCTTCTTGCTCTGTCCTGCCAACGGGCAGGCTGGGGGTGCAGTAAGAGCTGGGAGGGGACAGACCCGGGACAGGTGACCCAAACTAGCCAAAGGGGTATTCCATACCATCTGACGTCATGCTAAACAATATATAGGGGTGGCTAGCTGGGCAAGGGGGCTGGACTGCTTGGGGTTAGGCTGGGCATCGGTCAGCGGGTGGTGAGCAATTGCATTGTGCATCACTTGTTTCTACACATTATTAGTAGTAGTACTATTATCATCATTGTATTGTTATTATTATTATTTTCCTGTCTTATTAAACTGTCTTTATCTCAACTCACGGGCTTCACTTTCTATTTCTCTCCCCCGTCCCAGAGAGGGAGGGGGGAGGGTGAGCGAACGGCTGCATGGTGTTTAGCTGCCAGCCGGGCTAAACCACAACATTTTTTTTGGCGCCCAACGTGGGGCTCGAAAGGTTGAGATAATGGCAGATCTGACCAGAGTGTGTTAAACTAAAATTGGTATAAGTATTAGGCCTGCTTAATAGTCACTTGTCATAATGCTGATTGCTTTAATCTCAACTCTGCTGCGCCTGTTTTCCAAATTGAGTATTATAGCATGTTATTTTCCGTATGTGCTCTCTGTCATGTTGCTTATCCTCTCCGGGACCCGGTCTCAGAACATTATGGTACTGTGTGTTGTAACAGTGGCTTATGAGACGATGAAATATCTGGTCATGACTCTAACTTGGTATTTGTACTCAGTAACATCATTGACTCTATACTTTGGAAACCGTATTTTGGAAACTATTAGCAATTATACCTGTTGCCTTTTTTCATTAGGGAGTCAATCTGTGGAGGGGAAAGGGGAAGATATTTTCTCATACTTGATCACTCTCCCTTCCTCCTTCACCACCCTCTTATCCTCCAAGCTTGTTACAATAGCTCTCCAAGGTATTGAATATCCTTGGGATACTCAGACCAGCATAGTCCTGTTGTTCTGCCTCTTGAATGCACTTCAGATTCTGCTTAAAGTTAAACAACTACTTAGGAAGCTCATCCAAAGATCTGCCCGGAGGCAGTATAGCTGTGGGTGACAGGGAGTATGGGAGGATATGGGCAGGCATCTAGAGCAGTTGGCACCCCCAGTGTTTTGGAAATTCACCCCTGAACAACTGCAAAATCCTCAAAAACTGGCAGAATGCTTGAAAAAAAGGTGTCATGATTCTGGTAGTTCCAAAATAACACAAATCATTGTAACGTGCTGGGGCCTGGCTCATGCCTATCAAGCTGTCATTGATACTGCTATTATCTTAGTGACAGACCCTGCGACAGTCCAAGTCCTGTGACAGATCCAACGGCCACTGTGACACCAACGGTGGACTCTTCAGCCGCTCCAGTTCCCGGTCCTACTGGGGACCGGACAAGGTGAAAGAAGTCCTCCAGCTCCCCAACCCAACCCAATTCTCATTTTTAACCTCAAAGCACTTACCTGCCACCTTCTGAATTTGACTCACTGACAAAGAACTTCACAGGGAAGTAGCACCACCAGGGTTTTCCTGTTCTGAGTAGTCACCGCCGATTTTACTAGCTCATAGATTCTCCAAAACTATTTCTCAGAGATAGCAGAAAACACAAAGAAAAATCCGTCTATCTTGGAACACTGAGTCCATTTCACCAGGACAGTAGAAAAGCGCCCTAAGTAACCTGAACCTCAAACTCCTCTGGAGTGGCAAGTCTTCCCATGACTCCTCATGCTTCCTATATAGCAAAGGTCAAATGATCCCCACCTGGCAGATTTCACTTCACATGTGGAGTCATGAGACCTTGTGGAATAGGCTCAACAAGCTCGTTTCAATGTTTAAGGTTCAATTGCTCCTTATTGCTAACAGAAAGAACCTGACAAGGGGTTCAGTGGTTAGAGTTGACCTAATTAATTAACTACAAAAGGCATGTAAGGGTCATATTTCTGCTAGTCATTCTGTGAGGAAAATTAGTACAGAGCCTGTTAAAATAAGATAAATCAACATAAAGAGAAGAAATAAATAAAAGAAAAAAAGAAAATGACCTAAAAGGCAAAATTGCCGTCCTGGATTTTCATCTGTCTAGTCACGACAGATAAGGAATATAGCAATCAGAAAGACTTTACTTGACATTAATGTTGCTTAAATTTGCTTTTCTGAGATCACTCCTTTATGCCGGACTTGTCAAAATCTAGTGCCATGACCTCCGACTGCAGTATTTACTTTGGCTGCATATAAACTATCACGTATCAATGCCAGGATCCGGATCCTCACTCCCTATTCAGGTCAAGGACCGGGCTGAAAGTTTTGGCTTTAATTTGGTTACATGACTACATTGCTGTCCTCGTGGTTTCCCCCAGCCAGCAGCTAAGCACCACACAGCCGTTCGCACAGCCGTTCATTCGCTCAAGGCATGTTGGAGCTGTGCCAGGGGGAACAATGGCAAGGCTGGGGGATAAGGCAATGGCCCAGCTGAAGTGCATCTACACCAATGCACGCAGCATGGGTAACAAACAGGAAGAGCTGGAAGCCATCGTGCAGCAGGCAGGCTACGACTTGGTTGCCATCACGGAGACGTGGTGGGACGACTCTCATGACTGGAGTGCTGCAATGTCTGGCTATAAGCTCTTCAGAAGGGACAGGCAGCACAGAAGGGGTGGTGGTGTGGCTCTCTATATTAGAGAATCTTTTGATGTTGTGGAACTCGAGGCTGGGAATGACAAGGTTGAGTCCCTTTGGGTTAGGATCGGCGGGAAGGCCAACAAGGCTAGCGTCCTGGTCGGGGTCTGTTATAGACCGCCGAACCAGGATGAGGAGGCGGATGAGGAGTTCTACAGGTAGCTGACAGAAGTTGCAAAATCGTCGGTGCTTGTTCTCGTGGGGGACTTCAACTTCCCTGACATATCCTGGAAGCACAACACAGCTCAGAGAAAGCAGTCTAGGAGGTTTCTGGAGAGCATGGAAGATAGCTTCCTGACACAGCTGGTTAGTGAGCCCACCAGGGGTGGCGCCCCGCTAGACCTTCTCTTCACAAACAGAGAAGGACTGGTGGGAGATGTGGTGGTCGGAAGCTGTCTTGGGCAGAATCACCACGAAATGGTGGAGTTCTCTATTCTTGGCGAGGCCAGGAAGGGGACCAGTAAAACCGCTGTATTGGACTACCATAAGGCTGACTTTGAGCTGCTCAGGACACTGGTTGGTAGAGTCCCTAGGGAGGTGGTTCTGAAGGGCAGAGGAGTCCAGGAAGGCTGGGCTGGGCGCTCTTCAAGAAGGAAATCTTAATGGTGCAGGAGCCCAAAGACGAGCCGGCGTGGAAGAAGACTGGCCTGGCTCAACAGAGGGTTGCAGCTTGAGCTTAGGAGAAAAAAGAGGGTTTACAATCTTTGAAAAAAAAGGGCGGGCCACTGAGGAGGACTATAAGGATGTTACGAGGCTGTGCAGGGACATAATTAGGAAGGCCAAAGCTCATCTGGAGCTCAATCTGGCTACTGCCGTTAAAGACAACAAAAAATCTTTTTACAAATAATTCAACGCAAAACGGAGGACTAAGGAGAATCTCCATCCTTTACTGGGTGCGGGGGGAAACCTTGTTACAAAAGATGAGGAAAAGGCGAAGGTGCTTAATGCCTTCTTTGCCTCAGTCTTTAGCGGCAATACCAGTTGTTCTCTGGATACCCAGTACCCTGAGCTGGCGGAAGGGGATGGGGAGCAGAATGTGGCCCTCACTATCCACGAAGAAATGGTTGGCAACCTGCTACGGCACTTGGATGTGTGCAAGTCGACGGGGCCGAATGGGATCCACCCGAGGGTACTGAGAGAACTGGCAGAGGAGCTGGCCAAGCCACTGTCCATCATTTATCAGCAGTCCTGGCTATCGGGGGAGGTCCCAGTTGACTGGCGGCTAGCATCTACAAGAAGGGCTGGAGGGCAGACCCGGGAAACTACAGGCCTGTCAGTTTGACCTCAGTACCAGGGAAGGTCATGGAGCAGATTGTCTTGAGAGTCATCACGTGGCACTTGCAGGGCAAGCAGGCGATCAGGCCCAGTCTGCATGGGTTTATGAAAGGTGGATGAGGGAAAGGCTGTGGATGTGGTCTACCTTGACTTCAGCAAGGCTTTTGACACCGTCTCCCACAGCATTCTCCTCAAGAAACTGGCTGCTCTTGGCTTGGACTGGCGCACGCTTCGTTGGGTTAGAAACTGGCTGGATAGCCGGGCCCAAAGACTCGTGGTGAATGGAGTCAAATCCAGTTGGAGGCCGGTCACTAGTGGCGTTCCCCAGGGCTCAGTGCTGGGGCCAGTCCTCTTTAATATCTTCATCGATGATCTGGATGAGGGCATTGAGTGCACCCTCAGTAAGTTCGCAGATGACACCAAGTTAGATGCGTGTGTCGATCTGCTCAAGGGTAGGAAGGCTCTGCAGGAGGATCTGGATAGGCTGGAGCGATGGGCTGAGGTCAACTGCATGAAGTTCAACAAGGCCAAGTGCCGGGTCTTCCACCTGGGGCGCAATAACCCCAAGCAGAGCTAGAGACTGGGAGGGGAATGGTTGGAAAGCTGCCTGGCGGAGAAGGACCTGGGAGTATTGGTTGATAGTTGGCTGAATATGAGCCAGCAGTGTGCTCAGGTGGCCGAGAAGGCCAACGGCATCCTGGCTTGTATAAGAAGCAGCGTGGCCAGCAGGGCTAGGGAAGTGATCGTCCCCCTGTACTCGGCTCTAGTGAGGCCACACCTCAAGTACTGTGTTCAGTTTTGGACCCCTCACTACGAGAAGGACATCGAGGTGCTCGATCAAGTCCAGAGAAGGGCGACCAAGCTGGTGAGGGGCCTGGAGAACAAGTCCTACAAGGAGCGGCTGAGGGAATTGGGCTTGTTTGGCCTGGAGAAAAGGAGGCTCAGGGGCGACCTTATTGCTCTCTACAGGTACCTTAAAGGAGGCTGTAGCGAGGTGGGGGTTGGTCTGTTCTGCCACATGTCTGGTGACAGGACGAGGGAGAATGGGCTAAAGTTGCGCCAGGGGAGTTTTAGATTGGATGTTAGGAAGAACTTCTTTACCGAAAGGGTTGTTAGACATTGGAACGGGCTGCCCAGGGAAGTGGTGGAGTCACCTTCCATGGAGGTCTTTAGAAGACATTTAGATGTAGAGCTTAGGGATATGGTTTAGTGGAGGACTGTTAGTGTTAGGTCAGAGCTTGGACTTGATGATCTTGGAGGTCTCTTGCAACCTAGATAATTCTGTGTTTCTGTTGCAGTCTCCCAGCTCAGAGCCAACCACCTGTTAGTCTGGCGCAATGGATTTGTGTGTTCCTTGCGCTAGCTGTTCCTTAACCTCCTCTTCACATACAAGGACACGCATCTCTTTCACGCTCCTTCAGGAGTAAACAAGCCAGGAGAGATTTCATTTCCCTTTTGAAGACTTACAGGGATGTAGTAACAAAAGCAAAGGCATAAAACGGTACCTGAGGCACAGGCTACTTTTCAGCCTGCAGCAGGCTATAGGTATGATATCATCCTTTGATATCCTACCTATATCATATATTATGTTATCATATCAGGAAACATAGAAAACTGCCTGTTGCTTCTCAGGTTTAAACTTTTCCCTTAAAAGGTGTATGCAAAGGTGTAATCAGCTGTTTGAGTACAATTCTCACGTATACATGAACATTTTCCTCTCCCCTTCCCAACTTGGAGTGCAACAGTTTTCATCATACTGTTATAAATTCCGAGCCAACTTAGCTTTATGAGATTTATTTATGGGGTTAATAAAAGGCAAGTAAAGAGCGCTGGGTGCGCGGGGAGTCTGGGCTCCTCCAACATGCACACACGTTACATCAGGCGGCAGCTTTTTCTGCTCCTAGGCTAATACATGTTCATTACTACTTCTGGAAAAGGCAGGGGGCAGGGTTATTATAATTAGTTCCCAGATTCCGAACCCTCCCACTGGCTCATGTGTATCAGTCCCCGGTGGTCCCTCTGGGGTCTCTCGTGCTGAAGGCTCATAGTCTTCCTCCCAGGCTTTGTCCTTGTCCTTCTCCTTTGTCCATCTTGGCTGGATATCAGGCATTGCCTCTAACTCTATACAAGAAAGAGAGAGAAGCACACCTTTCTACTCTGTCAGCTACTGGCAGACCTAGAGAGAAAAAAAAATAAGTTGTTAATTAAAAAGTAACGTTGGTTTAAGGCATTTCACCAAATATGTAATATTTGGTAGAAACCAGACGACAAACGAAAGGGAAGAAGAAACAGTAGAAGGTACTTGCATGGCCTTAATTTACACGGCAATGGACAACAACGACAACCTGCAATGATTTCCTGCAATGATTTACAAGTGCTTTCCACCATTCACCCTTGAGACAGAAAACTGGGATTCCCATATGATGTAAGGGGAGTGCGATCCCTCTCAAAATACAGGAGCCTGGCGGACGCTACTGAGTACTGAAAATGCTAAGGCTAGGTAGCACCGAACTCGGAGAAGGGAGGCTGAGTCTTCCTGGCTGTTCACGTAACAGACAAGAGCCTCAGCTTTTAGCCCTAAGCAATGATTCGTAGTGCCAGGTGGGGAACTAGTTCTTAAGCCAGGGACCATTTCAGCATCTTTAAAGCTACAGAAAGGCTTGAAGGCTCTGTGGAATCATGTTCCTGCCGCAAAAGTCTGGGGACCAGGACTGGGCAAGCGGGGCGCAAGTGTGTTGGGGAGCAAGCTCTCTGGGCTGATTACCAGGGCTTTAAACTAGGTTTGATGGGGGAAGGGAGGGGAGCTAAAGGGGACAGAGAAGGGCTGGGGGAAGTCCTCACTACTGTTATAAATGGCTCAGTCTTCAAAATAGGACTATAATCAAAGTTTAGAATTTATTAAAGGAATAGAGGTAAGCAAACAGCACTGGGTGCGCCGGGAGTCTCTGCTCCACCTAGACGCACACCGGTTACATCAAGCAGCTGATTTTTATGCTCCTAGGCTAATACATATTCAATACTGCTTCTAAAACAACCAGGGTTATTATAATTAGTTTCTGGAATCCAAACCCTCCTACTGGAGGGTTTGCGTAACAGTCTCCAGTGGACCCTCTGGGGGTCTCTCATGCTGAAGGCTCATAGTCTTCCTCCCTCCCTCTTGTCCTTCTCCTTTGTCCAACTTGGCTGTATGGCAGAGACCTGTGCAGCGTCCCCTGCAAGCTTTGTCTTTTAGTCGTTCTTCAGCTTTCCCTGTCTCCTTAGTCTCCTGGCCAGATATCAGAGACTTGCATGGTGTCCCATACAAGAGTCATAATAGTTAGCAGCTATTCTGACCCCCCGCCCCCCCCCAGGTATCAGAGACTTCAAGGACAAGGCTACAAATACATTTCCCTTCAAGCTCTCTATTGACACGAATTGCTAAAACATTCCTTTGCAAGGTACAAGAACTACATACATTAACCACTCTGTTTTTCTTAGACTTGTGGTTATACAAGGGTCTGTAGGACAGAAGGTCACATTCATCATACCATGCGGCCCTAGCATTGTTCCATAATGACATGAATCAGATGAACACTTTTCACACTACTGCCACTGTTGAAGACAAGGAAAAACTTCAGAGCTCTCCCATAGGATTGTCTGAGGGCTCCTCAGAGAAGGTAGCGTTCCCAATCCCCCACCCAGTACCTTCTTCTTGCATGCCCCCAAGGTAACTGTACCTGCTGCTTCCCTAAAGTGCCTGTACACCAGTACACGGAGCACGGGAAATAAACAGGATGAGCTCAAGATCTGTGTTCGGTCATGGGGCCACAATCTCGTTGCGATCACTGAGACGTGGTGGGACAGCTCACGTGAGTGGAACGCAGCCATGGAGGGCCACGTCCTCTTTAGGAGAGACAGGCTGGGGAAGCGAGGGGGTGGGGTTGCCCTTTATGTGAGGGAGCAATTAGAGTGTAGCCAGCTCCAGCTGGGGGAGGGTGATGGAGAGCTTCTGAATAAGAATTAAGGGGTGGGCTGATATGGGAGACACACTGGTGGGGTTCTATTACAAAGCTACTAGATCCACATGTGCTGAGGGAGCTGTCAGATGCGATCGGTGAAACTGTCTCAATAATATTGGAAAGGTCCTGGAGAATGGGTGAGGTGCCGGAAGACAGGAGGAAAGCCAGCGCCATTCGGATTTTCAAAGGCAAAAAGAAGGATCGGGGAAACTAAAGGTCAGTAAATCTCAGCTCTGTCCCTGGAAAGGAATTGGAGCAGCTTGATTGCGATGCCAAAGGGGACCAGGACTGGGGACCAGGACTGGGGACCAGGACTGGGGACCAGGACTGGGGACCAGGACTGGGGACCAGGACTGGGGACCAGGACTGGGGACCAGGACTGGGGACCAGGACTGGGGACCAGGACTGGGGACCAGGACTGGGGACCAGGACTGGGGACCAGGACTGGGGACCAGGACTGGGGACCAGGACTGGGGACCAGGACTGGGGACCAGGACTGGGGACCAGGACTGGGGACCAGGACTGGGGACCAGGACTGGGGACCAGGACTGGGGACCAGGACTGGGGACCAGGACTGGGGACCAGGACTGGGGACCAGGACTGGGGACCAGGACTGGGGACCAGGACTGGGGACCAGGACTGGGGACCAGGACTGGGGACCAGGACTGGGGACCAGGACTGGGGACCAGGACTGGGGACCAGGACTGGGGACCAGGACTGGGGACCAGGACTGGGGACCAGGACTGGGGACCAGGACTGGGGACCAGGACTGGGGACCAGGACTGGGGACCAGGACTGGGGACCAGGACTGGGGACCAGGACTGGGGACCAGGACTGGGGACCAGGACTGGGGACCAGGACTGGGGACCAGGACTGGGGACCAGGACTGGGGACCAGGACTGGGGACCAGGACTGGGGACCAGGACTGGGGACCAGGACTGGGGACCAGGACTGGGGACCAGGACTGGGGACCAGGACTGGGGACCAGGACTGGGGACCAGGACTGGGGACCAGGACTGGGGACCAGGACTGGGGACCAGGACTGGGGACCAGGACTGGGGACCAGGACTGGGGACCAGGACTGGGGACCAGGACTGGGGACCAGGACTGGGGACCAGGACTGGGGACCAGGACTGGGGACCAGGACTGGGGACCAGGACTGGGGACCAGGACTGGGGACCAGGACTGGGGACCAGGACTGGGGACCAGGACTGGGGACCAGGACTGGGGACCAGGACTGGGGACCAGGACTGGGGACCAGGACTGGGGACCAGGACTGGGGACCAGGACTGGGGACCAGGACTGGGGACCAGGACTGGGGACCAGGACTGGGGACCAGGACTGGGGACCAGGACTGGGGACCAGGACTGGGGACCAGGACTGGGGACCAGGACTGGGGACCAGGACTGGGGACCAGGACTGGGGACCAGGACTGGGGACCAGGACTGGGGACCAGGACTGGGGACCAGGACTGGGGACCAGGACTGGGGACCAGGACTGGGGACCAGGACTGGGGACCAGGACTGGGGACCAGGACTGGGGACCAGGACTGGGGACCAGGACTGGGGACCAGGACTGGGGACCAGGACTGGGGACCAGGACTGGGGACCAGGACTGGGGACCAGGACTGGGGACCAGGACTGGGGACCAGGACTGGGGACCAGGACTGGGGACCAGGACTGGGGACCAGGACTGGGGACCAGGACTGGGGACCAGGACTGGGGACCAGGACTGGGGACCAGGACTGGGGACCAGGACTGGGGACCAGGACTGGGGACCAGGACTGGGGACCAGGACTGGGGACCAGGACTGGGGACCAGGACTGGGGACCAGGACTGGGGACCAGGACTGGGGACCAGGACTGGGGACCAGGACTGGGGACCAGGACTGGGGACCAGGACTGGGGACCAGGACTGGGGACCAGGACTGGGGACCAGGACTGGGGACCAGGACTGGGGACCAGGACTGGGGACCAGGACTGGGGACCAGGACTGGGGACCAGGACTGGGGACCAGGACTGGGGACCAGGACTGGGGACCAGGACTGGGGACCAGGACTGGGGACCAGGACTGGGGACCAGGACTGGGGACCAGGACTGGGGACCAGGACTGGGGACCAGGACTGGGGACCAGGACTGGGGACCAGGACTGGGGACCAGGACTGGGGACCAGGACTGGGGACCAGGACTGGGGACCAGGACTGGGGACCAGGACTGGGGACCAGGACTGGGGACCAGGACTGGGGACCAGGACTGGGGACCAGGACTGGGGACCAGGACTGGGGACCAGGACTGGGGACCAGGACTGGGGACCAGGACTGGGGACCAGGACTGGGGACCAGGACTGGGGACCAGGACTGGGGACCAGGACTGGGGACCAGGACTGGGGACCAGGACTGGGGACCAGGACTGGGGACCAGGACTGGGGACCAGGACTGGGGACCAGGACTGGGGACCAGGACTGGGGACCAGGACTGGGGACCAGGACTGGGGACCAGGACTGGGGACCAGGACTGGGGACCAGGACTGGGGACCAGGACTGGGGACCAGGACTGGGGACCAGGACTGGGGACCAGGACTGGGGACCAGGACTGGGGACCAGGACTGGGGACCAGGACTGGGGACCAGGACTGGGGACCAGGACTGGGGACCAGGACTGGGGACCAGGACTGGGGACCAGGACTGGGGACCAGGACTGGGGACCAGGACTGGGGACCAGGACTGGGGACCAGGACTGGGGACCAGGACTGGGGACCAGGACTGGGGACCAGGACTGGGGACCAGGACTGGGGACCAGGACTGGGGACCAGGACTGGGGACCAGGACTGGGGACCAGGACTGGGGACCAGGACTGGGGACCAGGACTGGGGACCAGGACTGGGGACCAGGACTGGGGACCAGGACTGGGGACCAGGACTGGGGACCAGGACTGGGGACCAGGACTGGGGACCAGGACTGGGGACCAGGACTGGGGACCAGGACTGGGGACCAGGACTGGGGACCAGGACTGGGGACCAGGACTGGGGACCAGGACTGGGGACCAGGACTGGGGACCAGGACTGGGGACCAGGACTGGGGACCAGGACTGGGGACCAGGACTGGGGACCAGGACTGGGGACCAGGACTGGGGACCAGGACTGGGGACCAGGACTGGGGACCAGGACTGGGGACCAGGACTGGGGACCAGGACTGGGGACCAGGACTGGGGACCAGGACTGGGGACCAGGACTGGGGACCAGGACTGGGGACCAGGACTGGGGACCAGGACTGGGGACCAGGACTGGGGACCAGGACTGGGGACCAGGACTGGGGACCAGGACTGGGGACCAGGACTGGGGACCAGGACTGGGGACCAGGACTGGGGACCAGGACTGGGGACCAGGACTGGGGACCAGGACTGGGGACCAGGACTGGGGACCAGGACTGGGGACCAGGACTGGGGACCAGGACTGGGGACCAGGACTGGGGACCAGGACTGGGGACCAGGACTGGGGACCAGGACTGGGGACCAGGACTGGGGACCAGGACTGGGGACCAGGACTGGGGACCAGGACTGGGGACCAGGACTGGGGACCAGGACTGGGGACCAGGACTGGGGACCAGGACTGGGGACCAGGACTGGGGACCAGGACTGGGGACCAGGACTGGGGACCAGGACTGGGGACCAGGACTGGGGACCAGGACTGGGGACCAGGACTGGGGACCAGGACTGGGGACCAGGACTGGGGACCAGGACTGGGGACCAGGACTGGGGACCAGGACTGGGGACCAGGACTGGGGACCAGGACTGGGGACCAGGACTGGGGACCAGGACTGGGGACCAGGACTGGGGACCAGGACTGGGGACCAGGACTGGGGACCAGGACTGGGGACCAGGACTGGGGACCAGGACTGGGGACCAGGACTGGGGACCAGGACTGGGGACCAGGACTGGGGACCAGGACTGGGGACCAGGACTGGGGACCAGGACTGGGGACCAGGACTGGGGACCAGGACTGGGGACCAGGACTGGGGACCAGGACTGGGGACCAGGACTGGGGACCAGGACTGGGGACCAGGACTGGGGACCAGGACTGGGGACCAGGACTGGGGACCAGGACTGGGGACCAGGACTGGGGACCAGGACTGGGGACCAGGACTGGGGACCAGGACTGGGGACCAGGACTGGGGACCAGGACTGGGGACCAGGACTGGGGACCAGGACTGGGGACCAGGACTGGGGACCAGGACTGGGGACCAGGACTGGGGACCAGGACTGGGGACCAGGACTGGGGACCAGGACTGGGGACCAGGACTGGGGACCAGGACTGGGGACCAGGACTGGGGACCAGGACTGGGGACCAGGACTGGGGACCAGGACTGGGGACCAGGACTGGGGACCAGGACTGGGGACCAGGACTGGGGACCAGGACTGGGGACCAGGACTGGGGACCAGGACTGGGGACCAGGACTGGGGACCAGGACTGGGGACCAGGACTGGGGACCAGGACTGGGGACCAGGACTGGGGACCAGGACTGGGGACCAGGACTGGGGACCAGGACTGGGGACCAGGACTGGGGACCAGGACTGGGGACCAGGACTGGGGACCAGGACTGGGGACCAGGACTGGGGACCAGGACTGGGGACCAGGACTGGGGACCAGGACTGGGGACCAGGACTGGGGACCAGGACTGGGGACCAGGACTGGGGACCAGGACTGGGGACCAGGACTGGGGACCAGGACTGGGGACCAGGACTGGGGACCAGGACTGGGGACCAGGACTGGGGACCAGGACTGGGGACCAGGACTGGGGACCAGGACTGGGGACCAGGACTGGGGACCAGGACTGGGGACCAGGACTGGGGACCAGGACTGGGGACCAGGACTGGGGACCAGGACTGGGGACCAGGACTGGGGACCAGGACTGGGGACCAGGACTGGGGACCAGGACTGGGGACCAGGACTGGGGACCAGGACTGGGGACCAGGACTGGGGACCAGGACTGGGGACCAGGACTGGGGACCAGGACTGGGGACCAGGACTGGGGACCAGGACTGGGGACCAGGACTGGGGACCAGGACTGGGGACCAGGACTGGGGACCAGGACTGGGGACCAGGACTGGGGACCAGGACTGGGGACCAGGACTGGGGACCAGGACTGGGGACCAGGACTGGGGACCAGGACTGGGGACCAGGACTGGGGACCAGGACTGGGGACCAGGACTGGGGACCAGGACTGGGGACCAGGACTGGGGACCAGGACTGGGGACCAGGACTGGGGACCAGGACTGGGGACCAGGACTGGGGACCAGGACTGGGGACCAGGACTGGGGACCAGGACTGGGGACCAGGACTGGGGACCAGGACTGGGGACCAGGACTGGGGACCAGGACTGGGGACCAGGACTGGGGACCAGGACTGGGGACCAGGACTGGGGACCAGGACTGGGGACCAGGACTGGGGACCAGGACTGGGGACCAGGACTGGGGACCAGGACTGGGGACCAGGACTGGGGACCAGGACTGGGGACCAGGACTGGGGACCAGGACTGGGGACCAGGACTGGGGACCAGGACTGGGGACCAGGACTGGGGACCAGGACTGGGGACCAGGACTGGGGACCAGGACTGGGACCAGGACTGGGGACCAGGACTGGGGACCAGGACTGGGGACCAGGACTGGGGACCAGGACTGGGGACCAGGACTGGGGACCAGGACTGGGGACCAGGACTGGGGACCAGGACTGGGGACCAGGACTGGGGACCAGGACTGGGGACCAGGACTGGGGACCAGGACTGGGGACCAGGACTGGGGACCAGGACTGGGGACCAGGACTGGGGACCAGGACTGGGGACCAGGACTGGGGACCAGGACTGGGGACCAGGACTGGGGACCAGGACTGGGGACCAGGACTGGGGACCAGGACTGGGGACCAGGACTGGGGACCAGGACTGGGGACCAGGACTGGGGACCAGGACTGGGGACCAGGACTGGGGACCAGGACTGGGGACCAGGACTGGGGACCAGGACTGGGGACCAGGACTGGGGACCAGGACTGGGGACCAGGACTGGGGACCAGGACTGGGGACCAGGACTGGGGACCAGGACTGGGGACCAGGACTGGGGACCAGGACTGGGGACCAGGACTGGGGACCAGGACTGGGGACCAGGACTGGGGACCAGGACTGGGGACCAGGACTGGGGACCAGGACTGGGGACCAGGACTGGGGACCAGGACTGGGGACCAGGACTGGGGACCAGGACTGGGGACCAGGACTGGGGACCAGGACTGGGGACCAGGACTGGGGACCAGGACTGGGGACCAGGACTGGGGACCAGGACTGGGGACCAGGACTGGGGACCAGGACTGGGGACCAGGACTGGGGACCAGGACTGGGGACCAGGACTGGGGACCAGGACTGGGGACCAGGACTGGGGACCAGGACTGGGGACCAGGACTGGGGACCAGGACTGGGGACCAGGACTGGGGACCAGGACTGGGGACCAGGACTGGGGACCAGGACTGGGGACCAGGACTGGGGACCAGGACTGGGGACCAGGACTGGGGACCAGGACTGGGGACCAGGACTGGGGACCAGGACTGGGGACCAGGACTGGGGACCAGGACTGGGGACCAGGACTGGGGACCAGGACTGGGGACCAGGACTGGGGACCAGGACTGGGGACCAGGACTGGGGACCAGGACTGGGGACCAGGACTGGGGACCAGGACTGGGGACCAGGACTGGGGACCAGGACTGGGGACCAGGACTGGGGACCAGGACTGGGGACCAGGACTGGGGACCAGGACTGGGGACCAGGACTGGGGACCAGGACTGGGGACCAGGACTGGGGACCAGGACTGGGGACCAGGACTGGGGACCAGGACTGGGGACCAGGACTGGGGACCAGGACTGGGGACCAGGACTGGGGACCAGGACTGGGGACCAGGACTGGGGACCAGGACTGGGGACCAGGACTGGGGACCAGGACTGGGGACCAGGACTGGGGACCAGGACTGGGGACCAGGACTGGGGACCAGGACTGGGGACCAGGACTGGGGACCAGGACTGGGGACCAGGACTGGGGACCAGGACTGGGGACCAGGACTGGGGACCAGGACTGGGGACCAGGACTGGGGACCAGGACTGGGGACCAGGACTGGGGACCAGGACTGGGGACCAGGACTGGGGACCAGGACTGGGGACCAGGACTGGGGACCAGGACTGGGGACCAGGACTGGGGACCAGGACTGGGGACCAGGACTGGGGACCAGGACTGGGGACCAGGACTGGGGACCAGGACTGGGGACCAGGACTGGGGACCAGGACTGGGGACCAGGACTGGGGACCAGGACTGGGGACCAGGACTGGGGACCAGGACTGGGGACCAGGACTGGGGACCAGGACTGGGGACCAGGACTGGGGACCAGGACTGGGGACCAGGACTGGGGACCAGGACTGGGGACCAGGACTGGGGACCAGGACTGGGGACCAGGACTGGGGACCAGGACTGGGGACCAGGACTGGGGACCAGGACTGGGGACCAGGACTGGGGACCAGGACTGGGGACCAGGACTGGGGACCAGGACTGGGGACCAGGACTGGGGACCAGGACTGGGGACCAGGACTGGGGACCAGGACTGGGGACCAGGACTGGGGACCAGGACTGGGGACCAGGACTGGGGACCAGGACTGGGGACCAGGACTGGGGACCAGGACTGGGGACCAGGACTGGGGACCAGGACTGGGGACCAGGACTGGGGACCAGGACTGGGGACCAGGACTGGGGACCAGGACTGGGGACCAGGACTGGGGACCAGGACTGGGGACCAGGACTGGGGACCAGGACTGGGGACCAGGACTGGGGACCAGGACTGGGGACCAGGACTGGGGACCAGGACTGGGGACCAGGACTGGGGACCAGGACTGGGGACCAGGACTGGGGACCAGGACTGGGGACCAGGACTGGGGACCAGGACTGGGGACCAGGACTGGGGACCAGGACTGGGGACCAGGACTGGGGACCAGGACTGGGGACCAGGACTGGGGACCAGGACTGGGGACCAGGACTGGGGACCAGGACTGGGGACCAGGACTGGGGACCAGGACTGGGGACCAGGACTGGGGACCAGGACTGGGGACCAGGACTGGGGACCAGGACTGGGGACCAGGACTGGGGACCAGGACTGGGGACCAGGACTGGGGACCAGGACTGGGGACCAGGACTGGGGACCAGGACTGGGGACCAGGACTGGGGACCAGGACTGGGGACCAGGACTGGGGACCAGGACTGGGGACCAGGACTGGGGACCAGGACTGGGGACCAGGACTGGGGACCAGGACTGGGGACCAGGACTGGGGACCAGGACTGGGGACCAGGACTGGGGACCAGGACTGGGGACCAGGACTGGGGACCAGGACTGGGGACCAGGACTGGGGACCAGGACTGGGGACCAGGACTGGGGACCAGGACTGGGGACCAGGACTGGGGACCAGGACTGGGGACCAGGACTGGGGACCAGGACTGGGGACCAGGACTGGGGACCAGGACTGGGGACCAGGACTGGGGACCAGGACTGGGGACCAGGACTGGGGACCAGGACTGGGGACCAGGACTGGGGACCAGGACTGGGGACCAGGACTGGGGACCAGGACTGGGGACCAGGACTGGGGACCAGGACTGGGGACCAGGACTGGGGACCAGGACTGGGGACCAGGACTGGGGACCAGGACTGGGGACCAGGACTGGGGACCAGGACTGGGGACCAGGACTGGGGACCAGGACTGGGGACCAGGACTGGGGACCAGGACTGGGGACCAGGACTGGGGACCAGGACTGGGGACCAGGACTGGGGACCAGGACTGGGGACCAGGACTGGGGACCAGGACTGGGGACCAGGACTGGGGACCAGGACTGGGGACCAGGACTGGGGACCAGGACTGGGGACCAGGACTGGGGACCAGGACTGGGGACCAGGACTGGGGACCAGGACTGGGGACCAGGACTGGGGACCAGGACTGGGGACCAGGACTGGGGACCAGGACTGGGGACCAGGACTGGGGACCAGGACTGGGGACCAGGACTGGGGACCAGGACTGGGGACCAGGACTGGGGACCAGGACTGGGGACCAGGACTGGGGACCAGGACTGGGGACCAGGACTGGGGACCAGGACTGGGGACCAGGACTGGGGACCAGGACTGGGGACCAGGACTGGGGACCAGGACTGGGGACCAGGACTGGGGACCAGGACTGGGGACCAGGACTGGGGACCAGGACTGGGGACCAGGACTGGGGACCAGGACTGGGGACCAGGACTGGGGACCAGGACTGGGGACCAGGACTGGGGACCAGGACTGGGGACCAGGACTGGGGACCAGGACTGGGGACCAGGACTGGGGACCAGGACTGGGGACCAGGACTGGGGACCAGGACTGGGGACCAGGACTGGGGACCAGGACTGGGGACCAGGACTGGGGACCAGGACTGGGGACCAGGACTGGGGACCAGGACTGGGGACCAGGACTGGGGACCAGGACTGGGGACCAGGACTGGGGACCAGGACTGGGGACCAGGACTGGGGACCAGGACTGGGGACCAGGACTGGGGACCAGGACTGGGGACCAGGACTGGGGACCAGGACTGGGGACCAGGACTGGGGACCAGGACTGGGGACCAGGACTGGGGACCAGGACTGGGGACCAGGACTGGGGACCAGGACTGGGGACCAGGACTGGGGACCAGGACTGGGGACCAGGACTGGGGACCAGGACTGGGGACCAGGACTGGGGACCAGGACTGGGGACCAGGACTGGGGACCAGGACTGGGGACCAGGACTGGGGACCAGGACTGGGGACCAGGACTGGGGACCAGGACTGGGGACCAGGACTGGGGACCAGGACTGGGGACCAGGACTGGGGACCAGGACTGGGGACCAGGACTGGGGACCAGGACTGGGGACCAGGACTGGGGACCAGGACTGGGGACCAGGACTGGGGACCAGGACTGGGGACCAGGACTGGGGACCAGGACTGGGGACCAGGACTGGGGACCAGGACTGGGGACCAGGACTGGGGACCAGGACTGGGGACCAGGACTGGGGACCAGGACTGGGGACCAGGACTGGGGACCAGGACTGGGGACCAGGACTGGGGACCAGGACTGGGGACCAGGACTGGGGACCAGGACTGGGGACCAGGACTGGGGACCAGGACTGGGGACCAGGACTGGGGACCAGGACTGGGGACCAGGACTGGGGACCAGGACTGGGGACCAGGACTGGGGACCAGGACTGGGGACCAGGACTGGGGACCAGGACTGGGGACCAGGACTGGGGACCAGGACTGGGGACCAGGACTGGGGACCAGGACTGGGGACCAGGACTGGGGACCAGGACTGGGGACCAGGACTGGGGACCAGGACTGGGGACCAGGACTGGGGACCAGGACTGGGGACCAGGACTGGGGACCAGGACTGGGGACCAGGACTGGGGACCAGGACTGGGGACCAGGACTGGGGACCAGGACTGGGGACCAGGACTGGGGACCAGGACTGGGGACCAGGACTGGGGACCAGGACTGGGGACCAGGACTGGGGACCAGGACTGGGGACCAGGACTGGGGACCAGGACTGGGGACCAGGACTGGGGACCAGGACTGGGGACCAGGACTGGGGACCAGGACTGGGGACCAGGACTGGGGACCAGGACTGGGGACCAGGACTGGGGACCAGGACTGGGGACCAGGACTGGGGACCAGGACTGGGGACCAGGACTGGGGACCAGGACTGGGGACCAGGACTGGGGACCAGGACTGGGGACCAGGACTGGGGACCAGGACTGGGGACCAGGACTGGGGACCAGGACTGGGGACCAGGACTGGGGACCAGGACTGGGGACCAGGACTGGGGACCAGGACTGGGGACCAGGACTGGGGACCAGGACTGGGGACCAGGACTGGGGACCAGGACTGGGGACCAGGACTGGGGACCAGGACTGGGGACCAGGACTGGGGACCAGGACTGGGGACCAGGACTGGGGACCAGGACTGGGGACCAGGACTGGGGACCAGGACTGGGGACCAGGACTGGGGACCAGGACTGGGGACCAGGACTGGGGACCAGGACTGGGGACCAGGACTGGGGACCAGGACTGGGGACCAGGACTGGGGACCAGGACTGGGGACCAGGACTGGGGACCAGGACTGGGGACCAGGACTGGGGACCAGGACTGGGGACCAGGACTGGGGACCAGGACTGGGGACCAGGACTGGGGACCAGGACTGGGGACCAGGACTGGGGACCAGGACTGGGGACCAGGACTGGGGACCAGGACTGGGGACCAGGACTGGGGACCAGGACTGGGGACCAGGACTGGGGACCAGGACTGGGGACCAGGACTGGGGACCAGGACTGGGGACCAGGACTGGGGACCAGGACTGGGGACCAGGACTGGGGACCAGGACTGGGGACCAGGACTGGGGACCAGGACTGGGGACCAGGACTGGGGACCAGGACTGGGGACCAGGACTGGGGACCAGGACTGGGGACCAGGACTGGGGACCAGGACTGGGGACCAGGACTGGGGACCAGGACTGGGGACCAGGACTGGGGACCAGGACTGGGGACCAGGACTGGGGACCAGGACTGGGGACCAGGACTGGGGACCAGGACTGGGGACCAGGACTGGGGACCAGGACTGGGGACCAGGACTGGGGACCAGGACTGGGGACCAGGACTGGGGACCAGGACTGGGGACCAGGACTGGGGACCAGGACTGGGGACCAGGACTGGGGACCAGGACTGGGGACCAGGACTGGGGACCAGGACTGGGGACCAGGACTGGGGACCAGGACTGGGGACCAGGACTGGGGACCAGGACTGGGGACCAGGACTGGGGACCAGGACTGGGGACCAGGACTGGGGACCAGGACTGGGGACCAGGACTGGGGACCAGGACTGGGGACCAGGACTGGGGACCAGGACTGGGGACCAGGACTGGGGACCAGGACTGGGGACCAGGACTGGGGACCAGGACTGGGGACCAGGACTGGGGACCAGGACTGGGGACCAGGACTGGGGACCAGGACTGGGGACCAGGACTGGGGACCAGGACTGGGGACCAGGACTGGGGACCAGGACTGGGGACCAGGACTGGGGACCAGGACTGGGGACCAGGACTGGGGACCAGGACTGGGGACCAGGACTGGGGACCAGGACTGGGGACCAGGACTGGGGACCAGGACTGGGGACCAGGACTGGGGACCAGGACTGGGGACCAGGACTGGGGACCAGGACTGGGGACCAGGACTGGGGACCAGGACTGGGGACCAGGACTGGGGACCAGGACTGGGGACCAGGACTGGGGACCAGGACTGGGGACCAGGACTGGGGACCAGGACTGGGGACCAGGACTGGGGACCAGGACTGGGGACCAGGACTGGGGACCAGGACTGGGGACCAGGACTGGGGACCAGGACTGGGGACCAGGACTGGGGACCAGGACTGGGGACCAGGACTGGGGACCAGGACTGGGGACCAGGACTGGGGACCAGGACTGGGGACCAGGACTGGGGACCAGGACTGGGGACCAGGACTGGGGACCAGGACTGGGGACCAGGACTGGGGACCAGGACTGGGGACCAGGACTGGGGACCAGGACTGGGGACCAGGACTGGGGACCAGGACTGGGGACCAGGACTGGGGACCAGGACTGGGGACCAGGACTGGGGACCAGGACTGGGGACCAGGACTGGGGACCAGGACTGGGGACCAGGACTGGGGACCAGGACTGGGGACCAGGACTGGGGACCAGGACTGGGGACCAGGACTGGGGACCAGGACTGGGGACCAGGACTGGGGACCAGGACTGGGGACCAGGACTGGGGACCAGGACTGGGGACCAGGACTGGGGACCAGGACTGGGGACCAGGACTGGGGACCAGGACTGGGGACCAGGACTGGGGACCAGGACTGGGGACCAGGACTGGGGACCAGGACTGGGGACCAGGACTGGGGACCAGGACTGGGGACCAGGACTGGGGACCAGGACTGGGGACCAGGACTGGGGACCAGGACTGGGGACCAGGACTGGGGACCAGGACTGGGGACCAGGACTGGGGACCAGGACTGGGGACCAGGACTGGGGACCAGGACTGGGGACCAGGACTGGGGACCAGGACTGGGGACCAGGACTGGGGACCAGGACTGGGGACCAGGACTGGGGACCAGGACTGGGGACCAGGACTGGGGACCAGGACTGGGGACCAGGACTGGGGACCAGGACTGGGGACCAGGACTGGGGACCAGGACTGGGGACCAGGACTGGGGACCAGGACTGGGGACCAGGACTGGGGACCAGGACTGGGGACCAGGACTGGGGACCAGGACTGGGGACCAGGACTGGGGACCAGGACTGGGGACCAGGACTGGGGACCAGGACTGGGGACCAGGACTGGGGACCAGGACTGGGGACCAGGACTGGGGACCAGGACTGGGGACCAGGACTGGGGACCAGGACTGGGGACCAGGACTGGGGACCAGGACTGGGGACCAGGACTGGGGACCAGGACTGGGGACCAGGACTGGGGACCAGGACTGGGGACCAGGACTGGGGACCAGGACTGGGGACCAGGACTGGGGACCAGGACTGGGGACCAGGACTGGGGACCAGGACTGGGGACCAGGACTGGGGACCAGGACTGGGGACCAGGACTGGGGACCAGGACTGGGGACCAGGACTGGGGACCAGGACTGGGGACCAGGACTGGGGACCAGGACTGGGGACCAGGACTGGGGACCAGGACTGGGGACCAGGACTGGGGACCAGGACTGGGGACCAGGACTGGGGACCAGGACTGGGGACCAGGACTGGGGACCAGGACTGGGGACCAGGACTGGGGACCAGGACTGGGGACCAGGACTGGGGACCAGGACTGGGGACCAGGACTGGGGACCAGGACTGGGGACCAGGACTGGGGACCAGGACTGGGGACCAGGACTGGGGACCAGGACTGGGGACCAGGACTGGGGACCAGGACTGGGGACCAGGACTGGGGACCAGGACTGGGGACCAGGACTGGGGACCAGGACTGGGGACCAGGACTGGGGACCAGGACTGGGGACCAGGACTGGGGACCAGGACTGGGGACCAGGACTGGGGACCAGGACTGGGGACCAGGACTGGGGACCAGGACTGGGGACCAGGACTGGGGACCAGGACTGGGGACCAGGACTGGGGACCAGGACTGGGGACCAGGACTGGGGACCAGGACTGGGGACCAGGACTGGGGACCAGGACTGGGGACCAGGACTGGGGACCAGGACTGGGGACCAGGACTGGGGACCAGGACTGGGGACCAGGACTGGGGACCAGGACTGGGGACCAGGACTGGGGACCAGGACTGGGGACCAGGACTGGGGACCAGGACTGGGGACCAGGACTGGGGACCAGGACTGGGGACCAGGACTGGGGACCAGGACTGGGGACCAGGACTGGGGACCAGGACTGGGGACCAGGACTGGGGACCAGGACTGGGGACCAGGACTGGGGACCAGGACTGGGGACCAGGACTGGGGACCAGGACTGGGGACCAGGACTGGGGACCAGGACTGGGGACCAGGACTGGGGACCAGGACTGGGGACCAGGACTGGGGACCAGGACTGGGGACCAGGACTGGGGACCAGGACTGGGGACCAGGACTGGGGACCAGGACTGGGGACCAGGACTGGGGACCAGGACTGGGGACCAGGACTGGGGACCAGGACTGGGGACCAGGACTGGGGACCAGGACTGGGGACCAGGACTGGGGACCAGGACTGGGGACCAGGACTGGGGACCAGGACTGGGGACCAGGACTGGGGACCAGGACTGGGGACCAGGACTGGGGACCAGGACTGGGGACCAGGACTGGGGACCAGGACTGGGGACCAGGACTGGGGACCAGGACTGGGGACCAGGACTGGGGACCAGGACTGGGGACCAGGACTGGGGACCAGGACTGGGGACCAGGACTGGGGACCAGGACTGGGGACCAGGACTGGGGACCAGGACTGGGGACCAGGACTGGGGACCAGGACTGGGGACCAGGACTGGGGACCAGGACTGGGGACCAGGACTGGGGACCAGGACTGGGGACCAGGACTGGGGACCAGGACTGGGGACCAGGACTGGGGACCAGGACTGGGGACCAGGACTGGGGACCAGGACTGGGGACCAGGACTGGGGACCAGGACTGGGGACCAGGACTGGGGACCAGGACTGGGGACCAGGACTGGGGACCAGGACTGGGGACCAGGACTGGGGACCAGGACTGGGGACCAGGACTGGGGACCAGGACTGGGGACCAGGACTGGGGACCAGGACTGGGGACCAGGACTGGGGACCAGGACTGGGGACCAGGACTGGGGACCAGGACTGGGGACCAGGACTGGGGACCAGGACTGGGGACCAGGACTGGGGACCAGGACTGGGGACCAGGACTGGGGACCAGGACTGGGGACCAGGACTGGGGACCAGGACTGGGGACCAGGACTGGGGACCAGGACTGGGGACCAGGACTGGGGACCAGGACTGGGGACCAGGACTGGGGACCAGGACTGGGGACCAGGACTGGGGACCAGGACTGGGGACCAGGACTGGGGACCAGGACTGGGGACCAGGACTGGGGACCAGGACTGGGGACCAGGACTGGGGACCAGGACTGGGGACCAGGACTGGGGACCAGGACTGGGGACCAGGACTGGGGACCAGGACTGGGGACCAGGACTGGGGACCAGGACTGGGGACCAGGACTGGGGACCAGGACTGGGGACCAGGACTGGGGACCAGGACTGGGGACCAGGACTGGGGACCAGGACTGGGGACCAGGACTGGGGACCAGGACTGGGGACCAGGACTGGGGACCAGGACTGGGGACCAGGACTGGGGACCAGGACTGGGGACCAGGACTGGGGACCAGGACTGGGGACCAGGACTGGGGACCAGGACTGGGGACCAGGACTGGGGACCAGGACTGGGGACCAGGACTGGGGACCAGGACTGGGGACCAGGACTGGGGACCAGGACTGGGGACCAGGACTGGGGACCAGGACTGGGGACCAGGACTGGGGACCAGGACTGGGGACCAGGACTGGGGACCAGGACTGGGGACCAGGACTGGGGACCAGGACTGGGGACCAGGACTGGGGACCAGGACTGGGGACCAGGACTGGGGACCAGGACTGGGGACCAGGACTGGGGACCAGGACTGGGGACCAGGACTGGGGACCAGGACTGGGGACCAGGACTGGGGACCAGGACTGGGGACCAGGACTGGGGACCAGGACTGGGGACCAGGACTGGGGACCAGGACTGGGGACCAGGACTGGGGACCAGGACTGGGGACCAGGACTGGGGACCAGGACTGGGGACCAGGACTGGGGACCAGGACTGGGGACCAGGACTGGGGACCAGGACTGGGGACCAGGACTGGGGACCAGGACTGGGGACCAGGACTGGGGACCAGGACTGGGGACCAGGACTGGGGACCAGGACTGGGGACCAGGACTGGGGACCAGGACTGGGGACCAGGACTGGGGACCAGGACTGGGGACCAGGACTGGGGACCAGGACTGGGGACCAGGACTGGGGACCAGGACTGGGGACCAGGACTGGGGACCAGGACTGGGGACCAGGACTGGGGACCAGGACTGGGGACCAGGACTGGGGACCAGGACTGGGGACCAGGACTGGGGACCAGGACTGGGGACCAGGACTGGGGACCAGGACTGGGGACCAGGACTGGGGACCAGGACTGGGGACCAGGACTGGGGACCAGGACTGGGGACCAGGACTGGGGACCAGGACTGGGGACCAGGACTGGGGACCAGGACTGGGGACCAGGACTGGGGACCAGGACTGGGGACCAGGACTGGGGACCAGGACTGGGGACCAGGACTGGGGACCAGGACTGGGGACCAGGACTGGGGACCAGGACTGGGGACCAGGACTGGGGACCAGGACTGGGGACCAGGACTGGGGACCAGGACTGGGGACCAGGACTGGGGACCAGGACTGGGGACCAGGACTGGGGACCAGGACTGGGGACCAGGACTGGGGACCAGGACTGGGGACCAGGACTGGGGACCAGGACTGGGGACCAGGACTGGGGACCAGGACTGGGGACCAGGACTGGGGACCAGGACTGGGGACCAGGACTGGGGACCAGGACTGGGGACCAGGACTGGGGACCAGGACTGGGGACCAGGACTGGGGACCAGGACTGGGGACCAGGACTGGGGACCAGGACTGGGGACCAGGACTGGGGACCAGGACTGGGGACCAGGACTGGGGACCAGGACTGGGGACCAGGACTGGGGACCAGGACTGGGGACCAGGACTGGGGACCAGGACTGGGGACCAGGACTGGGGACCAGGACTGGGGACCAGGACTGGGGACCAGGACTGGGGACCAGGACTGGGGACCAGGACTGGGGACCAGGACTGGGGACCAGGACTGGGGACCAGGACTGGGGACCAGGACTGGGGACCAGGACTGGGGACCAGGACTGGGGACCAGGACTGGGGACCAGGACTGGGGACCAGGACTGGGGACCAGGACTGGGGACCAGGACTGGGGACCAGGACTGGGGACCAGGACTGGGGACCAGGACTGGGGACCAGGACTGGGGACCAGGACTGGGGACCAGGACTGGGGACCAGGACTGGGGACCAGGACTGGGGACCAGGACTGGGGACCAGGACTGGGGACCAGGACTGGGGACCAGGACTGGGGACCAGGACTGGGGACCAGGACTGGGGACCAGGACTGGGGACCAGGACTGGGGACCAGGACTGGGGACCAGGACTGGGGACCAGGACTGGGGACCAGGACTGGGGACCAGGACTGGGGACCAGGACTGGGGACCAGGACTGGGGACCAGGACTGGGGACCAGGACTGGGGACCAGGACTGGGGACCAGGACTGGGGACCAGGACTGGGGACCAGGACTGGGGACCAGGACTGGGGACCAGGACTGGGGACCAGGACTGGGGACCAGGACTGGGGACCAGGACTGGGGACCAGGACTGGGGACCAGGACTGGGGACCAGGACTGGGGACCAGGACTGGGGACCAGGACTGGGGACCAGGACTGGGGACCAGGACTGGGGACCAGGACTGGGGACCAGGACTGGGGACCAGGACTGGGGACCAGGACTGGGGACCAGGACTGGGGACCAGGACTGGGGACCAGGACTGGGGACCAGGACTGGGGACCAGGACTGGGGACCAGGACTGGGGACCAGGACTGGGGACCAGGACTGGGGACCAGGACTGGGGACCAGGACTGGGGACCAGGACTGGGGACCAGGACTGGGGACCAGGACTGGGGACCAGGACTGGGGACCAGGACTGGGGACCAGGACTGGGGACCAGGACTGGGGACCAGGACTGGGGACCAGGACTGGGGACCAGGACTGGGGACCAGGACTGGGGACCAGGACTGGGGACCAGGACTGGGGACCAGGACTGGGGACCAGGACTGGGGACCAGGACTGGGGACCAGGACTGGGGACCAGGACTGGGGACCAGGACTGGGGACCAGGACTGGGGACCAGGACTGGGGACCAGGACTGGGGACCAGGACTGGGGACCAGGACTGGGGACCAGGACTGGGGACCAGGACTGGGGACCAGGACTGGGGACCAGGACTGGGGACCAGGACTGGGGACCAGGACTGGGGACCAGGACTGGGGACCAGGACTGGGGACCAGGACTGGGGACCAGACAAGGTGAAAGAAGTCCTCCAGCTCCCCAACCCAACCCTATTCTCATTTTTAACCTCAAAGCACTTACCTGCCACCTTCTGAATTTGACTCACTGACAAAGAACTTCACAGGGAAGTAGCACCACCAGGGTTTTCCTGTTCTGAGTAGTCACCGCCGATTTTACTAGCTCATAGATTCTCCAAAACTATTTCTCAGAGATAGCAGAAAACACAAAGAAAAATCCGTCTATCTTGGAACACTGAGTCCATTTCACCAGGACAGTTGAAAACCGCCCTAAGTAACCTGAACCTCAAACTCCTCTGGAGTGGCAAGTCTTCCCATGACTCCTCATGCTTCCTATATAGCAAAGGTCAAATGATCCCCACCTGGCAGATTTCACTTCACATGTGGAGTCATGAGACCTTGTGGAATAGGCTCAACAAGCTCGTTTCAATGTTTAAGGTTCAATTGCTCCTTATTGCTAACAGAAAGAACCTGACAAGGGGCTCAGTGGTTAGAGTTGACCTAATTAATTAACTACAAAAGGCATGTAAGGGTCATATTTCTGCTAGTCATTCTGTGAGGAAAATTAGTACAGAGCCTGTTAAAATAAGATAAATCAACATAAAGAGAAGAAATAAATAAAAGAAAAAAAGAAAATGACCTAAAAGGCAAAATTGCCGTCCTGGATTTTCATCTGTCTAGTCACGACAGATAAGGAATATAGCAATCAGAAAGACTTTACTTGACATTAATGTTGCTTAAATTTGCTTTTCTGAGATCACTCCTTTATGCCGGACTTGTCAAAATCTAGTGCCATGACCTCCGACTGCAGTATTTACTTTGGCTGCATATAAACTATCACGTATCAATGCCAGGATCCGGATCCTCACTCCCTATTCAGGTCAAGGACCGGGCTGAAAGTTTTGGCTTTAATTTGGTTACATGACTACATTGCTGTCCTCGTGGTTTCCCCCAGCCAGCAGCTAAGCACCACACAGCCGTTCGCACAGCCGTTCATTCGCTCAAGGCATGTTGGAGCTGTGCCAGGGGGAACAATGGCAAGGCTGGGGGATAAGGCAATGGCCCAGCTGAAGTGCATCTACACCAATGCACGCAGCATGGGTAACAAACAGGAAGAGCTGGAAGCCATCGTGCAGCAGGCAGGCTACGACTTGGTTGCCATCACGGAGACGTGGTGGGACGACTCTCATGACTGGAGTGCTGCAATGTCTGGCTATAAGCTCTTTAGAAGGGACAGGCAGCACAGAAGGGGTGGTGGTGTGGCTCTCTATATTAGAGAATCTTTTGATGTTGTGGAACTCGAGGCTGGGAATGACAAGGTTGAGTCCCTTTGGGTTAGGATCGGCGGGAAGGCCAACAAGACTAGCGTCCTGGTCGGGGTCTGTTATAGACCGCCGAACCAGGATGAGGAGGCGGATGAGGAGTTCTACAGGTAGCTGACAGAAGTTGCAAAATCGTCGGTGCTTGTTCTCGTGGGGGACTTCAACTTCCCTGACATATCCTGGAAGCACAACACAGCTCAGAGAAAGCAGTCTAGGAGGTTTGATTGGGATGCCAAAACGGACAAGGACTGGGGACCAGGAGAGCCAAGGAGTGATCAGCAAGACTCATTCACTTTTCAGTAGTCCCATATGGCCAGTGTGAAAGTCTAATGGTGAGTAGAGACTAACAGTGGACTATCGAGGCCTGAACGAAGTCACGCCACCATTGAGTGCTGCAGTGCCGGACATGCTGGAACTTCAGTACGAACTTGAATCGAAGGCAGCCAATTGCTAAACCACAATTGATATCGCTAATGCATTTTTCTCCATCCCTCTAGCAGCAGAGTGCAGGCCACAATTTGCTTTCACTTGGAGGGGAGTCCAATATACTTGGAATAGGCTGCCCCAGGGGTGGAAACACAGCCCTACCATTTGCCATGGGCTGATCCAGTCTGCACTAGAGCAGGGGGAAGCTCCTGAACACCTGCAGTACATCGATGACATTATTGTGTGGGGTGACACAGCAGAGGAAGTTTTCGAGAAAGGGAAGAAAATAGTCAAATCCTTCTGAAAGCCAGTTTTGCCATAAAACAAAATAAAGTCAAAGGACCTGCACGAGAGATCCAGTTTTTAGGAATAAAATGGCAAGATGGACGTCGTCAAATCCCAATGGATGTGATCAACAAAATAACAGCTATGTCTCCACCAACTAGCTAAAAAGAAACACAGACTTTCCTAGGTGTTGTGGGGTTTTGGAGAATGCACGTCCCAAATTACAGTCTGATTGTAAACCCGCTCTACCAAGTAACCCGTAAGAAGAATGAGTTTGAATGGGGCCCTGAGCAACGACAAGCCATTGAACAAATCAAGCAGGAAATAGTTCATGCAGTAGCCCTTGGGCCAGTTCGAACAGGACCAGATGTAAAGAATGTGCTCTACACTGCAGCCGGGGAGAACGGCCCCACCTGGAGCCTCTGGCAGAAAGAACCTGGGGAAACTCGAGGTCAGCCCCTGGGGTTTTGGAGTCGGGGATACAGAGGATCTGAGGCCCGCTATACTCCAACTGAAACGGAGATATCGGCAGCATATGAAGGAGTTCGATCTGCTTCAGAGGTGGTCGGTACTGAAGCGCAGCTCCTCCTAGCACCCCGAATGTCGGTACTAGGCTGGATGTTCAAAGGAAAGGTCTCCTCTACGCATCATGCAACTGATGCTACATGGAGCAAGTGGGTTGCACTGATTACTCAGGGGGCTCTAATAGGAAACCCCAGTCACCCAGGAATACTGGAAGTGATTATGGACTGTCCAGAAGGCAAATACTTTGGGATATCACCAGAGGAGGAGGTGGGTCGTGCTGAAGAAGCCCCACTGTATAACCAGTTACCAGAGAATGAGAAGAAACATGCCCTGTTCACTGATGGGTTCTGTTGTATTGTGGGGAAGCATCGGAGATGGAAGGCTGCTGTATGGAGCCCTACACGACGAGTTGCAGAAGCTGCTGAGGGAGAAGGTGAATCGAGTCAGTTTGCAGAAGTGAAGGCCATTCATCTGGCTTTAGACATTGCTGAACGAGAAAAATGGCCAGTTCTCTATCTCTACACTGATTCATGGATGGTAGCAAATGCCCTGTGGGGATGGTTACAGCAATGGAAGCAAAACAACTGGCAGCGCAGGGGCAAACCCATCTGGGCTGCTGTATTGTGGCAAGATATTGCTGCTCAGGTAGAGAACCTGGCTGTAAAAGTACGCCACGTAGGTGCCCAAGAATCGGGCTACTGAAGAACATCAAAACAACCAGCAGGTGGATCAGGCTGCTAAGATTAAAGTAGCTCAGGTGGACCTGGATTGGCAGCATAAAGGTGAATTATTTATAGCCCGATGGGCCCATGACACCTCAGGCTATCAAGGTAGAGATGTAACATACAGATGGGCTCGTGATCGAGGGGTGGACCTGACCATGGACGCTATAGCACAGGTTATTCATGACTGTGAAACGTGCTGCAATCAAGCAAGCCAAACTGTCAAAGCCTCTTTGGTATGGAGGATGATGGCTGAAATATAAATATGGAGAGGCCTGGCAGATTGATTACATCACACTCCCTCAAACTCACAATGGCAAGCGCCACGTACTTACAATGGTGGAAGCAATCACCGGATGGCTGGAAACATATCCTGTGCCTCATGCCACCGCCCGGAACACTATCCTGGGCCTTGAAAAGCGAGTCCTATGGTGACATGGTACCCCAGAAAGAATAGAGTCAGACAATGGAACTCATTTCCAAAACAACCTTATAGACACTTCGGCCAAAGAACATGGTATTGAGTGGGTGTATCACATCCCCTATCATGCACCAGCCTCCGGGAAAGTTGAACGATACAATGGCCTGTTAAAGACTACCTTGAAAGCAATGGGCGCTGGGACGTTCAAAAACTGGGATACGCATTTGGCAAAGGCCACCTGGTTAGTCAATACTAGGGGATCTGCCAACCGAGCTGGACCTCCCCAGTCAAAATTGTTACGTACTGTAGATGGGGATAAAGTTACTGTAGTGCATGTAAGAAATATGCTGGGTAAAACAGTCTGGGCTACTCCTGCCTCAGGAAAAGGCAAACCTATTCGTGGAATTGTTTTCGCTCAGGGACCTGGATACACTTGGTGGGTGATGCAAAAGAACGGAGAGGTCCGGTGTGTACCTCAAGGAGATTTAATAATGGGTGAGAATAGCCCATGAATTGAATTGTACCATGTTAATTACTATATAATACTGTATGTTATCACTACCATGACTACTATATACCCTACATGAAAATGGTGACTAATTAGAATGTATGGAAAAGAGTGTAACCTGAGCATGACATAAATGGTATGGAATAAGGGGTGGATAGATGTCCTGGTTTCAGTTAGAACAGAGTTGATTTTCTTCCTAGTGGCTGGTAGAATGCTGTGTTTTGGCTTAGGATGAGAAGAGTACTGATAACACCCCGATGTTTTCATTGTTGCAGAGCAGTGCTTATACTAAGCCAAGCACATTTCAGCTTCTTGCTCTGTCCTGCCAACGGGCAGGCTGGGGGTGCAGTAAGAGCTGGGAGGGGACAGACCCAGGACAGGTGACCCAAACTAGCCAAAGGGGTATTCCATACCATCTGACGTCATGCTAAACAATATATAGGGGTGGCTAGCTGGGCGAGGGGGCCGGACTGCTCAGGGTTAGGCTGGGCATCAGTCAGCGGGTGGTGAGCAATTGCATTGTGCATCACTTGTTTGTACATATTATTAGTAGTACTACTATTATCATCGTTGTATTATTATTATTATTATTATTATTATTATTATTATTATTATTATTATTATTATTATTATTATTATTTTCCTGTCTTATTAAACTGTCTTTATCTCAACTCACGGGCTTCACTTTCCATTTCTCTCCCCCGTCCCAGAGAGGGAGGGGAGAGGGTAAGCGAACGGCTGCGTGGTGTTTTGCTGCCGGCCGGGCTAAACCACGACACCAGTTCATTTAACATCTATCCACAGGAAAACTAATGGTCAAATCTTCCTGGAGGCCATTTCCAGGCTCATGAAGTAGAATAAGTTGATTGGGAACACCAAGCACAGATTTACCAGGGGCATACCACGCCTGATGAGCCTGGCAGCTTTATGTGATGAGATGACTGGCTTAGCTGACAGTTGAAGACCTGTGGATATGGATTTAGAAAGCTTTCATCAGAGTATCCCATAATATTCTCACAGCCAAAACGAAGAGGCAGACTGGGTAGTCAAGGCTGCTTTGAACAGCTCTCAGAATCTGCCTATATTCATGGCTTTATTCTCTTTTTGTTTCAGCAGCAAAGCATAAGTGCTTGTTTTCAACAAGCAAATCGTTGTGAATTACTATTATTACTTGATCAGTTCTGATGCTCCTTTGTGCAGTGTAGCACATGAAAATACAGTCTGCTGAAAAACAACCCTCATGACAAGCTCATGGAAAGCTGGACACTCTGAAAAATGGAAGGTGACTGGGATCTTTGTTTGCTTCACTGTCTGCTACTTTTTCTGTCTTTCATTAAGACTTTACAGTTTACAGGGCCTTTAGAGATATATTTGTGGCCTAATAACTGCTGTCTTACCCTTATTAATTTTGAATGTAAGATC
Organism: Aythya fuligula; assembly: GCF_009819795.1. Lineage (NCBI taxonomy): Eukaryota > Metazoa > Chordata > Aves > Anseriformes > Anatidae > Aythya > Aythya fuligula. The sequence continues at coordinate 141,631,900 of NC_045560.1, read as the reverse complement.
AGAAATACTCAACACTAAATTTAGACAAACCCTATATCAAGGATGGCCACACTATAATTTAAAAGAAATGCTCATGATATTTGAAGATAATTTTTTTTTAAATAGATTTTATTTATTTAAGATAGAACAAAAAATATTTGGGATATTAAATTCTGCAGAGTAGAATTACAGATAATATATGGAACTGACATGATGCTTAAGATTAAGAATGAAAGCCCTGCTGAAAAAAGCTGGTTGTCTACAAAACCAGATCTAAAGAATCAGTAAGAGGACTATCTGGGTTGAGTCAGGATCTCTTCAGATCAACTCACACAGCCAAGGCTACTCCTGCAGCTGTCATCTCCAGAGGCACCCGTGTTACACAGCACCTGAACAAAACGGGTTAATCCGGAGAAGGGAAGAGATGTCATCCACATGCCTAAGATTTTGTGATTCTTCAACAGTAAATGCAATGGAGGTTGAGTGATGGTGGCCCAGAGTTTCTCAGCACAGAACACAGGGATATTGTAGGATAATGAAAAAATCAGAGAAAATGTTGAAGGGTTCCTGTTTGTTTCCACTGCAGTGTTAGAAACGGTTTTGATTTCTGAGATGGGCTACAGTTTCTGCACATCAACATCTTTGTTCTAAAATGCAATTGCTGTCAAGTAAAAAGTCTTTTTATCCTATTTCTTTGAAGTTCAGTAGAATTTAAAATATAACTTGCATGCTATCATTTCTCATAAAAAGACCAGAAATCGACACTAGTCATGACAAATTCTGTGTAAGTAACAATTTATTTCAAAGCAACTACAGCTCGGGGTGAGGTAAATTCATCCAGCTGGCTGGAAAAAGGATACATGTCTTCTGGTTGGTATTTTTCTAGCTTACACATAAAACAGGAAGGTCCTTTCCTGACTGTACTCATGGAGTCATGAAAGGACTTTATGGTAGTATTTGACATCAAAGGAAAACATGTACCACATTTCCCTTGGTGCTAAAGGCACTGGGAAAATACAAGGATAACTAAAAATATTGCCTTGAAGAAAGGAGTATTTGTTCTGTCACTTTACCTCTTAACAATACAGTAAATGCCTACTTTTTTTTTTATTATTTGCTTAATTAAATTCATCTCGTAAAATGCAGGTTTTATAGTTTGTACATTGTGGTCATTTACAATCTTTTCCCTTCTCCTTTATCTTAGGAAAAAATGTCCAATTAGAGAAGCACCAAGCACAGGTTAACTTGTTCATAGAAATGCCCAACTTTTAAGTTTCATAGAAAGATTCCCAGCTATCCTAGATAACAAGCTAGTGACTGAGTCTCCCGAAAATCGGGTTTTCTTTTTTCTTTAGTGTGCAAGCAATAGAACTGCATTCTAATGCTGGGACTGTCAGCTGGAAGCATCCTGCCACCATCATCCAAGGCATAATTCCAGTGTCTTTCAAGTTTCTCAGATGATATCAAATGAAATGAGCTCTCAGAGCAGAAGAGAATCTTCTAAAGATCTTACTCCATGGTAAGTACTTGAGTTGGCATCTGAGTCAAACTGGAACATGATTCAGCCTTCAGAGAGCTTTGCGAAGCTAATACCATCAAGCAGGTATCAGATGCAGCTTAGTGGATATGAGACATCATAGCACATCAGACTGACAGCTCTGGGAACCAAAATCCTCCATCTACAACTTAAATACCAGGTAAGCCATGACACAGCAAAACTCTCACAAGCAGGTTCACTTATGAGCACAAGCGACCCTCTTTGGTGGCAAAAGGTAGTTGTTTATATCCCCTCTGTTGTGACTATCAAGGGCATCTATTTGTTTTTTCTTCTCACCCTCTGGCATAATACAAGTTCTTCTGGTACTGTATTAAGCATAGGTGATTAACTTGTGTGATTTGCTTGTTCCTTCATCTTCAGACATTGTGTTCAGCCTAGAAGGTTAAATGACTTTTTACTCTCTTTGATCTCTAGCTTTTTAATGCTTTGAAAATAAGAGACAATGATTTTGAATTTGGTCTGATACTCTGTGAGAAGCCAGCACTAAGTGGAGACTGGTTTGATGTGCTTGTGGCAACCACTGCTGCTAATGTATCGGTGGTGGGTTCCAGCTGGAGCTTCCTGAGCTGCAGAGGCTTCGTATCTGTGAAGGATCATGGAACTACACCAAAGCTGTAGAGCCATCAGAAATAAAATGAAAAATAGCAGTCAACTTGAAATGGTTAAGATTTAATGTTGGTGAGCAATCCAGCAGTTATCTTCATTAGGGGACTGAACTAAGCAGTCACAGGTATATTGCTTCTAACAAAAAAAATAATAATAATAATAAAAAAAAAAAAAAAAAGCTGCACTAAGACTGTCAAGAATTGCTCGGTTTCCAGCAGTTCTTCATCTACTGGCAGATCTTATGCCAATATTTGTTATTTTTCTAAGTCTTGTTGCTATACATAGCTATACGTGGTGAAGCTCAAGTAGGTCTGTATCACCTGCCACTCCATATCATCTTAATCTATCTGCAAGTACATGTTAAATTGGATTAGGGAGAAAGAGCTAATCCTTGTAGTATTCAGTAAATAACATTAATCCTCTAAATTGAATTTTCTTTCACTCCCCATTTTAATGTTCCTTCCAAGAAGTACTGGTTTACCATATTATTCTGAATTTCTGATAACTCTTTTAAATAAGGCTGTCCTATTATATGATAAGAGGGGCTGAGGAGGTAGAGAATGAATGTGTTTTGTCTGTCTTTAGAAATAAAACCATCTTTGCTTTGCACCACTGATACAGTTTGAATGCCATGCTGAATTCAAAGCATTAGCTTCAAGTGCATAGGTTCGTATTTGCCTTTAGTTAGCTTTTCTGTTCCAGAAGGAGAGACCCTGGGCAACAACTGAATGCATCTAAGGTGAGTTTCTTAGACAGTAGTAAAATCTGTGAGACAAAGTTTGAGAATATGAACTGCTTTTCAATAGGTCGTGGTGCGGTGGTTTTACTTGGGTGGGCAGCTGAGCTCTACCACAGCCACTCTCTCACTCCTCCTCCTCAAAGGGAAAGGGGTAGAAAATATGATGGAAAGGACTCAAGGGTTGAGATAAGGATGGGGAGATCACTCAACAATTATCATGATGAGCAAAACAGACTCAGAGTAGGGAGATAGTAAAATCTATTGCCTATTACTAACAAGCTAGAGAAGTGAGAAACAAAGGAAAGAAACTAAAATAATCTTCCCCCCATCCACCCTCTTCTGCTGTCTCCCCTTGAGTGGTGTTGAGCAATAGGGGAATGGGGGCTGTGATCAATCCCTGATGCTTCGTCTCCACAGCTCCTTCACAGTCCCTCTCTGTCCCTGCTCCCCGTGGGGTCCCTCCCATGGGATGCCATCCTTCCTGAACTGAGTCTGCGGGGACTGCCCACAGGCAGCAGCTCTTCAAGTACTGCTCTGACATGGCTCTGTCCCATGGGGTCCATCCCCCAGGAGCAAACTGCTCCAGCACGGGTCCCCCACAGGTGGGCGGCAGCTCCCCCCAGACCCCCTGCTCCTGCGGGGGCTCTCCATGGGCCGCAGCCTCCTCCAGGCCACATCCACCTGCTCCACCGGGGGCTCCTCCACCCATGGGGGGGCTGCAGCGTGGAGATCTGCTCCACGTGGGACCCATGGGCTGCAGGGGGACAGCCTGCTCCACCAGGGGCCTCTCCACAAGCCACAGGGGAACTGCTACTGTGTGCCTGGAGCACCTCCTGCCCTCCTGCTGCACTTACCTTGGAGGCTGCAGGGCTGGTTCTCTCACATTTTCTCACCCCTCTCTCCCAGCTGCTGTTCCCCAGCAGTGTTTCCCTTTCTCAAATCTGCTCTCACAGAGGCACAAACAACATCACTTATTGGCTTGGCTCTTGCCAGCAGTGGGGCCCTTATCTAACATGGGGCAGCTTATGGATTCTTCCCACAGAAGCTACTCCTATGGACCCCTTGCCCCATAAACCCACTACACATGGGAGGGCATTCATATGTTAGGAGCTAGACCAAAGGAAAGAATGGAAAAGCCCTGTAACCTATAAATGCTTTTCTAAAATTCATAAAAAACATTTTCCAATAAAAAGGATGTAAAAGGAATTTGCCAATGTTAAGTATGTTTGTTCAAACTGAAGCATACCTATGTCAATAATATCTATCTTGGGGATTTATTCTCAAATGTCTTACTCATTGAATTCACAGTCATAACTGTGGCATATCTGCCCCAGTTCAGCTCCAGCACTATGCTTTGAGTAGCAGTTATTCATCTTATAAGCTCAAGAAAAAAAATATATATATATATTTTTTTTTACTTTTCCTTTAAAGTCATTATGAGATGTGTTTGCTTCAGTGAGCACTGTGATCTGTGCTCATCTTGTATTTTATAAAAATAGCCTGCCCTCTTTTCCTGTTGCTGCATGGAGGATGCTCGAAAATGAGACTGGCATAATAAGGTCAGTGCTGCTGTGTAGTGCAACAAACTTGTCAGTAAATGTTAATATCAAAAACTATCTCAGAATCATCTGCCTTATTCTTCTCACTTGCTTAAGACATGCAGTTTCATCTCTCACTACTTTTTTTCTTTCTGTAAAATATATGCACAAATTAAAAATAAATGTAATTAAAAATAAATGTAATTAAAATATGTCATTTACAGCTAGGAAATGATGTGGAATCTAGTCATTAGGAGGAATGAGTATTGGCAGCTATACAGACTTTATTTCCTCTATGTACTCGCAATCATGCTTTTTAGGGATGAATTTCTTATGTATTTATTGCCGTCATATCTAGGAACCATGAGTTAAATACTTGACCATGTATAAATCCTCTTTTCAGTGCTTCAGTGGAAGATTCACCGTTATAGAAAAATGCTATGCAAATCAGATTACATTTTACTGCCTTAGTGAATACCACCCTTACGCCCATTGACCATGCCAACATTCTCTATATTGACACAGTAGAAAATCCTAGAGAAAGAAGCACTAAAAACATTAAAAAAAAAAAAAAAGCATACAGGGAGAGGGAAAAGAGGTTAATTTGCTAGAAAAAGAAATGAGAAAAAAATGCATAGAAGAACTAGTCACACTCCTATGTTTTCCTAACGTAGAAGCAAAAAAAAAAAAGTCAGCTATGCTTTCACCTGTTGGTCTTTACATCATGCTCTACCCTTAGTATAAGCATACTTGAATCTTGAGCATGTGTTGCATGAAATGTGTGCCTGTATCTAAATGTGTGCCTGTATCTAAATTTACTGCAGGAACCAAGGAACAGAATATGTGAAAGCCTTTGTGGTATATCAGCATGGCTGTCAGTGGTAACGCCCAGCTTACTCTGTCTCATTCTCAGAAGCTGTGGTGTACGTGACCAATTCTCTGCTAATAAGCATCAATAAGAAAAGCACCACAGTATATCTTTACACTAATATAGTAATCTGAATACCAGTTTGCTTGGACGAAAGTGGAGAAAGCTGGGATGTGGGTAGGGCCTGGATGTAGCAGGCTCCAGTCTGCTGGTAAAGATCCACACAGATGTACCCACAAGTAACCACAATTGAAAGTGCTGAAGGCTTCTTAGATACAGTCTAGAAAATATATTCTCCCCTTATAAACTCTCATGTAATTTAGTTTTAACCCATTCTTGCATTTCTCTTTGGTGAAGAAAAACATCATATTTGTCAAAGTGATTTACAGAGCTGGTTGTGGGTAACTCACAGACTACTCCACCTCATTTAACTAAGCAACTTAAAGACTTACAGCTGAGCTCCCTGAGTGGGGAGGGACCTCTAATGCACAGAGGAATCTAAAAGCATCACTTAACTCTATTCAATAAGTGTAGGATTTATTCCACAACCTCTTCAGCAAATATTTTTATGTTTTTTAAATTTGTGATTATTTAGCAATAAGACATAAAATTCTCCTCTGTTTATTCAGGCTTACCCAGCAGTACAGGATTGTTCTGCAATCTCTGCATTTTCAGATGGTTTAGTGTAAAAAGAATGTTCTATTTGGAGACTGCACTTAAAAAATCCTGCGGCAAGAGGTTGCATAGCAATGGGAAGAGTGCGTGTTCAATACGGAATCGTCATCTGCTCCTTTCTGTTACTATGGTGATGGCATGGCTGCTTGGCAGCCTCTTCTGCCATCTCCATCGCTGCAACAGGAGCTGACAGGGTGCTTGGGTTGTCTCTGCTCCTCACGCCTTCTATGTCCTTCACAAATACAGCTGCATTTTTTTCAGATGTGCATAGAGCATGGCTTGTTGAAGTACCTTGTCACTGTTGTGTTAAATAGTAGTGTCAGTGCATCCTGGGACTGTGTGAAGCTCGGAGGACCAACTCTGACCCTTTAAATGAACATACCTTTAAAAGTACTACTGTGGATTATCTCTTTACTATCTAAGAGATACCTCAATATTATCTAAGAGATACCTCAATAAAGTACAGTATACCTTATCCACCCATCCTTGAGAAATTCATTATACACACTCAATTTAATATTGGAATGTGAAAACACTTGTAATAAATGTAAAAGCACAATGCACAATTATCGAGTATTTTGTATTCTAGGGCTATAGTAGGGGATAAATGGAGGTGAGGTAAGCAGCCGATGGTTCCAGGTATGAGACACATATGGCAAGGAGCCATCTCTCTCTCATTGTTGTGCCAGAAGTATTTTAGCTAACACACTGAACACAGAAGTAGGTCATACGCTGATTTCTCTTTGCAAACAGCACTTGACAGGCCACACTAGTTCAGAAATATGTCTCATTTTTTTCAAAGGTATTTCTTCTTTCAGGATTGGAGAAGCAGCTATATCCCTATGTATAAAAGCCCATTTAACGTGTGTGTGAATGCTTACAATAATCTCTAATGCAGATGAGCATTCAGTCCTTAGCAAATCTGTCACATTGTCCTGGTTACAACTGCTTTAACTCCATTGAGTCAAGATCATTTCTTCATAACCAGGACTACCATGCATTCATTTTTTTATAATGAAAAAAAAATATATATATATATATACACACATATATATTAATTTGTTTTGAAGAATTGCCTTCTTGTTTGAACTTTTGCCTGGATGGTAACTTCATTACAGATGAAAGGGCTTAAAGTGCCCTGCAAGTTCTATATGACATCAATAAATGTGAGTTCACGTCTTTCATCAGGGGCCAAAATCTAGCAAGCACAGGAATCATATGTTTTCATGGATGTGTTCCACAGCCAGAGGTAAATGTGCAATAAAAGCAAAGCTTTTGGGAGAACATCAGTCTTTCTGCACATCCACTAAGCACCAAAGCATCACTGTAATCATCCAGTTTCAGGAAACTTATCTGCTTGCATGTATTTTATTAATTTTACTGAATTGTGTTACTGACCAGCACAGCTGTTGTTTGGTATATATATTCCATGCTTTGACTGACATAAGATGTAAAAGATGCTTTGCATGTACCTTTTCATTTTTGCAGTTTATACTGTCCAACTTTGAGGAAACGTTTTATGGGGATTACACATCCTGACTCATGTAGGTGAAATACTCAGGCTACGCTGCACATCAAATAGATGCAATGTAATGCTGAAAGGCCGGATACCTCGGCCTCTTGTGCTACTCTTCTGCTGCTTTAAAGCCGAGAGGAGAGGTGCAAAGCACTCTCAGCTCTTCTACTCAGTATGCATAAGGCCAAGCCCACTTCCCATTACCATTAATCACTCTCCTTCCATGAGCACAATTCCCATAAGCCTCACATTAGGACTAACGGCAGTCACTTGCACATGTCCCGTGTGCTTCAGGGAATGGCTTCAGCTGCAGCAGCAGGGGTGGCCACATGGCCCCGCATGGCCCCGCATGGCCTGCGTGGCCCCGTTCCACCCCACACAGCCCCTTATGGCCCTGCACGTCCCTGCATGGCCCTACATGGCCCTGTTCACCCCATTCTGCCCTGCACAGCCCGGCACTGTCCATGGTGCTGAGCCACACCAACAGCCCCGCAGCAGCAGGGGATCGCTTCAGCAGGCCAGAAGCTCAAAAAGGTGTTGAGCCCAGAGATGGTGCAAGACTGCTCTGATCTAAAAATGACCCTTGCTAATGACTCTGTGCGAACATTTCTTCACATACTAACATCTTAACATTTGAGTGGACTTAATATTTAAAGTTGTCCAGAGAAGCTGTGGATGCCCCATCCTTGGAAGTGTTCAAGACCAGTCTGGTTGTGGCTTTGAGCAACCCTGTTGGGTGGGAGATGTCCCTGCCCATGGCAGGGGGTTGCAATTAGGTGGCCTTTAATGTCCCTTCCAACACAAACCATTCTGTGATTCCATGGACTAAAAATTGCTCATTCCTTTGCAAAACACCCACATTTTGATATTAACGTCACTAGAATAAACATACTTTCTCCAACAGGAGGACAGTCACTCTTCTGCCCTTATTTCTTACAGTGATAGTTTCAGAATCTGATGTGGGTCTGAAACAAATAACTGTATTGAAGTTGTGTCTGGGTTCTTCTGATCAAGTGTTAGGTAGTAGTTAGATGGGTTTAACAGTGTGCTTTAAGAGATTATACATTCTTTATTGAAAGAGATGAAGGTTCCAAGGCTGAACCTAAAAAGAAACCTGGATTTTGCATGATATTCTCCTTCCTCCGGAAGTATCTCAAAGAAATCAGAGAAAGACAAGATCAAATATCTATGTCAAAGAAACACTTAAAATAACAGCCACTTCCACAGAGGGATAGTGTGTCCTTCATACAGGGACACCAAGAGTTTTGAGAAGGAGGCTAATTAAGATGAATGGCACACAGGCAGCAGTTTTCCTGCTGGCAAGTTGCCAGAGAAGACGTAAGTGAATGAGGAGCATATAAACAAAGGTAATAAAGCAGTCATACTCACAAATAGTGCGGAAAAGCTCTCTCTGAGACAGAGAAAATGAGATGGAAATCTCAAAGAGGGATACCAGTGAAGGGCAACCTATCTCATAGTCCTGGGAGATCTCTGGGATGTTTAGGAGCATTCTAAACATCAGTGTGTAAGATAACAATTAATTCCATTGTTATGCTATAACTTCATTAGTTGGAGCTTTTTATTTCTTATCTTTTTTTTTTTCTTCCTAAGTAGGACTTTGTGGATATTTACAATAGAGGCAGAAAATAGTCAAAATCCATGTAATCAACTTTCTTCTGACTTACAGTACTCAAAGCATGTGAGCAAATTCATTAAAGAGATGGATTTTTCACAGTCCTGGCTGTGACACTTGCCATGGGACAGGTGGCACTGTCCAAAAAAGATTCTGCTCTTTTGTGCCATGTAGAATTACATTTCTGAAATATATAAAGGACTTCATGGATAGGAAGTGTTCTCAGTTTTACTCCATATTTTCCTTGACTTCAGTTTATCTCTTTACTCCTGTGTATACATCTTTTTCATTTTGTAAAATGCATCTTCCTCACAAGAGACATACAGTACTCAGGAGCTGTACTGACACATCTGACTCAGACTCTCTTATGGGCATGTTCACTGTCATTGGTATGAGCAGGTTAAGAAAGGGGTGGAATTAGTCAAATTTAAAATTTTATTTTCATTGCTTGCATATGCTTTGTATGAGAATTTCTGGGAAGGGCGAGAAACAGTTCCATGGTCAGGGCTTTGATATTCTTCAGCTTAATGTACCCATGCTCTTAACTGTTTTGGCAGTGGTGTTTTGTTGTTGTTTTTGTTGGTTTTTGTCGTGGTTGGTTGTGGTTTTTGTTTTTATTTGTTTTGTTTTGTTTTGCTTTGTTTTTGTTTTTGTTTTTGGGGGGGATGTCCACATTCACTCTGTAAGGGTACAGCTCAGTGGGTCTTATAACATAACATGGTATTTGGCTGGAAGCTCTTTGTCAGATCAAATCATTGCTCAACAAAGTAATGGAGCAGTGTGAAGTAGCAGTTTTTCCATTAGCATTCTGCCTAGAACAAAGGTGCAGCTCTGCAACTAAGGACTTAGTATATGTCTTTCTGCTTTCTGTTTGCAAGGGGCACAACAGTTGCATGCTAAGTGTATTTAAACTGCTTCATTGTTTGGGTCCAGATCAAGAAAGAAGATATCTTTTACCGGTGTGTCCAGGACAGGGTTCTCTAAGAAGAACACAGCTATTGTTCTGTTATCTCATCTCTTCTTCTCAAAAGGCAAGTCTTTGCTTGTTTAAAGTCTGAATGAGATTTATCATTTCTATCGTACTGACAATGCTGCCCCAAGCTCTGTGTGATTTCTTAAATCAAATCAACAGGATTTGTTCCAGGAATTGTTACTAAAAAGGTTAAGAAAATAATGTTTGTGGGCGGGAAATCATTTTGAAAATCCTTCATGTTCATAGCTTCAAAATAATAGAGCAATCAAGAAATCAGCATGTTTAATCTCCGACAGTAACACAGAAATCTTAATCTTTGACTATTACAATAATCTTTAAATTACTGTTTTGGATGCCTTTTGGCTTTTTAGAGAGGGTTTCACACTAACTGATTTTAATAGCCTTTATCAGTTTCAACAGCATTTGATGTGAGTAATAAACAGCCCAAATTTGCTATGCAATCCAGCATAAATAGACAAGCATCTGACACAAAAACAGTAGTTATTAATCTGATTGCAGTTCCTTTATATAACTTTCAGAATTACTATTTAGCCTTATATTATTTAACTTTTTAAATTTCCCATAAGAATGTTTTAGTTTTGTGTTTGCTGTGTTTTGAACTATATAAATAATTATTTGATTTGATGTAAAATATTTTTACCCTTTCCTTCTAAAAATCTTGAAATTAAACATGATAAGGTTGAAGTCATAGTTCTATAAGAGGTCAAAATGTGTAAATGGGTATATTGAGTGTGCTTAACCCATAACACTGCCAAACTGGCAAGGCAGCATGTTTTGCTTTGGAGATGTGGGCTCACAACCAGTGGCAAATCATTTTGCTTTTGACTCCGATATCTTCCTGGTGTTTAGTGTGCATCTTAGAAGAGCAGCATGTACATCTGTTGTGGGTGCATATTGAACTTCATTGATGTCACTTTCTTCCTTGATGTTACCACTATAAATATGCTACAGGGAGGAAAGGAAGAGCAGTGAATTTTTGTGGGAAGAGCCTATGAACTTGAACAAAGCGTAGGCAAGACCATTAGAGAGAGGTGCCCTAGTTTTTTCTGTCATAAGTTTGCACTGAGAAATAGCTGGGTTTCCTTTTCTGTGCTATCTACATAGGAAAATGAAAGCTGAAATTCTTGTGTATATTTTAAGTCCCCCAAGCCAAGGATGCAGACAGCCATGTGCTGTCGAGTCACACTCAAATTCTGCTTCATTGCACAGTTAGCCCTGCTGGAGTCAGCATAAATAAAAGAAGTACATGACTTTGAATGACAGCTCTTAGTCTTATAAGGAGATTCACATTTGATGCTATCTGGAATTATCTGCTTGTATAAAGAGTTCATATGGAGTTTCTGTATGAACCAGTGTTTTGGTTTTTGTGCCTTTTTGTTCCTAGTCATATAGAATAGATACCTTAATGAATCTAGAATCTGTGAAATGTCTCAAATATTCTCTCAATTGTTCATTATTTTCATTTTTGTTGCAAAACAACTTGTAATAATTTTGCTATTCAAAAGTTCTCATAAAGGTTCTCTTGCCTACACTGAGATTATACAAAATGAGTTTTCTACATTATTTTATGAATTTCATGTGAGTCTCAAAGCCAGTTAAGAAAATCTAGTTTTATAAATAATTAGGGACTCTACTTCTTAAAGTAAAAGGAAGGTCCATCTCATCTGCTATGCTTACTTGTTTTAAATTCCTCTAATAATTCCCAGTAGTTTCCTCATTCTCAGTTAGTGTTCCTCAGGAAAGGCTGTGATGCTGCTCAGCATTCCCATTAATTTCACACTTGGAGTTTGAGTGCACAGAATAAGTTAAGACGTCATCCATTCCACAATAATTGTCCTTGTGCCCTCCTATCCCCCAAAAAGTGTGAAGTAATTTAGGCAGCTTACTCTGTGTGAAAGAAAGGCAATTGCCCATTCATTTGAGAAAAGTGTTTCCAAAGCCAGATGCTACAAGCTGCTGATGTACAGTAGCTTGCTGGTGAGTTGGTTCATCTTAGGACCATCTTCTCTGTGGGAGGCCTCATGATTGACTTCATAAGCTGGGAAACACTGAAGCACTGCTCATGCTTTAGCAAATTTTATAAATCTCGGAACTTCCATTTTAAACAATCTTATGCAAGATCATGATTGGATTTTAAATCTCTACAGGGATTATGTAATTAAGGTATATGTGTATAAGCATAAATTGCCCTCATTCTTCAAAAAGAAAAGGTCGCATTTAATACAGAATTTCTAAAGTATCTGGATTAATTCAAAGAAAATACAAACAAAATACTCCATTAAAAAAAAAAAAAAAAAAAGCAAATGCCAGCTGTGGACTCAAACAAATGATCAAGTTTATCAGCTGAATTACAGAAGCTGAACTTTCCAAGTCTGGCACAAGGATGATGTCATTCAAGACATCTTAGCCTGCACTGAAAAAATGTCTATATTAACTCAAGTGACTTTTGCTTAAGAATAAGCATGTCGTTCTTTGCTAATGCTCAATTACTGCAACATAAATTGCTACATTATAGAAACATTTTGCTTGATTCCTTTCTTTTCTTAAGATCATTTAAGGAGCAATTTTAGTGTATGGATAATTTCCTCCATCACTTGTGAAGAAGGAACATGACAGCCATTTTGTACAGCTATCAGCAATACACACAGATTCGACAGAAAGAAGGTGCAATTCCCTGTTTTTCAGCCTATGCTGACTATGGGAAAGAACAAGATGCCAGGCTATGAAATTATAATTTTCCTTTGCATCTGGTGCAGCCATAGAAAATATGCCTAGAACAGAACATTGGCAATTGAATTGGACTCGGTATTTTACAGTTTTACAGGTAAATATAACATTCGACTTTGAGGTTAATTGAGGTTTTCAGAAATTCACTGATTTCAGATCTGCTCACAAGCAAAGACATAAACATGTAATAATACCAAAAGATGAGTGATGCAAAACAAGCGAAAAATCTCTCATACCAAGAGAAAAATATTTTCAAGGACTTTCTATTAGCAAAAAGAAATGGACTGTATTTTTGTCACATAAGCAGTGTAAGGGAAACAGCAGAGAGATTTGCTAAGAACTTAATCAGATTGCTATGCATGATGTCAAAGAAGACAACTGGCCACATAATATATACATATCCTCTTGGAATAAAAGTGTTTGAAGAGGTAATTCACCTCTTATGAGGTGAATGATGATAGTGTACTTCAAGATTATAAATGCTATCTGCTTCAGAGCTAGTTGTTTCTCATGGAATTATGATACTAAATATATTCATTTTATGGAAGAATTAATAATTAGTTTGCTTTAAGACCTGCTAAATACATATAAAGCTGAGCAATAAATAAATATCATGTTGTGTCATTTGTGTATGCCATGGATTCAGAAAATGACAAAAGAGATTATTTTCCTTTCATTTGCATCTGTGAAGATTTTGATTATTTTCAATGAATGATGTAAAATTACATCAATTAAAAATTAGCATAATAAAGGAAATTTGACTCAGACTGCATTAACTATCCATCAGCAGACCTTAAGTGCCTCTGTTAAACATTATGCCTCTGGACAATGGGACAAATTCTTCACTTCTGTGTTCACAAAAACATTTCAAACTTAATTTTTAATCTTCAAGAGAAAAAAATAGTTTGGAAAATCATTTTGGAAATTAGTATCCATTTGCTTGGGTAGGTATTTTTTTTTTTCTGGTTCTAAATAATATTTTGATATTGACTGAATGGCTATGGCACATGTGCTTGGGTGAGCTCCAACCGAGAATTATCAGAGCCCAGAAGTGTTATCCTTTCCTTGGCTATAGGACAACCCCTCAACTGAGATAAAGGATATCCTGGCTAAGGTGCTCAATCTTCTAAGCTATTGGCTACGTGTAAGGAGACAGAGGGAGGACAATCTATCCCCAGAGCCAATGATCTAGACCATAGGTTACAAAACAGTTCCAGACTTTGTTTAGCAGCACGCTATGGAAACTCAGGTCTATGGATGCTTTCTTACTGAAAATTTCAGAAAATCTGGGAGAGCCGGTAGCTGAGGGTCTAAGGAACTCAATTTTTGACTGTTTCTCACAAATAAGCAACCAGTTACCTAAGGCCATCTCCATAAACTTCAAAGTCATGCTAGTGTCTAAGAAGGTTTAAACCTGCAATTCCCAGACGGATTTGTAAAACATAGGCAAAGAAGCAACACACATCATATTTTTATAACAATGTGTCATTTTCCATATTGCTGCTGCCCTTCCATAAGCACAACAGTCAAAGTCCAGCCATCACCTCACACTAGAAACTGAAGTTTTTCTACAGTTCTGTAGAATACTAAGATTTGGAAGGTCACTTATAATTAAATCTCAGTAAGAATAAAGACTGACAATATTGTTCATGAGATTGACTTTGAGCATAAGTAGTAATAGTTAATTCAGGTTATGAGAGCTACAGTGGTACTATGGTGACTGGGTCACTCAAATAGTGCTACTTCAGTGAATTTATTTCAAAACTGATAGCCTGAGATCTGCTATTATACCATTAGATTCTGTAAAATTGAGAGTAGCACTGCATTTTTTTCTGACCTATATTTCTGCACTATTTTTGAATGGCATTAATGCAATTGCTTTGGATGCATATGTGGGATTCGGAAGCAAAGTGTAGTACTTCTCATTACTAAAAATGTATAAATAAATAAATAAAGAGCCCAATATTTAATGCTTGATATTAACGCAATAAGATTACTACAATCTCCATGTACCTGTTGGACACGATGAAAGTAATTACCTTGTACCTCGATATGGAAGCTTTTGCAAAGGAATAATAACTATTGAAGGAATTTTGCAGAGCTCTAGCTTAGCATGTTAATTGCCACTGGCCATAGTTTGTTCTCCATGTAGATTTAATTATTACAATTAGTTTTATAATCAAAAATCTCTAGCAGTATTCATAGGAAAAATGCCTTTTACCCAATGAGAATCATTGGCTCAGGTAGGTCAGGATCCCTGATGAAGTGCACAGAGGCAGGTATGTTGGGCAGCTCTTGGCAGGGCGAGATTCTTCTTGTTGAGCTCTTCAGTTCAAGAGCCTTTGCCCCGCTTCTTATGTTGGGGTTGTTGTTGCCAGACTGATCCCTTGAGACTTCCCTGTTTGTAATGCATCGGAAGATTTCATTTGTCACCCTAATGTCTGAATAAGTGAATCTTTTAGGGACTTTTTCTTTTCCTGTACAATTACAAAAATGTTATTTCTCTAAAAGAACTTAAAAATTGCTGGCAAAGAGAAGGCAAATTGAAAAAAAAGATTGACAATGAATCTTTTATTTCTTTCATATAGGAACAGCTTCTCTAACAGTAGAGATATACGTACATTATGAAAAATCTCTTACTTCCCATTGCTCATACAGCACAAGGAATATGATTTAATGTCAAACTAATGTGTCTGAAGACATTGGTGTGTGACTACAATTACTCTGAGTGGAGGATAGATTTAATGATTTTGAAAAATGTTCATTTTCTTGCATCAGCTTGAATTATCTTTGTATTTGTATATTCACATTTAGATATAAATGTATGAGTAATAATTTGTGTGCCTTTATGTAATAATATGTGTGCTGCTATGACTTTCTATTTCTATTAAGATCTGATAAGTTACACAAATCATTGAAGAATACAGGGAAACGGATATTTTTACTTCAGTTTCAGCATTTACTTTCAGCAATTTTTTCCAAATTTACTATATCTGTATCAAGACAAAATGACTCCAGTGCTACCAACAGAATGACAAAACTGTAATTACAATTTATGCATGGCTCGTTTCAAAAACTCTTTCTCAGAAACATCATCTATATGTCATCTGATCTGCCCTTCTTCTCCCGTTCTCCCATAGCACATAAAGGCCTTTTTCCAAAGTAAATTCTGTGCTTTAGGAGCATTGTAAAGGACTGAAAGTCTTCTATTTACAAAAGTCAACAACTGATTTAATTTTCTGTGCTAGACAATTTGGAGACTTCAGTAGCTAGAAGCTACACAGAAAGTAGAGGTACAAGCACAGGATCCCCCTACCCACTCCAAAAATCATTGAGGGACCTCTCCACATGGATACTGACATGCAGCATCTTGTCACCCTGGTTGCCATTACCTCTTCCTGAAGTTGAACAGGGCCGGAGCAAATATAACCAGGCCATGGGGCAAATATAACCATCATCATATGGAGTCAGAAGGAAAGAGGCAACTGTGATCCCTGCTTACCTGACATTTAGGCAGTCTTGGAGGAAGGACTGAAATATTTCCTCCCAGCTGAATGGGCCAATGGCCTAATGTCAGATAAGACACTTGCACCCACTTTGTTTTGCTCTCCAGAAAGCTCATATCCCCTCAAAGGAAAAGGACAATCCATCTCAAACCAAATTACAGAGTGTGGGAGAGGATAGTGTTGGCATGTCCCAGTGGGTAAAACTGTGGGAAACAATTAATTTTATGTAAGTGTCCAGGTTTGGGCTCTATAAGTCACATCCACATAGGCCACAGGAAGATACCTACACCCTGATCAGAAGAGGGCTTGGAGGTCACACACACATGTAGGACACTACATAAGCCCTTCAATGTTTGTTGTTGGTGAGTCAAGCAGCTCTCCAGCACCTCTGTGCCCTATGCATCATGTAGCAGATCTGTGCATTTAGTCTGTGGAAAAGGAATAACACATCTAAAACTCAAGTGCTGTAATCAAGGGTGTTACTAAACTGAGTACCTACATGTGAAACAGCTGAAATCCATGGAACAGAAAGTGATAAAACTATTTGCTTCAAGTAGCATTGCAGTAATAATTTAACAAGATTTAATTTACTACTGTTACAGTACATTGTCAATATAAGCTCAAGAGAAATAAGCTATTGTAATACATCTACTCTTTTATGCTTAATTTAAGACTTTTGTAGTTATGCATCTGCATATATCTGGTTATACCACACCTTGCAATAACAGCTGATTTGCTCAGTTGATGGCTGAAATCGCTAAATGTCACTGAAGTCTCATTGCAGTAAACAAAATACTTCCCTTTTTCAAGTGTTATTCTGCAGACCAAGATTTTGAGGAAGTAGTATATCCTATAATCAAAGATAATTCTTTTGATATCAGACCTAATGCTTTACATCTGACTTATTCTTACCATTATGAGAAAATGATTGTTAAAGGGCTTGAAAACGTCTTTGTTACAATTTGTCAATATTCCTAATGTCTAAGAGTGAAATTACTCACTTCTTCATATTCATTTAATCTTATATTTTGTATACATTCTTCAGTATAAATATCCTCACAAAACACCTTGAAGTTATGAAAAAACATTTAAATTGTACTTCTCTGATATGTTATTACAATGTGTAATTTGTCAGCATTTTCTTAAAACAGCCTGACCTTAAGCCTTGCCTTTCATTTCATGACATCCTAACACCCATTTGCACCAAGTTAAATGAAAGAGGAATAAAATTGCTGTGTTTTAGGAGTATAGGTGGAACTGGAGTCGGTGGTGGCTTGATTAGGAGGTGTTCTTGCTCTCTCTACTGTACATACTTGTAGAAATATTTCGTGTTAGGCATGAGACTGATTTTGGCAGCACCTGTGGTTTCTTCTGTCACTCTTCTCCTTCCCAAACTGCAGCTGAAAGCCCCATGCCATGCAGGGGAAGCACTGTGGGTAGTGCCTGAAGCTATGGCCCCAGTGCTGGAGCAGACAAGGTCGGGTGGGCTGGTCTGTACCCAGCACCAGACCTGTGGCCCCATGGCATCCTGCAGGTCGCTTTCCATGTCTGCGTCTGAGCATGTGAAAATGCAATTTTACAATTTCCTTTCCTGGGCACGACCTTATCAACAAGCCCATTAATAACAATTTATGGCAAATTTAACCCCTCTCTGATCCTATAAATTGTCTCAGGGTCCCTGGGAAAGAGGAGAATTATTTCACTTCTCTCCTCCTCTTTCCCACTTTGACTTTCCATTCAAAGTGCAGGTGTAGTCGGTCCTCCACCAACACATCTGGCACTTTCTAAGGCTGCGCTGCCGCCCTGGAGCCAGCCAGGAGAGGGTGCTGGAGAACAAAGTCTCCAGAAAGACTCCCTGGGTAGGTCCCTTCCTGGAAATGCAAACCAAAGCCAAAAAGTAATTCTGCAGCAGGGGCGGAAGGCAGGGACTGAGGATGGTTTCTTGAGTTCTTCCATCCTAGATGGATCCGTGCAATTGAAGAACACAAAGTGAAAAAGCAGTGACAAGAGAGGGGAGTGCTGCTGCTGACAGAGTCGTTCAGGGCAAGATGTGGGTTCCTGAGCGCTGCTGCAGAGGTGGTTTGGCCACACCAGCATGGAAAAAATAAAGGGAAAGTAGTGACGTGTCCCCACATCTAACTAGGTTATGGGACTCCCTTCTGCAGGTGGTGGTGTATGTTGAGAGATGGCTGCAGAACACAACTGGGCAAAGTCATGGAGCAAAAGTCCTGTTGGAATTTTTTATAATATGTTAATAACATATAATACGTTATAAAGTAAAATTTAAAATACATAAAGCTTGCTACAGAAAGCCTTTGACCGACAAATTTCCAGAGGCTGAGAAAACATTTTGCAAACATGCTCACTGCATAATTAACCCTGCCCTTATATTTTTTCTCATGCACCCACTGTTGGCCAATGGCAGATGGATGCTGCATCACACAGGTCTTTAGCCTCATCTAGTATGGCCTATTGTAGGCTTTCATTAGCTCAGGTGTTTGCATGATAATAAATACAAATTTGAAAAATAAAAGGGAAAGAAATTTTAGTCACAAAATTTCAAAAATACGTTTGACAGCATGGCATCATTTTTACACATTTAATTTTGGGGGCCTTCTGTCAATATGGTGTTTTAGCTTGTACCTTTTTCCCTTATATTCAAAAAAAAAAAAAAAAAAAAAGTATTCAGTTTTATCACTGTTTACTGCACTTCTCATGTAGAATGAGTACCTGCCAGAAGACATTCCTTCTAAAGATGGGATATTTTCTGATACAGAAAAAGGATTTCCATACAAAGAAATTAATTCCATAGAATGGTCCATTTAGGTGGACCATTCTATGAGAGGATATTCTATGAGAGGACCATCATATGAGAGGATATAATTTATAATACTGTACAGGGAGGCCACAGTTATGATTTTTTTTTGTCTGTTCAAATATTGTTATATTTACTAATGAATACCAGAACTAATTTTCTCTTTTAAGGGGTAAAATCAAGTATATAACTAATCAGAGTCTAATCAGAGCTTAATCAGAGTGATTTTGATGAGTTTATTATTGAGAAATAAATAAATAAAATCATTTATTCCTAGAGAAATACGATTATACATATATGTAAATGTATGCATACACATATAGATTAGTTTATGGTATTTGTTATCTTCAAGATGCCCACTTTCTGAATTAAGTGTATCAGAGGTTGTTTCAAAACGGGGGTGACATGAACATACATTTTAAGCTGTCACATGCTTTACTGAAAATAAACACCTCTGCCTAATTCAGTGGCAACTTGCTTGGAAGGACTGTCAGATAAGAAGTTGTAATTGCAAGACAAACATATTAGCTTCATAAAAGTGAAAAAATATATATGTGTAATGCAATTAACAATGGACATTAGGAGTACTTTAATAACAGGAGAAAAACACAAACTGCCATTGTACCACTCTGTGGCAACAAATGATGCTGCTATGTTCCATTTCACTAGAAAGATCACTTGCCAATCAAGTGGTTGCCAATGGTGACAACTGTGAAAGGTCTCAGCTTTGCGAAGGGATGAAGGAGGTGAAGAGTGCATTGAAGGTGCACCTGAAAGAGCAGATGAAACATGCCAGGAAGCAGTCCCTGGCACCAAGGCTGACCTGCATAGGAGGACCACATCCCTCTCATTAAACTCCTGGGCAGCAACAATCCCTGCTGCAGCTTGAAGAGCAACTGGGCTGACTAGCCTGGAGAGGCAGATTTTGTCCTGACAGTATCCACTGATGTTCACCTGGGAGCCCCCTCAAGTCCTTACCTAGATTGTCTTTTTTTTTTTTTTTTTTTTTTTACTATCTGTAAGCATCCAAAGAAACAACAGATGACTAACAGCCAAAATGAATTAGCTAAGAATAAATTATGTCAAGATGATATAAAGTCTTTTGTGACAGGCTGACAGATCTGATGGGTAAGAGAGAAACAGTTTAAGTCATGTATTTTGATTTTAGTCCTTCTCACACTGTACTGACAGTTCATCCTCAAAGCAAACTAGGGATACAATAGAGGTGAAAATATCATTGACTGCCTGCAAAACTGGCTACAAAATCATATCAGGAGAAATACTACCAATAGTTTAGTGTAAAAAAATGGCAGCATATATTTTGGTAGGGCCCTCGGGTATCTGCCTTGGGTCTGGCAAGCAGATTCATGAATAGCCTGGATAATGAAATAAGGAGTATATTATTAATGGGAAGACAATTCCAAGCTGAATGGGGCTGTCAATACACTGTACAATGCTTAGAATTCAAAAGAATCCTAACAAATAGCATCATCTTAGTATAATAGGATGCTTTTCTAAAAAGGATAGGTGAAAATTATTGAAGGATCAATGTGCTGCGCAGGATGAGGAAGAAATTGTTAGGAAGCAGTTTTGGACTGGGATCACTGTGAAACACAAGCTGACTCCACTGTCATATGAACAGGAAAATATGCCAAATGGTTTCTGGAGACACTAAAGTGCAAAGTAATTCTTCCGCTTGTAGAGGCTCAAATGGAGGAGTGTGTCCAGGTTTCAATGCCATGCAGGGCTGGTTCAATCAAAGGCAATCTAGAAGGTTGTTATAGGTGTGATGGGGGGACTGCAAAATGGCCTTCGAGCAAAAGTTTGCAGAAAATACAAGTATTAGGCCTAAAAATGATGATAAACAGATGAGATAAGTAGAGGACAGTATTCAAGCACATAAAAAGCTGCCACAAAGAGGAAATGGATATTTGTTCTTCATGTCTGTGAAGGACCCAAGAAGAAATGAATTTAGCACTAGAACAGAAAGTTCGGACCTGGACAATGTAATTAAAAGCAGAGGAATTTTTTAGCTGGGGAGGTTGAGCAGAGGAATTTTTTAGCTGGGGAGGTTAAAAATCAATCTAATTTTTTTCAATTAGAAGAGCATTCCTATTATTTAGAAATCTAGAAGCAAAGGAGATAAATTGATGTCAATTCCCTCTAATACAGTTCTTCATCAGAAAGGGCTTTGATAAGGATAATGTATATATTCAGAGTAAAACTTTGCCAATTCCTAAATAATTTAAAAAATTAAAAAAAAAAAAAAAAAAAAAAAAAGTGGAAATGCTGACATTCCATCAAGCCAGTGGTACAGCTAGCTGTGTGTCTTCACAGTAGCTAGCCAAATGCTTCAAAAGAAGGTGTGAAGGAGCCCACACAAGGAAGGCATGAATAATTCACCCCCTAAGAGGTATCTCCTTTTACTTTAACAATCAGGGTACCTTCACTCCAAAACAGGGAATTCCTCATCCTCTCCCCATAGCTTGAATTATTTACTCTTACTGCTAGAATAATTACCATTTGCAGAGAACACTTTATGTGTAGAAGCCAAACCTGATCTGTATTCATGATCCAGCATTATTATTTGATACATTCAACAAAGGAGAGAATCAAAACACACACACAATGTTAGGAAGGAACCTGACTTGTTAGCTACAGCAACAGAAAGTTGCTGCACCTGCAGATGACCTTCTGCCTGCACCTTTGCACAGCCCCATGGAAATCATGTGCACACTGCTACCCACAGGGTCAGGGGTTATTCGCTCTCCTCCAACGTCCTACTGTAAGCAACAGGATAAGATGCCATCTGTACCACAATTTCATGTATTTGTAATTATTACAAAAACAGTGATTTTCACCAAGAACCAGAGCATTCAAGAGGATGATAAAAAGTCCCATTATTAGAAACATTTAATCAACTCCCATGCAAACTTCCTTCATTTATTTTCTGTGTTACATAGAACAAAATGAATTCAGGTTTCTTTAATAACACTATAATTTTAGATATCAAATGAGGTCAGACTCTTTACTCTAAAAGCATTTTGTGAACGGGAAAAAATCCAAGTATGACTTCATATTGTCCATATTTTTTCTAGCCCTATTAGGAACAGAGCATCTTCTGACAAGGAACTGGGGAAAGCTTATGAGGGCTTTAATGAAAGCAGAAATAAGTGATCATAAAGAAAAGATAGAAAAGGCATCACATTACCTGAGAACCGTGAAAAATTCAGGGAGTGTGAACAGCATCTGTGAAGTACTGGAGTAAGAACAGAGTGAGAGATGTAATAACTTTTTCTATGTCTACAGAACATGAGATCCTAATTGTAGAAATAAGAAATACCAACACCTCTGCTGATGCTATTCATTGCCTGTCACTGAAACTGGACCTTACAAGTGGATGTTTCCACCCTACAAGGTACCACTAGCTTCTCAAATTCCTAAATGTTCTTATCTTAGGTTAAAATGAATGTCAGATATTTGAATTAATGCTTCTTAGACTTTGAAGTAGAGAGAAGACAGAATTCTACCAACTGCAGGATACTGTTCACATTAGAAAAAATGCAAATACCTCCTAAAACAAAATGAAAAGCCTGTCATGGCATGAATTTGGAGCATCACACATATAACTAGCATAAGAAATGAGAAGTTAACTAATATTATTAGTCAAGCTAAACAACTAGAAATGTCCTTTTTCATGCAACAGTTCCTGTAGCTTTGGTTCTTACTGTTGGCTGATATTTTAACATTCCAAAATCTAAAAAATGTTGCAGTATGAAATACACTTCTCAATGACTTCTTATAACTTGTTGAATAAAGAATAGAATAGAATAGAATAGAATAGAATAGAATAGAATAGAATAGAATAGAATAGAATAGAATAGAATAGAATAGTTCAGTTGGAAGGGTCCTTTCTTTTGGACAAAATGTTCATCATACAACTAGATAAAAACATAATACAATGGGTGGACAATTGGCTGATGCATTGTGCTCAGAGGGTTATAGTAAATGGGGTTACATAAGGCTGGTGGCCAGTCACTATTTCCCCAGCATCCGTTCTAGGGTCAGTTTTCTTTAATGTTTCTACAAATGAGTTGGATGTAGAACTACAGCCTGCTCAAAGTGCTCTAAGTGATCCTGCTCAGCAAGGGGGATGGACTAGATGATCTTCAGCCTTTACAACCTCGGTCATTCTGTGATTCTGTGGTTCTGTGACTAGAAGGTGTTTTAAGTGAATTTGCAAACGATACTACATTGAGAGGAGCTGTTGACTCTGTTGAGGGCAGAAAGCTCTTGCAGAGAGATCTTGACAAATTAGATAGCTAAGCAATCACCAACCACTTGAAGTTTAATAGGAGCAGGTCCCACATTCTGTACCTGGGAAGGGGCAGCCCTGTCTATACAGGCTGGGGAATGAGAGGCTGGAGAGCAGCCCCATGGAAAGGGATCTGGGGGTTTGGTCGACAGCAAGTTGAGTATGAGTCAACAGCATGCCTGGGCAGCCAGGAGGGCCAACCATACCCTGGGGTGCATCAAGTACGGCATTGCTTGCTGATTGAGGAAAGGGATTGTCCTGCTCTGCTCTGCACTGATGAGGCCTCACCTTGAGTGCTGTGTGCAGATCTGGGCACCACAGTACGAAAAGGACATTAAACCATTGGAGAGCATCCAAAGGCAGGCTACAAAGATGGCAAAGGGTCTAGAGGGCAATATATGAGGTGGGTCTGAGGTCCCTTGTTTTGTTGAGCCCAGAGCAGAGCAGGCTGAGGCCTCATGGCGGCCTGCAGCTCCCTCACGAGGGGAGCGGAGGGGCAGGCGCTGAGCTCTGCTCTCTGGGGACAGCGACAGGACCCGAGGGAACGGCATGGAGCTGGGACAGGGGAGGTCACACCTTCTGACCAGCTGGCTGTGCTGTGTTTAAGGCACCCAAAAATGCAGTTTGCCCTCTTGGCTGCAGGGCACACTGCTGCCTCATGTTGAGCTGGTTATCAGCCAGCACCCCCATATCCCTTTCTGCAGTGCTGCTCTCCAGCCACTCATCTCCCAGTCTGTACCTGTGTCCAGCATTACTGCATCCCAAGTGAAAGACCTGGCATTATTCTTTGTTGAACTTCATGCCATTGCCGATTGACCAGTGCTCTAATGTATCTAGATCTTTCTGCAAGGTCTCTCTTCCATACAGAGAGCTAACAACACCTCCCAGTTTACTATTTAGTATTCTGATAAGCTTGAAAAAAATTATGGAAGATTGCAACAGCTTTAACCTGGAAAAAAAAAAAAAAAAAATCTCCACACTTTTCAAGAACTGTATGTCATTAACAGTTTCAGTACACTGCCTCCAAAGTCACAGGGAGCTGGAAGATAAAAATACTGTTAAAAATGTATAGTTGTACCGTGAAGTCATTAAAATGATTAGATCATTTTATGGTTTATGCCAAAGTACCCATAAAAACTAGTGTGGTTTACAAGGTTAACTGAGGTCATGAAACTGTGGTTAAGGCTACCTTTAGAAAGCAAATGAACCAATATATATAAATATATATAACTAAAATCAGTTTTCTCTTACAGCTTGAAAATTGGATCAGTGATAAAGTAACAAAATATTGTTGATTAAGGCATGACTACAAGCTTGAATTCTGCATAGCAGTTATTACTAATAATGATAACACAACCCACTTTAAAAGCTGGAACTTCACCTTGTATTCTTCATATACATGTTCCTGATTTACTATATGCCACAACAGTAAGAAATTCTGCATAAACTGGGAAAAGATAAAGAAGGGAGCCCTGAAAATGAACTGAATGATTTGCTAGGTGATGCAAAAAGTTACCCAAATCCAGTTAACTTTTGGTGGAATTAGACTGGATTGGCTAAGTGCCTTGTGTGTAATGTTAACTGATGATAGACTGTGAAGAACAAGTTTAGTGAGGTACAATGGAAAGATACATTCCAGTACACAATAGTGGGGGCTACATACAAACCAATACACACACTTTGGAAGAATATAGATATAAAACCCTTGAGATATTTATACTGCTGTTGAAGCATTGCTAACATTGAATATTTGTGAAGATTGCCAGTTGGCAAAACAAATTGAATATTTGTGAAGATTGCCAGTTGGCAAAAACAAAGGGTTCTTTAAAGAAAAAGTCTAACTCAGCTCTGAAAGCAAAACTGTTGGTAGAGTGCTCTGACAAACAGTAAAGATAAAATCCCCCATGTTATCAGACTCTGTATCCTCCAGTCGTGGCCAGTTTCATCTGCTGCAGTGGAGAAGGGAGTTTCTCGCAGGAGGTTGAGGTCAGGTTACGGAAAATGAATGTTTGAAAAAGCACTGGAATATCTGATGAGAAATTGCACCAAGGGCCCTGAGCCAGGAGGCTGTGATCCTAGATCAGTTGTCAGCCT
Organism: Aythya fuligula; assembly: GCF_009819795.1. Classification (NCBI taxonomy): domain Eukaryota; kingdom Metazoa; phylum Chordata; class Aves; order Anseriformes; family Anatidae; genus Aythya; species Aythya fuligula. Next base: position 141,606,337 of record NC_045560.1, on the reverse strand, counting down.
CATTTTTCTTAGACAAGCCTACAAAGCTTAGTGCCTTTTGGCAAGAGAATATCAGGAGCTCCTGTTTTTGACACATGTACACCACAGCTGATGTTTCAAGTACATATTACCTCACCACTTCAGAGGTGTCCATAGAAATCCATTTACATTTATAAATGTTATAATGTACTTGGCATGAAGTAAGCATTAATCCCATTTTTTGATGCTTTGCTGCAAATAGAAGATGCATTACACCATAGCTTTTCTAAATGAAAAGTAGAAAATGTGCCTGTATCTTACACTGGATCAGAGGAGCCAAAGAAAATTTAAAACATAATGAAAATGAAATTCTGAAATAAAAGCAGGGTCTCTAAATATTACTAAGTAGGATTAGGAAGCATATTTGATATTCACTTCTATTTTTTCCTCATAAAAAAAAACAAGCCCCTGAAACTGTATTGATTAGATATTTAGATATTTAGATCTACTGTGTGTATTAGATATTTGCAGAGTATGGTTTAATGTTTGGTGTGTTTTTTTTTTTAGACACATGATCACCAACTTTCTTCATGGATGTACCATTTAAAGACAATGGTGATAGGAATATGCAAGTCCTTTCTTCTTATTTGGGCTTACTTTTACAGAGAAACTAATATAATGGGTTGGCATAGTTTGTGGTATTTGCTTACAGTAGGTTTCAGCAGGCTGTATTTCATTTTGTCACAAGTTCTCTCTAGAGTTTAGTTTAGAAGTATGTTTCTTTTAACTCTACTGATACCATAAAAAATAACACTGGGTATTATTTGGGTATTGTTTATGCAGATTTTTTAAAGTCATCTTCCAGTAGTGATGTAATTTTAATTCTGGACTGAGGCCAGATCCTGCAGAGTTGCCAGTGCATAACTGCTGATGAACTTGATGGCGGTCCTTCTTGCATCAGCCTCACGGATTTATGGGCTCATGTGTTGACATGGGTTAAATGTACATATCTTGAGGAGACAAGACTAATGCATCCAGCGGGTTGAGTGGGTGCTTTTTACTGCTATAAGCTCTTAATTCAAGGCGACAGTAAGCAACAATTATAGTCTCTCATGCTGATTTATAAAATAGCAATATTAAATATAGCCAAGAAAATGACAAAGATTGACAGGCATAAGGAATAAGAAAAAAAGAATCTATCAGTTACTACACTTTAGTGCATTTAATACACTTTTACAAAGGAAAAATTGACAGTTTTGAAACTAAGAGGTTGACTCTGCACTGATTCTCCCCCAAACCAGTTAGAAGGCTCAGTGATTGAGGTCTAGATGAACATAGCAAACTACAAGAATATCAAGAAAACAAATGTAGAAAATAGGTAGCTTTAATAACAGATGCTATTACTAATGAGGATTTTAAAGCTTCTGATATTCATATCACCAATGGGTGCACAAAGATTGGATTTATGAGTTACTCCTAGGATCGAGAATTCCCCTCTAGATGATTTTCAAAGATTAGCCTGGCAGGCACTGAAGGGCAAGGCCTAACCTTTCAGCTGTTCTGGTCATTATGGATATATGGGGACCACAGGACTGAATCATATTTCGGACTTACTTGGCCTTACCCATTAGTCTTTCCTGAAGTGAGGCAGGCCTTGCACCTGCTCTGCACTGCAGCTGGAGATGCTGGAAGCCAGCTCTGCCAGCTGTGCCCAGGGGCACTGCACCCCAGGAGGGAGCCTATCCTGTCCCCATGGGAGTTCCCACAGGGAACAGGACATTAAATCAGCTCAGACAGGCTTCCTGTTTGTCCCCATCCCCTATACAGATCCCTTCCCTGCCACTTTGTGTAACAAACCTTACAAGGCAGCTTATTTTTTTTTGCAAGTGAAAGCAAAACGGGACCAGGATCTGCTTCCCACTGCTTGTTTTAATACAGGGTATTTAGGGCCTGTAATCCAAGGGGACTCTGAGGCAATCCCCAGTCCACTGGAGCTTGCTGGCTGTGTGCCTCCAGCGAGTTCGGAACAACACCGCATGAGCCAAGGCAGATCTCAGCAGGAGTTTTGCCATTGCACTGGGCTGTAGCCTGGGGCCTCGCCCAGAGCAGGGCAACATCTGTGAAGCAGCTGAGTGTGAGCAAAGAGGTGAGCAAGCCTGGTGCAATCTTTCAATATCACGCACAATATAAATTCATGGCTCAAACTGGATCAATTTCTTCAACTAAATAACCAGACCATAAATCAACAATGTATGTGACATGGTTGATCATTCACGATCAGTAGGAAATATTTTCTTGCTTATCTTCTCTGCTTTTAGAGAAAATGCAAGTATGATCACAAACTAATAACATAAAATGATCAAATTAAATGCTAAATGAAGATTAAAAATCTCATTTTCTCTTCTTGGTATTTCCAAACCACAGTAAGAGTCTGGCAGCCCTACAAACACACAGCTTTTCCTGGAAGTGGAGAGCTGTACTTCTTCCCTTTGCATATTTATTCAGGGTTCTCAGAAACTTTCTAAGCCTTTGTATCAAAGCAGTTTCACTGCTGTTTACTGACAGTTATGCAAAATATAGTACCATTAGTTCTATAGTACCATAGAAAGTGGATAACTAAATCAAAACATGGCATTTGCTTTAGAAGTGTCCCAGATAGCACAATTATTCTATTGACAGGAAGTGTGAGGATCGTAACAACCAAACTCATTCATATTGGGGATGTTATCAACCAGAAATGCATCTGGCAAGAACCATCCACCCAAACAAACCACAAACACTCTTCTCCAAAATCTTTTCTCCAGTGATTTAAAATCTGCCAATGACTACAACAATCTGCTTAATAGCTTGAAGAATTTACAGTCTCACAGATGGCCTCACAGCTATCTTTATTACGTTGAAGGCATTGAGCTTTATCATTTACTCCCATTAATACTATCATCTGTTGTTAATACTGAAGTAGTATTTCAAGGCCCTGCTCAAGACCACATGGCAGTAGCTACTGGAAAAATTAGACCAAAAGGCCTTGTCCGTGCTTGCAGGCATAGCTCAGACTCTAATCCCACTCTGAGAGTGCCTCTGAGCAGGTCAGTGTTGGGCAAGTATCTAGCCAAGAACACCAATAAAAACAGAGGAAGAAGCGCAGAATAACTATGGTACTGTAAACTTGTTGGAAGAAAGGTCAGGCTTAGAAGGATAAGACTAAGATATATCATCAGCTGAATAAAGAGCTCATCGTGTTTCTGGTTCCTCTTTGGTGCTATTGATGTTTTCATGAACATAAATATGCATACATAAATTTCTAGTTGTTCAACACAGGACCTCAGTACTTAACAAATTAATTTATATCCTTAATTTTATTATTAAAGTAACCCCAGAAGGACTAATCCAGTACTTAACATGATAGTTAGGATAAAAGAATTTGTAAGATTCTTACTTCTTAAAATTTGGAGAGGGGAAGTATTGTGCATGTTTTTGTCATTTAAAAGGACATTATCAAGATAAAAGGCCTCAGTTTTAACAATCTTTCATTACCGTTACATGTGAAATGTGGTAAAAATCCAATTCAGTTATCCTGAGCTCAAATTGTATGCTCTGCTAACACGATTTCAGCTCTTTCCTTAAGTTTAACAGAAACAGACATTGATAGCTGTATACCATTTATGTTGTTTTTCCTTATGTCAGTGGCAGTTCAGATGGATTTGTACTCCATACAGTGAGCATGGGAAATCATATTATTTTGTCCAGCAATGTCTTGGATCACATCTGCACCCTAGATAGGCTTTTCTCCATTTCCTTCCAGGCTGCCCCGCAGGGACTTTGTGCTGATCGTTACCTCCTATATATGCTGATACCTTGGCTACAGCACGTGCAACACTCAGAGGAGCCTGTGGGGAACTCCTAGACCTCATCTCTTTCTCTGCCATGATGGCCTCTCATTTTGCCTTTTGATCCTGTGCAAGCATTCTGATAAATTGATGAAATTTGTCCTAGCTCAAACATTACATTTTGCCAGAAGCATGTGGCAATTGGCAAGGCATTAAGTTTGATTCAAAGCAGAGAGCTCATACGAACCATATTAGATTCCAGGTCACTGAGAGCTTATCCTCTTAACCGTATTGAATGTCATCAACCAATTTCATGCTCACCTAAAGACCTTTCTCTGCAAGAGTGTGCTTCAGTTCCTGGGAAACTTTGATATGCAGGTATCACTGCATGCTTTGTCTTTCCCACAGCGAAGAGCACTTGAAATCAGACTCCTCTCTACCCACAGGATAAGGACAGAATAAAAGTAGCTCTGAAATGAATCTTCTACTCATCAAAATGGAGACACACAAATAGATGTGCAAGGTGAATGAGCAGACACTTCTCGGACACCCATTTTGGGGTCAAAAACATTCTTTCACAAATGTATTCATCAAGAGACATTTGTTTCCAGGTAGAACTAAAAGTATCAACTGTTCCTCTCCAAGTCACGCTTCAGTCCAAATTCCCAACCAAATGCTTTTTCCATCCACTGTACACTGGAAATGCAATATTCTATGTAAACATACACAAGGTATGTTTACATAGACAATGGAGCAAGATGCTTCATTAATTTCTTGATAACCCCAGGAGATGCAGCATGCAGAAATAATTAACCACTGAATACCACTTCTACTTACTTTCTCACTGATTCTAACTTCATATTAAAAATGTCTGTGTCCGATCCAATGTACTTGTATCCTCCAGTTTAAAAGCTGGTTGGCTGACATCCACTGAGCCAACACAGTGCAGTGAAGAACACTTGCCCCAAAGCAAATAAAGCTTTTGAAAGTAGGTAGGAGTCACTGTGTATGTGGCCATCTCAGAACAATCCATCTTCTGTGAGAGTTTGTACTTCAGCACTATCACACCAAACCCTAAACCAGTCAGGGTTATTGATTAAACCAGGGCTCATCTAAACAAAATAGCCTCATACCATCAGCATTTTCAGGACCTCACCACAGCCTCATCACAAGCCTTACTGCAAATCAGTATAGAGGGTAAATTACATGAAAAAGCCATATGGTGTAGTAAGCTACAGATATTCAGCTCAGCTGGATGAATTTCAGGCATCACAACAAGGCTGCTCCTAAACTTTGACACCGGATCAAACCGTATCTTCACAGAGGTTATCAAAATACACATCCTGCTGTACACAACCATTCTATAAACTAGATAAATTCCTGAAACGGTGGTTTCTAGGAAGATTTTTTATGAAGTTTATACTGTATTTCAAGAGCAGATCCAAACTGCATTTCAGCCCATACTTCCTGAACTGTTTGGATGCAGAACTGAGTCCCAAGTTTTGGCAGAGCTCTGGGAGCCCCTGGGGAAGGAAGCTTAAGCTCAGGCAGCCACTGGGCACAGGTCCTTCCTCACACCTCCGTCTCCAAGCTCAGACATGGGTGTGCCTGCTTGCCATGACTTTGCCCCTGCCTATCTCAATTTAACACAGTAACTCCAGATGCCTGAAGTCAGACCAGTCAACTCCAAATCCTAGGCACATGGGCTGCTACACAAACATCTGAGGGTGTGCAGAGCTTTAGGTTGCTTTCTGGCTTGCGTTACACTGAGTAGTACTGACGCTGATCTACTCAGTGCAAACAGATCATCCAGTTCTTATCAAAAGTCAGATTAAATAGATGTCTTGCAGAAAATAACATCTCCCTTGAACTCTTCCCCACTGGAACTGAACACACTGTTCCAGCAGATGTCTCGCTGACGCTGTGTACACAGGCAAGGTAGCTCCCCCATCTCAGTTATATATTCCCCTCCTTGGGCATTTGTTCTTTTACCCACAGATGTGGTTGAGGAATTCACATTGATGCATTTAAGTATTATGACTCCAAAACATTTCTCTGGTAATTGTTTTCCAAAACAGTTTCCTACCCTGTTGGAGGAGCTTTTTTCTTTGTCACAGATGTTTTTCTTTGAATTTGTGTCTTTTTTTTTTTTTTTATCATTACTATTCACTCTATATAACAATGTTTTCTGACAAGATATACTTCCCACAAAGACATCCTGATACTTATTAGTCATATTTTTAACCTCTGATCTGTGTTGCCAGAGTCCCAAATTAATTATTCTCTTATTTTGCCCAATACTGACATGGAACTCTGGTTCCCTATTTGTCTTTTCTGTATAGCATAGTGCTATTCATAGCCTTCTCATCTGTGTCTTATTTCCAGTATTTCTTAAAGAAGATGAAAAATTTTTTCAGGTAATTCCCAGAAGACCTCTAGGTGTAGACTACTGATATGAAAATGGTTAGCTCCAGCTGATGTTCTTCTTAGCATTTGGGAAACGTTTGAGCAAGATCCATGTGAATGGAAAATCAGGACCAACACATTTGATAAGCAAATTAGAGTGTGTTATTCAGCTTGGGGAATTTGAACTGGTTGGAACTAAGATCAGTCAGAATAGAGATTTCACATTTGTTTCTAAAGCAGAAAAAGCATCTGTTTACCACCACAGAACAAAATTTAAAAGTGTAAAAATAGCATTTGTAAATATTAAAAACAAACATACTCAATGAATATTTATTTGCTTAATCTTTTGTTTTCCTCTTTTTATACTTACCTGATTGTACTTTATACTGATTTACCACCTAGAATCCATGCAAAAGCACTGTGATTCTGATGTTTTAAATATAGATTCATTTGAGATCTTCTAACACTTCAGTTCTAATTTCTTCATCATTTCTTTCTGTCCTATCCCTTACTAATATATTGAAACACATGATAGGAAATGAACAATCTTGTACAGTTAGCAATGTTTTTAATTGTGCTTTCTCACCCACATATTAAACACTTGGTTAGAAAGTAAATGTTTAAACAAGATCACCAAGTCAATTAATTATTTTTACTATTTACAATCTGCTGTGTTTCCTTCATTTTCCCCAGCTTTCTGTGCTTTCACAGTCTTTCACAATCAGGAAACCTAATTTCAGCATCATCCTCTTCTTTTGGGTGGGAAAAAAATAAAGGTCAAAATATCACAGGCCTCAGCTGGCAAAATTAAGATGCTCTGTAGGTCACAGACAGAAGCACTATCACCTATCTGCCTGCGTTAATGAAATTGTTCAGTATTGGGATTGTAGAGCCCAGCTCTGCCCTCTGCCCTATCTCCTTTGACCTCATAGGGGGATGTAATTCAAGAAAAAAATCTGGCTTGTGGACCTAAAGCAGTATAAGAAATGTCTGCATTTTGTTAACCTCTGAAAGCCCTAAACCTGAAGGAGAAATTCAACCACATGAAACTGAACTTAAACAAATTTAGACATGAAAACTTTCCAAATCAGTGATGCAAAATAATTTTGCAAGAAAGCCACCTAACCCCAGAGAACCTAATATCTCAAAGTGTTTGTTTTTTCATCATGAATGTCCACAAGTGCTGTCAGTTGTATAAAAACTTGAAACTGCCCTGGTCAGAGCAACAACACAGCACGGTATGGACCAGCTTCCTCGAAGTGATAAACTGAGGGCAGAAGCATGCCACTTCCTCACAAGGTCAAATTTTGCAAGTAGACGCAATGCAGCCAAATAATCAGAGCATAAAACACAGCAGTGATGCATGGGGATGAGTGCTTAGTGAGCAAACACGTAAGGCAGGAACCGTTGTTTAGCTTGCTAATTATTACACCAAAATAAATAAATAAATAAATAAATAAAACAGAAAGTACAGGTTCCACTCCTTTTGCCACTTGGGGAGACTATAGCCTCTGTTTTCTTAGGAGACCTGCTTTCTTCCACTGCACAAGGAACTGGCCAAAGGTAAAATAAATTAGGAGTGGAAACCTCCTTGCTGAAGCTGAACTCCTGTATAGAAAAGAAGGAAAATGCATGGCATCAGAGCAGCAGTGTACACAGCTGTGCCACAGGGATGGACTCAGTTGAGACCTGATCTCTGCTGGCAGCATGAATAAACCTCCTGTGCTGAAGGGTGTAAAGGGACCTTGTATGCACTGCTGAGCTCTACACGATCCTCTCCCGGCTACAGTATTTTTGTCTTGCTCTTCTGAAGTGCCTGATTCTGAGAAAAGGAGCCCTTCACTGGACTTACTTGTCTGCTGCTGCTATTCTGAAACCTCAAGAGCGAAAAAAATACATTACAAGAAGTCAAACTGGAAAACATAATTTGAGGATGTCTAGAGTCAACGTACCATCAGATAGAATAATCTCACAAAAAAAAAAAAAAAAAAAAATTCACACAAAGCATTGTAAAAACATCACGTGAAGCTTTTTTCTTCATAGTCGAGATGTGGAAGTAGCAACACACCCCGTTCCTTGTCTGTGTGCTAAGGGACACACGGAATTGCTGGCTAATAAAATCATGCTGAATTAGGAGCACATTCCCCCTTCCACTGCGATGGCTCAGAGAGCAAAGCAGCTGAAGAGGGACAGCAAACCGCCCTTGGTCTTCTTCCTGCAGAGCACCTCATCTGAGTGGAGATACTAGTAGCAAAGCCTGGAACAAAAGCTGCTTCACGTACCTTGCTCCCCGGCAGGAAAGCATAAGGTCTAACCAAAAGGCCTGGCCCAGTGCCCAGTTTTCCCTGGCAACTCCTACTGCCCAGGCACTTCTGCTGAATTTGCAGCCTGCTGCAGCTTCCTGTGGGGCTGGTACTTGTCAGGAGGAGGTAGAGCAAGAAAAAGCCTGTGAAGATACCGTTCAGTGGGGTTTGTGATGCCCTCATGTTTTTTGTAATGTTTTTCCTTTCCACAGAAAATACAGTTTGGTTCAGAGTTACATATAAATTACAGAAATTGGTCTAATAGGTAATGCTGTAGTACTGGAAGTTTGTAAAAGACATCAAGAGAAAACTAAGAGCGGTACTATATGTCAGGTGTGTGTTCCTCCCAGTACTGCTGGTTTCCTAGTGCACAGCAATGATATTTTAATAAGCTGAAAAGTGTCGTAACTCCTCCATATTCATTAGATATACATGGACCATTATGGGAAAGAAAAAAAAAAAAGTTTGCTTGAAAGTTAATGATTGTTTTATGGTTTATGATAAAGGTAGAAATCTCTGTGCAAAAAGGACAGGAGATCAAAGGGAATCACATCACATTATGACTCCTGAGACAGCTCGAAGACTTCACTTTTTGTGTCTTTCTCAGCAAGGCAAAAATTTGAGCTCCAAATGGAAGAAAGTAGAGCAGGATCCAACAATCGAATCATCATCAACTCTCTAGCAGAGTTACTATGGCAATGGCAGTGCTGCTGCACAGCATCTTCTGCTCTTCCCACTGATACAACAGCTTTCTAAACGGACAGGGGAAATTTCCACCGCACACGTGCCACGTGTGGCTCGCAGAAGGCTGCATGCTCAGGTGCCCTGTTTTCTACTGCATGAAACGGCAAATTTGGGGGATTAAAATACGTGATTTCCAATTTTCCATGGAAACGGTCTCGGAGTATTAGGGGAAGGTCCAGAATACATCCCCTCTTTTGAGCCTCAGGGAGGTGTATTCCAGTGTTTAGAAGGTATTTTGTAAGCACACAGCCTTTTTAACACGGGAATTTTAAGCATTTTTGCAAATATAACTATCTCACTCCTTTGAATTACAGATGTCTTGACAGTGCCAAGGGAAGGTGGTATCATTTTTTTGGCAGAGCATAGCTTGGAGCTCTACATAAGTAATGGATCTAATCCTAGCACCGGGTTAATAAATTAGTAATTGTAACTCGTTGTGTGTGTAACAATCAGTGTGACAGTGCTCACCAGTGTCCTCTTTCCTTTTGAGGGCTAGATGAATATGCATCACCTTTCCTATTATTGATGGCACATGCTCTGCACTGCACAAAAAGGACACATTTGCTCTTCATTATTTTTGAGACAGCATTTAATATGTACGCTCTAATAGCAACCAGAAGTTCCCTACAGGAATTGGGGCCCTTCATACAAAGCACACATGCAAAGGAAGTCTTTGCCCCAAAACACTCCTGATGAAAGTATTTTTGGCAGGTTCGCTAAATGCTTTAGGGAGATGTGTATATGGAACCTCGGGCGAACTCCACATTGAAAACTTCACCCTCCTTTTTTGTGGCCACGAGGTCCTAAACATGAGCTGACTGTGTTTGAACATGAGCCAGCAGTGTGCCCAGGTGTCCAAGAAGGCCAACGGCATCCTGGATTGTTTCAGGGCTAGTGTAGGCAGCAGGACCAGGGAGGTGATCGTCCCCCTGTACTCGGCTCTGGTGAGGTCGCACCTCGAGTACTGTGTTCAGTTTTGGGCCCCTCCCTACAAGAAGGACATTGAGGTCCTGAAGCCTGCCCAGAGAAGGGCTACGAAGCTGGTGAAGGGCCTGGAGCACAACTCCTATGAGGAGCGGCTGAGGGTACTGGGGTTGTTTAGTCTGGTGAAGGGGAGGCTCAGGGGAGACCTTATTGCTCTCTACAACTACCTGAAAGGAAGGTGTGGGGAGCTGGGGGTCGGCCTCTTCTCGCAGATAACTAGTGATAGGACTAGAGGGAATGGCCTCAAGTTGTGCTAGGGGAGGTTCAGGTAGGAAATGAGGAGACATTTCTTCTCAGAAAGAGCAGTCAGGCACTGGGATGGGTTGCCCAGGGAGGTGGTGGAGTCACCGTCCCTGGGGGTGCTCAAATAGAGGTTGGACCTGGTGCTCAGGGACATGGTTTAGTGGGTGACTGGTGGTAGGGTGATGGTTGGACCAGATGATCTTGGAGGTCTTTTCCAACCGTAATGATTGTGTGATTCCTTTCGGGCTATGCAGATGACACACACCCCTTGCATCCATTCCCAGCACTTTTTGGGGAGCAGATGCATGGAGTTCACACCTGCACACCGAGGGGCAGCAGGCTCAACCGCTGCCCTGCTGCCAGGCACGGAGGCAACACCCTCACACAGCAGCCACCTGCCCCGCCGCCTCAGCGCCTCCCCACGGCCCGCGGCCACCCAGCGCAGCCGCCCCGAGGGGCAGTCCCCGGCTCCAGCCCCACACCTGCCGCGAGTGCTCGGGGGGCTCGGCGGCGGCCTCGGGTCTTCCCCGAGCCCGGACCCGCCGTCCTCAGCCCCCCTGTGCGGCGGTGGCACCACGTGTCGGGGCGGGGAGCGGCGGGGCCGGGCCGGGCTCCGCCACCCGCAGCGCAGCAGCGGCCGCGGGAGGAGCGGAGGCGGAGGCGGCGGCGGCTGAGCGCGTCCCTCTCGCCCATGCCAGGTGCCTTTCCCCGGCTGCGCGGTGACTGAAGGCGCCATGGGGCCCCTGCGGGAGAGCGGCAAGGTGAGAGCCGGGCGGGACGGGGCTGGGGCACGGGGAGGGGAAGGGGGTGAAGGAGAAGGTGGAGGGGGGGGGGTAACGGGGCTGAGGGGCAGGGGGCGCCGCGGTCCTTGCCGGGGGGGAGCCGGGCTGCCCCCGCCGGGCTGCTCCCGCCGGGCTCCCCCCACCCCCGGGGGCGGAGGCCGCTGGCTGCCCGCCTCCGCGGGCGGCGGAGGGCCCTGACGGCCGGGGGGGGCTCTTCCTTGCCGAGAAAGGAGCAGAAGGCGCAGCCCGAGAAGGAGGCGTCCCGCAGCCGCATCCCCCGCCTCGTCCTCCGGCCGCAGTACCAGCAGCAGCACCAGCACCAGAAGGTGTCCCCCGCCTCCGAGTCGCCCTTCTCGGAGGAGGAGAGCCGGGAGTTCAACCCGCCCAGCTCCTCCGGAGGCTCCGCCAGGACCGTCAGCAGCAACAGCTTCTGCTCAGGTACCGGGGCTCCCGCTGCTGGTAGGGGGGAGCCGCCGCCCCCCCATTCCCTGCAGAAACCCGGTGGCTGTGCCTCGAGTACGCGAAGTGCCCGCAGAGGCACCAGGTGTAGCCCACCCGGGGTCTGAGGGCTCTGTTGTCCACTGCCAGTGGGTGTGCTGCCGCAGGGTGGTTGCCTAAAGAGGAAGATTTGCCTTAAAACCTGCAGCGGCTGGCTGAGGAATCCTGAAAAGCCCATAAACCAGAGAGCCTCTGCCTGTGAGATGGGGCTGCTGCTGGTAAAGGTATCAGGCGTGGGTCAGATGCCGTAACTCGGCGTGTTTTGGGACGCCGAGCTCCCAGCGTGGACACGGTGTGTCAGCGAGGTTTCCATCTGGAAGTTAACTTGGAGGATTGGGATCATTCAGGCTGCTCCTGGCCAGCGTGCAGCCAGCCATGAGCTGGGCACGGTGCCCCCTCTGAGCAGGGGGCAGTGGCCGGGTGATGTATCAGGAGGAAGCTAGGGCTCCCTGGCTGTACACCACAAAAGTGTCATTTGCTGTCCCAAATGAGTGTCATTTGCTCTTCAAAATCCCTGTATGGCAGGGACTGTTTGATGTTCCACATTTGTCATGTGTGGAGTTGAGCACAATTGAAGTCCCTCATCCAGCAGGGAGTGACTCAGATGCTTACTAGCCGTGAGTAATCTTTCAGCTCAGTGAAACGCTTCGCCCTGTGTGAGGTTATACACGTGGATAATGGCTTGGAGGGTCAGATCATGAAGTCCTCGGGTACTGGATGCATGTGGTAGGTCCAGAGATATTTTGGTGACTGAAAATTAGTTTTTAATTGTTGGTAGTTTGGAAAGTATAACATTCTCCATCTAGCTAAAACTCCCAAATTATAACAGACACTTTTTAATGCTTAATTTCAGAGCAAGTTTCTGAATTTTCCCTTTCTTAATGAATAAAGTGTTGAAGTTACCAGAGGTTTTCCTGAGGATGATCAGAAATACTCCCATTTATCATTATCTTCACATTTACTTCTTCTAACAAAAAGCAGTACCTCTAACACTGCGTACAGTGAATTTTCCTAGATGTGAAACACAATATCTGTGTCTGATTCCAATAATTCCTTCTCAGCTTGGATAGATTTTGCAATTCAGGCTCAGCAGAGTGGTCTGTTTGGTTATTGTTTACTGAACAATGCAGATTGTTAAACAAACAGCTACTTGGGTCAGGAGACCGCTAAAGAATTTTTCCCACGCCTTGTGGATCCCTCCACCTCACCTGTGTGAGTTTGCTTGTTCCCTCCTAAGAAATTAAGATGTGAAATTATTAGAAGCTTTCTAGAAATATATTATTTTTATGATCTCTTCCAAGTGGCTGATCTTTTTCCTGTGCGTTAACGAGGCTTTCATCTTGGTTGCTGACATTTTGATGTTCTTTTTTTTTTCTGATATCCTTTGGGTTTGCATCATGTTCAAATCCACTCAAGGTAGTGCTGCCAAAGCAATATCCTTGCTTTCCCACAAGGCTATGTAGGCTCAATTTCTTGAGTCCCCACAGCAGCTCTGTATTTACCTTGGGTGTACCAGATCTCATGGATTGGCAGTGTTCGTGGAGGTGTTCGAATGCTATGCCATTCTCTTAGCCTTCCTCTTAAGTACAGCTGGTCACATTTTTATCTCTCTGTAATTCATCTTTCCTTTTTCAGTGGATACTTCATTGGTTTAGTTTGGTATTATTTTTTTTCCTATGCTAAGAGCTTTGTGCTCTCAAGCTACCTGCAGCACCCAGTTACATGCCACTCAGTTTGACTGCTGCGATTCTTTAAAACTTACTGAGCTGAGGATCAGTCATGATCAGATCACTGTCTTCCATCACAGGACATGTTTTTGTTGTTAATGCATTTGGTGGCTTTTTTTTTTTTTTTTTTTTTACCGTGATGCAGGTATAATAAGTCATTTACTTAATTTCCTCATTCTCTGATGTCTCTTTGCTGTCCTTCACTTATGATCCTTCCTTATAATCATACAGCTAATTTAGATTGAAATTCCCCGGCAGCAGCAGCAGATGGCTGCTGGTTCCTGTTCCTGGGGAGGGGATGGAGAAGAGCTGTGTGGAGAGGTGAGTGGAGAGGCTGCAACCTCCAGCCAGCATCTTCATCTTACTCAAAAGTGACATGCAGCAAGTGCTGCAATGAAATTGTCAGGTAATGTTTCTGGAGCAGGAAGGGTGAGCAGATGAATAATGTGTCGAATGTTAGCATGTGTATGTGAAGCTCAGGAGCATTTGGATAAATGCCTTTTTTATAAATTCTGTAGTGAGCATTGAATGCCAGAAGTTTCATGATAAGCAGCAGGTAGTGTATAATTCCTTACCTCTTTCCTCTTCTCTTGAGAAGTTGCTATCTACCTTTCTTCCCTTATTATTGACACTAAATGGTTATGATAAGTTGACTTCTTTTTTCCCCAGTAGAACTGATTTTTCATCCTCAGTCCGCATGAATATGTATTTCCTGCTTGATTCCCTAGAGCTTCTGGCATTGTCCATTTTCCTGGTGTGCTTACATTGGTCCCAGTCTATAAAAGAAGGCTTGGAGTTCTTTCTAAATGAGAGCAGTCTTGTAGTTACCAATAATGATGTTTTAGGTAGGCAAAGGACAGGAAAATAAAAGGGTTGAGAACTTTTGGGAATTGTCATGATTTTGCGAGTATAGTGGAAACAGCAAAAAGTACCACTCAGCAATAGGCAAAAGATACTTCATTTTTTTCTGCTTAATATCTTATGAACAATTTGTTAGTTCTGGCTGAGATAAGTTTTAAATTTGCATGATCAGCTCCCTCTTAGTCTTATATGACCAGATCAGAGACTTGGTTGTTTGTGTTGGTCAGGTTTTTACAACTGACTTTGTGTCAGTTTTGCTTTGTAAGACTGCATGAACCATGGTAAGACCGTTAATCCATTTTGCCTCTGATATTCCCAATGAAATATATTTTCAGTATTCCTTGTTTATACCAAATGGCACTGGATGCTCTCTGAACATTTTGTGTGCAAACTGAGTCCCTGCATCGTTACTCACTGAGTGCAATCCATCTTTAAAATCTTAGCGCATCTGGGGTCCTGTTTGTCATCTGATACTGGAGCGTTTCTCTTCCTTCAACCTCTGCTCTCCTCTGGCTTGGCCGTCAGCCACAGAGCGCGCATGTTAAGTGATGAGAAAACATTCTCCCAGCAGCTTCATCTGGCTCAACTGCTACTGAGTATTTCCCCATGTCATGCATGTTTTCCTCATAACTTCTGGCTTTGGAGCTGCTGTGCACCCTTACCTTGTCAGTCGGAGGAGAGTGTGTTTTTAAACATCACAAACACACAATTCACTCAGAGGTCCCTGGCCTAGCAGCTGCTCTGAGATGGAATGAGGCTCCCTTTGGTACTTGCCGTTGCACTGTTTGCCTTACAAGAAATAGGATACTGAGGGTGGGGTGTTATCCTTGATTTTTGTGTACACATCCTTTTGATACCAAGCGAACCGCCTGTTGGTTGGACTGAAGGCAGCCTGGAAGTGCTAAGCTCAATGATAGCCTGCTTAGCTTTCAGTTCTAAAAGAAAGTTAGTTTGGGCTTTTCTTTTTTTCTAGTTTCTGCCTCTGAATAGCTTAGATTTTGAATTTCTTATTCAAAAGAGTGCTTAGAGGCGACCTTTTTAACGATGCTCAGCCTCCCCTTCAGCCTGTTCCCAGAAGCCAGCTGGCTGAGTTTCTGCAGATAATGCAGCAGTACTTCGTTAACTCAGATACAGCTTTGCAAGAAGCACTTGCATATTTAATAATCAGTCCAGAAAAGACTTCATGAGCCAGAGGAGCTGTGCTCTTCCAGTAGCAAACCCTTCCTCCTTTCTTAGGCTTACCTGCAGATCATCTCAGTAGTTAGACTATGTAGTGCTGCAGGCCATTGAAAAAATAGGGTTACTGTGTATGAGTGATTATGATTCACTCCACCAGAGCTTTCAAAAATTGGAATTTGGAGTTTAAGGTTCCTTTTTTTTTTCCCTTTTTTTCTTTTCCTTTCAAATTTCAAGATCCGGGTTCAGTGTTTATTTCATTTTTTTTTTCTGGTATAAAGATCTTAAAAAATATATATATATTGCTCAAGTTTGTAGTGTGATAGGCATGTTCAGGTGATGTGCCAGCATTGTGTACCCTGCTTAGCGGCTCATACACATGTCCACTTGAACTTGGAGTTTATTTGCCAGTGGGCCCAACTGTTGAGGGATGCTGAGACTGAGTTCACGGTGCGTATGTCAGAAAAAGCGTGTAGCTTAAGCCAACAGGCTTATTAAAATCAGTGTGGATGCACTACCCATGTTGCTAGCCACATGGCAGGGGAGCTGGGCATTTGTACAAGTGCACTGAACCTGTGTTGCTGGACAAACACCTGTGTACCTCCTGTGACTCTACTAAATCACTCCTTTGCTAGAGCACTGGAGTAGGGTGTACCATAAACCAGCCCTGGAGGCTGCAATACACCTGGAGGTGTATTTAAATATAGATTTCTGAATAGAAAGATAGAGGAAAATACATTTGCAGTATTTTAACAAGTCAATAGATTAAGGCATATACAGCACTGGGATAAATTACTTAAATAGTTACCGTACTATTGATATATATACATGTATGTGTGTATATATAAATAATTACCCCTGTTATTTATGTATATCTGAATGGATATATGTATTTATGTATTACTATGGAAACAGTGAACTGTCCCATTCTTTTTGTTTCTTGTTACATGAAGAAATATTCTGTTTAAATAATTCCTTATTGGCTTGTTTATTTGTTTTGTGTTCTTTTTACTTGGTGTTCCTGAATTGAAGAGAACACTTAGAAGTGCTCAAATGTCTGATACTGAAAGCTGGCTCCTCTTTTCTGCAGTCCTTTGTGCTACACTTTTGCACAGTGCTTTTGCCATTTTTTCAAACTTCTGAAGCAGAGCTGTTCTCCAGGGATTTTGATTGCAGCACTCTGTAAGGCAGTGTAGCAATCACTGTGATATTAATTTTCCAAAAACCATCAAAACAAAATCCACTTTTAAAAATGCACGCATGGCCTCTGCATAAGGGCAGTGCTGGTGACATGCCTCCTTTTCTCACTGCTGTTTCCCTGGAGATTTTCCCGCTGGGCCAACGTACGTGCAATAATTTATTATTGCTTCGTATTGTTAGCCACCATTTCTGTTTCTGTGCAGCAGAAATGGGTTCCAAACATGGAAGTGAGAAAAATGTCTAGGTACTAAAAGCAAAGCCTGCCTGTTCCTCCATTTTTGGCTTTTCCTTTCGCCCCTTTCAACTTCCCTGTTTATTCCCTCTTACTAAGGAACTATCCTTTTGTGTCTGTGCCACACAACAACATCTGGAAGCCAAAATATTTGACCTTTTGAATGTTTGTTGTCACCTTTTTATGTATCTGTCAGCACTGTGAGCCATTAAATCCAGACCGAGAGCCTCCTGAAGTCAGCAGAAGCGTCCCCATTGTCCCTGGGACATTTTGGATTGTGTCCTGAGAACACTTTGTGCTGCACCCTTTCTGGTAGCATTTGTCACAGTGTGCTGTGTACTATGATGACTATATTGACTTAATTCTAAGCTATATAGTATGTTTTCTTCACCACCAGCACATAATCTAATCTTTTTCCTTTAACATAGTTTTCACACAATTTTGTATTGAGTTGAGTGGTGCCATGCATATTGAAGAACACCACAACTTGAAGCAGAAATGAAACTTATATCAAATCACACATCTTTGATTTCTTCTTTATTAAAGGAGTCTTGATACTTCAAAAGAAATTCTACTTAATGCATTCTAACCGTGCATTTATAGGGTTAGTATATGTCCTTGAAATCTTGCAGCAGTGTTCTGACATGTCAGTGGGACCTGGAGTGATGCTAGATGCCAGTCTGAGTTTGGTATCAGTTAAAAAAATAAATAAAAAATATGTAAAGTATATATACAATAACAATATATGTGGCTTCCAGGCACCACCAGAAGGTAAACAGTGCAACTGTATGAGGTGATGTTGAAGCTGCAAGGGGCACATTCATGAGCTGCCAGCCACGGAGGAGACAGAGCTATGTGAGAAGGAAGGAGTTTAACATTTCATGCTGTCTGAGGAACAGTTACAAATTTCTGTGTGGTCTGTTTAATACTTTTCTTTCCAAAATCAGTCCCTTCAAAACTGGATAGAATGTTTGTTGTTTCTTCCTTTGCTGCATAGTGGAAATAAACACACACACAAACCCATCTGTACATGTTGCACATGATGTTCATGTGAAATGGGCAATGTTACTTACATTTGGTGCAGTCAAGGCTCCCAGCAGTGGTTCCAACTATTGGCCTCACAAAAGGTTATTGAGGTCTACGAAACTGCTTAAAAATCTACCAGACTGCCAAGACTCTTTTTTCTCTCTTTTTCAGGTTCTTTGCTTTCCTCATCTTTAAAATTTTTCTTAAAAATTTCCAGTCCTTTATCATGTTAAACACCTTGTCCAAATGTTTTCTGTGATGTGATACCAAAGCCCCAGGCGCTGTGCTATTGCTGACCACAGTGTTCTAGTAACAGTGCTATTTTTATTGATATTTTTACTAGTAGGCATCGATGCTTTTGTTCTCTAATACCGATGCCATTAGCTGTGCTATAAATGTAATGACAAAGTCCTCTTTTCAGGTGGTTTCCCAGAACTCACGTCAGTCCTGCTTATTAGAGAAATGTTCAAATATAATGAAGATTAGCAAAGGCATCGTTTGCTGCCATAGTCAATTAAAATTTGCTGCATGAGTATAACAGCTATTGTCAGTCAAATGTCAAGAGCTGATATCTTTAGGGACATGTTTATGGAAAATACTACATGGTAAAAGATGCCCAAGCTTTAGGAGCTCTAGGTCCATCTTCTTTCACCTTGGTCTCCCATCTCCTGCAGAATGTGAGCCTGTTAGCATTTGTGCCACGTGGTGAGCAAGCAGAGGGAGCCTCTTGCTGAAGGCAGTGGGCAGTTTGTGTGCCTCTGGGTGTGGTGGATGCAAGCACAAAGTGACTGGCAAAGAGCAGACATCATGGTTGTCTGTATGCTGGTGATATGAACATAAGCAACAGCGAAGAGGAGTTGGAGGTGTTTGGTCTTGATTTTACCTACTTCACTGCTGGGTTAGGTTTTGCAACTAGAACATTAAAACAGCTTGAAAGATGGACTGGGAAAAAAAAAAAAAAAGGTTCCCAGCTGTGGAATATACACAAAATGTCAAGGAGAAGTATGATCCTGAGCATGTAGTTTGTCCAGGATCATTTAGCCCAACCTCTTCTCCAAGGCAGGGCTGTTGCCAGCACTACATCACACCAGCCACAGCGTTAAGTATCAGAACCTTGAAAACTTCCAAGGACGGGAGTTGGCACAACCTCGCCAGGTTACCTGAGGGGGTGCTGGAGCTGTTAGCCTGCCTTCACACACGGGCGAAGTGCAGCACAGTTCATTCAAGTTTGTCTGCAGAGCCAGAGAGATTAGATGTGGAATTAATTTGCTTAGCAGGATTTCATGTAAGTAGGCCTTGTCAGATAAACCTCCTCTCTTTTTTTGAACAGGCCTATAGCTTTGGTTGCTCTTCTCTTCTGCTTTAGTATGCTTGATTTCTGGTAAGACATCTGCCTTAGAAGCACATGATATTAAAATTAATGTTATTAAATATAGATTTAATCCAGTAAATCTTAAAAATGTAAAATGAATTTAGGATTGATCAGAAGGACCAAAACTAACATTTGTAGGGTTCTACGACCAGGGAAGTTATTCAATACTTTTTTCAAGTCTGTGATATTGTAAAAATCTGCCCTGGTTTGCAGGTGACAAATTGTTAGCAGCAGATGACTAAACCTCAGTGATATATTCTTTAGTGTCTACCAGCAACTTTCATCACTGTATAAAATACTCCTGTGTTACAAGACCCATGAGAAGAGCAAAACAACCCTTAGGGGGTTAAAAAATTCAGGGCAGGCCGTCAGAATGGGAGGTTATCCTGAACAATTCTGAAATAGCCTCGGTGGCTCATTGGCACTGACCAGCTCACAGCACAGCGTGTTCGCAGAGCCACGGCTCCAAGGACCTACAGAGCCCCGGATGAGCAGAAAGGAAACTGTCAGGTGAAAGGCAGGGTACAGGTTGTGCCTCAGTGCACTGGTAAAAGTTCATTAGAGTCCTGTGTTTAATTCTGAAATGCACAGTGCTTGGTGGAAATGCAGAATGGGGAGAGTGTGAACATCGATCGAGGTAACCTAAAGAGAAGATGCACACATGAACAGGAGCAAAGAGGTCCGGTAGGGGTCAGACAGCATAAACTTGTAAAAGCACACAACTAGATCTGACAGCTAGGAGTGAAGTGAGGGGTTCCACAGAAAAAGTGAATTAATTAGCTGGAAGGATTAAATAAGGAGGTTGTGTATTGTTGCCACATATTTCTTGAACATCTTAGGAAAAGGCATTATTTTTCTAAAGGCTCTAAAGCACATTGCAATGGAAATCGTATATCCTCTGTGCCTAACAGATCAGAGAAAAATATAATGCATGGTGCTAAAGTCTGTGAGAACAATTTTTTTGTCAATTGTTAGAGTATTATTGCCAGTAACACTCTTGTTTATACTCTGACTTTAATATTTGAAAGTTAGTCAGTGCATGCAAATGTCAGAGCACGCTGAGTAACTTCCCCCATGTTTGTGTGAGGAGGCACTATCCCATGTTTGGCTTCGAAACTTGGCGAGTGCATCTGATCTGGGAGAGGGGTTAGACACTGCTTCAGTGATGAAATCCAGCTGATGGTCAAAGGGAAAAGCTACTTCCAGAACGCTCTTGGGAGGCCGCTGTGAAAAAAAAAAAAAGACACCATGAGTATCGCTAGGAAAGCAGTGCAAGTCATGTGTTATTTATGCGTTTTCCTTCTGTCTATCAAGTAAATAACACAGGCAGGATTACTGGTATTGGCTTTCACAGCAGATTTCGCCAGCTTTCTCTCTGCTGACCCCAGTACTCATGCCTGAGAAAGGAAATCAAATGTATGTATGGTCCTGAGAGCTGAACCTGAAATCCTTTCTGGGGCAATACAAGTTATCAGACTGGATCTTTTGCTGATGTTGCTGAAAACTGTGTTCCCACCCTGCCTTCAGTAGAGGGTAAGCTCCACTGTGTGCTCGTCCGCTCCTGTTTCCCCATACCCAGATTTGGAAACAGGTTCCTGATCTCGGCGTGTTGCTTGGCAGGTTGGGGTTTTCACCTCCTCCCCTCTGAGCTGTCAACAGGGTTTTCGGAGGAGCCTAGAGGTATGGGGAAAGTCTTGGTTCCCCAGGACCTCCACTGCATCCTTCCTCTTGGGGAAGAAGGGGTGTGCGCTGTGGCAGTGGGCAGGGCAGGCTGTGTGGGACAGAGGGTGGCTGAATATAAATAAATAGCTCCTTAAGGCTTCACTAGCAGGAAGAAACAAAGGTAAGTGCAGGCGGTTTGCCCTGCACTGAGGAGCTGGGTGGCACCCCAAGGACTTTTCCTTGTAGCAGAATGACGAGGTGCAGGCTGGTGGGGAGGTGTAGCACAGCCTCTGCAACCCGGCCTTTGGTGGTGAGCTCCCGTGTTTCACAGGCAGCTTTTCCTTCCCGTGATAGTAAATGTTTTGATTCTTTAAAAAGCACTGCAAAAAGCTGACACAGAAAAATGTTTGTCAGCAGCATGGAAAAAAAAAAAGGAAATATTATAATTTTGTTCATGTTTCTGGCTAATTCTGTGTTTGTATTTCTGTAGAAGGAGTAGAAGTTACACATTACATTAAAAATACCAAACTGTCAGGGAAAACAGAGTACAATAAAATCATTAATTTCCTTCAGTTGGAGTGGGAACGCTCACCTGGTTATCAGTGTGGCTAAAGGTCGCCAGCAGTACAAGTAGAGAAGACCTATTGTTCTTCATGCCATTTGTTCCTTTAATAAGTGCCCTGCTGCAACAAAAACTGTAGTCCTTGAGCATAAAATGAGGAGATGGCATCTGGCATTGTCTGCTCAATGCAACCAGTGTGATAGCAGCAGCAGTGGTAGGGAGGCTTGTAATTAAAATATTTATTTTTGTACGCTTTCTTTAGCCACCCTATTGTCTTATCTCAGAGATGGTTTTACATATTTGTCTTCTAATGCTGCAATTCTTAATGCTGCAGCTTAGGTTTTCATTGTTTTGAGGTTTTATCAGTTCTGAGGTTCTTCAGGTGGGATCTTTATATCTCCGGGTGTCATATGTACATGAGGTTTCCCATATAAAACACATCCATAAGGCCTGCAGAATCTGCTCAGTAATTGCAGTGATTTTTTTTTGGTGGCTGATGTAACTAGTTTCTTTCTCAGTCTTTTGTTTTTTAAACACAATATTAGGAAAATAATGCTACAAAGAGAAGCATCTACGTGCTTCTTAAGGCTGTAAGGAAAAATAAACTCTGTGAACATGCACTTTATCATAAATATGTTTGATTATAAATATTTGTATGCTGCTGAAGAGAAGACACTTTGGGCGTAGCTAAAGGAACTGCTTAAATACAGTTCAAAAGCTCACGGCCCCGCTGATTCACTCCCCTGCAGATAGCAGTCGTATGGCCTGCAGAAGAGACTCTGAACCCTTGTGAAAAGGAAAGGGGCACGGACCTGAGAGGAAACTGCTTTCTGTCTTCTGTGTGTTGAGTTCTATCGTGGTGTTGATATGAATGGAAAGGATGAGAAGTAAACATGGGCCGTGCATTGGACAGCACTGCTTCAGTCAGTGTCAGTGTGGGCTGAAATGGGTGGGCAGGAAACCTTCCTTGAGTCTTCTCTTTGCCATTATTTCTCTAGGGCCTGGCTCTGAACCACAGATGTCAGTAGCAAGATGCCAAAAGGAGCTGCTTGCAGGCTTAACTGAGCTGGAGGAATGAAGTACAATTAAGCAGGATGAGGTGTTCGCACCGTTACTCACCTTTGTGCCTGGGGAGCTCATTCTCAGAATGGGCTTGGCTCCTCCTGTGGCTGGCATCTTTTGTGGCAGGTTGCATGGGTGTGGGCAGCAACACCTCCAAGTGCTGGCTGTTCTTCTGTGTTGCTTCGTGTTACAGGCACTGGACAGGCAGCACTTCTGGGTAACCTGCTTGGCGCTGGGGGCACAACGTGGAGAGAAGGGGGGCAGAACTTTTCAGCAGGTGAAGGTAGAGAGGTCAGACACCATGGAAACGCTTTCACATGGAAGGTTGCAGATGTTTTACTGTACTGAGGGAGCAATAGTTAATGGTAGGAAAAGCTTCTCTTTGCTAGGAAGGGGGCTGAAGGGGGTTAAACTTTTTTTTTTACCTGATAAACTTACAGTCATGGGCTGACTAAGCAGGCTACCCATGCAAAGCTCGTTGCAAGATCAGGCTTGACCTAAATTAGGAACAGGATGGAAGTGGTAGGTGCAATATGGTCATGCAAATCGCAGGTACTTCTTTGAGTTTCTTGTTAGACAAAGGTAATGCACTGGGAACTGCGTGCAATTGCATTAGTAAGATGGCAGCTTTCATTTTGTCCTGGGAAAGAACAAACAATTACATTGCTCCAGGAGAGTGAATATTCATGGCTTCCCAGTGTCAGGGTAGTGTGTTTGTTTTTGTTGTCTGTCTCTAAAACCACCGTGACTTTTACAAGAGAGGTGATTATTCAAGAGGGATTTAGGTGAAGGCCAGGGGGTGGGGGTTGATGTGTTGGTTTCATCTCGACTCTGACATTTTACTTTGCATTTCATTGTTAAGAGCTGCAGTGTTTGTATTTCTGGAGATCAGAAAAGCTGCTCTGTTCCAAACAGTGATTGCTG
This sequence comes from Aythya fuligula, assembly GCF_009819795.1. Lineage (NCBI taxonomy): Eukaryota > Metazoa > Chordata > Aves > Anseriformes > Anatidae > Aythya > Aythya fuligula. Next base: position 141,582,788 of record NC_045560.1, on the reverse strand, counting down.
GTGTTCCCAGCATGGGTGTTCCCTCAGAAGAATTCTGCTTTAAACAAAAGCAGTCTGTGTGTAATGCACCCTTTTCAGAAAGAGGTAGCAACACACATCCACTCGTTAAGAATGAAGGAGCACGGTCATCACGCTCACTTTAAAAGAAATTAAAAAAAAAAAAAAAAAAAAAAATAAACATTTATTAATTCCAGTTAAATGAAAACCTTGACTTTGTACATACAGACAGATAGTTGTAGTTGTGTGGACCTATAGTTCTATCAGTAGATCTTTCTCTTGTTCAGATAGGAACATACCTCGAAGGAACATGTGTAGCCCGTGCTTGCTTGTCATCCAGTGTGCATGTAGTGGTACAAACCTTTCTCATGTCTTATGGACATTTCTTAATGTTCATGTCTCAGTATTCCATATCATCACCGAGTAAAAACAATTTATTATAGATACTAATTTTTATTGTGCAGCCCCTGATTTTATCAGGCTTGGTGAAACAAGCACCATTTCAGACCACCATAAGGTATCCAAACCTTTTAAACAAATGGGAGAAAATAATAGCTTCTCAGCAGGTTTCAGTGCCAAGGTTAGATATAACAAGACTGTAAATAGCTGTAGCTTTTTTTTTTTTTTTTTTTTTTTTTTAATTTTGCCAACTTCCTGTACTTGTTAGAAATTTTGTTGTTTCTCCTTTTCTCTTTAGATGACACTGGCTGTCCTAGTAGCCAGTCAGTATCTCCAGTTAAGACTCCTTCTGATGCTGGACACAGTCCAATCAGTTTTTGCACTGGTAGTGATGGAGACTTCTCCAGGAAGAAATTCAATGCAGGGACAATGAGTGAAGGAAACACACAGCTGGCTCGATGTAAGAAGGAAACAAAGACAAACCTTGTAAAGCCTGGTGAGTATAGCATAGTTCCTTTCACTTCTCTAATTACACTCTCTAATTGAATAGTACATCTACAGGTGTCCAGATGCTTTGTATTGTGCTGCCTGTGATCCAACTATTGCTGATAGTAAATAAAAAAGATAATTGGGTTCTTTCTTATGGAACCACCTGCAAGATTTGAAAATACTGTGGGTATTAGCTTCTTCATGGAAATAAAAATAATTGATGTCTTCACTTTCTTTTATGAGGGTGGATGATGATGTCAAATAACAACTGAAATGGATTTTATCCTGTTCCATGGTAATTGTACTCATATTTCACTGGCCAAAGATAAATTACTCTTTCTGTTGAAACAAAGAATTTTAGTCTTCTAATGTTGGTAGATTGATGGCTAGACCTTGCCTGAAGTTCATGCCATGAGGCTGTGATAACTCTCGGGATACAACATGTCAAATTGAGGCAGGATAATGGGCAGTATATATGTGGGGGTTATGCAGATGCAGCTCTGTAGTGTATTGTCTGAGTCAAGAGTGTGTCTCCCATTGCCTCAAGCTAATGGGCTACCTTAGACCACCAATTACATCAGCACCTGCTTGTCACACATCCAAGACTAAATATCCTGGTGTGTCACAGACGGCTGTAACTTTAACGAGTGGATATAAAATATTTTTGTGATTCATGTACAAGCAGCTCTGGATTACAAATGGCCAAGATATTTGAACTGTTATTTAATTAATCATGGAGACAGAGAGGGTGTTTTGACCCTGTGAAGAACCAGCTACAGAACTGACATGGTTTATGAGCTCAGGTACCTCATGGCTGTATTGTTTCCAGAGTTATTTTACCTCTGGAAGCAATTTAGACACTTTCAGGAGGAGTCATTCACATCTTCTAGCACCATTTTTCTGCAATTAGAAACAGTAGAGAATCTGTTGCAAAAACTCTTCGCTGGCTTAATCATTGAGAGGGGTGATTAAATCTGATTTATCACTATCCTTGCAAAGTTCTTCAAAGCATTTCGTAGCACCCATATTACTTGTGTGTTCTTGGTCTCCTATGATGGTAGATTATATTTCTTCAAGGTTTCTTTTCCACTAAAATAAAGGAACTTAATGCAAGTAGAATGTGGTGAATATTATATATGTCAGTCAAATCTGCAGCCATGGCTGTCACATCCATTTTATATGTGAATACAGATGCAGCTTGAGAAAATGCGGAAGAATTCTGAAAATTTATTCTACTGAGGAGTCCTATACACATGGAAAAGAGTTATCCACTTGTTTCAGTAAATTACTTAATTATTTTCAATTATTACACTTAAACTGTAATAGCGAGTTAATAGCCTTTCCGTTAATAGTCAGAAGTCAGCTTTGTTTTGCTTGATGGTACTATTTGAAATCTCTGAACTGACTTAGTTTAGATATTTTGAAAAATACTCTTTTTAGACCGTTCCTGTTTCAAATACTAGGCTTATCATAGATTCATCTAGGTTGGAAAAGACGTTGAAGATCACCAAGTCCAACCATCAAACTGACCTAGTGAGTCCCATCACTAAAGCATGTCCCTTAGTGTCATGTGTCTCTTAAATACCTCCAGCAGTGGGGACTCCACCACTTCTCTGGGCAGCCCGTTCCAGTGCTTGACCGCCCTCAACAGGAAGAAATTCTTCCTAATGTCTGATCTAAACCTTCTCTGGCATAATGTGGGACTATTTCCTTGTATCCTGTCACTTGTTACCTAAGGAAAGAAACTGATGCCGTCCTAGCTGCAACCTCCCTTGAGGTAGTTACAGAGAGCAATGAGGTCTGCCCTCAGCCTCCTCTTCAGACTGAACATCCCCAGTTCCCTCCGCCTCTCCTCCTAAGTCTTGTTTTCTAGTCCCTTCACCAGCTTTGGTTGTTCTTTTCTGCACATGTAGTCATGCTTGCCTCTCTTACCACCATCATCACTAAGTTGTTGTTGTTTTTAACTTCCTGAACAGACTTAGATAATTTTTTTGAAAAAGAGTGGAAGAATCAGTAAGGTTGTACAAATGTCTAAAAGACTGAAAGGGTGAAACAAAAGCGATCTGTTTAGAATTTTAATATGCCTATGGTTAAAAAAATAGCAAAGAGGAGTCAAAAACAACTTGCTTGGTTAGTTTACTGCTTGTGGATCTGTCTTTAGTGCTCCTTTGGGCACAGACGGATATACTGATGTCCTCATCCATTCACTTGAAGCTCATAACTTGTCATCTTTGTAGCTTCCTCTTAATTTGGCTGTTCTTGTAGGTAAACTATTCAGTAGGCATCAGTACCTTTGCACTGATCGATCTTGAAGTTTGGTAACTGATCTCTGGAATTCAGGCCTGTCATTCTTGGGGTCCATCAAAATCCTCTGAGCAGGAAGTGGGTCCCATCACTATCTCTTAGTTTCAAGTGGATCCAGTGCATTCCTGGTAACCGTTCTGTGCATGAATTTCATGTGCATGAGCCCACATGCAAAGAGAAGGCATTGTCTTGTAACAAAACACACAGGGAGTAATGGGAGCAGTACAAGGGAAGTAGTAAGCTGTGGGAGGAGAATAACAGCAATATACCCATGACATGCACAACCTGGTTCTATATACAGCTAGATCCCTCAAAGTACAGTGCAAAAAGTCATGCATAATATCTTTCTCTCTACCTTGAGTCCTTACTGATTTATGAAGATAATCTCTATGTAGTATTTATCTGAAATGCCTTGTGATAATGAGTACATAGCAGGAGCCAGACGTAAGATACAAAAATCTGGTCTACTAGTATCTTATGGATGATGTCTGCTGCTGCATTTCCATAAGCAAGTACATCAATCAGTGTGCACCTTCAAAATGCCTTGCCATTTTGCCGAAAATTTATCTGTTTCCAGGATTGTCTTCTTGGAACATGCTGAGTCTCAGAAGTAACACTCACACAAATATTTAGATAATTCAGGAAATGTCAGAGTGGGATAGCACTGAGAATGAACCCTTGGGACTTTTTTTTGGCTGTTCCCAAGCTTCAGTGCTTTTCTTTTACGCTAGCAGTATCACTTCATCTCTCTTTTCTACACTTCAGAATATGAAATACAACATAGCTTTCTTTTCTCTAACAGCCTCAGACATTGTTATATGGATCTAAGTCATACTCGGCTCTTGAAGTATTAACAAAGTAGGTTTGGATAGCATTCATAATTTATGTTGTTCGCATAGTGAACCGTATTTAATCCTGGAATGCATTATCATTGCATCTTGCTAAACCTCTGAAAGATTTATAATCATAAAAATGTTGTTCATTTGGGATAGTTGGTAATGTTTTTAATGTGCATTAAAACTGAATCATAGCAGTGTTATAGGTGAATTTGGCTTAAAATCTGTGACTGCTTTCCCAGGAAAGGATGGAGAGGAGAGGTAGGAACACGTAAGTGGATACATAACATTCACTTCAGGAGGAAGTTACGGACCTTTTAATTTCAAGATTTTAGAAGTTTTTCCCAGTTTTGGATGTGATTCATTTTTGCAATACTAAATACTAAGAAAACGCATTGCAGAAAGTGAACCAACAAAAGGGCACGGTAAGATTAATTAACACTAGACCTAGTTTGATGTCGTAATGGTGCGCTAAAACCTGCAGCTTCTGTAATAGAATAAACAGCAGCATAAACATTTCTACATGTCCACATTCTTGTTCTACTTACCCTGTGAAGATCCATCCTGAATTCCTGTACCTCACGTTCAGATCTTTTTAGGAATAGTAGGAAGTATTTTGTTTTCTTTGACAGTGTTTCTCGTTTCATCTCTTGACTTCTATATGATTGGTTAGTGCAAGGATTCAAAATCTAGACCTGCAAGCTGGAAGGTCATCATAAGCTTCCAAGGACATGTGGATAAAGAAAGGAATCATGAGCAAGAGTTGTGTCAATAGCTTTTCCAAGCCTTCTATGTTTAAAGTAACACAAAGCCGTGCTTACTTGCATTTCAGTGTCCATGAGCATCATAATTCGAGAATGGCATTGGATCAGCTGACTGTGTTCAGTGTTTCTGGTGAAAGTTCTGATCTTCTCTTGCTTGCTTTTGGTGCCATGGGCAGCCTTGATCCAGTCTATTCAATGAGCTAAGATGGTTGTTGGAGCTGCCTCTGAGATCCCGTTGAAGTGCTGATGGTTCACATGAAATTTTTAGGTTTTAAGATAAAATATTAAGACTTTCCCACACCCGTGCCTTTTGTACATTTAGGAGCCTGCACAGATTTATGCACAGCTGCACAAAAGGGGTCCTGGGTGAGCAGCAGTTAGGGTCAGCTTCCGAATCTTGTAAAGGCTGGCTGTTCGTCATTCACAGCTCGGTTCAGTAATAACCACTCCAAGTAGCAGCAGACTATAGAAAAAGCTTTTCTCTTTCACTGCTGATAAAATATTTGGCCATCTATTACTGGCTTTGGCTAAAACAGCAGTATTTTGGACTATGCTGCAGTTGAACTGCAATGGATTGTATTTCAAGAAAGGTCATCATTTCGAATTCAGGCATTAAAACTTCATTCTGTTCAAATCAACGGGAGAATCTCAGAGGCTTCTACCACTTAGAGCACCTACCATTGTTGGACTATAGGCAATGAGCACACATTAAAAAAGGTAGAATTCCATCTGAGCACAAGGAAACAGTATTTTTACTGTGACACTGATCAGACAGGTTGCCCAGAGATGTTGTGGAGTGTCCATCCATAGAGATATTCAAAACTCGGCTGGACACAGTCCTGGGCAGCCAGTTCCAGCTAAACTTGTGTGATCTGGGGGTCGGACTTCAAGAGTTGGATCTCAAGAGGTCTCTTCCAACCCCAGCGATTCTGTGTTGTGCAGACTTTTTTATCCCTTTAAATAGTGCATCACCCAGAACATTAGCTAAGTCATTGCAAGGCACAATTTGTGCTTTTCCTACCCTTCCACATCTGTGTATTACCATTCTGTTTATAATGAGTTCACAGAAATGAAAGAATACATAAAAGCAGTTTTAACAATCAAAATTCAATTACAATATCATTTAACTTTGAGCAATAGTAAGTAACGTCATACTCAGCATATGTTATCATTATGATCTTTCCTGCTTCTTCACAGTAAATTTGTCAAGTCACAAGTAAATGAGACTTGAGACAGAATGTCCTGGTCTGAACAGATTAATCTCAGAAGGTTTTAGGACTATTAGGATTTTCAGAAGGGACAGATGGAGTAGGCTATATTGGCCTTAAATTGGTTGTGAGTACTGAGTAGGTTTGCAGATGCTTTTTTAATCAGCATTAGAACTGATCAGAGTTAACAAATAGGAGACAAGGGGTATGACCCATGGCATTTGGGAACATTACAGTTAGAGTTAAATAACCCAAACAGATGAGACAGGAAATGCAAGTTGTGCTGTTAAAGCATCATGCCCTTCCTGCTGATCTTTTTGTGTTGTCTGATGTGTGAGCATTAGATTCCCAGGATACTAAATGTCCAGCAACTTACTCTTGGGGTTCATCCTGTCCAAGAACAGCAAGCTAATCCAATAATGTAAAATTAACAGGTAAGTTTATCCATATTGCTGCTCTACTTCCATGTGTATTTGTATGCTAAAAGCAGTCACTTTGGTAGTTTTAAAAGCAAAACATAAAAGGTCTGATTAAGCTTAATGTTACTGAAATCTGGCTGTATGGTTTTCCAAATCTTTTGTCAGCTCTCTCCCTCACTTCAGTAATAAGGTGGAAATAATAATGTCTGACTCCAACATGTTATATGTGCTTTACATTGAAAACAGATTAGTTGGTGTATGAGTTCTGCAAGAATTTTTTCTTAGAGGCATTTCTGGAAATCAGCTTCATTCTGAAGCACTTTACATTTCTGATTGCAGAATATAATGATAGGACTTCTCCGTGTTTTATCTTAGGAAGACTGATGAAATACTAGAAATACATGTTTTGCTGATGCATTTGTCCAACGACATTTTATTTTGTGTATGTGTGGCTATTGCACATTCTCTGTATCAAATTTGTGCAAGCAGTGGGAAAAATAATAGAACGGTTGTGCCCATTGTTCAGGAACAAAGGTACAGAATACAAAAACAAAGTTACAGAATGGGCTAACTCGAATAGATCCTATGTCATGCAGAGAGATTCATTGTTCTTTGTAACTGAGATCTACTTTCACCTCTCATGTAGAAATACTTTCTAAAATGCTGCTGGTCAACTGTACATTCTAAGACAAAGTCACCCTGTTAGGTTGTTTCAAAAATAAAATGACAAAAAAACCTGTATGTGGAGGTAGCAATTTGCCTTGACTGATTCCTCAAAATAAGTTGCTGTACTTCATTGTAAAAGCAGGATCACACAAAGGTGGGAGTGATGAGAAGACTGATGGCCTCACTATAATGTATATCTCTTTCTGTTGTGATTTATTTACCAGTATTTTATAACCACATTTCAGTACTGCACTTTTTCTAAAGGGGGAAATAAGTACGAACAAGAGGATGTCAAAGAACATTTAATTCAGTCACAAACACTGGATATGATCAGTGATTTGTGGCTGAATTTGTGACTGCGTACACCGTGCTACCATCCCGCAGTCAGTCAGAACTTTACTTGTGCAGTGAAGATGAGCAGAACCATTCTTCCATGCCTGGGAATATTCAAATAGTTCAATATGTGGCTGGTGTCAAGTGCATAAAATACTGAATCAGGAAATCATCTACACCTGATTCAATGTAATTTAAATAACTGGTTGTAGAACAAAAAAATGTTCTGAAGACAGGCTGAGTGAAGTAAGTTGATACCAAATGATGGAGCATCTTTCATATACTTGTTTCTTTTCTTACTCCATAAAGTATTTGGTTTAATAATAAACAGTCTCTTGATGTGGCCACGCTTATTTACATGTATAAAACATAAATTCTCTGAAGTGTGCAGAAGAGCTTCCAAGTGAGAAGAGGAAGAGCAAAAGCTCAGGTTCCTTGAGTCACGTAAACCTGATGAGGATGGCTCTCACATGAGCATTCGACTTCTAAGCAGCTCAATATTTGGCAAAGAACAGATACACAGTGGTCAATTACTTGCTTTTCTGGAGGGCTTTTCATCTGCTTTTTAAAACATGGCTTTGGCAATAAAATGAAGCAGGCAACTGAGCACATTTTGCCTTTCTCAGATATAAGTATGTGCTTCGATTAACTCACTTCTGTGCTGTACCTGAGAGCAGACAGCGTAACCTCACATTCAGACCTACCAGTGTGAAATGTTTATCTGCTGTAGAATTTTAATCTCGGCCTTCTCCCTTTTTTTGTATGTCAGTTTCATAATTTTATTTGGGACAATAAAGTTTCTGAGACATTTGCTGACACAGAGTCTGACAGAAACAGTTGTGGCAGGTTTTGGCCCAGTTCCTTTCCCTCATTTACTTTTGCTTTTCTTTGGTCTCTTAGCATCTTGCTTAGGCCTACGCGAAGCAGCTACCGCTGATTTCTTTAAACAAAGTGTTTCCAGCTAATAATTCTGTATGCACAGAGCCCTTCTGCATATTTTACTGATGGGATCCACTTTAATTTCACGTCTGTTGCTATGGAGCTGTGTAGATTTGCTTACTTGACCTGCTAGCACAGGGAGTTATTAAAGACTCAGTCTCCATGGATACAGCAGTACCCGAGTATACTTTGCAAGGAGATTAAAATACACATCTCTGCCTTCAAAAGCCTGTGCTAGCCTCATGTCCAGTGTCCCGGAGCTCAGCCTGGGGAGGCTTGGTGCCTCACACCATGGGCTGCAGGCGGCAGTTCCTCCTGGGGTCACACCGCCATGTCACCATCGCCTCACACCCACCCTGCCCATGTCACCATCGCATCGCCCCCCCACCCCTGTGTTTCAGAATCGTTGCCGTGGCGATTTCTGAACGGTCAGTTCAGTTGGATCAGCGGATCCAGCGGAGCCGGCAGATCCTGTTGGAGCTACTCTATCTTGCTTAAATCCCTGAATATTTGTTTGTGAGTCAGGAGAGGTGAGGAGTCAATGTGCGTGCCTCCGTTCGTTACTCGTAGACGCTCTGGGCTGTAGATGGGGACGGAGACTTCCACTGGTCCAGTTGTGTGTAGGAAGTGGAGCAGCTTTCTCAGCTTAAACTGTCATTTGCTCTCCTTCCTGTGGTTATAGAAGTGGTTTTGGAGGTGAGGGAGATGTGAATTCGTGGCCTTGAGCCAAATTGGATGGAGTGGTGGTGGGCTGCAATTTATCTGTAGTTGCGGCTGTAATCATCCCTGCCTACCCGAGTTGACAAAAGTCCTATTTTGTGTTAAAGGAGATATAATTAATAAAACGAGTGAATTTAGAGTGATGGCTTTCTGACCAGAAACAAGTACTTACTTTAGAATAAGCTAAACAGTGCTTTAAGCTCACCAATTATAATGACTAACTCTGCACGGACTGAAAATGGGACCTAAGCTGTCTCAGCCATAGGTGTCTACATTAGAGACATTTAGGTTTCTCCTATTCCAGATGAAGTCTCTTACAACTCTGCTGTTAGCCCTTACTGAAGCCAAGTGAAGTCTCTTTTCTCTTTCTTTTTTTGTTTAACAGAAAGCAAAGTCAGTCTTAGTCATATAGTTGCAGAAGAAGGTTTATAACTGAAGATCGTGCTTGGAAGCCAATGGCTACTCAACATAGGTCAGTAGGTCTAATTAGATGCCTTTTGCTCTTCTGTTCATCCCTGATAAGCTTAGGCTGTTTGTCCTGTTTCTGAGGACCACTGCCTCAGGACCTTAGCATTATACAGGGAGATCATGTATGTTATCTTGCACTGCAAATTTCATTAGCCAGCAGGAATGAAGCATTTTGAGAACACAGGCTAACAAAATTGCACTAAAGTGAAAAAATGCTCTATAATGTCTGATAGATAATATTAGAATATAATTAGAGTGTACATTTTTGAGCAGAAGACTCTTAACAAGTTGAATAATTATTAGCATATCAGCTATTTTTAGTTTGCAACTATAATTTAAACAAACTTACTTGAATTAATGTGGAAAACACGTTCAAATAGCCAAGTAGTTCTTTCAAATGAGAATAAGTAGTAGCTACAGAGTGTTTTGACTTTAAAGCGTTTCATATTTTTGAACCAAAATCTACAAGTTCCAATTAAAGTGTCCTAGAAAAACAGTCTTTTAATTCTGTATTATAAATTTTATGATCCCCATCTTCTTAAAACATAATTTAGAATTTGTTTAGTAGAGATGAAGGCAATTAGTGGTTGTGTTGTGGACTCTCAAGATGTGTATCTCTCACTGTTCAGAAGACTCTCAGGTTGTGCCAAAGCCCCAAATGCTGCGGTGAAAGTGGAGGATCCAAAGGAGAAGTTGACAAGACGCAGAGGAAGATACGGCAAGTAAAGGGCAAAGGCCCAAAATCCCACTTCTCAAAGATAATTATCTTCCCAGCTCTGGGCTGGCAGCACAGGCCAACAATTAAGGGTCCTGGGCACAATTTTTCTGCAGTTAGGTAGTTAAGTCTTTTCTCAGGAAAAAAAAGGAGGAGATCCCTGTTAAGTAGTCAAGTGAAGGGAAAAGCTTAGATCCCTGTGTACATCTTTGGAAGGATGGACTTGAGCACATACGAGAAGAGAGCCCTTGCAGCAGACTGCAAGGTAGGGTGAGGGGATTCAGAGTCTTCTCCCAGGGAAGCTGTTCTACTTCAGATAATTTAGTAACTGGGTATTTATTGGGTATTTGAAGCAGAGTTCCCAGCAGGCACACCATAACTCCTTTCTCTCTGGCCCATTAATTATCTCAGTATCACTCATGATTTAGGAAAACTGGGACATCCACCTTCAAACGGAGATTCTCTCTCTAGGATGCTCTGCAGGCTGGTACCTAAAGTTGCTCTCTGTCCATAAAAACTCTGGGCTGATGGACATGCAGGCCAGCCAGCCAGGTCATCTTTTAGCTCCAAATGCCTTTTGACAGATACAGGTCTCAGGGGAGAGGAGGGACACATGCTTCTAATGTTACTCACATAAGAAAGTCACTGGGGTTTAGAAGTCAGAGTTCAGTAGGGTGTGGAAGATGACAGTAGCTGTAACCTTTTTTCAGACAGGTTTTCCATCTCTTCTGGTAATACAGAATAGAGTATGAGCCAAAAAAGAGAAACTGATGCTATACACACTGTACGCTCCTAAGTATTTATTTTAAACTATGTGTGAGGTCAAGATAGAACATGATTTGCAATTTGTGAATTTACTGCAGCAAATTTTCTACTCCTTCTGGCTGTTTTCTGTGGATTCCAGCCTGCCTCACCTCCACAGAATAAAATACTGTGCATATGAAAGAGGCCATTATGAATCTTCCCTTTGTAGATTTTTTTTGTGCTCTGCTTTTAAATTACAATCTGTATTATTTATGTCAACTTTTAAAATAGCTTTCTGATTCCCCAGTTATAGTAAAATTATTCTGAGTCTACTCCAGCTAAATTTTACTATGCACAACTCCCACTAACCATCAGGTTTTGTTTCAAGTCATTATTTGTAAAATATCACGCATCGCAGCCAGACTCCTGTGTTGCTGTGACATTGTCTTCTTTACAGTTTTCCAGCTGTATTCCTCCTCCCTGTGATGAACCGTGTTGCCAGTATTTCTTTTTATCTTTGAATACACAAATTGCATTTCCTTAATCTCCCTTCATAAACAGTGCCCTGTAATCCTATTATCATTATTGTTGACCTTTTTTGGAATTCCTCCAGGTTATTAATGCCTTTTTAATGAGGATCCTGGGATTTAAACAGTTTTCTGAGCAATGTTTACTTAAAAAATGATAGATTATTTCCTTTTTTATTCTCCCCACTATTTTCTTTTTGTCTGACATCTAACTGTGTTCAAAGTGGAACAATGCAAATAACTGATTTGGAGTGTTGCTGCCAAATCAAAACATTAAACAAAACCTTTGTTTCATTCTGAACAAAGATGATATTCAATCTAAAATATGTAGAATATTTGGGGAGATGCTTTAATGTTTTTAACCCCTTTTAAAAAAAGAAAGAAATCTGATCATTTTCAAAATGTAAACATCATTTCAAACAGAAAATTGCAATTTCTGATTTTCCTTCTTTTGGCCATGTTTGTAAGTAGTTTCAGTGTTCTCTGAACTTTGTTTTTTGGTAAGTAAATTACTCCCTTAAAAGTTTTGTTTATATTTATATATTCCTTGTGTTTGTATATCTGTATTTATCCGTAGGCATGGAAAGCTAAGGGAATGTCTTTATTTTAGTCCTGCAAATCTCACTTCTTGATTTCACTGTGGTGTAAAGACATCAGCTAAGTTGGTGATTACTGGGCTCAGAAGTGGAAGCTCAGCCATAAACAACGAAGCAAGTCTTTGCAGATAGCTGTGGCATTTTGAACACTTGGCCTGTTTAAGCACTGGTATTTTACTTCCTTTTATGTTCATAGATATCTAAATCGTGGTGAAGTTATGTTTTAGATGCCTGCATCATGTTGTGGTTCTCATTGGAAGTTACTAGGCTGGGCTGAGGAAGAACCTAGGAGAAAGGGACATTTCCAGTCCCCTATTCCAACAAATAGACCATAAGTACATAAATAAAATAAAAGCATCTGGAAGAGCAACTATATAGTGGTTGCCCAACTTTGCTCAAAACTTCAGGTTGTAGAACTTAATTTTCTCAGGTCTGTTCCTCTGTGCAATGCTTCTGTGATATCCCACAGAAAGTTCAACAACTGTGATGGAAATCATAGAATTGTGGAATAATTAAGGTTGGAAAAGACCTTCAAGATCATCTGGTCCAACCATCACCCTACCACCAATGTCACCCACTAAACCATGTCCCTAAGCACCCCAGTCTCCCTAAGCCAGGCACAGGGAACCACATGAGACATGAGCCAGGTTTTCAGCTGTTGAGCGCTTCTAAAGCTGACCCACTTGTTGGTGTACCCAGAAAGCGCTTCACACATCTGAGAAGCTTTAGTGACTGAAACAGAAAGATTGACTGGCAGGAGGTATTCCCAGGGTGAGTGGCAGGGAGAGCACTGTTTCTGAAATTCCCTCTTTGGAACTGGAGACCTGATGTTTCATCAGTCTCGTCTCCAGTTGCTGCAAGGTGGACATCACTTTCCCAAAAAGGTGTTACCACCTTCAGTGTGATGTAACTGGATGTGGTGCTTAGGGACGTGGTTTAGTGGGAAATACTAGTGGTTGGTGAACGGTTGGACCAGATGATCCTGGAGGTCTCTTCCAGCCTTAAGGATTCCATGATTCTATAACCAAAAAGGGAACCTACTTTATAATAGTGTGTCTATATAATTTCTGAAATTCTTCAGGTAATGCTGTGTTAGTTTTCTGAACCCAGGAACTCATCTGGCTGTGTCTGTTTGCTGGAACTGGCAGAACACAGTGTGACCACAAGCCCTCAAGCATTAATAAGCTGAAAAGCACAGGCTTCGTGTCTGTAATTAGTGCTTTTCAATAATAAATGCTGGGGGGCGGCTTGAACAGCAAGTGACAGCAGTCATAACTTGTAATGTATTGCCCTCAGAACTAGTGTAGCTTTATTACTATAAAAACAATAGTTTAGGCAACTAGTTGATATACGGGATAGGGTTTAAGTGTTCTTGTCAGTCAATGACACTTGAACTCAATTAGTTTTTGTAATGATTTCAGTGTGCGTGTTATGGTAATATTTTATTAGATTATGATGAATTTTGCTTTTCATCCTTGGGACCTCAGGGCTGTTTAGTTGTTTACCTCCCAGATATGTTTCTTGTTCCCGTGTTTTTCTCTTCCTGGTTGAAAACATGTCAAACTGATTTAAATTGTTTTGTTTACATTGTAATGAAAACCGTATGTGTTATATTAAGGGAGACTGTGCAAAAACTTTCAGCTGAATCAAGTTCAGCATGTCAGCCTATACGTTTGCATATATACTGTGGACGCGTGCCTGTACAATTAATTGCCGTACACGAGGCAGCCTCTCTCTTCCTGGTATATTGGAACCAGATTTAGCAGACGTGAAGGGGCCTCTGAAAGCCCTTTGTTAAACTTCTGCCACCAACGTGACAGGAGCGCTGGGATGTTTTCCCAGCCTGTGATGGAGTTCACTCCCTTTCTGTGTACTGCTAAGTCAGCCTGCCAAAGATGACATTTTCCAGCTCCTAAAAATACATCTGAGCAGCCTGTCTATTTCCCTTGAAACAGAACAAATAGCACTGCTAGGTACAGAGCAAAAAAATCTCGTGAGGTGACAGCACACACTTACTTGTAGAATATACTTGTGTATTGGTGCATTTGCACATACGTTGTATAAAACTGTCAAATGCAAGTTGAGTACCAGGTTATATCCCTATCAGTGTATTTTTCAGACATCCAGTCTCAGTGTTTCCAGTGAAGTTGGTGTAGCAAAGTGGCAATCTTCCACCTCTGATCCCAAGAGCCTGTTTGTCTGTCTGAACAGGAAGGTAGGCTCCCCAGACTCTTCCCTTCTGCCCTGTGAACATATTCCGCTGCCAAGGGGCTTTTCGGGCTGAGAAGAGAAAGTTTGTGGGAGCCACTTATAAGTTATTGTCAAAACTGCTCAAACTGCTTATAGCAGTACAAAAAATAATTAGGTCAGGCAGATTTCTGTGTGAAGGGTCTACTTAAGTTATATATAGCAGAAAAAAATAATTTACATGAAATGCCTTTTATCTGTTCCAACATCCACTTGTAGCTGCTCTGCAAGAGCATGAATTAAAAACAGTTAAGAAAAACAAGCTTAGATCATAGTGATATGCAGAATACAGGATGGCTCTCTGCCAGCATCAGTAATTAGTTTGTAGTGACTGTGATTTTAGAGAGGAGCTTGATTGATTGTGGTTTCACAGCATACACAAGTCACATTCTGTATTCACTTTGAGATGTGCAGTGTTTAGAGTTTGCATTAATATGGTTCAGATTACTACCAAAACCATAGTACTTAGATGAGATCAGAAAACTGCTTAATGAGATACATTTTGATTAGATTGTTTGATAACAAATCTTATTCCAAAGTCAGAGGAGTAAGCAAGCAAGATGAGCAAAAATCAAGAAGAATAAATAGTTCAGATCACACAACCAGAAGACTGAATGGAAGGGATCATTTATGAAGTCCAGTTTAGATTCAAACACTGGGAAGTAGGATCTGCATTGCAGATCTTCCCAGAAGTCTGCTAGCTGATACTGAGCTGGAAGGCTCCTCACCCAGCAGTTCAGAACAGCATAGGGAGGCTCGCACTGACAGTTTGCCTCCACATCCCTTCCAGCTGCCCCTTTGCCAGTGGCCCAGGTTATACTGGCTGTGGCTGGAGCATGCCAGCAGCTGAGCTGGGGTTAACAGTGGCCACCACTATTATGCCACTATATGGCCACCACTAGTGTTAGCACCACGTTTAGTGCAGCAGTTACACCAAAACAGCTTCCTTGAGCAGCTGGAGCTCAGGCAAAAGATTTGATGTAGCACTCTCCTTAGACTAAAGGAATTCAAATCCACATCTCTCCTAAGAGATCCTGATCCACTGTGGTCTTTTGGGAGTCCTCATCTTCCTCCATTTACTGTGGAGATCATGCTGGAAAAGAGTATGAGCCACAGGCAGGAGAGCATGCAGGAGCAGCTTGTGTCACCCAGAAGTTAGAGCAGTCCACAGGGAGGAGAGCTTCACATCCTGTTCCTTGTGCACAGGAATATATCTGCTTTTACCTTGTTACTGTGTGGTGTAAAATAGAATAGCAAGTCCCAGATAGAACTCTCACATGTAGTAAGTCAAATAAGCGATAAGTTAAAGATCAGGCACTGCAAACAAAAACCACTGTCAGTTACAGGCCTGGCACTGAAAATCGAACACATTGTCCACTGGGCGATGTTGCCCTCAAAACAGGTGATTTTAAGGGTGCCACCTGAAGAAAAGCAAGACTTCATTGCCACTTTCCAGCTTCTTTTTCTTACTTCTGTCAGCGCATGAGGATAGTGGGCTGTTCTCCCCTAGGTTGTTTGTGGTGCATGAGGACAACCCTGCAGGAACATCCCCATGTTAAGCAGAAAGGACACAGCATTGGTATTGCCAGGGCACACACTGCTTGTGCCGTTAGAGAGCAGAGCTAGAGAGGTGAATTGAAGGCTTCAAGATAAAGGAAAGCAAATCTCTTAAAACCACAGATCCTTTCAAAAGCCTGCATTACAAGGCTGTCTGCTTTTCCAGCTGCTGCTAATGGCTCTGCTGGAGTTTTTGCACAGTCAGGCCCTATCTCTTCCCCTGGGGTCTCTAAATAAAGCTGTCTGCAGAGACAGCATTCCATTTATTTCTCTGTTTGCTGCTGGTGAACACGTATGCATACTTTGGTCCCATTGCCATATAACAGGATGCTTTTAAAGGCAAGGAAGCTCAGTGAATTTAAGTGCTTGACATCTTAAGGACAAGCTGTCTCTGTCAGCCCTGTTTTATTTACAGCTCTGTTTCACTGGGTGGCTATATGCAAAATGTAGCATCAAGACTGATATATATAAAGAGACTGTGTTTATGGAGTCACAAGGTAGGTAAATTCTGTAGTTTACATATGTTGGCAGCTATGAAATAATAATAAAGTTGTAAATCTGACACACAAAAAGACTAAATTTTGATAAGCTCATTCATATGCCTCCTGAGTTTTGGGAAGCCAGTTCTGCCAATCAGTTATCAGCGTTCCTGATGCAAATGTTACTTGAACTTTTTCCATGTTTCCATACTTTAATCTTATTTTTCATATAGAAAATGAACAATAGAATGCACACAAGAAAGTTGCATCTTTAATCTTTTGAAAGGAAAAAGATTAAGTGCTAAAGTACAAGTAAAATTCTAATGCTGAGGCCAGAAGATGGTACAGCGTGGTATTTGACCACCTGTAACAGCTAGAAGTAGCAGACTGTAACGTGGAATGCTGTCCTCCAGACAGGTATGTGGGGTTATTTTGTGTCTGTCTGTGTAAGAAATGTACCTTCTACCACATACAAGATGTGATATTTTGGTGTTTGCATACCGTCCTGGTGGACCCAATGTACCTAATCTGTTCTGCCCATAAAAGCTCTGAATGTAGTGTACTACGTGGTCACTGTACTGTATCATTACCGTAATGCTGTGGCTGAGGCAATGAACAGAGCAAGGTTGAAGATGTGGCTTTTCTATAGCCACAAATGTAGGTGCAATGGCTGTAGTGCATGAACGGGACAAAGATATAGCAGTGCCCACTGCAGGATTACCTGGCCATGCACAGGCATCATTTCCTTCTCCTTAATGTTAGTTAAGTTTGCAATTGCATCACGTATGGGATGGAGAATTTGGCCATGAGTAATGAGTTGAGGCTGCCCAGCCACTTGCAGCGCTGCAGCAGGATGGCTGGTCGGGGCACAGATAAGCACCATCACCCACCCAGCAGTCTTCAGCCATCCTCTCTGCAGTTCTGTGTGGTCCTGCACCCATGTGCCACATGCCCCTACCACATGGGGCTGCACACCCTTCAGTCACATGGCTGGAAGCTCCTTTCTCCTCCCCTCTATGCTGGCCAGAGCTACGTGACTGTCACAGTGCTGTCAGGGCAGCAAGAAGGCTAAAAGACAGCAGTGAGCACGATGCTGGTGGCATCATGCTGTTAGCTCGGTGCCATTGCCTACCGAGCAGTGCAGGGGCAGTGCCAGACACTGCACAACTTTGCTCCTGCATCTCAGATACCCATTCAAGGCAAGAAGCAATTCTGTAAAATGTTACAGCAGAAGCTGGTGCTCTTCCCAGCTCATGGCCATGCTCTGCCCTGCCTGCAGCATGCGTGTGCTGCGGCTCGGGAGCCTGCTGCATGGCCGGCCGGAGTGACGGGCTGCGCCAGCACTTCTGTCAGAGCATATTCCTGTGTCAGCTCGCCTGCCAGCAGCCTATTGATGCTGTGGTGCCAGGCGGCTGCAGCGTGGAAGATTATATGAATGAATTTCAAAAGATCCCTCAAAAGCTGGCAGCTCAACCTGTGGAGTCTGTTGTGGGAAAGGGTGGGTGATACAGCTCTCTACAACAGGGGAGCCTCAGATCAGGGCAAAACAAGTGTTATGGCCATTTAGGATTAAAAAAAAAATTTTTTTTGAGAGATGTTAGTTGCTGTCATGGTTAATGCTGCTTCTGAGAGCTGTTCTGCTGCTTGCATTTGTGAGCTTTTGCAGTCACATTGTCACAGCAACAAATAGTCAACAGGCTTCCTTGGGCTGCTGTCAGTCACAAAATGGCTGTAGGAAGGGTGAGGAGCTGCGTTCTGCTTCTGTCTGTGCTCTTTGTAGAGCATTTGTAAGATAGAAGTAATACCCAGAATAGTATCTTGCAGTTTATATCATATGGGTTATTTTACGTAGAGGTACCTACCAAGTAGGAGAAAATATTTTTAGTTCTCCTAGTAACATTACTGTGGAGCTCTGTTACACGCAGAGCTGGCTTGATCATAACTAACACACTTAGAAACATTACAGACAACGACCCCTTTAATTTATAATGTTCTGGAAGATCCTATAAATATACATATGCTTCATTTTGAGCATGAGTATTCTTCTGTGCTCAGTGGTAAGCTTGTATATAGCTGTTATCAGAATTGGGGCCAGAAAGGTTAATTCTTGCTCTGCAGAAGCAGTTCCTCGTTTCAAATGCACTCCAGTCTTTCAGAAACCTCAGCATCTGAGGTGGTTGCATTTCCAGGCTCTGCTAAATCACATCTGCAATACCTAGCTTGGCAGCCCTTCCCAGCACTACGCTGCAAGCCAAACAGGTCAGGGAGAGGCTATTATTAAGCCTTGCTTCCTTGAAATGCTTTCAATAACAAGATCTGATTATGATGTGGTCTGCTTAATCATAGATGAGCCCTGGCCAGGGCTCCTTTCTCTGTGTAGCAGCCAGTGCTGGGCTTTGGAAAGCTGCTGGCGTCTTGCAAGGGCACGAATGCTTTGGGGGCCTCAACATCGGAGGTATGAAATCCGTGCGACGTGTTTACCTGTTCGGGTCTTGTTTGTAAAAGTAGATTTGCATGGTTCCGAGGCAGTGTTGTTTGTACTGTAATCTCGTAGATGAGAGTGCTTTGTTTATCAGGAAAACTGCTGCAGCTTCAGATATTATGTCCCACGGTCATTTCACTTCCCCAAGGAGAGGGTCACTGACATCTGCATTTGTAGACATGATATAAATATTCTATGGAACAAAGCAGAGCTGTCGCTCTGCCTCCCCGCCCTTCCCTGCCTCTGCATGTGGTTTCGATTTACTTAGAGCTGTAGCAACTTGGGTCACCCCGGGTCTGGTTATCAGGGATGTCGAACTGGATGTGGGATTGGCTAGGGGCGATAAAACTGGGTCCCTGGGACAGCTTTTTTGAGAACTAAGCTATGAATTTCCATGCTTTGAAATCAAACCCTGGAGCGGGCCAGGCTGGGCTGAATGGGAAGCACAGAGAAATAGGGAGTGATGCCTACAGCCGCCTGCGAGCCCATGGAGGCCCTGGCTACCCTTACGCGCCTACTGCTGCGGCCCCGCAGCTCGTGTCACCCTCCTGTGAGGGACGCTTGGCACCGAGGGCCGCCGGCAGCCCTGGCACACACCATCCATCAGTGAGATGGTGGAGGCTGTTTCAGAACAAACGCCTCTTGTAAAACCCCTGCCCTCTACGATTTAGTGGTCCACAGGTTTTGTTAGTGAGGAGGCATGGTTACATCTCTGTCACAGACTTGTCGCTCAGTCCCTAGCGGAGTCAGGGCCAGCTGCACTGCTGCCCCCACCCCTGGCTGCCTGCGCCCTCTTCCCATAGCTGTGGCTTGGAGCTGTTTTTTCTGTGGGGAGCAGAAGACATGTTCCTTGAATACTGCTTTTATTGGAGCTCTACAGTGTAAAAAGAGCCAAGACACTGAAATATATTTCCCCCGTGTGGTGGACTTCTGCCCTGTCTTCACAAGGGACCCCATTAAATGCTTGTGACTGGGCCAAGGTTGGTTTTGTGCCTGAGTTTGTGGCACTCCCTTGCTTCCACGTGTGTGACAGGTACCTAAGTTTGATCTATAGCTTGAGGCCTTGCAGCCTAAAAAAGAACAATGAAACCAGCTGGATCCTGCCGAGTCCTGCAGCGTCCAAGCAGGCGGCAAAAGGACGTCACAGGAAGGGCAGCGCTTTCCTTGCTGAAAAGCCAGCTGGTATTTGAGACTGGGTGGACGGGTCAGAGTCATGAGTCATGTGAATCCTGGCGCTCAGACTGTCCGAAATTGGGAAAATACTGTGTTAAATCAGAACACGTATGAACCTAAGGCCACTAGGAGTGGTTGCTAAATGCTTCATCCCATTTCAGCCTGTGTCTGCAAAGAGGTGCTCTGAGGGTGCCTTCTTCCAAGCACATTCAGGAGCATAAGATCTGCCTGTCAGCTTAGTTAAAGGTTGAAGGATCTATGAACTTAAAGGTTTATTTGCCATGGTGGGGATCACAGCAGCTGTAGTTGCATCTCCCCCTCGTGGAAACGTGGTTTATAGCAAAAATGAGTTCTCTGCTAAGACCTCAGCTGCTGAGTGGGGCAGGTGGCTGTGGTGGGGGCACCAAGGGCCAGTACCTGCAGGTCCCCGTCCTCAGCCCTCAGGAGGGCTCAGGCAGGAGGCTTCTCCTGAGCCTTGCCACCACTCAGCCATCCCAAAGCTCGTCTGGAGGGCAACAGGGCACCCACCGCCCTCTGCTCCATCCTGGGTGGTACGAGGAGGCAGCAGCTGCGAGGTGCCTACCAGTTCTCAGTGGTCAGGTGCTGGGTAATCACTGTGTGCCTTCCTGTTGAGCAGCTGTTCTTAAGGACCTCAAAAAGTTATTTCCATTCCCTCAAATAAAGCTATTATCTGTCATTGCGACCCTGCAGCGTTAGACTTGGAAATAGCTTGGTACAATGGCCATTTGAGTGACAAACAAATAAATCCTAACGACGGGGTTTTCTTCCACATGGTAAGACTGTGTTAGTACATTTATCTACTACTGACCTTAGCAATCTGCAAGCAGTTGTCCCATATTTAATAGCACCTGGGATATACAGGCTGTAATCTATCGAAAGTCAGTAATCAGATAGGTGGCTTAACACCCAAGAAGCACTTGAGAGCCAGGCATTATTATTATGGGATTATTTTAAAGCTATTAGAACTGCCTTACTACGCTTCTGTGCCACATGGAACCCTGCATATATATATGCAGATAAATATGTACATTGCCTATTAGCCTATATACATGTATACATACATATACACATACATCAGCTCAGAAACCAACCTAGAAGCAGCTTTCCTCCCAACAGATACAAATTTTGTATGGTTTGAAACAAGAGAAATGTAGTTACAGTTGGATGCGTTTAATCACCATGCTCTTGAAGGAGCCATGTGAGCATCTTCATTCATATACTGATAGCTGTGAGAGAGCAAACAGGTTGCCATAACAAATGTTTCTAGCCTGGTTCCAAAATGGCTTCTGTAGAGTGAGGTGTATGGTGTCCAAATTTTTTTTTTGTGCTCTTATTGAAGTGCCAATTCTGAAGAAGTGTTGAAAATCTGGAACATATCCAGTGCTTGTCCTCGGGGATGTTTGAAAATTCATCTAACTTCTAAGATTCACACAACGCAGACAAAGGAAGGATGCTTGTGATTCATTGTTATTTTGCAAACAGCCTTTGAGTTATAATTTCCATCATATCTTTACTCTTCCCTTTTCCTTTCCAGGGAGTGAAGCTGATTTTAGCTCCTCAAGCAGCACGGGCAGTATTTCAGTTCCTGAAGTCCGTATGTCTGCTGCTGGAAACAAAAGATTTTCTTTTTCTCGCAAGTAAGCAAACTAAATTTTCCTGTATATTTCAAGTGTACCTAGTGCAAAGACTGCAGTGTAAAATCTTGCAATTAATGTGTACAATATCACTTCTTCCAGGTTATGACCTTATTTTTTGTAGGAAGAATTGACAATATCGCCTTTAATGTTCTATTCTGAAACACCCTCGTCCATTTATAACTAAAATTATATGCAAATAAAAAAAGATGATCGTAGTTATCTACCTCAATGAACCTTTCATTGAAAGATTTCAGTAAGTTTTCTCCATATCATTTGTGAACTGCAGATCTAGACAGCTTGTGAATACTGGGGTGTTTGGATGAAGCAGTGCACATTGTGCTCTGCCCACGCAATCCCTGCTGGTACATTTTTTTGAGTAGGTGGAAAGAGTTCAAGTTGACAAGACTTGTTTCCTGCCCTTTGTGGAGTCATGAGAGAGGAGCTGGCAAGCAGACTGGGACCAGCAGCAGGATACCCATATGCTGAAGTCACACAGACTTCTCAAATGTGGCCCAGTGTACAGAGATCAGCAGAATGATGCTTAATGAACAACCTCCTATCTGTAGCATGAGACTGTTAGAAAAATAAGGATCAGTTAAGCTCTCTCTGGACTAAATCTAACAATATAAAGTTATTACTTGTGGAAAAAAAACAGGTGTAATATGAAGCCCTAAAATGATAAGAACGTGTAATTTCATTTATTATTGTGTATTTAAATATAAACATAAATATTAGAGTATACTAACCTACTTAATTGGATAGAAGTCCTCTATAATAATGCTCCTTCAAATGCATTGCTGTGTTATTACACAAAAGTTGATGCTGTACAGTACAAAGTGGAAAGAGATGTCTCCTTTGTAACATGTTCTTTTTTAACTGTTTGTCTTAACTCACTATGAAACATTTCAGTGTGTCACAAAACCACAGTCCTGCACTTTATTGTAGAATAATTATAAATTCACCCAAACCACAGCACTGTGATGAAGGCTTGCAGCATAGCCAGTCAGCCATCTGTTCCTGATAAACTGTTCCATTTTCAGAGAAGGGAGGAAACCAATTCAGACAATTTTAAGAAGAGATTGCTCTTCATAATTCTGTGGTATTTTAATTTTTATGTTTGAGCCTTCTCTTTTGCTGGCTAGATTTGCCTTTTTCCATATTTTTTGAAACCTGCCCTTTCATTAGTTTAGAAGAACAACTTCCAGTAGAGACCGAAGGTAGCAGCACAGTAGTGTAGGAAAGTGTGTCAACTGAACAAATGAAGAGTGCACCTCTAAAAGCTGTCCCCAGTGCCCTAGGTGCTCTTGGACAGTGCAGATATGAATTGCATTCAAGCATACGCAATGAATATGTTAGTTAATAAAGATAGGGAAAAGAAAGGTAGGTATGTACAAGAAAAACTGTAAGGAAGAAGAAACTGCTTTTCTTTGTCAATTTTAATACCATTTCAGCCTGCTCTCAAGGTTCAAACTATATCTAAGCAAATAAAGAGCTGACAGTGACAGCTGAAGCACCCAGTTTGCCAAAGGCACAAAAGAACAGTGGCTCAAACAAAATCTGTTTCCACTTCACACTGGGATCCCTCAGGCTGCTTGCTGAGGATCGTGATAGAGGTCTTCCAACAAGCCTCTGTCAGCCTCCAAAGCTGGGCATCTCTCTGCAGGCCTGGCAGGGGAAAGCTGAAATGTGGTTCTTTTGGAACTAGTCAAGTTTGTAGCCCTCTAATTACTTAATGGAGGCAGAGGTTCAGAGAACACGGATGATCTGATGGAGTCACTGGGAACTGTAATGTAAACAGAGAAATGTGCAAATGAATGCCAGAGGTTTCCTAGATCATATAGTTCAAACTAAGACCCTCACAGTTGATGAAAGAACTTGCAGTGGCTGATGACATCTAGGCTCTTTTTCCAGCTGCTCACAGTTACTTATCAGTTCCAGTGGTATCTCATGGGCAATTTTGGATGTAGAGTAAGACATAACGGGTTGTGTGACAAGGATAACCCAATGTGCTTTAACCATTTTGGTTCCTCTCCAGTCGTGGCCCTTACGGTCGGAATAGTGGATCATCAGCCTACAAGTCTGGAGCCAGCCCACCTGCTCTCCGTGAAAAGGACCTTTTGTCTGCGCTGTGCAGAAATCAGCAGAATCCTATTAGCCTCCAACAGCTTTATGGGGCTTCTCCCCCTAGCAGTAACTCGGGAAGTAACAAAGGAAGTGACAGCAGCCCAATAATGAGGCAAGTGCTTATTTCATCATCCCAGTGTTCAATGCTCTGCACTGGAATGTGGGAACAGCCAAGCAAGTCATCTTGCTCCTTAGCGTAGGTGTGACTCCTCATGCTGGTGGCTTGACAGTCAGCACGGTGCTCCAACCCATATTTTCCTACCACTGCAAAAGCTTTTTTGTTTCAGCACTGTAAAATTAAAGGTTACTCTCAGTCAAAGGCCTCTTGTAGTTGATTTTCACTTCAAGGCAGGCTCTTTCATGTGGTTTCATGCCATCAGTTCCCATGTGGATTTACTGGTTCTTTCACATAAGGGTCCTTTTGCTTTGGAGAGAATTGGGTGTGGTACTAGAGAAAATATTATACACTCAGGCAAAAATTCACCCTGCCTAGCCTTAGGCACCTACCCAAGGAGTGCAGTTTCCTGTAGAGGGAAGAACACAGATGCCTGCCAGAGGATGCAACACACAGTGCAGAGACTAAATTGCCACCATGCTGCTGCTGTTTCCCTATCTCCCTTTCTCTCTCAGACAGCTCAGCAGTCCAGTATGTCAGATACACACCTGAAACTAGACAGGGTGAATCTGGGTTTCAGTGTGCTCAACTACATAATTCATATGTGGAGCTAAACTCAGTTCTTACATTAACTTACTTAGCTGTGTCTATAGCCTGTCTGCTTTTGAATACTCCACCCGTTTTAGGTGAGGGGATGTCTTGTTATTTTAAAGATAAATGTCTTTTTTGGTGTAATTGCACTGAGACCAAGTGCTATAAATAGGAAATATTTCACTATAGCCACATATCAGCAGTTCCCTCAGGTATTTTGACTTACCAGAGTGAGTCACTTGTGCTGACACTGAGAAGCCCCAGATGAGTCAAGTGTAAATTCAGTTTTGTGTCAGTCAATATGGTATTTTTATTTTTGCCAAAGCTGAAGAACTGTAGGAGTGATGGTTTATTTGCCTTTTTTTCTTTTCAGGCGATCTGGGAGATACCTGTCTTGTGGTGAGAACCGTGGCATTAAGCCAGTAAATCCAGAGCAGTATTTGACTCCTCTACAGCAGAAAGAAGTCACAGTACGACATTTAAAAACAAAGCTGAAGGAATCTGAGAGCAAGCTTAAAGAAAGGTATATTTCATTTCAGAAATCCGAGTTGTAAAGGTTTTTTCAGGAACATTTAGGGTTAGGAATCCTGAATGTTTTACTAATTTCTTCACCTTGTAAAGTTGTAACTAAGAAATTTAAAATATAATCAGACTGGTTAAGTTGTTTTCAAGGTATTCAGGTTTTATCTGCTCAGTAAATACATACCATAGTTTATTTATGCATAAAGCTGTCTCTTTTCCCTTTGAACTTGCCTAATATTAGGCAATTTTATTAAAAATAAAGGATATTTCTTGTCAGTCTGATATAGCACCAAGAATTTTTATACATAAAACAGTTTTATCCCTGCAAACTTGTATTACTTTAGTCTTCTGTTCTACCTCTGTTGGTGAAATACGACTTCAAAATGTGCTCCTTATTCCCTAATGAAAGAAAAGCGGTTATGCAAACCAGCAAGTCCGCTTGTGTTTTTGTTCCTTATATTGAATTTTTCACAATAGCCCTCTGTACCGGTGCTGAGCAAAGAAGTGACGATGTGCATTACACAGTGACAGATGTCATTTCTTTGACTGAAAATGGGCTTTGAGAGCAGGGTCTCCAGCACACACAACCCGAGCAGGCATGAAGGGGCGTTTGAGTGTCCTCCCCAGGCAGAGTCCCGGGGACCCGAGGGTGCAGTTGAGGACAGCGCAGCCTCTGCAACTCTCAGGTCTGGAGCTCACCTGCCACATGAGAGCAGCGTTACCCTGGCTGCAGGCACAGAGCTTGCAGGCACAGACAATGTGTTGCATGCTTTCCAGGCAGACATTTCTCCATTCCTCCAGGGCAAGGCAGTAGGTGAGGTGCAAGTGCTGTACTGCTTGGATCCAACCTACAGGCCACCGCTTGCACCTCCAAATGTCAGGGATTGTGGCACAACCCTCAGAAGTACCACAAGACTGCTGACTGCGTGGTGAGGTCGGTGACTCTGGTTAGCGGTCAGCCAGAGTGTCTTGGCAGCCGCCTTACAGCTCTGCTGACTCTCTCAGCAGTGTCAGCAAGTGGCACGTGGAGGAATTTGCCTCCTCTGTGGAGCACCTCCTCTGCCTAGCCATCCCAGTGCAGTGGAGCCTTTTGTTGACTCTAGCTGGCCAGTCAGCACAAGTGTTACAACATTTTTCTTTTGCTACAGGGAGACGGAAATAGAAGAGCTGAAAACTCAGCTGGAACGCATGAGGGAAGACTGGATTGAAGAGGAGTGTTGCCGTGTGGAGGCACAGCTGGCCTTAAAGGAAGCAAAGAAGGAAATTAAACAACTCAAGCAGGTTATTGAAACCATGAAGAACAACTTGGCAGATAAAGACAAAGGCATTCAGAAATATTTCATAGACATAAACGTTCAAAACAAGAAACTGGAATCGTTGCTGCACAGCATGGAGATGGCTCACAGTGGCTCTCTGAGCGACGAGTATGTGTCTGACTCCCCAGGGAAGCCGTTAGCACTGTACGTCAAGATGCCAGGCAGCCTCATCACAGAGGACCAGGCTTCGGAGGAGATGGGCGACAGTGAGGCGTGTAGGAGCGAGGACACTGAGGACACAAGCAACACAAGTAACGAGAGTTCAACCACCGCAAGTTCTGAAGGGAGCGATCCATCTTCCTCCAGTTCTGCTGTGGATCAAGAGACGCGTGAAAATGCTTCTGATGAAAAACTGTCTTCTTCTGAGAAAGACGAGGAAAGCAGCAACATGACGGTGGAACAGTCCGTTCAGACCGACGTGCCACGTGGCCTGAACATGGAGTGGTTCATTCAAAATGTCTTCATATCTCAAGATTCCTCCCCTAGCCCACCTTCCTCAGTGAAGGAACCGAGTGAGTTTTCTTCTGGAACCTACACTGTGGATTCTGGTATGGTAGTGGACTTAACTCCAAACAGTCCAAACTCTGCCAAATTTTTGCCTTCTGTGGAGTCTCCACACAGAAACGTGGCTTGTGAAGTTAATGATAACCGGGTCATGAAAGAACTGGATTTTACAGAGCCGCATGATGAAGAGTTTGGGTATGTGAATACTTGCTCTCAGACAGGAATAATGAAGAAGCACTGGAACAGCAGCCTCATGGTAGATATCCTGGCAGTAGCAGCCCCCATCGTGCCCACTGTCATGTGGGCTTTCAGCACGCAGAGAGGAGGAGTAGACCCCATGTACAATATCGGAACACTGCTGCGTGGGTGCTGCCTGGTGGCCCTGCACTCACTGCGTCGTACACCCTTCAACATCAAAACCTAATTTCTGCTCAGTCACGGGGCACCAGGGGCTGAAGCATTGGGGGGGGGGGGGGGGAGGGAGAGGGGTGGTAAGAGAGATACTGTATGTTCTGGCAGACTACATTGTTTTGCTCTTGACTATTTGATTTGCACTATAACTTGGTTCGAAAACATGTTCCTTGTTCCAAAATGGCAAAGCTGAACCCTGCAGTTTCACAAAATGTTGATAACTGGCGTAGCACTGTATTGCTGCCTGCAGAAATAGTCCTCCTGCACCCAGTCACCGGGTCCCTGCCCTCTGCTGGCATCTTATTTGTGTCAGTGCACCTGCCCAGTGAACAGGATCAGGGGCAGCGAGCAGAATTACAGCTAGCGCCACTTCAGGTTCGCTTGCTGAGTTAGTTTAAGCTCAGTTTCCCTGCCTGGTTCACTGAGCAAACGCACAAACATTGCGCACTGGCTGAAGGGCAGCATGTGATGCATATGGGAACAAACGGCAAGAGGAAGGTGGGGTATTTCTCCAGGCAGCACTAACCTAAAGCATTTGTGAAACTGCAGCGTTAAGTAAGATGAAGGCTCATTTCCCCTAAGTGTATCACACCTGTACTCTAGAAAGCATGCTAGCGCTTTCCATTTGTTGTCTGAAATGTCAATTCAATTAAAAAAAAAAAAAAAACAATCCATATTTCCCAGGCAGCTTCTAGCACATCGTTCATGCCTGTCTTGTGTAGTGCTCTTCCAAATCCTGCAGTTGCTCGAGCATTCCACTGGCCTTGTACGTATGAGGGGACTGTAACCAAAAATGTTAAGTGGGGGGGAATCTTGAAATGTGTTACAATGGTAAATATAGGGGTGGATACACTCTGAATATTAATGTTGTTTTAAAGTCTTAATGTATTGGAACCTGATAGTCTTTCGAGCCATGTGAAATACCATCTATAAATGTATTGTGTTTTAACTTATTGTTTATTTAATAGCTTTATTATAAATTACCTTTATAATCACAAGTTCATTAAAGCATGTTAGAAAATTTACCACTGTACGAGTGTCTTATTGTGGCAAAGCTGTTAAAAATGCTCCGTTTCAGATGAGGTATCACATACATACATGTGAGGGCATAAGGAACCATCAGGACCCTGAGAAGAGAGTTAGGGTGAGGAACAACTAATCACAGCTCCAAGAGGAAGCACTCCGCAGGAGGAGGCTCCGCTTGGTCTGTGGCCGCACCCACGCTGTACTAACAGAAGCAGGTAGCCTCATTTTTACCCCACCATTCCTAAATGTCTCCTGTTATGAATGAAAAAAGCATCATGGAGAATGCCTTATTCCTATTTTTAAATGTCTGTTCAAGTCAAATGGACTGAATTAGCGCCACTGTTAGTGTCCTTATTACAATTCTGGGTTGCTCTGTTACATCTGCTGTTGTTTAAGTGCTCTTCACTTTGAGTGGTGGGGAAATGCAGCATAGCTTAGAGCAGAAAGTGATCTCCAGTTCCAGGAGAGACATTCACCTGTGACTACCCAGGTTTCTTCTGTAGCAAGCAGGAAACAAAGCAGCACAAACCTCCCCACGCTTACGTTTAAAATTTCAACAGGCTCAACTCACTTCACACCCTGCTTTGGGCAGGCTCCATGTAGCAGCAGTGGTTGTAAACAGGTTGTTTAAAAGGTAGGAGGCACGAACATTAGAATAATGGCAAAGTTGCTTCCTGCCCTTAAAAAATCTTTGCTCAGCTCTCAGGAAGCATTCAGCTATGCTCAGCAAGGAGCTGCAGAGCTCCCATCACCTACCTGAAGAAAATCCTTGCTGCGATCTCCACCCAAAATTCAGCTCACTTCTGCCTTCTGCCGTACTGCCAGGAGATGGACAGCTCGCGGTGCCTTGTGTAAGAGGCCTGAAATACCAAGATAAGTGGTGTAATCCCAGACCGGGGAAATGGCCATTGTTACCCTATCCACAGAGGACACAGCAGCTGAGCTGCAGACATGCCATCTTCATTTGCTTTCCCCTCTAATACTCAGCTTTGATCTTTGACACGGCTCAGCTGCATTCCCCTGGTGCTGCACGGAGCAGCTAGGAGGACCATCAGCCTGCAGACAGCTCACTGCAAACTCCTTTTATTCTCCTATTTTAGAAATAATTCATGTCCATACCAGTACAGCACTGGAGATCTTTGCCTCAAAACATGCAGCTGGGGAGGACGAGCAGCTCACCAGCGAGGGGTGAAGCAGCAGGGGGCTGCCCAAGTTGAGGCTTCCAGGATAGCATGGGAATGGCAGCTCCTTCCCAGGCCGCAGGGACAGCTGCTGCTAACCCCATCACACACTTCTCTTCCTAACCCCACTTTCTTTAGTGCTCAGCCAAGAGGCACCTGCCCTGCCCCAAGCTGTACTCTTACCGTGCCGGCACTCACGAGGCTGATCTTAGCTCCTGACCACTCAGTTGTTTCTTTCCTCCGCCCCAGCAGCTACCTCTTCCACATCCCAGACTGCAGCCACACACTCAAATGAAAGTCCGGCTTTAGTTGTGTCGTGTCCTACATGAGGAGAGCAAATGAGTATTTTGTTCCAAAACCCTTCAGACAAACGAACACGCGTCATTTCATACATGAACACTGCAGCAGAGCCAAGGACAGGAGGATTTTCCAGCCCTCCCAGCAGGCCAGTCCTCCAGAGTCAGCAGTAACAGGGAAGGTTTGGCTCCCAGCAAAGGGAAAATAAAGGGCACAGCCAGGAGGCTGGGTGGAGGGGAAGGAGGAGCCTGCAGCAGCAGGAGGGAAAGAAACCAAGCACATCCTGAGGGTGTCTCAGCTCCGTATTGGGAGGTGTAAGAAAGTTAGGACACATAGGGCCTCGCTTCACCAGTGTGGTTAAAAGTACAGACACCTATTTTTATTAAATCTTATTCCCAGCCGTTCCCTTATCTCCCATTCATCTCACCAGTCAGGTATTTTACCAGTGTTCCCTGTAAGATTTACTTGCCACGCAGCTGTTCAGTCTGCAGAGCATGTAGCCATCTGTTCTGCTCCAGCCAGAGCACTTGTACAGAAAAAATAAGGATGAAAGTGAATATTGTTGCCTTCTAAAATGCATTCTGAAATTGAACAGTTCTCAAGGACATCACATTTGAGATTTCTGTCAAATCAGTCGAATTGTGCAAGACTTTAAGGAACACAACAAGCAGAACAAACATTTTTGCTAAGAACTTTCCAGTCACTAAGACCTTACCACCTTGCTATCTTAATTATCTTTCAAGCAAAACCCATGTCAGAACCTGCAACTTAGTTAGAAATTCTGTTTTTCTGGGCACACACCATAGGCAAGCTCCCACCCAGCCACACTCTTTCACAACTTTATAGTTCCCTGTATGCATGGGGAACAAGTCTCAGGCACAGAAGTGAAAATTCACTTACCTGTCACAAGATACAAACCCACACACCTGAATCATGACTTCAGAGATAACAGCGTAGTTTGGTTTGGGTTGGAAGGGACCTTAAAGCCCTTCCAGTTCCAACCCCCTGGCATGGGCAGGGACACCTCCCACCAGCCCAGGTTGCCCAAAGCCCCATCCAGCCTGGCCTTGAGCACCTGCAGGGATGGGGCATCCACAGCTTCTCTGGGCAGCCTGTGCCAGTGCCACCTACCACTGAAGTCTACCTCTACATAAAGGGAATCCAAGGAGTGCTGGTAACTGAACTGAGAATTTCCAAACTATACTACCTATGCAATGGCTGGGAGATGTCAGGATTTTTTTCCTAACTGCAGGAAGTAACAATTTGTGCAAGAAATACAAATCTACCAATACAAAGAAACAATTAAATCACTCCCCTGCACTCATGGAGCAGAACACGC
Source organism: Aythya fuligula (assembly GCF_009819795.1). Lineage (NCBI taxonomy): Eukaryota > Metazoa > Chordata > Aves > Anseriformes > Anatidae > Aythya > Aythya fuligula. The sequence continues at coordinate 141,551,642 of NC_045560.1, read as the reverse complement.
CCTTGTTGTGCAGCCATACCATTGCCTGTAGCCACCTCAGTGTTGTAAGTGGGTGCGGTAACACAGGAAGCTGCAAGTGCCGAAGTGATGAGAAACCCAGTGAAGCATTCAGCTGTAACCTCTCCTCTACCACAGCACACCAGGAGTACACGTAGAGCCGCAGGTCACCCATAACAGGTCATCATCTTCTGCATGATGTTGTGCTGGGTCTGGCTGGGATGGAGCTAACTTTTCCCTGCAGCAGCCCATGCAGTGCTGTGCTCCGCACATGTAGCTAGAACAGCAGTGCTATCACACCAGGGTTGTGTCTGCTGCTGCACAATACTGGCACTGCATCAGGACTTCCTCCAAAACCTCTCCAGCATAAAACTGAGGTATTTATACATACTTTTATAAAAGGCAAAAGCAGACATTTTGATATCAAGTAGGAAGCAAAGGGTTATTTAAAACTGTTTAATTACATGTTTCAGGTAAGCACAGACAATACAGTAGGTTCCCCACCACTGAATATTTACATTCTTTTCTCTAGGCTTGAGCTGTTCATTAGGAGTCTCTCTCAATCAACATCCTTGCTCAATCAATTTTGCTGCAAAGAAGGGTATTGGAACAGAACTATTGTAGGAAACTTCATTTCACCAAGGCATGATTTTGTGTGTGTGTTTTGTTTTTTGTGATTTTGTTTTCCTCCTTAAAGAATCATCTACTAGCAGTTCAAGATACTTTGGGAGAATTCTGGCTTCCAAGAATGACCTGAAGAATGCATTGAAACCGAGCAGTGTGTTGAAGTCCTGGAAATACTTATATCAATACCAATACGCATGTTGTAGAGCTGGAATTCTCTTTTCCCACTGGCACTGCCACCGATGCGTCGTTTCTGTTAGGACAGTTTTACACCAATTTTGTTTTGTTCTTTTTTCATTAGCCTTTGGGCCTCTTTCTCCATCTTCTTTCGCTGTTGTTCTGCTGCTCGTTTTTCCCTTTCTGCTATCTTCTGTTGCCTGTAATTAGAGAAAAATGAACTGCTAAAAAAAACAGGAGTCCAATTTACAGCATAGTCAATAACTAGCTTATTATAACTAATAGAAAACAGAGCCTCAGTCGACTATAGTTAGTCTCAGAACAGTTACTCTTTTGTCATACTAAAGGTCTTTTCTCAGATTAATATGGTCTTAGGCAGTAATATTCCTTCAAATATCACAGATTCATAAGGGTTGGAAAAGACTGCCAGGATCATCTGGCCCAGCTATCCCCCCTAACATTTAGAATCTGAAAGCCACTCAGTTCTCAAAGATTCAGAATAATTAGTTCAAGTAGTGGACAATTAAAAGGCCTAATGCTAATTAGAACATAATTAATCTAGTGCTACAATAGCAAGATGACCTGTCTTTTCAAATTCAGACCAACACAATTTGACTTGTCTTGAACATGAAGTTCTGCCCCTCCTTTTCCTCAGCACAGGCATCAGTAGCTGTGCTCTTCATAATGCAAGTCCTACGAACATTTTCCATGTAACCAAGTGAGATGATAACTTTTAACATTCCCTTTCACTTGCTCAGGATCCGTGCTGTACTCCATTTCTCAGGGACACGTTATAGCGCTCATATTCCAAGTGACACATTGCAGCTTGCTCCTGTACTTCACCATTAGCAATAGAACAGTGTTCAGAGGTCACTCCTGCTTTGCATTTGGCTTATTAGATATTAAAAAAAAAAAAAAAAACAAAAAAAAACAACACTGCCATGCTGCTTGCAAGATGACTTAAAAATAAAAAACAGAGCTTCATTAATTTGAGGAGGAGAAATTTATCAGATTTGGTAAGAATAAAGAATAGCTCATTAAAAGAGAATAAAGAAGTCTAATTGGTAGAGCGTAAGGAGTTAACTTTCAACATATTAATGTTATCTGTGCATGTCTGTAAAACGTTCAGAATTAAAAACCATCTTCAACTGAGGCAACCTTCTTTGGTAAATTGTCAACTACGGGCAAGCTGGGCACACAAAACAAAATACTTGAGGTATAAAGACTACACATTATCTTTGTACTTGACAGTGGTAGGAGAGGAATTGTACTTAATACCTTCACGGTTTCATTTGATTGATTATTAATGGCTAGAAGTTTTCCTATCCCCTAATAAACTGCTCTGCTGTCTTGAAAGAATGAAATTAATCGTTTACATCAGAATCTACCTCTCATTCCTAGTGGGGTTAAGGGAAGCCCAAACTTTTACTTTTTATTTTTCACACCTCTGAACTGATGCAAAAGAGGGCAGGACGCACATAGAGGCAGTGCAGTTCCAAAAAGAGACAGTGGAGTTAGTTTAAAAAAGAAAAAAAAAGGAAAGAAAAAAAGACGCAAAAGGTGTTAAGCAATTTTGCTATTCACTTGCTGTTGTGAAATAAGGAAAGTTATAGCAGATCAGGTTTCTTTCCCCGTGTAAACTACAACACAGAACACTGCACAGTAAAGATTCCTGTAAGGGGTTTCCATGCCCTCTACTGGCTGAGTGATTTTATTGGACTTGAGTTAAGTCCAAATGAGAAGTGATCTTTGTATCATCTCAGAGGTACTGAAGTCACCAGAAAATACATACAAGTAGCTTACCAGGAAAGCAATTGCCTTTTACTGCTCTTTTACTTGGTCACTGTTCAAAACACTGGTATCTATTCCAAACATTTTACTTGTTTTCAGTATGAAGTTACTACAACCTTTTGAGCTCAGAAAGGTTCAATTTCTCAACAAAGAGCCTACGACAAACTACAGCCACATCTGACTCACTTATTCTGAGCTCCAGCACAAGGAGTTCAGCACAGTTTGGATGGAATGATACCAGTCATTTAAACCAGAAAAGTATTCATTATTGATGCCAGCCTTGCTTTGCACTGCTAACACTAGTTATGTCCAAAAAAACTAAACCTCTTTCACTGGTTAGCAGAACACTAATTATAACCAGAACAGTTAGCAGACATTCCAGTGGTTGTGTTTGTTTTTTTCTTACTGTATGCATTCTGAAAAACTAAGAAGAATGATTTCATTTCATCATCATTTTCATTTCTTTCAATACAAAGAGTACAAAAACTATTCTCACACATTGGACCTTTTACACAAAGCTACTTATTAAACCAAGGACCATTTATGTTAACTGTTTCCACTGGGGAAAATAAAAAAAGAACAATTCATTGGTATTAGAAAGTCTAAAGGTACATACAGGTATCTACAATCTGCAGCAGCGAAGTTCTATCTAACTTCAATTAATTGCAAAGAAAAATGAAAATCCAGCTTTCATCCACCACACTGCTTTGCCACTGACTGGAAGATTTCAGTGCTACCAGCCCAGAACTTGCTGGGGAATGGGCAAGAAAACAGACTCCAGGAACTGCTCAGACAACAACTGCAGATTACTCCTCAGCACTGTCTTCCAGCACGCTTGGATTTCCAGGAAGCATCTGGCTTACTACACATGCTTGCTTCAACTGTTGCTGTGTGCATTAAGTCACCAGGGAGAAGGCCGCAGGATACAGTCTGCCCTGCTATTAAGAGGCCACAGACCATTTTAGCATGATTGAGCACTAAGAACAGACTCCAGATTGCTCCCTTACTACACACGCCTGAAAAACAGAGCCAGGCCTATCAAGTACTATACTCAAGTTTTGTGTCAAAAGTTAGATGTTAATTCCACCACAGATACCTACTGCAAGAGAGACTGTAAGCCCGGAAGGCATTTCCTACCAATCTTGCTAAATATCAGCCAGCATTTTCCACAATTAAAGAAAACCACTGTAATCTGATGTGTCCTGAATAAAACAAAGGTTTTACTTCACACAGCTGGGGTACAACTCAGACAATGATCAGTTGTACCGAGGTGGCCATTCATAGTAGGCCAAGAGATATGTAATACAGACAGTTACAGTTCTAGTTGTGCTCCGTTCACTTGAAATATTTGGACACATACACATAAATCCCTACTAAAACAAGTAAAGTTCAATACTTTTAGTGGGGCAGAGGAGGAAGCCTCTCAAAATTAACTACTCGAGCTGAAGCCTTTCCATAGTAAAAATATGTCAGGCCAAAAGCTTCCGAACAGCTTCTACCAAATAAGAAAATTTGAGAAACTCCACTGCTATTCCCATGCAAGCAATCCCTCTCACTAAGCATTCTAAAGCACAAACCTGACAACTGGCAGAAAATATACCTTCAACCATCCCAGGAAAAATCCACTACACAGACAATTTCACACTCCAGAAACAAACACACATGCACTCACTGGATTATTACTGTCTAACTTCTGTAAAACAAGTCCACGCTCGGGAAAGCTTGAGTACTTGTTTTTATAGCCTTAAAACCAAGATCTTTAATGGAACGTGGTAAGGGCTCAGTAAAACACACTGCTTTTGCTAACTGCAGAGGCTGCAGTGTCATTCCCCAATTCCAAATAAACAGGATTTTTCATTGTCTTTCATTTTCTTTGTCTGGTGCATCACAGGTTGAGTCTCAATAGATTGCACATCTGAGATTAAAGATCTTACTGAGCCTATTGATGTTCTTTAAAGGCACTATCCTTGGAACAAAAACAACCCGAAGAAACAACATTCGGATATATCATATAGCTTCTGCAATACAGTCTTGAAACAGTTTCAGTAATAACGTTAAAAAACAACTAACTAAATATTAACCAGAATGTCAATGTATGTTTGACAGCGTTAGAATTGGTTGAATTTATCATCCACCACTAACGCATCAAAAGCATGCTTCTTATGTATGACTTCACTCTTGTACTCTTGAACAAGAGAGTAAGACATCTTCCCAAATAATGGCACAATAAATAGCTCTACAGAATCTTCTTTCTGAAAAAAAATACCCTTTTTCTTTAAAGAATTCACAGGTTTAGAATTATTTTTAAATATATCACGTCTTTATTTCCCATTGTCACTATTGTCTCACCGAAGCCGTAGATTTGTGATTTTCTGAGTAGAATAAGAACAGGTTAGGAAGCTGGAGTGATCTGAGGCAGGTTATCTGATCATGTATCAAGCTCCTAAAGTTTGATAAAACTTTGAAATTAAACAGGTTAACATAAGTCATTGCGAATTCAGATCATTGTGTGCAATTAGCTTCAACTCAACCTGCATCTCACTACCATTTGTACTTCAACTTCTTAAAATGGAAAAGAAGAATAAAAGAGATGAGGTATTCACACTAGTTTTGTGAAGCACTGAGAATGAGAGAAGTGCTACAGAAAACAAACCTGCACTTGATTATTTTGCATATAAAAGTTTTTGTAGTGCTATGCTATTTTCATTTACCTAAGAACTTCTTCTGCCTGCCAGGCAGCATCTTCTTCTTCTTCCCAGGCATTTGTATTTTCTTGCCAAGTATCCAAGTCTCCCAGTTCAGGCTGGAACAAAACAAGAAAAAAACTCTAAGCACGTGGAAAAAATAAAGATAAAATCACTTATTTTTAACCCTGATGCTTCAGGCTTCCAGAAATATCTAAGATATGACAGTACTTCTCAGTTTACTGTTCACGTTCTAATACTGACTTTTTGCCTTTATATTGTTAGTGTAGATTTTTAGATTCTGTTGCTGGGGAACAAAGGAAAGAAGGAAGTACTAGAATGCATTTTTAGGAAGAAGACAAGTTGAGCAGGTGAACTGAGTAGATGGTATTAAAAATTTCTGGAAGTTGCATGGACAGACCAACATTATTCCCTGAATGCTGTTTTTACTCACCAGAGCCCTTTCCTGAATTATTTTCATTATGACAGTCTAAGGAAGTGTTATGACCATTCTGTACTGCTTTCTGCCTAGACCACTTTGTGTACTACATTAAACAAAGCACTGTTAAAGAAGGCAAAAATTAAGAAAAAAAATGAGTATCTCCCTCTAACAGCCAGGCTATTGCATAGCCAGGCTATTTAGCAAAATAAGAGCAAAAGTTAGGAGACTCTTAGAAGACAAGCTCTATATAAAGAGGAGGGAGAAGCAGAAAGTTAAATATGGGTTCAAGATTACAAAGCAAATAAAACCCACAGACTTCCTAGAAAAAAAAATAATAAAAACTCTTGTTAGAAACTTACTGTGTAGAGTCCAAAAAACATGTAAGTCATTGGCTTACAAGATTTGCTGGTATAAAGGTGCTTGGAAGCTCCCTACCTTTTAACCACTGGTCTGTTAAGCTTCACAGTAGAGTAAATAAATTAGAATTAGATCAATTACTTCATTACTTTGAACCACATACTCGATTTTAAAATAATTTATGTTATTCCACAACTATTCCTCTTGCTCTTCACAATACAGAAGGCAGATTATTCCTTCTCCTAAGGAAGTCATTTACCTGTCAAATAAGAGATCAATACTTAGAGCATACTTACAGACTGGTGAATAAAAGGAATATCTTGCGTAGCTGCTAGTCTGCTAGAGAATCCTGTGTTTCCCTCTGGAATCCCAAAATTTAAAGGTTCTCGTTTTTTAATAACTATCTGAAAATATTCAAAAAAGGAACAAAAAGAGAGGTCAAAGCACTCTGACAACCTATGACTGTATCAAAACACAAAAAGGGCACAAAAAAAGGAGAGATCTAACAGCCACATCTCCCAGTATTCACCTGAGCTACCAATTACATGAGATATTCCTTGGAGAAACCCTGCTTTGGAACACAAGCTATTCCAGGTACTTCAACAGCACTGCTGTGCAGACAGCCTAAGCTTCAGTAGTTGAAATGCAACTCCATATCACATCAACTGATAAAGCTCTGTGCTAATTTAGCTGAAAAACGTGCACTAATGCTTCTCCTGAAAGGCAAGTTAACAAGTTTAACACAGTAGCTAAGATCCTATATCCCTTATCTGTCTTGACCTCAAGACATGAGCTTACTCACTTGCTTTGTTTAGCCTATTTTAAGCCCCTGCTGCTTCCAAAAGATCCCCAATTTCACTGACTGTACAAACACAAGGAGCAATGCAAGAAAGCAAACAGGACTAGACAATCTCATTTCGCAATGGCAGATGTGGTTATCCGACTGAAATTCCATTTCCACACCATCGATATGAGCAGGAACACAAAAGGATTCCACCTCAGATCTTGGGGTTCCATATTGAGCCCCAACACTGTGGAACTGCAAATACAAATTTGTACTTACAGGTTGGTAACAGGGCCAAGTTAGCAGCAATGGTCTATATGGTGCCTGCAGTCAACCCTAGAGATGTGTTTAAACTGAACCAGTATAGCAGTACTTAAGCAGCATGGACTCTTCCTGAGTTTTATGCTACACCAGAAGCTTAATTCATTAAGAAAAAACATCATGAGAAACAAAGGAGAAATCCACCTCTCCCCCAGTCCTCCTCTGCCCCCCAGATTTTCTAAGACCAGAATCCTCAGAAGACTCTAGTCCACACAGTCTTGCAGATCCCAAATATACACAAGAACAACCCCACTGTCATCTCCAGTTCATAGGAGCACCAGAGAATTAAGGTTTGAAAGGGCCTAGGGGGTCTCCAGATGAACCTCCTGCTCAAAGCATGGTCAGCTCTGAGGCTGACAAAGGTACACAGGGTTTATGCAGTTGGGTCTTGATGGAGACTGGACCACTCTGGGCAACCTGTTCCAGTCCTTGACTGCCTTCATGATGCAAAAGGTTTTCCAATCGACTCAAAGCCCTGTAGGTATCCAACTGGAATATTTCCACATGGAAACAAACCTTGCAATTTACCAGAACTTTAATTAGAAAAAGTTCGTGGTGTTAATATTAGTGTGAAGATACCCATCTCTCTATTCTTCAAAAATCTGACCTTTGAAGAGCAAGCTATTTCGAAATATCAGCTCCCTAACAACACTCGCTCCAACACGGTTTGGTAAGACAGGAACCCACTGCTTTCTGAAGCAGCAACGTTGCTACATCAAACATCAGTAAGGGCAGGACATCGAGTGTCTCTGTTCAAATACCAAAGAGGTATGAGCACAAGTGTCTTAGTGCAACCGTGCTGTTTTTAGAATTAAAAGCGAGGTGAGAGTTCTCACATTTATACTTCCTAGAACAGTTAGACTATGAAACTCATCGTAAGTTTCCAAGAATTATAAGACTAGCAATGTAAACACTAACCAGAATCACATTTGGTAAGGTCTGAAAGTCAGCATTTTAATCAGCCAGGTTAGACTAGACATCAGCATCTATTCTCCTTTCAACAGGACAACATACTTTTGCCTGAAGCACTGTCTATAGGTTGCCAATTTACTTATAACCTATATTAAAACATGGAAAGCCCTCAGTAAGTATAGTTGAAAACTCAATACCTACTTTTTGAGTTTTTCTTATAGTTGGTGTCATATCTTTGAAATAATCAGGTTCCATTTGTTCCAAAGGGTTTTGCTGAGCTGCCACATTACCATTGCCACCTTCAATCTTCACACTGGTGGGTGCATCCTCATCCCATGAAGACCAGTCTTCTACTTCTGGCTGTAAAAGTAAATGATACAAATTAATATCTGAAAGTAAAAATGTGTCTTAACGTATCTTGCTAAGACAACAGAACTGGTACAATCACTCTGTTAAGTAATTATTAAATTACCTACCACTGAAGCAATTACCTGTTTGGGAACAGATGAATAATCCACTGTGGTTGGCAAAGTTATTTGGTCTCCACTTAATTTTCGCCCTCTTCCAGACCTGAAAGAAAAATGTAGGATTCCTCCAAGCTCTGAAAACATGAGCACTACGTTTTAAAAAAAAAAAAAAAAAAAAAAAAAAAAAAAAGGAGGTCTGAGAACAGCACTGCTGAAAGTAGCCTTGGCTAAAACATTAAGTGCCTAAACTACCTCAGTATTGTCTACTGCTAGTAAGACTTCCATCGTGAATTTAAAGTGGGGCTCACACAAATTTCAAGTGCCATTTACTCTTCACATTTCTTAAAGAGTTGCTCCTCCTCTGTTTCTATGCCAGTTTGAAAAGAGATGAATTAAATCAGTTATTTGCATATAGTCAGTTAGAGTTTTTAGATTCCCAATGCTAAAGAAGCAAACACTACAGATCTGTATTAGCTCAAAGATAACCATTTCCACTGGAAACTGAGAAATTCTTCTATTGTCCTGAAGCGTTAAGCTGCATTTAACAAATCATTTGTTGAGCTGCTCGATTTGAAAGCCCCTCTAAAGCACTTTTCCCTTTGAAGTCTAAAGATAGGTAGCAAAATGTAATGCAAGTCAACAGCTTCTGCTCAATACATGCTTCTATTTAATAATGTCGCAGCGAAAGTGTTTCAGCAACTGTAGCAATTTTAATTGAAGACAAACACTAGTGCATTGCTAATAAACAATGCAAATATTTACTTCATGACATTAAAAAAAAAAAATCACATTAACAAAATATTTTTAGCTGACATTTGCTGTATCTTAAAACCTTTTAACACAAGAGAATTAATTTGACACTGACACTCGTGTTCTCCCCAGGTGTCACCTCCTATATCAAGACAGTCACCTAACTGACCTTGGACCTCGATAGCTTTGAAGAGCAAAGATCTGTTTATTGATGCTGATGAGAATGCCACAGGGAACTGGCACTTGGAGTTCACGTCCATTATTGTTATTATTATAGAACATTCCACCATCACATCAGAGCAGCTGAATTGCTTGTAACACAAGGTCCACTGCACACCGGTGAGTGACTAGATTATTTTTTCCTACTTTTGACCAAATTATACCTCCTTAGGAAAGATCAGGTGCTATCATCAAATTTTCGCTTCATATAATTAACTCTAGCCCATTCAGAAACTGCTCCTTTATGCTGAAAAACAACAGTTTAGTTCTCGTGCAAGAAGTCTTCAAGACAAAGCAAATCTTAATTGTTTCAGGTTTTTAAGAAAGAAACTTACAGCTGTCTAAGTCTTGAAGTCTTTACAGTGTTAAGAAATTAAAATAAATGTAGCTCAGAAAAAGCTATTACTAAGTATAAGGCAACCAAGATAGGGACAAAATTCTAAATTCTATCTTATGTAGTATATATGCACAGGTTCAATCTTTGAGCAGGTTCTGTTGTAAAAAAAGATTACTTAGGCAACCAAATTTAAACACAATTTCCGGATTATATCCTTGGAAAAAATTAAGTCTTCATACAAAAGGTCATCTACTACTGTGGTGTCAACAACGATAAAAATGTCATTGTTGTAGGCCTGTTTGACTTACATACGCAGTTATATGAGACCTGTTTTAATCTTCTCTTCACATGAAAATATTTGTATGTACTTGATGCTAGATTCTGTAACAAACAAAAATAAAACCAAAGCTCCCTCAAACATATTAGGAACATCTGATACTTGGGCTGACTGGATTTGTTGATGTCTCTAACAGAAACCTAAGCCTGGAAACAGCTGCTTCCCAACCATCATTAGACTGATCACTGCTCTGAAGACCAAATGTCTCTTGGTTTTGTTTATCTACAATAATTAGCAGCATCCAGATTTGTTAGCAAAATGAAGATTTTAAAAAGAATGAAATTTCACCTTATTTTGTAATTATACCTGTTGTTTGCTGGAAACAGCGGTATCAAGGAGGCTGCCGTTCATCAAAAAGTTAACTAAAAAGATGCCAAGTGCTATGCACAGGCTTTATGCTGACTAGAGATGCACAGTCTCTGCAGGCACTTGTTTAAATTAAAAACTAAGATATGTAATCCAAACAAGTACTAGCTCATATCCATCAAATTAAAATGCACATTTAATTAAATCACATTTGTTGGTTACCAAGCTTACTCATATGCAGGGGTGCGTTATAAGAAAACAAAATTTATCAAACTACGCTTTGCAGCTGACATTAAAATGAAGAACTATCCGTAGTTAATGGACTGAACCAGCTTGATCAACTCACTTGCTTATGTGAAAGTTTTAACTAACAGTTATTAAGAGAAGAAAAGTTCTCCTATTTTTTGCTCCCAATCAGTTCCTCACCTGTTCACTGCAATGATTAAGTTCATTCAGAAATTGAAAAAGAAGAAAATTGTTTATTACATTCAGTGATAGTACTATCTCTTTCTAAGAGATATCTTAACACTTAGATTAAGGGTCCACATGTTACAGAAACATATATAAAATATATGTTACAGAAATTATGCCAACTTGGTGTTTTGACTTCTCAAAGAACTTGAATGGCAAGTATTCTTAATTTAATTTAGAATTCAAATCACAAAACTAAAGCTGACAGCTATCAAGTTGTATGCAGCATTAAAATGTGCCTCTTAAAACTTCAGTAGATGTGGAATGAATTTACCAACAACTAGTTAAAAGCTTCTTCTTATTTATACAATGAGTAAAGGTAAACAGGACAAAAAACAATTCAGATGCTATTTTGTGTGTACCACATGCTCTGCATATGCTTTAATCTCAGTGGCAAGGTAGTAGTTATCATACACAAAAGAATAATACATTTCTTCAGACTGCTAATTGTTTAAATAAAACAACATCCTGTAAGGGTGATGAGAAGGAAAAGTAGTCCAGAAGATGGCACAGTATCCGAGAAGATCAGCATCAGGTACTGTTGAACCCTACTAATATATAACCATAAATCTGTATATATAACACATGTGTTAGAGATAAAAACACACACACGTGTGTTTTTATATTTTTTTGTAACGCTTCTAGATACTGCACTGCTGCGTTCACAAATTTACAACTCAAAAGAACATTAAGTGTTTTTGCTTTTTCTTGCAAGTTTTAAGATGTTCATTTTTAAAAAAGGAAAAAAAAAGTGGTTCTCTGAAACTAATCACTGTCCTCTAAACATTTGAATTAACCTTTAGCAGGCAGAAGAACCTGAAGTCTCAAGCATCTCAAGTTTCTTGACCAAGCAGGATGAGAATGAGTTATATTTACAATGAAAGCCTACTGACTGATGACTGGGTGGATGCTGCCATTAACTGAACCTCTTAAAAAAGAGAATATCACTTGCCAAATCCTTTTTAAAAAAATTGTGAATGGTTTTTAGTCATTTGACAGAGGATAACGCTAAAAGGCAACTTTTAAACCCTGTCATAGCTGTTCAGAAAACAATCCCCATTAGAGCTATCATAACACAAAAATTCACAGACTCACAACTGTATTACATAGACTTTTGAACTCCACAGGAATATGCAGACTGAAGAATGGATTTGACTTGTTTTGTATCCTTCTTGATTGTTTTGCAATTGGTAGCAAAACCAGAATTAGGAAAAGAGGTGGGTATGTGTTGGGGAGAAGGAAAGACGAGAAAGAACTTGCAATTAAACCAGAAAAGGTAACCAAATTAAGTACGTGTTTACCTGCATATTAACTTTTTAATAAAAGAAAGCACAGCTGCCAGGCAAGTACAGATTTTAAAGAGCCGAAACTGTGTTATGGCCATGATGAGAAACCCTTCCTGCAAAAGAAAAAAAAAAGTTAGATGTAGAGCATTATATATCTTTATAGCCCTTAAAGCCAATTTCCTTAGTTGCTCATAAACAGGAAACATTCTGTGAAGCTACACTCATGCAAGAAAAGAAAAGAAAGGAGGTACCTGGAGCAGAGGAGTCTACCTGCCTACTACCTGGACATTTCACTGATGTAAAAAATGCAAGCACCTTATGTGTACAGCCTTTAAAAAAACAGCACATAATTATAGATAAAGTGACAATTAAAGACACTTTTGAAGTGGAAGTGCTGGCAATCAGCTGTGGTGACTGTACGCCTTAGACACTAACAATGCAAGGAGAAAAGAATTATGACCAAGAAGCTCGCACCTCCTTAAGCAAGTCTTGCAAATGCAAATTATAAATGTACATTAAATCAGCACTAAGTCAAAACCCAAAAGTGGCTGTTTAAAGTTTCCAGTGATTTTAATTGGAAACGTGTGATGAGAACAAACATTTTATTTTAGTGACCAATGTCACTGAAAGATCACCAGGGAAGAAGGATCCTGTCCACACTACGTGCGCTACAGCACAAGTTAATCCCCTGGATACATCAATGCTCCTGTGACAGCTCAGATTATGCTAACAGACCCAGATGAGCAAAAATTGATCTTTAGCTGAAACCAACAATGCTGGCTGCTATTTTTCAGCGTCAATTAGAGACTTTAGTAATTGATATTCAGTGTATCTATACTTATTCCAATAGGTCCCCTCAAATAGGTGTAGACCCAATTAGAATAATAAGCTGTAATTCAATGATCCCTTTTCTTTTTTCTACAGGTGAACATCTCAGAGTAAGGAAGAAGAGGTTAGGCTTCACAAACAGCTTTTAATTATATGCAGCTACACTTGTAACAACATTTTCTGTTGCCAGTTTAACATACCTCCTGGTGAGAAGAGAAGGCAGCCCTGTGACATCTTCCTCAGGCCATGAGTATTCCATGGAAGGACAGCTTGATTTCAGATACGCTATGGCATTTAAATCACTTTTTATATTCCAGGCTTTAAGTTAGGAAGAGTCAGGAAGGTGGGTCATTAGGTAGGCTGCTCCAATACTGCCCTGAGGATTTTATTAAAAAGTACATCGTGGGATTTGTGAGCTTCACGGAGCTTAGATTTACTTTATCGGTGCTCATTTGCACGATAACTAGTATTAAACCTAGTAATACAGTGCTAGAAATACTACTTCACATACAATCCAGAAAATATATTTGAAAATTTTGTGTAGGGTTGCCACTAAGCAAGTAGGTCCTTTTACTGAAAAAAAAAAAAAAAAAAAAAAAAAAAAAAGGCTTAAGCCTTTGTATAAGCACCAAAATTACACCAAATATATAACATAACCACCAAATTACAGGCCATGCTACAAAGCTGTAGCTCAGGAGAAAGGCCTTGCAGGACACATTTCACCTCTACCTCGACACTAGCCTTGTCTTAGTCTTATTTCATGGGAGACTCCTTATAGAAGAGTGGGTATTAAATGGACTTTTTACCTAACAGGAACTGGAAACAGTCAAACTTCCCACAAAAAAAGTAGTAACATCAGACACCAGCCAACACACTCAGCTTTCCAATTTAAAAACAGAACTATTATTTGGTATTGTACTCCTGAACTTCCTTACCTTCTGGCATAAGTGATTTGGACAATATCTAGGTGACAGGATAATGCATCAGTCAAAAATTTGAAGGATTTAGGAACAGTAGAAGCTAGTGAAAGAAAAAGCAGATGGCAACTGGATGGATAGCTCTCTATTCTAAAGGTAAAGATTACTGCACAGGAGCACTTAATTGGCAAAAGAAATTGTTACTTTAAAGAGATGCAGCTAAAAGCCATCTACCTGGGATTTCAGGAATGAAGAGCAGGTGACCTGCTGAAATAAGAATAAAGGTATGTCTTTTCTGAAAGGAAGGTTATTTAGAAGCTCATTCCATTCTTCTTCATCAGAATTCACTCTTTTATTGGCTCGGGGGTCAGAGGGAGTTAATAGAAAGATACTCTACAGTACAAAGAGTAAAGCAACTTTCCTACTGTTTAGCCTACTGAACTGCCACGCTAGACAGTCCAGACAGATCCTAAATTTAAAAACAAAACAGAACAGCCCACTGATTGACATGATTGTTTTAGGAAGCACTATTACTCAAAAATATCTAGACTCAATATTATTTTTGCCTAAATTCAAACAAATAAACAAACAAACAAACAGAACCCTCAAGGACAGTCTAGCTCACAAGTTCTTGAAGCTCACCGCTGACAAGTGTTTGTTAGTCACCAGAAATTAATGCATTTTTTCCCAGGGCATTCCTATACACGTCTGCACACACTTCAATATCACCCACACGCCTGTTCAGCAGGGTTCAACAGCTACCTTCATACTCCACACCGCTCAGGTGACTCCTTGCTCTGCTTCCTATGTGCCACGCAGAAACTACAGCATTATACTGAAGGAAAGCGAGACACAGCCATGTGCTGTACGTGTGTGTTTGAGCCATGCTCCCCTTTAACTATGGCAGTATCAAGCCTTTCAAGACAGCAAGTAGCATTTTGCTTTCCTCTGCTCTAAGCTTTGATTGTAACCTCCCCAGTTAAGTTAAGCCCTGTGATCGAAGTTGTCAGATCCGCAGCCAGAGTTTCAGCAACAGCAAGGAATCACTAGGCACAGTACTACCAGCAGTCACCCAGCTTTAAAAGGTACTTTTATCAGTGTATCTAGTTTTTCTACAGCTAATTAAGATGTGAAGCAGCACATACGCATTAATTTTGGCAGTATGTTAAAAGTTAGGTAAAAAGAATCCTAAACCAAGTACTTGGTTCAAGATCAGGACACATCAAGCATTCCCTACCAGGCATCTAAAACGGCATTTGAAGTGTTTGTGTTATTGCATTTTTTGAGTTTAGTGCAAACTGAATTCACCTGATAACATTACATGAGACTTGTTAGGTAAAACAAGGTGTTCCTTGTATTTCTGTTTCTTCTCCAGCCTGGCAAAGAAGAGATGCACAGCCATGTACAGCACTGGGACAGAACACGGAGTGGCAACACTCCAGGAAGAGTCCTCAAACATTTCTTAACAGATGGAGGCAGAGGTGAAACACCGGACTAGAATTCAAAAAATCTGATAATCTGTCAGCCTGACACAGCTTTGCATGTATCACGCCCCGTGCCTCAGCTTCCCATTTGTAACATGGGATGGAGCTTTCCTTCTCCCATTAACATTCCTTCTAATGTATAACATTTATCAGACTTACTGTCAACTGAACTTTTAAGCTCCATTGCAACAGATATAAATAAGTAAATCAGGACATGAATCCTAATTCATCTAATTTTAGCAGTCAGTGCAACAATTTTGTAAAAGTTAACAAATTTAGCCAGAGTTTGATTCACGTATCTCAAGCCGCCTTCTACTGGAAAGAAGTTACAGCAATTGCTCAGGTGGAAGTTGTGCACCACAAAGATTAGAGCATGGTAGCAGCGAGATTTTAAACACATTAGAGACGAGTGAGAAGCCCAAGGCAACTTAGCCCTGGAAACATTTTATGGATCAATAAAGGAAATATAGGGAAGGGAGGGAAAGTCCAGAAATGTACTGAAACGGTTTTACGCTGCGCTCAGCTTGCAGCAGCGTTAGAGCTCCTGGCAACTCGGACCTCGCAGGCATCAGCCTGAGGCACACACCATCCAGCTGAGCATGTGAACTAAGGTCCCAGAGACAAGATGCTCACTGACCATCACCATGCAACAAGCACCTTGTTGTCTGCAGGAGCACTTCCTCTTTTATACCTAATTGCACACACAAACACTAATTAAGCAATATCTCAAGAGACAGAACCAATTCTAAAACAAAGTCACTTTCTGGCACTCAAACTGTTTTAAAGACTTAAGGTTTTTGTTTTGTTTTGTTTTCCTCTTACTGAACTCATCTCCTTCCATCAATTGAAAAGATGACAGAAGATTAATATAGAGGGCACCTATCCTCTCCTCTGCTGCTCCTATGTTCTACTTGTAATGCTGACTGATGCATGCCGTGTTGCTTTCTTGAGATATCATCATCTTCTGAATGGAATTTCTGCCTTGAATTACCACTGCTTTGTGAGTTGATTGCACTTTCTTTCACATCAGCTCATCTGGGACTCTGCAATGAATACATGAAGACATCTTGGAAACAGTGGCTTTTACTTGCATTAAATACAGCTAATTAAATAGCCAAGGGAAGAAGTCTATATCAAAATTAAAAATAACTTGACTGAAACTGAACGTTTCCCCACCAACTACATATTTACATGAGTAACCACAAAAAACCTCCTAAGGCAAAATGAGACGTCTGTTTCCTGGTACAGAAGACTAACATGCCCTTGGGTACTCACACGTGTCAGCCCCAAAACTCCACAAGAGCACCAGTGAACCAGCATGTCTGCACTAGAACAAACAGCTGATTAAAAAAAAAAAAAAAAAATCAAGAAAGCACCATGTGATTAGTCCAAAGTTTAAGCAGCAAGAATAAGGTCTCTTAGAAGTTCAATTTGTATAAAAATTTTAAACAAGCAGTGCTACCACATCAGTCTGAAGAATGACCAAGTCGGTTTACAGGGAGATGGAACCTTACAAAGATTAGTAAAAAGACCTTAAAAAAAATAAATGGTTCTTTACAAGCACAAAACTCCTCCTCCAAATCATGTACATTAAAAGATGTACAAAGACATTGACTTTTTAAAACAGCAATGTAATGATTCAGGAGCAGCATTCAGCCAGGTACTGGAAGCAAAAACCAGCATCTCCTGCACTTCAGAGAGTAACCGTGATCCTGTAACCTAGTGAAGATGCTCCACTCCCTTCTTCCTGGATGATTTGATCCTTTTTTTTTTCCTAATCACTTTATGTAGAAACTTTATGTAGAAATATTGGGAGTGCTGAGGCAGGAGGAAAAAAAAAAAAAAAAAAAAGCACAACTAGGCCAACATCTTTATCATTGATTTTGATAAATGGATAGATGAAATGGAAACGTGGCTCAATCTCATAGCCATGCTACTACAGCATTATAAGTGTAGCATCTGTCTACATGCGGGTGGTTACAGGGAACTGTAGTTTCAACACTGATGTTCTCAGTTTCAGCATAAGCACCCTAAATAGGAAGTTACAAGGTAGCTGGGAGAAAAGACTGCTTCTTTGCCTATTACTTACGGGAGTGAGACAAGGCATCCAAGGTGCTCAAATCCAAAATCCAAGAAGATATTTCACGATGATTTTTTGCAGAAGATGCCAACATTTAAGAAAGAATGAGTTTGTCTCACTAACTAAACACAGAAACTAGCCATACCTAAGTCTTTCCTAGACACCTAACTGTTTACAGACTGGAGCTTAAACTTTTTATTTTTTAAATCTACTTTCCTATAGTCATTAAACTGCTAGGCTAGTACCACCTCAACTCACCCCTTCCTCCTGAAGAAAATGAGCATAGTTCCAATCTTGTTAATGCAAGTTCTTGAAACTTTCTATTCTGAATTAGAATTAGTCCTGTTTTTTGGGGTAATGTTAGTTAAAACAGAAAATATAAGTCCATTACCTAGGCACAGTCATTCTTTAATAATTCGTTATCTATATGTGCTACTATCTTCTGAAAAACAGATGCAGAATATAAAGATGGAAGCCTTACAATCCCATGATACTACACTCTAACTTTGGTCGTACAGTTAATCTTTGACACAATGAACTACTTCATATAACTCCCTGCACAGCACTGGAGTTCCCAGACTCCGACACAGCTCACGATACCCCAGTTGTACCACAGTCTTTACTGGTCACCCTGGACTTAAATTATCTGTATCCACACTGAAAGCCATAGACATAAATTAACGCACTCTTGCTACTACCACAAAATCATCTTGCAACATCCGCTGTCCAAACAAGCAGCAAAAATTCACCGCCGTGATACACCATGGGGCGTGCTGTACGGGATGACTTGAAGAAGCCCCTCCACAGCCCAGCAGCATATCCAGAGCAGCCAGCAGGACCATAAAGCAGCAAGCTGCGCTGTTTTTCATCAGACGTGCCACGGAGGCACCACGAACAGTGACCACGGAGCAGCGCCCCACCGCCGGCCCAGGGCTGAGTTTCCGAGGGCAGCAGACACCGCAGGACGCCGTCCTCCTTTGCTCTCCAGGATCCGAGCCCCTCAGGGGCGCACCGCCCACCTCCCCCACGGCTCCCAACCGGCGGCCGCCTCCCGCTCACCTGCCCCGGCCGGGGGGCCGCCGGGCGCCGAGGCGGCCAAAGCGCAGCCTCCGGCCGCCCCTCATTCAAAGCCTGGCGCTCGCCACCGCCTCCCGCGCCGCCATCTCGGCCTCCTGTCACCGGGGCGACTGGGCCGCCCCTTCCGGCCGCGCCGCTTCCCCCGGCCCCGCCAACCAGCGCCGCCCGGGCCGCCCGGCTCACGCCGCCCGCGGCTGTAGGAGCGGGGCGGGGCGGGGCGGGTTGACGTGGCCGCCCTGCGGCGCGGAGGTGTGGGGTTGGCCCGGTAGTCCCCCACCCCAGGAGTTTTAGCGGGGTTTTTGTCGCGTCAGGAAGTGTGATAAATCGCCCTTATCTGTGTGCCGCCCGTGTGGTCCTAGAGATAGTCCTAGGCGGCTGGCTAGGCTGCTGTAAATGTGGGAAATGTGCTGAAAATTTGGCTGAAGTGGCTTCCCGCTGGGTGTTACACAGAATTTCTAGGTTGGAAGAGACGTCAAGATCATCGAGTCCAACCTCTGACCTAACACTAGCAGTCCCCACTAAACCATATCCCTAAGCTCTACATCTAAACGTCTTTTAAAGACTTCCAGGGATGGTGACTCCACCACTTCCCTGGGCAGCCTGTTCCAATGCCTCACAACCCTTTCAGTGAAGAAGTTCTTCCTAACATCTAACCTAAAACTCCCCTGGCTCAACTTAAGCCCATTCCCCCTCGTCCTGTCACCAGGCACGTGGGAGAACAGACCAACCCCCACCTCGCTACAGCCTCCCTTGAGATACCTATAGAGAGCGATAAGCTCGCCCCTGAGCCTCCTCTTCTCCAGGCTGAACAAGCCCAGCTCCCTCAGCCGCTCCTCGTAGGACTTGTTCTCCAGGCCCCTCACCAGCTTCGTCGCCCTTCTCTGCACCCGCTCAAGCACCTCGATGTCCTTCTTGTAGCGAGGGGCCCAAAACTGAACACAGTACTCGAGGTGCGGCCTCACCAGAGCTGAGTACAGGGGGACGATCACCTCCCTAGCCCTGCTGGTCACACTGTTCTTTCAGCTGGCGTTAGCTCAGCTGGGTTGCTTCACCTAGAGCTTCAATAAACGCTGTGTGTCTGCCAGCCTGACCCAGATGCAGTTAGTGGTTCGATATTGATGTGCAGGATTTGGGTGGAGGAAGATGTCGAGTAACCTAATGGGAGGTTTTTCAGAGCTCTGTGTGCACCTCTGGTTGAGTTATATTTGGTAGGACCAGCAGACCAGGGAAGGCTTTGACCCTTCTCACCAGTACAGTGTCCTGGGAACACAATAATACAAAGCACCTCCAGCCCTGAACCACACCACCCACTTCCTTCTGCTCCCATTAAATGTCTTTCCTCATAGCCTTCCTGTTCTGCAAATAGACATGACCTGCATTTTTGCCTTTCCTTACAGCATAGGAAACACTTCAGTGATCTCTAACTCTGCATCACTTCAGATTATGTATCTAGGCATACACAGTCCAGGAGTCCTCCTGGCTATTGATGACAACTGGTTGATGGAGGTGGTGGGTGAGCCACTGAGGAGAGGTGTGCTGCTGGGCCTTGTATGGACAAACAAATAAGGACTGGTTGGAGATGTAAAGGTTGGGGGCAGCACTGGCTGTAGTGACTGTGAGGTGGTGGAGTTCAGGATCCTGTGTGAACGAAGCGGGGTAATAGGTAGGATTTCAACCCTGGACTTCAACTTCTTCAAGAACCTACTTGGAGCAATCCCATGGGTTATGGTTCTAGAAAGAAGGAAGGCGGGTGGGTGGGGGTCAAGAGAGCTGGTGATTCAAGTAACACTTCCTTCAAGATCAAGATCAGTACATCCCTATGAGTAAGAAGTCAAGCAAAGGTGTCAAGATGAGCAAGGAGCCCCTGGGAAAACTGAAGCAGAAGGAAGTACACAGTATGTGTACTTCTGAAAAAGGCACAGGCCACTTGGGAAGAATATGGGAATGTTGTCAGAGTATGCAGGGATGTGACAAGGAAGACTAAGGCCCATGTGGAATTAAATCTGGCAAGGAATGCCAAGGACAACAAGAAAGGCTTCTTCAAATACATCAGTAGCAAGACGAAGACTTGTGAAAATGTGGGCCCACTGCTCAGTGGAGTGGATGCTCTTGTGGTGAAGGATACAGAGAAGGAAGGGTTACTGAATGCCTTCTTTGCTTCAGTCTTTACTAAGGCCAGCTCTCAGGAATCCTAGATGCTGGAGACAAGAGAAAGTCTGGAGAAAGAAAGACTTTCCTTGAATTGAGGAGGATTGTCTTAGAGATAATTTATGCCAACTCACATATCCATAAGCCCACATGGGATGCACCCATGAGTGCTGAGGAAGCAGGTGGGTGATATTGCTAAGCCACTCTACATCATCTTTGAAAGATCATGAAGAGGTGAGGTGCCTGAGGACTGGAAGAAAGCCAATGTCACTCCAGTCTTCAAAAAGGGCGAGAAGGAGGACCCAGGAAACTACAGGCCAGTCAGCCTCACCTCCATCCTTGTAAAGGTGATGAAACAGCTCATACTGGAAATCATGCATAACCATTCTGGTAGCCTTCTATGATGGAATGACTGGATGGATAAGTGAAGGGAGAGCAGTAGATGTTGTTTACCTGTACTTCAGCAAGGCTTTTGACACTCTGCCACAACATCCTCATAGCTAATCTCAGGAATTGTGAGTTAGATGACTGGACAGTGAGGTGGATTGAGAACTGTCTGAATGGCAGAACTCAGAGGGTTGTGATCAGCGGCGCAGTCTATGTGGAAGCCTTTAGCTAACGGTGTCCCTCAGGGGTCAGTACTAAGCCCAATCTTGTTTGATTTATTCATCAGTGACCTGGATGAAGGGACAGAGTGCACCCTCCACAAGTCTGCTGGTGACCAGAAAGCTGTGCTGTCATTCAGAGAGACCTGGACAGGCTGGGGAGTTGGGCTGAGAAGAACCTCATGAAGTTGAACAAGGGCAAGTGCAGGGTCCTGCAGCTAGGGAGGAATAACCCCAAGCACAGGTACAGGCTGGGGTCTGACCTGCTGGAGAGCAGCTCTGCGGAGAGGGACCTGGGAGTCCTGGTGGACAACAAGTTAACCATGAGCCAGCAGTGTGCCCTTGTGGCCAAGAATGCCAATGGGATCCTGGGGTGCATTAGGGAGCATTTCCAGCAGGTTGAGGGAGGTGATCCTGCCGCTCTACTCAGCCCTGGTGAGATCTTACCTGCAGTGCTGTATCCAGGTCTGGGCTCTGCAGTACAGGAGAGACCTGGAGCTCCTGGAGTGAGTCCAGTGGAGGGCTACGAAGATGATCAGGGGACTGGAGTGTCTCTTTTTGTGAGCAGAGGCTGAGAGGGCTGAGCGTGTTTAGCGTGGAAAAGAGAAGGCTGAGAGGAGATGTTACCATTGCATATACATGTATAAGTATCTTAAGAGAGGGTGTCAAGATGATGGGGCTGGATTTTTTTTTTTTTTTGGTGGTGCCCAGTGATAGAACAAGAAGCAACAAAGCAACAGCCACAAACTGAAACAGAGGTATTTCCATTTGAATATGAGGAAAAATTTCTTTACTGTGTGGGTGACAGAGCACTGGAACATGTTGCCCAGAGAGGTTGTGGAGATTCCTTCTCTGGAAATATTCAAAACCCACCTGGAAGTGATCCTGTGCAACATGCTCTAAGTGACCCTGCTTGAGCAGGGCAGTTGGACTAGATGATCTCTAGAAGTCTCTTCCAATCACTGTGATTCTGTGATCTGATGCCTAACATAGCTGACCCCGGTCAACATGCTCATCATATCACAGAATCACAGAATCACAGAATTTCTAGGTTTGAAGAGACCTCAAGATCATCGAGTCCAACCTCTGACCTAACACTAGCAGTCCCCACTAAACCATATCCCTAAGCTCTACATCTAAACGTCTTTTAAAGACTTCCAGGGATGGTGACTCCACCACTTCCCTGGGCAGCCTGTTCCAATGTCTAACAACCCTTTCGGTAAAGAAGTTCTTCCTAACATCTAACCTAAAACTCCCCTGGCACAACTTTAGCCCATTCTCCCTCGTCCTGTCATCAGGCACGTGGGAGAACAGGCCAACCCCCACCTCACTACAGCCTCCTTTAAGGTACCTGTAGAGAGCAATAAGGTCGCCCCTGAGCCTCCTCTTCTCCAGGCTGAACAAGCCCAGCTCCCTCAGCCGCTCCTCGTAGGACTTGTTCTCCAGGCCCCTCACCAGCTTCGCCGCCCTTCTCTGCACCCGCTCAAGCACCTCGATGTCCTTCTTGTAGCGAGGGGCCCAAAACTGAACACAGTACTCGAGGTGCGGCCTCACCAGAGCTGAGTACAGGGGGACGATCACCTCCCTAGCCCTGCTGGTCACACTGTTTCTGATACAGGCCAGGAAATATGCAGAGATTCAGGGATTTATCTGTCACAACCACCAAGATACCCGGCTTACCAATGGTAACAGTGGTTTTCAGTCTTTGGCAAAGTGATTAGATTTTCAAATACCCTTTTTTCAGGCACGTGTGACTAACATTTACATCACTTATCATTCTAAGCTTTTTTACCAACTCACTGTTCTCATTTGTTTACCTGAGCTCACATTTTATTTTGAAATTCTGTAGTCCAGAAGAATGTACCAAAATTCTTCTGACTCCATTCTTGCAATTTTTTAGTTCCAAGAACTGAATAAATGTTCTTTTGAATGGAAAAGGTAAACTTTAAAGTTAAGAAACACTTTTATGAATCCCTGAAGTGGAGCTTGCATGAGATTGCAGAAAGGCCATTCCATCAAGAAGGCTAGTTGCTGTTGCATTGAATGTGATAACGCTTAGTTGCTATCTAATCAAATCACAGCTATTACACAGTTCTGGTGAAAATTCGGGTACTAAAGAACAGGATCTTTAAAATCCAGCTAAATGTGGAATATATCAGGAAACATTGAAGCATAGTGCACTTAGAGGAAGCATTGCATCTCTTCACATTTCTTGGTCCTTTGGAAGATACTGCTTTTAAAGGTAAATGGGTTCGGTTCCTCATTCTGCTTGAATTTGTGTTTCCTACTTTCTGGCTAATAGCTGCAAGGCTTCAAAACATGTTCAGACCCATCTCCATGTTCTCCATATTTTCCTTTGCATGGTGTAGATCAAGACTTAGGCCAAAGAAAAAGAATGGCAGAGTATCCTAGTGTATTACTGGGGATCAGGGAGATGTGGTATTTAGTTCTTGCTGCAATCTATTTTAAACTACTCCGTAGAACTATAAAGTTATTTTCACTCACGTCCTTCACCAGTAAATGTTAAACTTTTATATTCAGAGAGGAACAGCTTCAACAGAAGTACTTGACAAGTACTTAGTGATCAGAGAGGGAGCTACCATTTTGCTGCTGCTAGGCAAAGGACAAAATTAAGTGCTCCTCTGCTGTGTACTGAGTAAGTTCTCTGGCAACAGAGGTCCTCAGCAAACATGCAGCATCTCCTTTTAGTTGTTTTGTGCATTGAAGGAGGAGTTATTTGCTAATCCATGATGAGGGAGGCATTGACCCACATATTGCTTGGGGAGGAGTGGGTGCGTGCCCTGCTCGTTGCTGTTTTCTATGCCATTGCTTCAGGAAGTGAAGAGCTGGATGCAAGGGGGATGAAAGGGGATGGCCTTTGGTAGGCTCCTTCATCTCCCTCCTCCTACATCGTGGCAGACACTGAAACTCCGTTTCCCCAACCTTTCATCAGGCAGCTGCTCCCTGGGGGCTGAGAAGCCAAGCACAACATGGCTGGGCAAGGCCAGACAGGGCCAGAGCAGGGCAGGCCGGGGCCAGGACCCAGTCCGGCCTGCCAGGCAGTGTCCTGCTGATGAGACAGACCTGAGGACAATCTGGGGAGTCAGTCCACTGGTCCAGGATCCATAGAGCCTGTAGCAAGGCCTGGCACAGTGGTAGCCAAGCTGAAGAGCAGCGCTTCTGTGATAGGGACTGGGAGTCATGGGCAGGGAGCTGATGGAGCACCCAGGTGAGGCTGGTCAGGGCCACTAAGGCCCTTTGGTGCCCTTAGGGGCACATCACCCTTATGCCTGTAGCACCTGCATTCAGTAAAAGGTACTTAATATATGCAACGCTGTTTTTAATTTAAGCACTGTTTCAAAACCATTTATGTGGCAAAGATTGCATCTTTCAGTATAAATTTCTGTCTAAAGAAGTAGAAGTTGGAAAGCAATCATCACCTGTGTTTACAGATAAAAGCAAACCCACCAGCATGGCACACTGGGAGAGGCCAGGTTATGAAAATAGCCAAAGACATTTCCTTAGAGAATAGGTTCAATTTTTGAGCATTACAATCTATATACTCAATCGTGAATAAGTCACACTGAGAATGAAACATTTTGAAATATGCATATAAACACCCACACTTAATATTAAACTGCCAGAATGGCTCACCCACACTATTCTCCTAAATGCACAACAGACCTATGTGCGACTGTTGCATTAATGGGAAAAAAAAATCCCAGAAATTGGCAGACTGCTAACGAAGAATAGCTGTCTTCATAAAAACATAATTATGCAACTTCAAATTCAAGAAAAATATAAACAAAACTTCATTTCTAGAATAAATGTTTGCCAGGATTAATACTTCTCAGTTCAGAAATGTCATTCTTTAAGTATTTAACTAAGAAAATTCATTTTGTTCCATTATTTTTCCCAGAGAGATCTTGAATTTTACATATTTCATTGTCACAGCAATGTAGTATGGCTGCAGTAAACATGAAATTTGTAAGGTAATTTAAATTAATGCTTTTCTTTTATTTTTTTAGATACTAGAGATTAAACGTACCAATCACATCACCTGACAGTTTGCAAGATTGCTAGTGTCTCTTCTTTACATCTAAAAAGATTTCCATCACTTCACGGATGGTCGTTCCACAGCCTCTTGATAGATGCCATCATGATACTCACAGTCATATTTACATCTAGTAGGTTCATTCTGTCCATAAAATGGATATAGCCTCTCTTTCAGTATGAATTCTCCTTTGTATGCTGTATGTGCTTCATGTACTTGTGTGTCCTCTCTCGCTCTTCAGTCATTTATTAAAGCTATGAATAGCTAGCTTTTTTTATCTCACTGCACCTTTCCACAGTTACAGTACTGTTGAACTATGCAATAATTCAAGTTTTACATTCGTGGAAGAGATTTTACCCTCAACAAATGCTTGATTTTAATGAGAGTTTTTATAGTTTCAAACACAGAAAAGTGCAGATTTTTACTATCAAATTCAGAAGTAAATCTCTGTGCTGCTGCTATAGAATTCTATTCTACTCTTTGAAAATTCATCATTAACTGTCTTGAAACTCTAGATGAGAGGAGGCAGTTCCATCGTTACATACATTTTCCATTCCTTTCTACTACTCCTGAGCATATATTTTTGGTAAAATCCAAGTACTGTCCAAAGATTTTGCCTATGTTTAGGCAAGGGCATATTCTACTGTATTTGAAAATCTGTCCCTTTTCCAAGACAAGTAGGCAAGCAATCATGAAAGCCTCTTTTCTTTTCTAGAGCTGAACTCTTCACTCTCTCTGCCAGCATACCTTAAATTCCTTCCCTTGTGCCCATTAAAGCTTGATATGCCTTGGAAAGGAAATTTCTATCTTGGTAAGAGGCCTTGTTGGGAAAATTCAACAAACTTTTAACAAGCATGTAGTGTATATAAAATCATAGTTAAAACTGTAAAAAGGCACACGCACCCAAAGCTTTATTTGGAAGCAGTGGGCAAGATAGGCCAAAGAGACGCAGTGGCTGCCCAGGTCTTCCTGAGGTTAGAGCAGGCAGAAGATTAGTCTTCTGCTGAACTGGGCAGTTTTATTTGCTCCCCTGAGAATGATCCAAGTGTTTGACTCCTTTTGGCATCTCTCTTCTTGGCACTGACCTTCAAACTGGAGCCTGACCTGCCAACAGGACCTTCCTGGTTTTAAAGGAATATGCCTCTCAGGTTGAAAACGGTTGCTTGGTTTGTTCAGTGCTGCAAAGATATTAAAAGTTCTTTACAGGTAAAGAATGTGTGACTTTAGCCTGATGCTTAGAAATTTCCTGGAAAAAAGATCCTGTGTTTTCCCTGTGGGTGGCATGAGCTCCTTCTTTCTTAGGATAAGTCATACTTGCTGCTGATGGTTGAATATACAGAATAAATTCTGGGAGTAGGTACCAGAATCCAGTTCTCTCTCTCCCTGCCAGGCAAGTGAGATAATCACTAGGCTTCAAAGCCAGGCTTCCTCTTGCTCTTTCAATTACTTTTTTTTTTTTTTTTTTTTTAATGTTAGTGCAGGTGAACACAAGTAATAGAGTTCCCCTTCTCCTTCTCATGAGTTTTGACAGAAAAGACTGTAGCCTGTTGATAAGACCGTTCTGCCAGGAGTTAGATTTAAAGTGAGGGATTACTCACATTTTGGAGTGTCAGGAAGGGGTTGATCAATCAACCCATCTCTTCTCTTTCTCAAATAACAA
Organism: Aythya fuligula; assembly: GCF_009819795.1. Classification (NCBI taxonomy): domain Eukaryota; kingdom Metazoa; phylum Chordata; class Aves; order Anseriformes; family Anatidae; genus Aythya; species Aythya fuligula. The sequence continues at coordinate 141,524,527 of NC_045560.1, read as the reverse complement.
ATCTACCTGTTATATAGACCTTGACTGTCATCTAACTATTAGACTCCCTGTACAAGTTATCTCAGAGGGACATTATTTACTCTTCATTCTGACACATCCTAAAGGAAGCAGTGGCTGCTGCTGCTCTTTTGGCAGGAAGCAAATCTCATCAATAAATACTCGTCGTGCTGTGCTTGGGATTCAGATCTCGTGGGGATTTAAGCATTCTGTTCTGTCATCTAGGTGCCAGCTACCTCTAGGTGCCAGTTGGATGCTTCTGCATACATTTAGCTGCACACAATGGGGTAGCTCCAGCATATACAGAGACAAAATTGGGAATTGATTTAATTTTAGAATCCATAAATGTATCTACAGTCACAACACCTAAGAAGTTCTGTAACAGCCATTTGGCTGCAGTTGAGCAGCTTTTAAATACCAAATGTGGATATTGGTGCTTAAAGTCCACTGAAAATGTACTGTAGATGATTATGCTCTATATTGGCTCTGGCTTTTACTGCTGGTTTTAACAGAGAAAACAGGTGCATAGACCAAACTAGAAAAGAATATTAGAATTGTCAAGAGAAAAAAAATCACTAGCTTTTTTATATTGAAAGAAATCTTATGCTTTGTGTTCTTTATGGTTCTCATATTCAACAACTGCAGATTAGGTAGAGGTTAATAGGACCTTTATACAACCAATATATCACTTCAGTACTAAATTGAAACACTTTCTTTCTGTCCTGTAGTATTTAGGCATTAAGTAACCTTGCCTGACTTACATGCACAGCTTGTCTTGTGTTTCTTGTTAGGGAAAAAATAATTCTGTGCACTATACTCAAGTTATTTGAAGATGGATCCTAGGCAAAGTGTTTGCATTTGAATTCAAATCATCTAAAAACTTAATAGCTAGCAAGTTGCTTTATAAAATTAGTTACATACATGGGTACATGGGTGTGCAGGCCTGCATGAGTATGTATGTTTCACTGATTTGCGTGTAGGGAAACAGAAGAGAGATTGTATAGCATGGAAAGTCAAGACTGCAAAGCTTTCTTGGGGAAAGCAGTTAGGAAAGCAAAATATTTTAATTCCAGGGTTTGGGTTTGGAGTGGGGGGAATCATGAAGCTGTTCTTTTTTTCTTCATACTTCAACATTTGGTATTTCTGTTCATAGATCAGAAACTTCAAAACTCAGGTTCTTACCTGACCACATGCATGCCAAACCTAAGCAGCTGTTGGAAGTGTTGAGATCCCAAAATCTGGCTAAGATCAAGGTGAGCTTCAGAAAAACTTCACTGTGCCAGTTAAATTTGAGTTAACTAGTTTGCAGTTTTGGTGGTGGTAGGGAAACAACAACTGATTTGAATATAACTGTAATCTCATAGAGGTAGGCATGGGGAGGTAGCAAAGAAATGAAAATAGGAAATGAAATAAATACATTTTTCAGTTTTTATCAAGTTTTTCTGTTTACCTCATGACAGTGAGGAAGTATTTTAAGCCTGCTGTATCATTGCAGCAGTCAACAGCCAAAAGCTAGGCATAGATAATACTCCTTCTCTTTCTGATCTTTACTCATTGGAGGGAGAAGAGGACTCTTCCGTCCACTGACTATTTGCTAAACATCCTCTTGCAAAAAAATATTTCAACTGGTATTTTGAAACCTAATCTGAACTACTCAAATATTAGCAATCTGATCTAGGATTGGGCCAGAAATTTATCTCAGAATGAAATGCACATGAAAAAGTTAACAAACAGGTTAGCTAGATGAGAGAATATTTCAGTCTGAGTTATCAGAAAGATTTTGCAATTCTTAACTGCTACTGACATTTCCACTGTAGATTCCTAGTTAGATTCCTAGGTAATGTAGATTCCATTCTATCCCATAACACCTGCACTGTGACTAACTAATTCTGCTTGTGTTCAGCTAGAGCAGTATTTTTCTTTATGGAAATCCTTAGGATTCATTTAAAGTTTGATCCTAGAAAATAGCATTCAGGGTCAGCTTTTCCAGCACAGAAGAGTTAAAAAGTGAAGACAAGTGAGTCTTGTCTACAAGTGAGTGAACTGCTCTGGTCCTTAACTTTTTGGGGATACCTCTGTTTCTTTTGCAGGGGAGAATGAGTGTAAACGTGGAATATTTCATCTGAAAACATGGAATATTTCATCTGAAACTGAACTGCTGCTGGTAGCTCCAGGGAACACTCCTAGGTGAGTCCTGAACTTGCAGAAAGTTTGAGTGGGCTCAAGCAAGTGGGCTAAAGCAGCTCTTCCAGAAAGGCATTGAGTATTCAGGAAAGCACTGAAAAATGAAAGCCCCACCATATTTCTTCATAGTTTGTTCCAGTGATTAAGCAGCTGTAATTTTGCATTTACCATCTTCTTATTTTAAATTGGAATTTGTCTGACTTCTATTTCCTTTTACTACCTTCTCTGTGAGATTAAAGGACCCTTTGTTTCGTATTTTCTCCCCAAGGAGGTTCTGATACACCACAATGGTATTTTCTATTGGTTTTCTTTTCAATAAACTAATACTGGAAGATTTAAAAAGCTTAACTAGCAGTGCATGCCCTCAATAATTCCCCTTTCCCTTTTCAGCACTCAATTTTTTCTACTTCCTTTCAAAAATGAGAATCGTACATCATGAGTGTCAGTCTCACCCATACAGCACACAAAGATAATATGATGCAATGCTCATCTTTGCTCAAACGCCTTGAAAGATCACACAGAAGCAGATGATGAGTTTTTCACTGTGATTTTCAGTATCATTGCTTTCCAGGGAATTAAGTGCTGCTTTCGCCCTCTGCAGCTAGGCATAAAAACACAGCACTGAGCCGAATTTGTATGCAGATACTCGAGCAGAGCCAGCCAGCAGAACAGGACAGGGTGCTCTGCCCTTGTCAGCACTCCCTGATAGGTGTGCCAACCACAGATTTTATCAGCAGTAGCTTGATACTTTACCTCCAAATCAATAATTGAAAGAATGAATAACCTCCCTCCTAGTAACTCCAACAAACAGAAATCAGCAGGGATTTCCTACAGGGACTTGTTTTTTATCATCTACTAGTAAATCACTTAATTACTTATAAAGTAAGCGTGAAGAACATTTTGAGAATACTGTTCAGATGCAAAGTGCCACAGTAAATGTGAAATACACTAAACCAAGCCTAGACCTTTTCTTATCCCAGGCAGAATGTTGATTAACCTATTCATTACACTAAAGCAGTGAACTATAAATTATTTATGAGGAAAGGAATTTTTTTTCTTCCTCATTTTGGGCTCCAATCATTACAGATTTTTCTCTGTAGCCACAGCTGTTTCTTTCAGAAACTGAATAGCTAAGAAAAACAGGCCAAGTAGAAAACAATTCTGATTTCAATTGCAAATGTTTAGAAATTTAGAGAGCCAACAGGTAAAAGCATTATGTTCCTCATTGCTGCAGTGAAAACTCAATCACTAAAGAAGTTAGAGCCAGCCTGTAAGGTGCCACAATCACTGCAATTAAACACATTCAGCCATGTGAAAGAAAGGATGAAGGCACAGGTTAAGAAGAGTGGAGCTGTTGCCCCAAAGGATATGCTGGAATGATCATTCTTAGCTATCCAGTTTTGGGTGCTGCCAAAAACTTTGGTAAGGAAAATATAGGTTTCCTGACATTGGAAATGCAGAAATTTGGGGGTAAACAAGTTAACATATCTGTCTGTATATGTTATAGGTATGGAATCTTCGGCAGTGCGGGACGTCTGAGTTTTCAGTGAGTAAAAAACAAAACCAAATCATCAGGACAATAATTGTCTGTCTGAACCTTGGATGTTACCAATTGTTTTCAATACTCAGCCAAGTGAGTAGAAACAGATTGTGCAGACAACAGTTTGCAAAACAAAGGCGTCCTATGCATCTGAGAATGAAACCTGCAATTAAACCAAAAATACGAGATCACTAAGGGGAGCTATTTAGTTCTCAAGAAACCATCTCCCATTGCCAATAGCAACCTAAACCTAACCTCATTCTTTGAGGGTCTATCAGGGTATCTGACCAGTCCACGCTGGTGTGTTTTGGATCTGTCTGTGCAGTCAAACATGCTTTTTACCTAGGTAATGTATAGAGGCTGTACTGTCCTGATGAGCAGACCTCACTGCTGCTCTCAGTTTTGGCATCCGACAGCAGCCTGGGCCACCCCGAGACGAGCTGCTGACATGTGTCTGGTCGGCAGCAGTTCTCTCCTCTTCCTTCTGAATGCTCTTACATTTAAAGCCAGTCTGGGCAACACATTACAACTTATTTTTGGAAGTATGTGAAAGAGTTATTTTTCCAGCTTTTAAGCTCAGACTGGTCAGCACAATTTTCTGAAAATTCATAGGGCATTCAGTTTTATTCTCTGCCAAGTGTGAGCTGCTTACAGAAGAGAACTACAGAGCACTTACAGCAGCCTACTGGTGTATTTACAGAACTGACATGTTCTAGATGAAATCTCAAATGGTTATTAATCAGACAACAAGCCTTACACAGTTAGGTAGATGAATACTTTAAGACTGTCTCTCTCCCACTGCTGTAGATGTAAAATGAAGGAAATCAGTGGAAGCTCTGGAGCAAGTTCTAGACACACTGCAGCCATTCATCAAGCAAAGACTTGTAAAGTCATGCGGAAAATATTGCAGAGCACCAGGGAAGACCTCCAAGAACAAAAGAGTAAGAATATGGAAGATATTTTACAGCCTTGCCATATATTAAACAGACACGTAGGTAGCCTGCATTCTGCTGGATTATGTAGAGAAACATTCTGTATTCTACCAGTTACTCTTGGGTAAATCAAGCCTAGAACGAAAAGCTCAGAATGAATATCCATATATGCAATTTAAAGAGAACATACTAATTGCAAATAAACTTTTTACCAAATAAGTCCATGGACCTTTAAATAGAAGAAAGAATTTTCTTCTTTCCAGCATCTGCCATTGTTTAATAGTGTAGAGACAAAAACCTGCAGGAAGCATGCTCAAGCTGGCATGATTTAAAGCAGCACAGCCCAGGGGCTTGAAAGGAGCATCTGTATCACACAGCAGATCCCTGATCTTGGCTCATGCCATGCTCCAGTCTTGGCAGGAACGTGGTTTCAGATGGAGAAAAGGTGTTTGTGCTCAGATAGATCTTGTCTCACTGAGCATCAGCATTGCCTAGCTCATACTGATTTGTGTCTAGTGCCGTACTTAACCTGCAGTTCCTGGTAGATCCTGCTCTCCTGCTCACCAGTTGGGGCAGGTAAATTTCACACAGCGTTTGCACGCTGGCACTGGCTGTGCTCAAACTGGGGACGCGGGTGCCACCTCCTGGGCTTCTCCTGCAACCTCTCCTCGGCAATCAGCAAGGCAAAAACCCCGCTGCAACAGGCACACTCGTCTAAGCAACTGCGTGTCGCAACAGCTCTGAGTGGTAGCTTTTCGAGTATTCTTCTAATTAGGAGTATCAAGATTTAGGTTCAGTCAATTCATTATTCATCGCAGCCAAGTCAGTAGCATACAATTGCTCAGTTTCTGCTTATGCTTTCTACAATTCATAACCTATTAAGACACTTACCTCACGTTGAGGTTCCCTCAAACTAAGTATTCTCACTTCAAAGCCAGTTTCCATATCCTCTGTTCATCATTATTCTCTGCATTATTTATAGACTTGGCTGATACTGCTGTTACAGATGCAAGTTTAAAATCTATCATCTTGAAACTTATGTTGCCATATTACTGAATCACACTTAAGTTTCAAAAGGCCCAAACATCCACAAAATTAAAAATTACCAGTGATGTGGCAAAGCTAGAAAAGACATTTTCGTGGATCAGAATAGTGAGTCTTTGTAATTAAAGTAAATGTGAGAAGAATTACTGATGAAAGATAAAAATGCCTTTGTTTGAATAATTCAACCTTTGACCAGTTACTGAGGATGTGCAACATAGGTTAGAGACTTCTAACCACTCGTTCCCCAGCAACAAAGCACTAAAGAGGAAGGGCACCAGGAGCTTCATACAGGCTTTTAATTTCTTCATGCTATCAGGGTACTTAGGGAAAATGAGAAAGACTGTGCTCATTAGCACGTCATATCCCATCTTCCACCAAATTCTTTCCCCTTCCGCATTTTTCGTTAAACATGTTTTTTTTGTTGTGTTTTTGCTGTGTGTGTGTGAGGAGAACCTGAACAGCTCTACACAACTGTACAGTACTGGATTATTAAAAACTAAAAAGTGAAATAGATGATACTGTGTTACAGTATATTGATCAGGAGCCATAGAACCACAAGTCCACTTTTTTTTTTTTTTATTAAAATAACACCAAGAAATTGATTCAGTGCAAGGAAATTTCAACTCATACAAAAAAAAAAAGAAACAAATTTCGATCATTAAGCATGGAAACTGAGTTCCAATCCTGACACAACTGACATAATGCAGAAACAGTAATACTGTATCCAAGACGACTGCTGTAGTTAAAGGTTGGCATGCTGAGCGAGGAAGGTTCTTATTCTTTGTAAGAGTTCTTTCTTCACACTGTCTGGTACCAAGGCTGAAATACATAAGAAAGCAAGAAATTAAAAAGACAAAAGGGAAAATATGCTAATACCAAGCAGGTTTCTGTATGACCATAGTCAAGAAAATTTGAGAACTTGAGGAAAAGGATTATTCAACAGTAGCAAGGACATAATGACCAGAAACTGCTTTGATCATCCTGGATACTTCTTTCATTCAGAAATTTAAGAGCAAAGATCTCAGCCATGACCACTGAGTGAAGGTATTAAGCACATTACCTTGAATATCTACTTTTTAAGACTGAATGAAGTTTCACCCATTAAAACCAAAGCTTATTAGAGAGTCCAAGAAAAACTATATAAAGAAATGTGTTTCCTGGATCTATGTCCCAGTGGAGGCTGGTAATGACTATTTGCTGGTGTCCCTCAGGGGTCTGTCCTGGGACCAGTACTGTTTAATGTCTTCATCAATGACGCAGACAGTGGGATTGAGTGCACCCTCAGCAAGTTTGCAGACAACACCAAGCTGCGTGGTGCAGCTGATACACCCGAAGGAAGGGATGCCATCCAAAGGGACCTGGGCAAGCTGGAGAATTGGCCCCATGAGAGCCTAACGAGGTTCAGCAAGGCCAAATGCAAGGTGCTGCACCTGGCTCAGGGCAATCCCAGAGAGCAGCGCAGACTGGGAAAACTCACTGAGAGTTCTCATTGCAGCCTTTCAGAACTTAAAGGAGGCTTATGGAAAAGATGGAGAGTGACTTACATTTACATAGGCAGATAATGATAGGACAAGGGGGAATGGTTTTAAACTAAAAGAGGGGAGATTTAGATTAGATGATAGGAGGAAATTCTTTACTATGAGGGTGGTGAGGCGTTGGAACAGATTGCCCTTGGAAGTTGTGGATCCCTTATCTCTGGGGGTGTTCAAGGTCAAGATGGATGGGGCTTTGGGAAACAGAAGACATCTTTATAAGACATTTTAATACATCTTTACCTCATACCCAAAATTTTGTTGGGAGCACCAAATCAATCATCAAGTTGAATACAGACTCATGACTAAATAACATAATCTGCAGAAGTAAACACACAGCTCATTACAACTTTTGAATGGCTATTACACAACACCCATTTACATGTCTTATTCATAATTAAAATCAAGGTATTAATGTTTTTCCTTGCATCCAACACAGACAAGTTCATAGTTTCCATATATAATACATTAATGAACATACCTACCTGTACTGCAAGAATAACACCCATTCTTGTGTTTTCTTACCTCTGCCTTTTGGAGTGATTTCTGCCACCAGGTCGTCAACAGTGACATGCTCTAATCCTTTTTCTTTGATGACATCTGGGGAAGACCAAGACAGACATCTGAAGTCTTAATTCATTCAGTAGAAGACAAAACCTCTGTCAATGATTAAGATATAAAGCCTGCAGGTATCAGAGCAGCCTAGAGATTCTGACCTAGATGTAGGTTATTAACTCACTACCTACTACATTGCTCAGTGGATTTAGTCTCCAATTTGTGCCATAGGCTTCAGGATGGAAGCTTACTACTACTGATGTATCTCAGCCAGCTCATAGTTTAAAATCAAATATTGGAAGGTTTAAGTTTATCTGAGCATTACCAGATGATGTGCACATTACTAGAGCATTTTGGAGTTTGCAAGCTAGCCTAAACATCTCTTCAAAATCATTATTTACATTACAGTGAGAAAGATGCAACTGGAAAAAGTTTTTTACTGCACAGAGGCAGTAAACACTTACAACTCTTCCTAAATAGATTATAGAGCTATGTTGCTTAAACTTCAGGACAGTAAAAAAAAACAAGTTTGAAAGGTATAAATCTGCCACAAAATAAAAGCAATGCTTAAGACATCCCATATACACATACCTGCATTTTAACAAATTGCCTACTTATACTACCTAGAGGGCTACTGAAAAAAATGCAGAAGTCAATGCTGAAAAGCCTCAATTCAGAAGCACAAACCCAACACATTTTGTTTAAACATGCACGTTTTAACTGTATGTCAGTATTTTTGAGAAATGGAGAATCCTAGTCTCCAAGGTACCAAATATATTTTCTGAACTGACATCATGATTTGTCAACTATTTTGGGGCGTTAAATTCCTAAAGAAATTTATTTTGGATTGCTCAATTATTGGCCCTTATCCACACAGGTGAGAAGTTGTGGATGCCCCTCCTGGAAAGCGTTCTAAGCCAGGCTGGATGGGACTTAGCAACCTGGTCTGGTGGGAGGTGTCCCTATACCATTCCATGATATAGATCAAGCTACTGAAAACAGACAAACAAAACCCCTCTGTTTTCTACTGGAGGTTATTATGCCCTTAGTAAGGACAACTGAACTTACATCTGCCTTCTCAGCAGCTGCAGTTACAGTTCAAAATACAAACATAAATTCAGTAATTCCAAATAACTTTACTACAGCAGATTACAAAACGTATAGTTGAAAAGGCATATATACATTCCCTTTATTATCCGTACTATTGAAATGAGTAATCTGTGGCACTGGCATCAGGCAGACAGCCATTTCAGCCTTCTCTGCAACTTCACCTATGAAAACAATTTGTCATACACAGCCCCATAAAAATTTCGGCTGATAGACCAAATCAGAATTAAAACGAAAGCTCAAAGGATATGTTATTTACACTAAGCAAATTTGACCATGTAGTAATACTTCTGGAGGCTGAAATACTATTTATAAAATAACAGTTTCATACAAGTCAGTAAACTGTAAAAATGATAGTTAATTCAACGCTGAAATTGTGGGTATGCAGAAGTTCATCAGCTTGTTTTCTCTCAGTTAGGCAGATGATCTTACTTTCATGAATTGTATTCAGAAGTAGTAAAAATGCACATTTTTCACTCCTGTATGCAAATGACACAATTCTTTTATATTTTTAAATTGTGTAAGAAATTGTCTTTCTCAAAAGAAAATGCTGTATGGTCATGAAAATTTAGGGAACTGATTTCATTTTTTTTTTTTCCTCAGGCACTTATTGAATTTCAGATCAGAGAAGAGTTTCAAGATTTTTTTTGGCAAAGATGGCAAGATGCTTTCTTGCACATGAAAACAACTGCCAGGGATATTTTGCTTCCCTAAATACAATTTAAATCAACTGTTAGACAGTAAAAGTTTTCACATGGGACCTTTATTTGACCACAACCTCAGTTGACTACAAAGGATTATTTATTTGACCACCAATTACCTTTGCAATGTGCCTTCAACTGATCCTTCCAGCCACATTCAATTAACTTGGCTCTCAGCAAATCTTTAAGGCTATTAAGACAATAAACAAAATTATTAGGAACAGCACACATTCCCAGCAAGCTCAAATATGCTTCAGCATGAAAAGTAAGCCCACAGTTACTACTCATAGTAGAATTTCCAGACCAGCAGCAGAAATGGTTGAATGGCATGTGAATCCCACCCTGAACGGGTACCAATTTCAGTGTACTATGAGAAGGAGTTGGTTCAGAAGCTATCTTAACTCAATCTTTCTTAAGGTAGCACTGATGCTGCAACCCCAGAGAAGAGGTAGAAGCTCACAAATCACGTGAACTACCTGAGACTACTCTGTTGCAAATGTATGCTGACATTCAAAGCTGGAACATTTAGTTTAAACAAGGCTTTCAACATAAATAAAACCTTCTCCCATCCTTTCTGAAACAACAATTTTGTGCTACTTTTGTCTTCAGCTGTCTCCCCAAATTGGAGCTGAGAAACCTGACCAATTAAACAACAGAAATCTACTTGTTATATATAAGGAATCTTTTCTACTTAATTTTATCAATTAAACTGAAACAAGTTTTGCATGAGCCAGGAGTTCCCCAACACAACCTACCAGACAAAGAAGCTTTGGAGTTCTCAGGCCAACCACCCCATCCTTTATTTGAAGGGTAAAATCAGAAAAGCGGTCAGACGATAATATTTTTATTCAGCCATTTAAAATTTCGGTGTTTTCGTGGTGTTCTGACCAAGGCACCACTCCCGTCTGGCAGCAGCGCCCAACGCCCACTTACCGCTCCCGCTCCCCCGTTTCGATCAGCTTCTGGTTAATGGTGGCTCTCATCTGGGCGTCCTTATTCATGGTGCAAAGCTGACCTAGGCGGGGAAGCAGAAAGTTACGAGGCTACCGACACCGACAGGGCTGCGAGAAGACAACGGGGGGGACACGGGCGGGGGCTGCCCCGAGGAGCTGTGGCTGCCCCATCCCTGATGGGAGGGCAGGCTGGATGGGGCTGTGGGCACCCTGGGCAGGCAGGAGGTGTCCCTGCCCACGGCAGGGCTGGAGTTAGGGCTCGGGTCCCTTCCCACCAGGCCATTTTGTGGCTCCACGCCCGCCCCCTGCCACCGCTCACCCGCAGCCCCCCCCTCCCAGCGCCCCGGCCCCCTCAGCCCCTACCCCGCCCCCCCCACGGCCGGACCGAACCGAGCCGGGCCGGGCGCTCACCACCCGCTCCCTCCTCGCAGGGCCCGCTGGGAAATGTAGTTAGCGCGGCCACGCTGAGCTGGGCGCCCACAGCTCCCGGCGTGCTCCAGGGCTGAGGGCTCCTCCCGGCAGCAGCCTTCGGGGCGGAACTACAGCTCCCAGCGTGCCCCGCGGCGGCGTTGGAGTTGGCGGGCGGTGCTGAGGGGCCCCGCGCAGCCCCGGCATGGCGGCCGCCACCAGCTGCTCGCTGCGCGCCAAGCGGCTGCTGCTGGAGCCCCGCTTCGAGGGCTACAAGCTGTCCCTGGAGCCGCTGGCCTGCTACCGCCTCGGGCTGGCCGACGGTGAGCGGCGGCGCTGCGGGCGGGCGGCCCCTGCCCTCCCCTGGCCTGCCCGGCCCTCCCCTCCGCGCTGTGACAGGGCCCCGGCATGGCGGCCGGCCCCGTCCCGCTCGCTTGGCGGACACGGAGCCGCCCGGACCCGCTGGGGGCTGTGGGGAGGGCCGGGGCCGGGGGTGGGTCGGAGGGATCTGGGGTGTTGTGCCCGGTTCTGGCTCAAAAAGGACGGGGAGATGCTGGAGAGCCCAGGGCAGAGCCACGAGGGGGATGAAGTGAGTAGGGTATCTCCTTTACGAGGAGAGGCTGAGGGAGCTGGGTCTGTTCAGCCTGGGGAAGAGGAGACCGAGGGGAGGCCTTATTAATGTTTATAACATGTGAAGGGTGAGCGTTAGGAGAGCAGAGGCAGGCTCTTCTCAGTGACATCTAATGATAGGACAAGGGGCAATGGGTGCATGCTGGACCATAAGGAGTTTCCACTTAAATGTGAGAAGAAACTTTTCACAGTGAGGGTGATTGAGCACTGGAGCAGGCTGCCCAGGGGGGCTGTGGAGTCTCCTCTGGAGACATTCAAAACCCGCCTGCACGTGTTCTTGCGTGAGCTGATCTACATGCTCCTGCTGCAGCAGGGGGATTGGACTAGGTGATCTTTCGAGGTCCCTTCCAACACCTAACATTCTGTGATTCAGTTAGCGTAGTCTTACACAGTCTTTTGCAAACTGCCATTTTCCTTTGCTTGTTGTTCACAGGTGGATGGTCAGGCTCTTCACTCCATGCTCTGTTTCTTCTACTAAGCAATATCAGTGTTTAAGGTGCTGCTCTGCCAGTGGGTTAATTACCACAGTCCTCAATTTGCTGAGCCATATGGGGTATGGGCCCACATACATACCCATGCCCCCCTGAAATTGCTCAGCATTCTAGCTTTATTGATGTGTGAAATTTGAGTCTGTTGTAAGGTACATGAAGTATCTACTTTTCTTCTTTTTATTTCCTTTCTTTTTTTTTTTAAGGACCAGACAGTAACGTACTATTTGGGCAAGCTGACCTTGTCTGTACATGTACCAGGCAATACACCAGTCTTCCGAGTTATCCATTAAGAATTGCTTTTACTTTTGTCTTAAGTACTTTATTTTAATAGCGGGGCACAAGATGTGTTGTATGTGAATTGTGTATCAAAGGATGAGTGAATGAAAGTTAGACAATACTATATGTAGACCTATGATAGGACTGAAAAACTTAATGACAGTGCCATTTTTGTTATGTAGTTTAACATTTCCACTCTAAGGCTTTACTCTATGGTGTAGGTGCTGCCTTTTAAAATACCATTCAAATGTAAAATTGTGTGTGTGTGTTAGGAGCGTGTTACAGCTCTATCAGCAGTAGCAAGAACTCATGTAATGTAAGTACAGCTTCTTAGTTCTGTGTCTTGGTTTCGAGATTAAAGTTTTGCAAAGCTGGTTTTTAAGATATTTTTGGACTGTCTTGCTAAAATACAAATGTTCTTTTTGAACAAGTGAGGTGTTTCATGTAGAAATTAAGTTGTCCATTTTAATTATATACAAACATATATAAGTATATATAGTTTTATCCTTACTATGATGTTCTGTCTGTAAAAAGGTCAAACAAGCTGTGTGGTTCTCAGATAAGTCTACTGCATACCTGCTCTACACAGATGAGGATTATAGAATTTGATTAGAACATGTGACTGATGGGAGTTCCTAATGGATCTCTCCATTGAGATGTTTTCCATAATAGTTGCAGTAACCTGTGTGATAGAAGTCAGTGTGTTCTTTTTTTTATCTGCTTCCCACAGCACAAAGACCCTGATTTATTTTCAGTTCAACTTATATGGCTGTCCTGCTGAATCATTAATACTAAATTGCTGTCATTAATCATTAATACTACATTCTGATGTGTTTGTGTGTGTGTACAGCTATCAGTCTACTGGAGAATAGAAACCCATTTTCTTTTTTTCTTTTTTTCTTTTTTTCTTTTTTTCTTTTTTTCTTTTTTTCTTTTTTTCTTTTTTTCTTTTTTTCTTTTTTTCTTTTTTTCTTTTTTTCTTTTTTTCTTTTTTTCTTTTCCCCCTTTTAATTAGTAATCTGAAATCTAAACCAATCCAGGCTCTGTATGTGTCTTCTAGATGTTTTGTTTGTCTCATTCAGCCTGTCCTTGGGCCATGCACTGGTTCTTTCTCCCTTTTGTTTTTTTTTCTGCTTACTTCATGGTAGTTTCCTTATACTACAGAGATGGTCTGTACCTGGACTTTGTATTTCCTGCTCTCTGTGGTCTCCATTTGTGTTATACTGAGGGTATCTTCCCATAGCTGGGCTTGCATGTTGGGCAGAAGTAATGGGGTGAGTTGTAAAGACCAGGTATGGCCTGTAGGCCCTGGCTTTTTCGATTCACTGCACGAATCAATTAACACGCAAATTGACATTGTGTGAGAGGGACAGGGAGTTTTATTTCCTCGAATTGGGAGTGAATAATAAAAGATAATAGCTGAAGAAAATGCCAAATAATTAAGAATGCTGTCAGCATGACTAATTTATGATTTTATTTACAATTGTGCGCAGAGATAGGATGGTAGAATCTGGAAGATTAATGGAAAATGGATGCTGAATTTTGTCTTTGTTTTCCAGGAAAGAGCTTCAGCTTGCCTCAAATGACCAGGGATTTGGACTTCTGCCTCTGTGGCATCCCAAATTTCATGGCAGTGAGATGAGCATGTAGGTTTTGGAGCTACTTGGAATATGTGACAATAAATAGGTCTTGTTCTTAAGCAGAACTGAATTACCCCTTCTGTAGCTGACATATGTGCAGTCTTATGACAAACTTGAGCATTAACCATTACCTTCTTTGCTCATTAAAAGAAGTATTTTTTTATTTCTTTGCTCATAAAAAGAATGTCACATTTGCTGTTTTTAAGTTGATCTGTCTTATGAATTTAACTGCCACCTTTACAATCAAATGAGAAAAAACCTTGTTGTATGGAATCAATGCAGATTTGTACTCGTGGAGCAGGTGGCCAGCAGCATGTGGTGTTGCTGGGCACCTTATAGTGTTGTGCTTGTGGCTACAGCAATTTTCAGTATCTGACCATCGTGTCAAACTGAGTTGCAGGTAGACTAGCAGTGAATACTGTCAGGCTCTGGTTGCCGTGAATTTGCTGGTCAGATGTGCAGCTGAAGCTGAAAGAAATGTAAAACCTTGGTTTATTCATTGGATCTAATGGGAGAGCGAAATTTAATTGTGAATTTCTTAAATATATGCTCACAGTGGAAAAGAATGGTGAAATTTCGTTACAAGACATTCCCCTTTAAATACTCTGATGAGTGTGTTCTTTGTCTTCCTTACTGGCCACCCCTTCTGTCTAGTTCATCTCAACTTTCACTGGCTGTTGTCTTTCTTCACCTCACCCTGATAATATGTTTCAACTAGGAATGAGTCACACAGTGGTATGCCTTTAATGCCCAACTCTTCATGCTAAATTTTGTGTATTTTTCTCCTTATTCTCTCTAGTTTGTGTCCATAACTTTTATTCAGGTGCTACCCTTGCACTGAGTTTTGTAATGGCCTTTTGCATTCTTGAACAATGGTGTTAATAAGGTACTGCTCTGCTTGCAGTCTGCTTAGACTAGAAGTTCTGTGCTTCAGTGAAAAGTAGTTCCCCATTCACTGAATTTCACTGGAAAGTACCTGCCCCTTAGCAATGCTACAAGGCAAAATGCATTTGTGTCTTATGGAGACAAGGAAACTGATGGTTTCAAACTTTTATGGAGGTTTCCTTTTGTAGTATATTAGAAAACTGAAAAATTACATGTAGAAAAAAGAACATCTTTAAAGTCATGTTTGGGAAGTAAAGTGTGAAGAAGAAAGTGCGAGGCATGGTTTCCCCAGGCTTTTTACAACTGTAGATCAGAAATCTAGGTTTAGATCTCAGGGATGTGTGACTGTTCTTATGTTTTACTTTAATTTGTTGAGAAAGAAAAAGATAACGTACAGGTGAGTTCTGCTGTACAGCTGCTGTTAATGGAAATGGTTCTCACAATTGGCACGAGTCAGCTTATAAATGAAGGTGTGTTGCCAAAGTGACACTTTGACAAGTGCCTTGCTAGTTTTTGCAGCTTCTTCAGTTTTTATGTTCATTTGAGTGTGCAGTAGAGCACATACATTCCATACCTGTGCAAGTAATTTGATCTGATGAAAATACCTCCTGACAATGACCTATAATGAAAACATGCATGTTTTCAGCGAGCTGTATGCTTGTTAAACAGTAAGCTTGTGTGTTCTGACTATTAACATTTACTACAGTAGACAAAGCAAGCTTTTTACTCAGCAACAACACAATGATGCTGCCATTAACAATAAAAACAGTTTTGTTAATGTTAAAAGAAAAATAACTGATGATGGGTTAGAAAGATCTCTGATAGATCTCTGAAAGATCACTGATACTAGAAAATAAATGAATATTTTCCATCGGTATGAAGTGTATATGAAATACTAAATTGCTTCCACTGGGTGGCACTGCAAAACAAAGAATGACATGGAAGCATGTATGTAGTATTTGATGCCCCAAACGATATGTTAGTATAATTATTTTACAGATTTTCCAGTATTTTAAAGTCATTGTGATGTATTCAGCAATGAACAGTGTGGATTTCACACATTTTCTTCACTTTGTTTTTTCAAATTTGCTTTATGGTGTTTAATGACAGATGCAAGACTCAAGTATTCAGACAAAGTATGATAGTGTTGATATCCTTGATAGTGTTTTTTATTCAGAGGAGATATTTTGCGGTACAGAGGAATAATTATAAGGTGATCTCATTAGGATAGGAAAATCTTGCTGCTTTTGACTCTTATGAGTTGCTTTGTGTTAGTGCTTCTGCTTTTAGGTAAATTAGATATTAGTGATAATCTTGGCTTAATTAGTTTGGACATATTTTGAGTCAAATTACTTTTTTTAAACATTGTGTTGGAAACATACAGTTCTAGACGAGTGGTGTAATTTTCTTCAAGCCAGCCTGAACTGTGACACCTCACTGCAGTTGTATAATAATATTGAAAGCTGAGATTTAACGTATACATTCTGTACATTCTTTCTCATTACTGATGTGACAGTTTGAATTGATGTTCTTGGGTTTCAGCAGTGCAGATTTGGCTATCAGAAACTTAAGTAAGACTGTGTATCATTCTGTGGGAATAGCTGTCATAAACTGCTGCTTGGCAATTGGACCTCAAAGGTTGGTGCTATTGAATCAGTCCATGTTCTTGATCCAGTTCCTTAAGGCTCTTTTTCCTATGTAACTGAATCAGATGATGATCCAATTGAAATAATTATTTTCCCTTTATATTAGCTTCTATTTTGCTGGATTTTTATTTATTTTTTAATTCTTATTTTTTTTCATCTTGTACTTTACTTTTGCACTCTGCTCTGCTGGCTTTCTCCTCATTTTTTCCAAGGACCATCAGGAAAGTTGAACTTGGAAGGCCCTAGAAAGGAAAGAATGTAACTTCATCCTAGTATGAAATCTATAAACTGCCTGAGCACGTGGTATGTGATAGCAGATGGCATTTGTGTGCAGGTTTCACTTGATCACAGAATGAGTTTCAATTAATTAAGGCCAGAATAGTTGCTCTAATTATTTCTTCTTGGCACAGGGATGTATACACAGGGTACATTCTGTGAGCATTTGATAACTGTATTTGAAGCGTTATGTGACAGGACAGTACACACTTGCTTGATTTCCTGGTTTAAAATCACACATTGTATAGTTTCTGACTTGTATTTATGAAGAATTAATTACATAAGGCATCTTAAGGGATTTGGATCTCCTTTAACTGATGTCTTTATTCAGGGCTTGTCAAAACTGCAGCTGGAAAACTTCATCTTCTTTCAGCTTTTGCAAAGCTTATAGCCTCACAATCAGCTAATCAATGGTACATTGTTCCAAAGTTTCTTTTGAAAGTTATAAATTTGTTTAGGAAGCTTTTGATTTGGACTATTTTCAACATGTGTGTATATTTTAGTTAAAATTATGCCCATAACAATGTGCTTAGGGGGGTAGAGGGGAGAAGCGGAGAAACACTTTTTGTAAAGTTCTTTACAAAATGAGCCAGTTTTAGCTTTTCTGTGCTGAAAACGCTTTACATGCTTCAGTGTGTGAGTCGTAATTTCAGAAGATCAGGGAATGGATCTACATAGAAAGTAGGTGATAACTACTTGGTTTTGCTGAAAATAATTGTCTTGAATTAGGTTTGTTTTTGTCTTTGTTTACAGAATATTCATGTCACCTCTTGTCGTGCTGGGAAATATATCTCTGTGATAAAGCTTGATTGTCCAAATGACTTTAAAAGGCATTTTCACAACGCAGCCTTTTAATTTCTTTTACAGTGTCATTTATGGTGAAACATTCAAATTAGTTAAAGCAGAAATCAGAATGGGTAGCATCTTCCCCATTATGAGGTTTTCTTCCTGCTCCTTTTTTTTTTTGCTATTCCAGCTCTTTGTGGAGGGCCGTGCTTCATAGAACAGCAAGCTATGAATTGCAGAGGTGCTGAAATCTCTCCAGTGTGGTGGATGTGAATAATGATGTGAGCTGAGTGGAATTAATGCTGTCGGTTTGCAAATATCAGCAGTGATTAGGAAACTAATTGTACCGTCATTTTACAAACGTTTTCTATTCTGTGACTGGATTTTTTTTTTTTTTTAATCAGGCAGGATATGTTGCATAGTTTCCTATGGAAAAAAATAACTGCTGCTTCAGTAGGCTTTAAATAGATGCTAACGAAAAGTGTAAGAAATCTTGGTTTAAAAAGTGTAAGGTGAGGACTGCTGGATGGAGTTGTGAATGGTCCTTGCTCTGGTAAAGACAGAAGTGAAACTGGCAATTACTTCACTCTTTTTTTTTTGAGCTGAAAAGAGAAGAAAGTGTGGAAACTGGAGAAGTAGAAACTAGAATAACTATTGGGATGGGTTCACTTTGTTAGCCTTGAGGTGCTCTTCCCATGCTGGAGATTTGAAGCCTTTTCATCATGGGCTGACAGAGTTCCCATCTCCTAACTTTCTGAAGGACTTTTCTTGGCATATGAAGGGTGAGAGAGACTTCCCGCAGGGAAATGGAGGATCCTGGGCTGACTGTGGGGGCGGCTGAGCAGTTGCAATCTGTCTGAGACTATTTGGGAAGGATGGGCTAGACGCTTGCTCACGTCTTTGCTAGAACTTGAAGATTTTCTGCACTTGGATACATTGGGAGCAGAGCTGTTCAGTCTCCATATAGACGTGGGATAGCAGGAAGGAGCTGCAGCTAGGTTAAACTAGGTTAGTCTTGCAAAGATAATTCCAGCTGAGATTACTGGTAGCTGAGGGGAGGTTTTTAGTTGGAAACATGTTGCTCAAGGATGCTTTTAAGTAGCACAATTCCTGTCCTCAAGGAGGCATCATTATTAGTGAGCAGCTGTTCTTTGCAGCCTCCTTCAGACAAAACTTACACTGTAATTTTGATGGTGGTATCCTGGAGATTTCTGAAGATTTCTTCAACCTCAGTGGAAGTGCTAGGAACATATTGTTTCAGTAATGACCATGTGCTAATTCTGCTCTGTACTGTATTAATCTTTTGCTTTGCAAGTGTTGGTAGTTTGGTTCAGAATTTGAGATTATAAAATTCACATAGTTGGATGTTTTTTTTTTGTTGTTGTTGTTTGTTGTTTTCTTTGAGTTACAGTAGAGCAGGATTGTTTTCCTTTACTGTAATACCATGTGTTTATCAAGAATGATTTTTCCTCTTTACAAGTAGACTTAAAAGTGAGTTTTACTCGGTGGTTTCTTGGGTATTTCCATGTTGTGAGGATTATTGACAAACTGGAGAGATCCAACACGTGTTGGAATAGGCAGTGTGGGACACCTTTAGTGGTGGTAGTTGATCCATTATCACAGTGAGTGATTGTGGTGACCTTTGGTGTGGATGGCTTGCTTTCCAAATTTATGGTGAAATTTTAAACTATACATAATGTATTTTTCTTCAAATAAACCAAGGCTGTGGGCTAAGGATGGACAAATTATTTTTAAATTCTTAATTGGAACTTTAAATTATTCAATTTTCAATTTTAAAACGTTGTTCTTTTTTCACAGCTGTAGCAGAAGTGAAACTCCGTGATGATCAATATACCCTTGACCACATGCGTGCTTTTGGCATGTATAATTACCTTCACCTTGACTCCTGGTCCCAGGATAATGTCTACTATGTTGATCAGTCTGGAAGGGTTATGAATTTGTCAGTGACTCTGGTAAGAACAAACTTATTTTTAAAATAACTGAATTTGAAATGGTAGGGGTAGAAAAATCAAGTAGAAAATACTTGTCAAGGAGAATCTGGATGCAAAATCAGAGGGAAAGCTAATGCCAGATAGAGAGGTAGATCAGACAAGAATGGTGTTTACCAGGAAGGATGAAGGGGGTTAAGTGAAATTTCTGACATCTTTCATTAAAGGTACTTTACTAGCATTGCGCTGCGTTGGTATTGCAGTCGTACGGCATCGTACTCCGTGATGGGGAAGGCAGACATATGGTGACAAGCTGAAGAAGAGAGCAGACGCTGCTTTTCCAGTTGCCAGCTGTTCCTCCTCTGTTTTTTTTGGATGTTTGTCTGTCTGCTAATGTGCAAATCCAGTCCTTGTAGATATAATTCTAAACTGCACAGCTTCTTTCTCCCTTTATAAATAAAAGCGTGCATAGGCTAATAACTTGATCTGGGCATCACTCATTGCAGGCAAAAAGATGCCAGTGGCCTTGGGCAAACATGAAACAGTGTAAGCTAGACCAAGTCTGGAAAACAGGACAGTTCTTTGTTGTTATATTGATGTTCTTACACAATTGTAAATTGTTTTCCATTTTTTTGAGGCATTTTGATGCATAGATATGCTAATTCTACTGCAAAGACATTCTTTATTCTGAAGGGACATATGGACACTAGGTTTCTGGTATGTGCAGTGGTAGTACTTGTTTATTAAGGGATAAGAGACTTACTGGTGGTGACTTTGGAGCTATCACAATGTCTTGGAGTGTATAATTTAGAGTAAGATTGTATCTCTGACGATTATGACTTGTACCCTGTTAAAGGTGTGCTTACAGTTTTTCATTAGAAAGTAGGGTTTTGTTTGTTTTTGTGACGATTTTGACTCAATCCTTCTGACTCACCAAGTATAGCTTCTTAAATAATCATCTATGCAGAAAGGAAAGTAAAAAGTCCATAATTGTAGACACTTGTTAGCTAATTTGAATAACAATATTTCATTCATCACCAGTTATTTGGTTAACATTTTATGTTGAGAAAGGTCATAACGTGTAGGTACTTCCATTCTCATCCTAAGATGTGTTCTGGCACTAATTGATTCAGAGCTGCTGTTTGATTTTTTATGTTTAAAAAAACTAATTTTATATAACAAGTCAGTTGAGATCTGCTATGGGTTTAATATAATTCTAGAAAATACAGCGTGCATCACATTAGTACTTCCCTCCTTCATAAAGCTGTTCCTGTTTCATTCATGTATGTTGGTGGGGCAGCCTCTTCCAGTTTCTGGATTCTGACTTTTGGAATCATGTTGGTTGACATAAAATTAAATAGATTGTGAGAGTGTGAAATAGAAGGTATCTTTACATCAGTTAGGAGGAGGAGAACATATTTAACCTCTTGTTAATTCACAGTAGTGGTATACTGCTGTGTTGTTTAAGTTTGTGGAGTCTGTTCATGTGGTTCTCTCTAGACTCCACAGAACAGTTTGCTTTGTGTCGTGACCTAAGCTTACTTCCTTGCTGTAGTTGGCTATATGTAATTTTCACATTTGGAAAGGAAAATATCCATTGTCATGCTACCCAGGAGTTTGAGTGTAACTCTGTGGGACAAAAGAAAACCCACGATACTGCCTGGTTTTTAAGAGAACATGGCTTGTTCTGTGCAGGGCCCTAGGGGAAGAATTACAAGGTCAAGGCTAAGCTGAAAGAAATCCTGAGATGGTGGTTGTAGAGTTGGTGGGAAATACAGGTTTTCAGAGTATGGTGGGCTGAGAACTGGAGCTGCAAAATAGCTCCTTCACTTTTCAGAGAATGTACAAGCAGTCTGTGTGTTTGGCAGACTCTCATTGAGATAAAATAATAGAGGACTTCTTCCAAATCTTTGGAAATCATCTGGATTCCCAGCAGAACATCCAAAAGAAAGAAGTTTATCAGGGAAAACCTCCTGTGATCAGTGCCTTGTCACAATCTCATTTTTTGTGCTTTTTTCCCCGTGGTTGGCTAACCTCAACTGGCTGCCATGTGCCCACTGCACTACCCTCTCACTTCTCAGCAGGCCAGGGGAAGAAAGTAAGATGGAAAAGCTCATCGGGTGATGGGCTTCGTGGGCTGCAGGGGGAGAGCCTGCTTCACCATGGTCTCCTCCCCGAGCTGTGTGGGCATCTGTGCTCTGGTGCCTGGAGCACCTCCTCTCCCTTCTTCACTGACCTGCAGGGCTGTTTCACAATGTTCTCACCTCCTCTCTGTCACTGTGCAACACCTTTTTACTACTTCCCAAGTATGTTTTCCCAGAGGTGCCACCAGCCTGAGTGATGGGCTCAGCTGTGTCCTGTGGGGGTTTGTTACACAGCCAGCTGGAACCCGCTGTCCCTGACGTGGGGCACCCTGGCCTTTTCTCACAGAGCCCACCCCACCTGCTGCCAACACCTGCATGTATAAACCCAGCACATCCCGTTACTAGGAGGGAGCTGCATCTGTGCATTTCATTCGTAGCAGATAAACCCAGGTAAAGGATTTTACAACAGGCAACAACTTGCATTTATATGTGCGATACCTTTAAATAGATATTCTTGAAGCTAAAAATCCCTTGGACTGGTGTGTCCCTTGAAGTCTTCAAGGAAATGGCATTTTATTAATATAGTACAGTAGGTTTTAGTTATAGCAGACTGTCAAATTGCCACTGTCTTTTGTCCTAATATGCAGCGAAGTGCTGTTTTGCAGAGCCTATGTATTTGCATATGTATAAAGAGGAACTTGTGTTCAGAAACATCAACAAGGTCTCTCATTACAAATGTGCCTGCCCATATATTAGTCAAATGTATATCATAAATCTCATTACAGCCAAGCGTAGCTTACAAGTGAGCAAAGGCCACAATTCAACTGAATTTCAGTATTTTCTTTAACAGAAGATTCACCGTGTTAGCATGCTTATGCTAAATTCTTACCCAAAGAACGTGTGGGCTTTTTAACAAGTAATTATTTATAGTTCTGATTCCTATTTCTGTTGCAACTTCAGTTTTTGTTTGGAGGCGTGTTGCACTTACCCTTAGATGACAAATTATCCCTGCAACTGAAGTGTTTAGAAAGATGTCATCGCTCAATGCAGGAGGTACAGATAAGACTGTCACTTGCTCAAAATCAAACATAAATTGAAAAAAAAAAAAGTGAGGAACATGAGCAGATTTTGTAAGTTGATGAATGAGTATTCAGATGTTATTTATACCAAGTTGAGAAAGTTGTTACCCTAACTCAGCTAGAAATATATTTTTGGCATTAACACTCATCTGTTGCAGCTATCAAGACTGTCACTCAGTAAGCCAGTATCGATGCTTTGATTTAAAGACCTAATGGCTAGTGCAGTGACAGAATTAGTGAGCTTGGGGAGGTTTGTTTGTTTTTGTTGGCTTTTTGTTTGTTTTTGCATCTGACTTTGCAAACATCACACAACTTAAAAACTGGAATTGAGCTGGAAAATAGTTCAGAGTTTTCTCCTATAGCAGGTAAATGTTTGGAGTTGTTTTCTTGACTGTCAGCTCTTCTTCCAAGGGAGACTTTTTATGTCAATAGAATGGAATTGAGATACTGTAGCAACAGTAACTCCTAATGGCACTCCTAAATCATGGAATGGTTTGGGTTGGAGGATACCTTAAAGTCCATCCAGCTCCACCCCCCTGCCCTGGGCAAGGACACCTCCCACCAGCCCAGGTTGCCCAAAGCCCCATCCAGCCTGGCCTTGAGCACCTGCAGGGATGGGGCATCCACAGCTTCTCTGGGCAGCCTGTGCCAGTGCATCACCACCCTTTGAGCGAAGAATTTCCTCCTAACATCTAATCTAAACCTACTCTCTTTTATTTTAAAGCAATTTCCCCTCGCCCTACCACTATACCCCCTGACCAAGAGTCCCTCCTCAGCTTTCCTGTAGGCCCCTTTAGGCACTGGAAGGCCACTAAAAGGTCTACCTGGAGACTTCTCTTCTCCAGGCTGAACAGCCCCAGCTCCCTCAGCCTGTAGGAGAGGTGCTCCAGCCCCTTATTCATCTTCATGGCCTCCTCTGGACTGACTCCAACAGGTCCATGTACTTTTTGTGCTGGGGGCTCCAGAGCTGAACGCAGCACGCCAGGTGGGGTCTCACAAGAGCAGACTAGAGGGGGAGAATCACAGTATAACTCAGGGCTGATTTTTGTCACTTCTTTTTGTTATGTTTTATGCAATATTGTTTATTTTTACATTATGGGAATTGTTGATAACAATGTGACTTCTTCATAAAACTTACAGAATTTAAATCTTACAGGCATGCTGACAACCCTACATACAATTTCACTGCGTGACTGTATGAGCTGGCATATGCTCATTTAAGTGGAGCCTGGGTGGGGAGGCGTCAGGAAGAGTAGAGGGAATTTTTTAGCTTGTATTTTATAGTTCTTTCTTAAAGGAACTGTTTGTTGATGTTTAAACCTAATTCCAGTGAGTACATCTGACTAGTATCTCAGCATCCCCTCCTACTTCTGAAGCAGGGAATCTAATACATTCCTAAATTTAAATTGCTGAACAGCAAATGAAGAATATTATAAGAGCATTTCCTTTCTTGACTTCTGAGGGGAGGCTTTGTGATTTAAAGATATATATTTTTTTTAAATTTTCCAGATATATTGAGTCCTGACATTCTTCCTTAGTGCTGATAACCTAATGTGAGCTTTAGAGAATTAAATGGCTGATAGCTGATAGTTTTTAAAAACAGAATTGCATCCAGGACTATTTGAAGCTTATTGTCATGATTCGCTTGAAGGCTGACAAAAGCATGGTCCTCTGTAGTGTTACATAGTACAGCCCTGTAAATCACTATTCCAGCGCTGATGCTTTTTGTCTGTGATTTAGTTTCTTTTTCCTAGACGCAATGCTCATACAACTTGTTAGTTACAGTGGAACACCTCTATTGCAGAAAATACTGCCTTTCAGTAAAGCCTTTAAGAAATTGAGTAAAAGATGAGGATGCCTAGAGGTTTTGTTCCTAGTGTTTTGGTTTGGGGTAGCTTTTGTTTGTTTGTTTGTTTTTAATTTTCATCCTCTCCTCCTGAATGTGTTCTAAATTAGTCGAATAGTTGAAGGAGTATTGTGATACAACTGAATCTAGAGAGTGAACCTGAATGCTTCTGGTAATTAAAAATCTAATTTGCATCTTTTCCATTGCAGGTTTCATAATTGCCCTTGTGCCTTCTTGTAGTGCAACTGTAATCTCTGATATGAATTCAAGTAGGCGCAGAAGGCAAGCAGGCTCTCTGTTTGTCATCTGCTCTTTTTTGCTCTTGCTTATTAAAGTGGTACTTACCCAAATCCAGTTTATCTTGCCTGCTTTTGAACATGTTCTAAATACACATGTGATTTTAATAACATCTGGAAAAATATGAAGGATTCAAGATTGTCTTAAATACAGTATTATTAAAAAATGAGGCTTATTTGTACTGCAAATGTGCACTTTCTGTGTTACATATACATGCACAAGTGCAAAGAACTATTCTAAAGATGTTGCTTTGTATTTTTCAGTGCCTTATTTCATGTACAAGAAGGAGTGGGTTTCTTTGGCTAGAAGTAGACATGTACATGCATGATCTCCCCCCTGCCTCTGTTGTGTGCTGCCCATTGCTTAAGTGAAGGCAGAGGGACAGCAGATGCTTAGAACATTTTGTGGCTGAAATTCCAGAGTCTGTAACGAGATGCTGTTTTAATCTGATGTTTTTCCACTGCTGTTTTTTAGTCCCTTTCTCACACTGTAACAGAAGGTGCGTTTGGTATGGCACATAATAGGTAGGTAGTTGGTTCCCTTCCCAGGTTTTCAATATTGGCATAAAAGAAAAAAATAAAGTTGCAGTGTGCCGCTGACATGGTATGCTAAATAAATGTATCTATCCTGATGCACTGTGTAATCATAATGTGATAGAAAAGTTATTTGCAAATATGATGTGAATACAGTTTTTTTTTCTAACTGATCACAATCATTACTTCTCTAATTTTCCGAGTGAGCTAACCACTCTAGGAAAGCTGAGAAATGTTTTATCGACTCAAATGTGCCAGTTGAGTAAGAGTGGGGTAAAATTTGTTTTAATTAGGAGTGAGTGCAAGTGAACAATTCTCTGGTTTTCATTTCACGTACAGTCTTGAGGATTTTATTGGGGCTGGAATTATTTGAGGGAAATGTTTGATTATACAGGAATGCTTGGGGAAAAGAAGTGAAAACCTTTTTTTAATGCAAAACATAACTAGTGCTATAAAATCAAAGAAAAAAATGGAATGCTGAAATACCAATTACAAGACACTTCTGTTTTCAGTAAACAAACTCAATCTGTACTGAAATTCCCTCACCTTTTCCACGTATGTGGAAGTGATTCTTGCTACCCACTTATTTCGGAATATGCTCAACTGCAACAAACAGGGGAATTGCCATTGAGATTTGTTATTCTTAATTTGTCTGTAATACTTGAATTGATAAGTACTTCCTAAAGTCTTGATTCATGACTTTGCTTACAGGACACTTCTCTACAAAAGCCAAGAGAAGTTTTCAGGCTCCCTGCAGACTTGACAGCTTGTGATAATCGCCTTTGTGCCTCTATATACTTCCCATCTTCCACGTGGGTTACCCTTTCTGATGGAACAGGAAGACTCTATTTAATCAAAACAGGCAAGCGTGGAGACAGTGCATCAGAAAAGTGGGAGGTAAGTCTTAAAGAATCATAGAATATCCTGAGTTGGAAGGGACCCATAAGGATCATCAAGTCCAACTCCTGGCACTGCACAGGTCTACCCAAAAGTTTAGACCATGTGACTAAGTGCACAGTCCAATTGCTTTTTAAATTCAGACAGGCTTGGTGCAGTGACTCCATCCCTGGGGAGTCTGTTCCAGTGTGCAACCACCCTCTTGGTGAAGAACCTCTTCCTGATGTCCAGCCTAAACTTCCCCTGCCTCAGCTTAACACCATTCTTGTGGGTCCTATCACTGGTGTTTACAGAGAATAGGTCACCTGCCTCTCCACTCCGCCTCGCGAGGAAGTTGTAGACTGCGATGAGGCCCCCCCTCAGCCTTCTCTTCTCCAGGCTGAACAGGCCCAGTGCGCTCAGCTGCTCCTCATATGTCTTCCCCTCTAGGCCTTTCACCAACTTCATCGCCCTCCTCTGGACACTCTCCAACAGTTTAATGTCCTTTTTGTACTCTGGTGCCCAGAACTTCACACAGTGCTCGAGGTGAGGCCACACCAGAGCAGAGCAGGACAATCACCTCCCTCGACTGACTAGCAATGCCGTGCTTGATGCATCCCAGGATACGGTTGGTCCTCCTGGCTGCCAGGGCACACTGCTGGCTCACATTCAACTTGCAGTCGACCACAACCCCCAGATCCCTCTCTGTGGGGCTGCTCTCCAGCGTCTCATCGCCCAGCCTGTATGTAAAGCCAGGGTTGCCCTGTCCCAGGTGCAGAACCCTGCACTTGCCTTTGTTAACATTGTGGTACAATATGGTAACAATGTGGTAACATTGTTGTACAGTAACATTTTATGAATTTTACAAATACAAAGTAATTCTTATTCTTACCTTTCTTATAATTATTAAAAATTAATCTTTAAATCTGAACTCTATACTGTTGATAAATGGTTGTGTCCAAGCATAAAAATCATTCTACTGATTTCTTTATATGCAAAATATTTATAAAATTAAAATGGTTGAATGGGAACAGCTTCTTGACGGAAAAAGAATCTGTCTAAATAAAAGTGAGTGTTTCTAAATGGGTGGCTTAGTGCTTGTCAAGCTGAACTTCCAAGAACCATTTCCCCTTTGCAATTCATATGGATCTGCCTAGGTTTTTTTCCCACCATCATTTATTGTTTGTTTTTTCAACTGACCTGTGGAATAATAAATATTTTTTTAAGTCCAAAATTACCATCAGTCAAGCTAATAGCTGCTTTTGTTTTTAAGTTAAGAGACTTCTGAATTGCTTGTGCTGATGTAATTCTGCTTGAAATATTCACCATTTAATTTGCCCCATCATAAAAGTGTGTCCATGGAGACTAGAATAAAACTTATACAAAATTGCTCATTAAAAAGCTTTGATAAGTAGCCCTGTGGGTTACCTGCAGAGTAGATACAGTGCAAACAGTAATGTTTCCACATCTCTGGTAGAGAAAAACTTCACATTGTGCACTTAGCTCTGGCAAATATTGGTGCTTAATATTTTTTACTTTAAATTGTTGGTTGTAACTGAAGTTTGTTTTTGTGTTTCTCATGATGAAATAGTTTACAAAATGGATTATTTTAAGAAGCCTTGAT
This sequence comes from Aythya fuligula, assembly GCF_009819795.1. Taxonomy (NCBI): domain Eukaryota; kingdom Metazoa; phylum Chordata; class Aves; order Anseriformes; family Anatidae; genus Aythya; species Aythya fuligula. The sequence goes on along the minus strand of NC_045560.1, from coordinate 141,496,656 downwards.
AAGGTGCATTTTTTGTATCCACATCAATGTGGTGTTACAATACTAATACTCGTATCAGTTATCTTGCTTGGACACCATGAATGTAGTTGTTACTTTTCTACCTCAGCTGCTGTGAGCTCATTAGTTTGTCTTCTCTTAGTGTGAGAATATTGATCCATAAATAAGTTGCATCAGAGTTGTACTAAAACATCAAATTTTTATGCTGTCACCATTTAAATTCACCTTTTGAGTGTTTAGAACACCCAGTGGTTTACAGTGACTTTAACATCTCAACCTCACAAATCCTTAAACATTATCAGGTTTCAGTAACAACTAGATTGAGCCTATGCTCATTTATCCACTGCAGCTTAAATTCATTTTCCTTTATTCTCTGTGGCTGGCTGAATGGCAGAGCTCAGAGGGCTATGATCAGCGGCACAGTCTGTTTGGAAGCCTTTAGCTAGTGGTGTCCCTTGGGGTCAATACTGGGCCCAGTCTTGTTCAACTTACTCATCAGTGACCTGGTTGAAGGGACACAGCGCACTCTCAGCAAGTCTGCAGGTGACACAAAATGGGGAGGAGTGGCTGATCCACCAGAAAGCTGTGCTGTCATTCAGAGAGATCTGGACAGGCTGGAGAGTTGGGCTGAGAGGAATCTCATGAAGTTCAACAAGGGCAAGTGCAGGGTCCTGCAGCTAGGGAGGAATAACCCCAAACACCAGTACAGGCTGAGTGGTGACCTGCTGGAGAGCAGCTCTGCGGAGAGGGAACATGGGGGTCCTGGTGGACAACAGGCTGACCATGAGCCAGCAGTGTGCCCTTGTGGCCAAGAAGGCCAGTGGGATCTTGGGGTGCATTATGGAGAGCATTTCCAGCAGGTCAAGGGAGGTGATCCTGCCGCTCTACTCAGCCCTGGTGAGATCTTACCTGCAGTGCTGTATCCAGGTCTGGGCTCCCCATTACAGGAGAGACCTGGAGCTCCTGGAGTGAGTCCAGTGTAGGGCTGCAAAGATGATCGGAGGACTGGAGCATCTCTTTTGTGAGAAAAGGCTGAGAGGGCTGGGCATGTTTAGGTGATCCTCCTGGAGTAGGGCAGTTGGACTAGATGATCTTTAGAGGTCTCTTCCAACATCAACCACTCTGTGTCTGTGACTTTGATTTTAATGTATTAATGTTCTAGAAAATAAAGGATGTTTTATTTCTTATTTGCTCTTTGGATTTATTTTGTTTTTCAGCTTCTTGTGATTTATGCTGAATAAGCACCTTTTAAGAAAAAAAGCTGAAACACATAGTCTCTAGAATTAAAACTTCTTGCTGTAGGTAGTTACTTCTAAATGTCTCAAGGTTCGAGATATGCAGGCCTTCGGTATGACATTATTTCATGATTACAGTGATCCTGCCTAGTCACATAAAAATATAGATGGACTTTGCCAAACCCTATAAATAAAAAGTCAGAAAGTTCTGACTTAAACCCCTAATAAATGTGAATATTATACTTCATTTAATGGTAGGTTCTCTGTTTCTTATTCTTATTAGAGAATATTCCTATTAGCAAATAAGAAGTAAATCTCTTATAGTAATCAAATGAAGAGAGCCGCCTCTCTCAGCTTTGGTTGATGATGAAACACTGATAGCAATGTACTGGATCTTTTATCTTCTTGTTTGCATGTGCCAAGGTCCACGATGATTTTTGGGATCTTGGATTGCTTAGGAGAGCAGTGAGGGTATTGGTGAAATGCCTGCATTTTCATCTTGTATGAGACTTTCTTCCCCAGTTGGTATGCCGTGCTTATGGATCCTGTTCTGTATGCTTATTTACTTTAGTACTAAACAGCTGCGATGTAGACACTTTTGTAGATCTTTGTGCTTTGTCTAATGGGCCATTTCAGTGATTCTGTAATAGAAACAACAATAACAAAAAACATTTCAGAACAGTTTATTGATAGCCAAAGAAGGAAGAGCCAGAAATAGAACAGAATAGAATAGTTCAGTTGGAAGGGACCTTTAGGGATCATCTAGTCCAACTGCCTGACTGCTTCAGGGCTATCCAAAAGTTAAAGCAGTTTGTGGCAAGCAAAAATTAACTGATGTTCGATGAAGCCTTTCGCTGCTTTCTGAGGCTGGGTTTTAACTGACTGACTTTTTGCCAATATTGTGTCTTCTAGATTGTGTTTAATGAAGAACTAGGCAGTCCATTTATTGTAGCACACAGTGTTTCATTTGTAAAATCTGGTACTCATTCAGTAGCTGTGCTGCTGCTTAGGGTAGAAAAAGATGAATTGGACACAAAAGGAAGTGGATTTCATGTTACCTTGGAATGGGTTACAATTGCAGAGATGAGCAAAGAGGGTAAGTGTTTTACATTTATGTTACTAGTGGTTAAGGAGAACTAAAACAAACAAAAACTGAAAACAAACAAACAAACAAAAAAACAGCTGTCATGCTTTCATTCTTTGTTTTATAAGTTTATTTTTCTTCCGTTTCTGATATGTCCTTCCCACAAAAGCTCTACTCAGATAGGTAATTTTCTTTTGTTTTCAGATGAAGGTCTCAGTTTTAGACCTTAATTATGACAAATATTTGGAAGATAGGAAGAAGTAGACTTATACATGTGTGGCTAAAGTGATTAGAAAACAAACTAAGAACTTTACTTTGTGACATTATGAAATGAAGTTCCTTTAGCTTGGTCCAGTAAAATCAAGGTTCAAGATACCTATTTCTAATAAATATCTGTTGTACTTCTCATAATGTTGTATGAGTTATTACCTTCCCAGTACAGCACTCCTATTTGTCATCTGTATAGTCTGAGGTGATCTGTTTAAGGATGCTCCCTTGTTGCCTGGGGTTTTCTGAATGCATAGGTCTCTGACTCTGTTTCTGTTTAAAATGGCTATGTCTAGTCCATTAATACCCCTCTGCCCACACTCAAAAAAGGAGGGAGGGGGGCTTTAATTAACACCCCCAAGTACCAGAATTACATTGTAGTCTGGTTATTGTTTTTTATTCCACTTCTGAACTAACTTTTAGCAAGCACAAGTATGATAACTAGTTAAACCAGATCTAATTTGGGTCCCCTTATCTGTTATTCTCTGTATTCTGTGACTGTGATGTTTCCCTAAATGTAGCACTGATGTCAACCTGTCAACCAGGAACACATTAGACTGGAGTGGTATAGATGATTTTTACCTTCATGATGTGGTCTTGTCTAACGTCTCTGCTAATAAGTTCCTTTTTTTTTTTTTTTTTTGGCTGTTGTTGGTTTTCAAGTACAACAATTTCTTATAAAAAAGAGTTGAAGCATAGATGTGAAAAATCAAACAATTCTTGAGGATAATTTTAGCACCTGTGAGAATTTTATGAAGTTATTGGTTAATTCCTAAAAATCCGCTTGCACTATCTATTATTATTCAGAAGTCAATCAAATACTTAGGCATCTGAATCCAGGTAAATTTAAATGGAGGAAGAACACTAGAATGTATCGCCTTACCTGTGTTTTAAGTCATCGTTAGTCATGTGTTTGGGAGCACAGTAGGGAATGGTGTGGTCCTTGGTGCCAGTAGTTAACAATTAGGACCTCCTCAACTCTTGTAAAACACTAGTCATCAACAGGGAAGGTAGGCATTTTCCATCATGAATTGTTGTCACAAGCTATTTCGTTGTTACTCAATTTTTTTTAGCACCTCAAAAATATTTAGAAGAATTATTTGTGCAGAGACTGAGAGTGGTTTTCTGAATTGCCAGGCTAGCTGTGATCAAAGAAGTCATCATAAGGAAAAAAGAGCGATGTTAGATTAATTTTAGGATCTATATGTGTAATAAAATCATTGAAAAACAAAAGAGAAATTTCCTTTGAATCCATAGTACTGTTATTTAACCAGTAGAATTATGTAATGTTTTTAGGTGTAATGAGGTTCTTGAATGAGATTTTGCGCTGTAGAAAAATAGTACTGCTCAGATTTTTTTTTCTTCATTTTACAGGTGATCATCAATATGAAATCTGCAGAAAGAGAGTTTTACAAGGCAAATCAGTCCCCCATTATGCAGCAATAGAGCCAAGTGGGGATGGTCTAATGATTCTTTCCTACAAACCATTCAAATCTATACAACAAGAAGAAGAAAAGTTAGTAGAAAACGATGATGCAAAAACAGCAAATGAAAAGACAGGTAAAACTTAACTGTCAGGTTATGACAGACTGCTCTTTGTTTTGTCAAAGAAAAGAGCTTGTCAGTTTAGAATCTGTTTGGAAACTCCAGCAGTAAATGTTTGTCTTTAATATCTGCCTTCCAGGTTGTTTTTTTTTTTTTTTTTGTAAAGACAGATAGGCTTTTTTTAACGTATTTGTTTTCTTCCTAGGAAGTTGTGTTGGGTATAAACCTATATGAGAAGTCTTTTTGGATAGGAAGCACTTAAAGAATTTCCTTGTCTCAAGAAAAAGAATATTCTGCAAACAACTGTACTCATTATTTGCTAACAGTTAAGACAACAGTTAAGTTACCTAAATGCAGGTATCTAGCTGAAGTGTTCAAATCCAGAAGCTAGATTTAGGTGAGAGAATGGAGCATGACACCCAAACAGTTGTTCAGCAGAAAGGTATCTCTGATATGGAAATCACTCCCGCCTTTCAAACAACAAAAAAAGTTGTTTTTTTTTTTTTTTTTTTTTTTTTTTAAGATGAAAATCTAGTAAAAGACTCCAGTAAGAAAGTAGTTTAGAGGAAAAAAGAATCAACTTCATCAAAATACACTCATACTTTTCTACTTTTCTTCTAGGAGATCAAAGCAAAATGAAGTATATGAACCCCTACTAAGTATTAATCCTAAATGTCACAGAGTTCACAATATGTATATTTATGTAGCTATATTGTGTTATTTAAGATTTGATTTTTGCTTCTGAATATGAGAGAGAGGCTAATGAACCTATCTTAACTGAATGATACTAGCACAATTTTTTCAGCAGTGCAGAAATCTATTAGCCTAACCTGGGCTATAATTTTGGTTCCATGGCTATATGAAATTGCAGGCATAGCAGATACCAAATAGCAAAACAAGATGTGCTGGCAATAATGCTCTAATTTTTATATGAGATTACAACAATACATGAGGAAACATTAAGGTGGTTATGTTGCTTATTGGTATTTTGGCTTTTTCTTTGTCCTTTCAGATTCTACTCCATACATACTTGACAACTAATAAGGTAGTCTAGAAGATAGTGTAGAAAAGAAGGGCCGAAGGTATTTTTGGGTCTCATTCTGTTGTCTTACAAATTAGGACTTTAATATCAGATACAGTCTGTGTCACAATTTAGAATTTTGATGGCCGTTGCATCTCATATAATAATAGTTCTTGGGAAGTGTATTTGTAGCATCTGTGACTGATCCTGTAGCAAACAGGAAACTCACAGTACCAGGCAACAGTGTAAGAGTCCTTCCAGAGTTACAGTTGGTGAGATGATCAGCTAAATCTTGTACTATGACACCTTGAGAGCTTTCAAACCGTTCCAGAGAATGAGCCTGTCCATGCTTTGCTTTCCATCTAACTAGGAAGGTAACATGTAAAAGAAAATGAATACATCTGTGGTTACATTTTCTGTGACCAGCTGTGCGCTACCCAGTCATGCTGTCATAGCCTTTAGATTTTTTTAGATTTAGATTCTCTCCTTGTAGAATAACTTAGCTTCAGTTGTGAGGGAAATACAAAGATCAAGTCCAACTGTCAAGACTACCCTGGGGCTGATGCAAAGCTAGAACATATAGTAAAGAGCATTATCCAAATGCCTCCTAAAAATTGACAGACGTGGGCCATCAACATCCTCTAGGAAGCTGTGGTGGTTTTACCCTGCATGGCAACCAAACTCCGCCACAACCATTCTCTCACTCACCCTCTTCAAAGGAAAGAGGGGAGAAAATATGATGAAAAGGGCTCAAGGGTTGAGATGTGGACAGGGAGATAACAATTATTGTCATGGGCAAAACAGACTCAGCATATGGAGATTAAAATTAAATTATTGCTTGTCACTAGCAGACTAGACTACTGAAAAACTAAAAGCAAAACAAAAACAGCTCCCCCCCCCCATCTACCCTCTTCTGTGTCCTCCCACTGAGCAGGACAGGGGAATGGGGGCTGCGGTCAGACCCTGACGCTTCATCTCTACCTCTCCTTCACAGTCCCTCTCTGCCCCTGCTCCCCATGGGGTCCCTCCCACGGGATGCCGTCCTTCCTGAACTGAGCCTGCGGGGGCTGCCCACAGGCAGCAGCTCTTCAAGCACTGTTCCCACACGGCTCCATCCCATGGGGTCCATCCTCCAGGAGCAAACTGCTCCAGCACGGGTCCCCCACGGGTGCTGGCAGCTCCCCCCAGCCCCCCTGCTCCTGCATGGGCTCATCTCCACGGGCTGCAGCTCCTGTCTGAGGCCTGCTCCTGCGGGGGCTCTCCATGGGCCGCAGCCTCCTCCAGGCCACATCCACCTGCTCCACCGGGGGCTCCTCCACCCATGGGGGGGCTGCAGCGTGGAGATCTGCTCCATGTGGGACCCATGGGCTGCAGGGGGACAGCCTGCTCCACCAGGGGCCTCTCCCTGCACAGGCCGCAGGGGAACTGCTGCTGCCTGCCTGGAGCACCTCCTGCCCTCCTGCTGCACTGACCTTGGGGTCTGCAGGACTGGTTCTCACTCCTCTCTCTCCCAGCTGCTGCTGCACAGCGGTTTTCCCTTTCTTAACTCCGCTCTCCCAGAGGCCCAAACAGCATCACTCACTGGCTCAGCTCTGGCCAGCAACAGGTCCCTTTGGAGCCATCTGGAGCTGGCTCTGCTCTGATGTAGGGCAGCTGCTGGGCTCTGCTCACAGAGTCCTCAACTGCAGCCCCTGCTACCAAAACCTTTCCATGTAAACCCACTACAGAAGCTTATCCAGAGGACTAACTACTGTCTCAGTAATAAGCTTTTTCTTATGTCCAGTCTGAACTTACCCTGTCACAGATTTGAGCCATTCCTGCATGTCCTGTCACAAGAAGAACACCTCGCTCCCAGCTTGTCCTTCTCAGAAAGCTTATAGGGAGCAATAAGGTCACCCTCCTCCTTTTCTCCAAGTTTAACAATCTTAGTGTCCTCATCTGCTCCTTACAGTGCATGCCTTCTAGCCCTTTAACCAGCTTTGTTGCCGTCCTGTGTACAAGTATTTCTTATAGAAGTACAGTTCTTCTAGCAGTATAATACAGATAGGTATGAGGCAGATTCTAGGCCCAGGAGCAAAGGTCAAACATTACCCCTTGGCAGGCAGTTTTATTTCATCTCTGTCTTCTGAGGCAGATGAAGACTACTTGGTGTTTTAAAACCATTTCTGTTGAATAGTCAGTGTAACTTCTAGCGAAGTAGATTAGAGGAAAACGTTCACATTTCTGAACGGCATATACTTCAGAGTATGGAGTAGCTTATCATAACCACTGCACCTGGTGTCTTTTTAACCAAGTTACTGATCATTAATGCTTCAGTGCATTTGAATGTTTTGGAGCATGTCTGGAGAAGGGCTACGAAGCTGGGGAAGGACACAAGTCCTATGAGGAGTGGCTGAGGGAGCTGGGGTTGTTTAGTCTGGAGAAGAGGAGGCTCAGGGGAAACCTTATTGCTGTCTACAGCTACCTGAAAGGAAGTTGTGGGGAGCTGGGGGTCAGCCTCTTCTCGCAGATAACTAGTGATAGGACTAGAGGGAATGGCCTCAAGTTGTGCCAGGGGAGGTTCAGGTTGGAAATGAGAAGACATTTCTTCTCAGAAAGAGCAGTCAGGCACTGGGATGGGTTGCCCAGGGAGGCGGTGGAGTTACCATCCCTGGGGGTGTTTAAGGAAAAGTCAGATGTGGTGCTCAGGGACAGGGTTTAGTGGGTGACATTGGTGGTAGGGTGATGGTTGGACCAGAAGATACTGGAGGTCTTTTCTAACCTTTATGATTCTACGATACATTTTGGCTATCCATTCTGTAACATCTTTCACAATAAGTTTCCCAATTAACTTTAGAGTAATATTTAATGCCCATTGGATAACTCTGTCAGCATATTTGAGTATAGTTATGAATACAAGATGCTTTCCAACCGAGGGACTTGAAATGAACTTGATTGCTTTAAAAAAAAGTTTTTCTATTTTATAATCAGAATATATTTTAAGGAAGTTGTTCAGATTAGAAGCTTATTTCTGCCCTTCCCCAACCATGGCTCCCAGCAGCATTGCATGCTGTGGAAACCAGGACAGCATTTTTTAATCTGGTTGACGTTTTTCTGTACGTTTTCAATTGTAGACCCTCTCTATTACTGGCAGCAGACTGAAGATGATGTGACAATAACAATTCACATTCCTCAAGACATCACTAAGGATGACATAAAAGTACACTTTTCCCCTGAGAACATACGTGTTACACTGAAAGACCAGCCTCCTTTGATGGAAGGAAAACTACATTCTTCTGTGGACCATGAAAGCTGCACATGGATAATTAAAGAGAATAAAAGGTGTTGTATATGGTTTTTAGATTTACTACTGCTGGGAATTGATTTCAGAGTGTGTATCATATCTGACTTCTGGGCCCTCTGGGAATGGACTCATTTAATGCTAGACCCTGAACTCCTCCTTACAAGGTTGTATCTCCTCTGCTGAAAGTAGCTCACTGGCTTCTGCAATTCTGTCTTAGAGTACTGTTTCTTTAACTAATTGTGAAAGTAGTTCCCTCTTCTTACAGTTACTTGCTTATGAGGTTATATGACAAGCTATTTTTTACAATGACACAGAACAGCCTTTTCAAGCTAAAAATTTATTTTTCACACAAAAAAATGTATATGGTACTGACAGCTATCCTCGTGTCAGACCAGGAAATTCGTTTTCCACTACTGAGCTGTGAAGCAGAATTCTTCACAGTGTTGGGATACATCAATGCTCATGCCTTTTCACTATTTTCGTATGCTTTGCCTGTGCTTATTGGCAACCAGAGATAATGTGATGTTTTAAAACCTTTGGTTGTCTTTCTATAACAGTATTCGGTGGTGTGCTCTACTGAAACTTAACCCATACGTGTCTGTGTTTTTTTTATTCTCTTTGAGAATATCTTGTCCATTCACTTCTAGTTGGTCACAGTGCAAAAGTGAAAAGGTTAAACTGTTAAATGATTCTCACAAAGACCGTTTATCATAAAATCGGGAAACTTTTGGTGATAAATTCAGTAAGGAAATTTAGTAATATTTTGAAGTACTAAAAATGTCCAGGGGAAAAAAAAAAGGTATACAAACATAAAAAAAAAAAAAAAAAAAAAAAAAAAGGCTTTGTATCAAAGTAAGGTTAATCGATTATTTTTTTCCTTTTTTTGTTATTTTTTTTCTTCTCATGACAATTCAGGATTGATTAACTGGACTTTCACCCTGTTTTTCACAGACACTTATTTTTTTTTTTAATAACAAGAAATTTGATAGAATAGATGGAATTTGTCTTGGATCTTCAACAAGTATAAGAAAAGTAACAAACTGACAGTATATCATATATATTTGAACATTTACTACTTTTGCTCTTAGGATAAAGTAATGAGCCACTATGCACTGAAACAAGCACGTTTGGTTTAATGGTTTCTTAAAGAGTAATTTCCATGTATGGTATCATCAGATGAAAAAAAAAAAAAAAAGAAGAAAGTTGTTTTGAAGTAAAGAGTTTTTTTTTTTTTTTCCTTTAAAGAAGGTAAAATGAAGTTTTTTCTCTGGAACAGTTTTGGAAGTAAGGTTCCCAGACCTGATGGTGCAGAAATTAAGGACTAATGTTTGGGAAGACTGAATTCTTGCCATTATAATGCTCTAAAATACTAAATGAAAGAAGATATGCTAGGAATGATGACTTTGAGGTGTTTGGGCAAGCTTGACGTTAATCTTGATGCACTGTGTGGACTTGCACGTGTAGTATGTGAAGTACAGTGAAGCCTGTACTTTGTGAGAATTGGTTGTAGTAGGAAAACAACAATTGAAATTGAAAACTACTGGAAAGACATTCCCAGTTAAATTTTTTTTTTTTTTTTCTAAATTTAATTTGATAAGTTTGTTTTCCTTGAGTTTTCTTTCATAAAAATCTTTGCTTTTTCCCAAAAGGTAGCTAATGAAAGTTTATGTAATTCCTCTGGAGAATAGCTAAAAGACTAATATTTATATGCAGATTATGCTAATGCTGTATACTGAAATGTGAGTGCGTAGTAGTTGATCATTAGACAAATAGCTAAATGATTCAAGTTTGAGCTAATTATCAAGTGGTTAATACTGCATGACTCTCAGGTGTCTGTTTTAATATGAAATAGTATTTACGCATTTGAATGTTGTAAGTAGTACTTGATTTTTAATAGCGACACTGCAATTCCACTTTAAATTTTTTGATTAAAAAAACTTGCTCCAAATTATCTTCTATAAAATAATTGTATTTCTGATAACCAATGTAGTGGTTTCAGTTATAAAATTAAGGTAATTCAGAGGTCACCAAATACTCTGATGCAGTACTTAGTAACTTAGAAAGTTTTCTTGTTGTGTCAGGTAAACAACTGATGTTCTAGACCTTGTAGGTGTGTCTAAAAAGCATGTCTATTGAAACTGTATTTGTTGTTCTACCCATGTGTAATTAAATAGAATTACACTGCTGACACATCCGGTTTTCTTCATTATTTACTTATGTATTTATTTATTCCTTATACCAAGTTCTTAAGTGTTTTTTTTTTTTCCTCACAAGTTAAAGTAATTGTACATTTTTATGTAGAATTTTATGTAGACAGCGTAGGTAACAGTTGTACTATTTCTGAGGCTTATAAAATACAAATATTTTTGTTCTACACATTATACAAAGGTAGCGTGCGCTTGAGGGGTGGCATTTAGTACCTGTTAGGTTTCAAATAAACTTCTGCAGTGAAATTTTCTCTCTCTGAATTGATTTACTTATAGGTGATCTCCTGCAGTATTTAAAAACTAACAAAACTACTTCAGAGGAAACCACAGTTGAATTGAAAACTCTGAGGGCACTTCCATGAATACATTTTATTCATTATTAAACTTTTAGAAATCACTTGTCTTTCATCTTATTTTCTTTGGGATATTTTGGGATATTTTCCATTAGAATAGTTTATTTTATAAGTTGGTTCCTTGTGTTTTCTGTTACGAGGTTTGCATTATCAGTTTGTAGAGGAGAAGCTCTCAAATCTATATTCAGAGCTTTCTGACTGTCATCTGAAAAAAGGATGCAGTGTGTTCATCTACTACTCATTGTCTTCTATTTGCATTTTAGCTTGGAAATTTCTCTAATTAAGAAAAATGAGGGTCTCCGGTGGCCAGAGCTAATAATTGGCGACACAAATGGGGAATTCATTATGGACACTGAAATGAGTGAATGTCTGATGCATCTGACCTCCGAAGAAATGGTAAGAAGTTGAAAAATAAAATATTTAAAATTCTTGCACATTTGTATGTTGTCTTTTCTTGATACCCTAATTCGCACATCATTGATAGACCTTCAGTTCATTTACTATTCAGAATCCTAACACCAGATTCATTGTTATCTGAAATTGGTAACAAACTAATGGCACTAGAGTTCTGAACATGTTTAGAACTGTACTGTTTTCATCTGGGACTGAATTTAGCTTACATTATAGTGTCTGTGCAACAAAACAAGTCTGATTAATTCAAAAAATAGATTTTGTTCCCATGATGGGCCAATTTTAAAGCAGTTGATTGAAGTAAATTTTAAGTATGTCCATTCCTTGTTTATCAGTAGGTTAGCAACAACTGTATGCTGTCTTTTTAGGGTTGCTGTACTTGGCTTATATTGACTGTGAGTGTTAATGAAATGGTTTCCTAGGCTTGCCTTTTAAAATAAGCATGACTCACAAACTTTCTGGCATTGTTATACAGGGAGTCTTTACTTGAAATGTAATTTTAAAGTACTGTTTGTTTGATACTTCACCTTTTGGTTTGATTAGAAAGTGGTATCTCATCTAAAACTTGTGAAATATGACTCCCTGTGGATCTTAATATATTAGTTGTGGATTACTGCTTTTTTGAAGAGGGCTGAAAAAAGTTATACTACAATAAATTCTGGTTAGTGCTTAAAATTGATTTCACTCCTCTCTCCCCCACTGTTCATGGGCAAGATACTGTAGCACATCTAAACATATTTTCATTGGGAACTTCAAATGTCTTTGCTTTTGCAACTCATACTGAGGATAAGGGGATTTTTTTGTCACAAGTTTTCAGTTCTTGTGCAGTAATTACCATGATGAGGGTAATTAGGGCTACTTAGACAATAAATCAATCCAATTTTTTTTGTAGCATTTTCAGTAGCAATCTGAAAGAATTTTACAGTGATGTAAATTTACTTTTACCTACTTAGGTTGTTTTCAGGATCATATACTCTTGCTACTTATGGGGGAGAAATATTGTCCATGTTTTGCTGGTATATGTTCCTTTCCTTAAGCTGAAATACATTTTGTTGTACCTGCCACCCATGCTATCTTCCACAACAGAAATGGTGGCTTTCATTTTGGTTAAGTACATCGTAATTTGATCTTTAAGTATAAAGGGATATGCAAATGATTCTTATAGTTCCATGGATTGTTTTTGTTTTAGAAAGGGATTGATACATATACAGCTGTATTTAAAGCTCAGTTTTTCAGAGTTTTCATTGTCTTTCTGTTTCAGAATCCAAACCCCGAAAAGGAAAACCCACCTTGTAATGCACAAGAATTAGAAGAATGTGATGCTTTTCTTGAAGACAGTGCAACTTTATGCAGATTTGATGGTGATACCCTAAAGGTCACTCATGTAGTAAGTACTGTAGATTATTACAGAAATATTTTTAAATATTGTTTTTCTGATATGAACATTAAATTCTGTTATCAGAACAAAAATCTGTGCAAGTCCTTGAAACCACATACATTTCTTCCATAACATAAAATCACAGCAACAATAAAAAATTATCTACCCATGTGTCCTTCAGTAGCACTTTGATGTAAAAGTAAGGCTGCTCTTATCTCGTTTTTACAATATGTATGTGTATGTATATATGCATTTAAATCTGTGTATATCTGTATAGATATATCTACATAGGCACACTTTCACTCAAAGTGAGTCAATTGAAAAAGCAAAGGTATGTCAGAATAATGACATGAATGGAGTCTTCTTCAGGGACAAATTTTTTGTAGGTTCCATAGCTTTTATTTTTTTCACTAACTTTTCAGATAGCCTGGTAGGAAGCTGCACCTTTTTTACTACAAAAATAAAGCATAGATCCATTTTTTTTTGTGATCACTGTTGGTCAGTCACATTGGAAATAGCAGTGAGCAAAATGCTTAATCTAGATTTTGAGCAATGTCCCCCACTATCAGTAAGTTAGAACTTGGTCTGGTTTATTCCCTAAAGGAACAAACAAAATAATCATCTGAGAGCATCACAGATTGTGGTTGTCATTATTATTATTATTATTATACTTTTTTTTTTTTTCAAGATACCTCTACTAAGCTTGTAATAAATGTTGGTGTTCTACTCAAAGCACATTTAGAACAACCTTTGTTCTGCAGAACACGTCATGGTTACAGAGCAAGATCCTGAATCCTAATTTCCCATTTCCTTAGAAAAGCTCTAGAAAAAGTCTTGAGGATATATTTTTCAGCTTGTGGTTTACTGTCTGTTTAGGTAGTGTTCATCCATTTCTAGATCTCAAAAATATATGTGCTTGCTACTTTATTATGTATGAGAATATATAAAGTTCAACACTAGCACATTGTAGTAGACCTTTTATTTTCACTTACAAAACCAGTTATTGCAGCAAGCTCAGTATTTGTCAAAACTAGTTTTACTCTTTTATGATAGCAAATTCCAAAATTTCTACGTGCTTGGAAATAAAATTATTTTTATTAATTAATAACATTAATAATAAATACAAGAGCTGTTTTTTTGTTGTTGTTGTTTTTTAATAATTTGCATCTGTACATGTAAGAGATTTTGAATTGTAGGCTGGGAAGGCAGAATATCATGGTATTCAGGCTGAACATGGGGTCTCCCAAATCTGCTTTTTGGAAAGCAGTTGACTATAAAGGTCATCAGTGTCACAGAGAAGGAACTTTTGTTTCCTTGATCATTCACTGAAAGAAGTTTTTATTTATTTTGGAGGTAATCGGGATTGGCAGGATATGCCTGTCTCACTTTTCTTATGATCATTCCTGATGTATAGAAGTAGTTGTTGAATGGTTTTGGTCATCTAGACACTTGATGAACAGAGTGCTAGTCTGGAACTTAGTAATTACTTCATTGTGAGAAAATACAAAACTGTTGACATTTCATCATTTTAGTATTCTAACTAATCCTTTTTCCAGTGCTCACCAACTTTTATTTTTGCATAGGGACAGTATTTCCTTCCCTATTGGCATGGCAGAAAAACAGCACTAATTTTTTAAGTAGAGAGAATCTTTTCCTAACATCAGGTGTTGTAGATTAGGATCCTCCATCCTAGAAAATCATTTCTATACAAAAGCATTTATTCCTGTGTGCTCGTGTAATGGGCATAATCCTTCCCTAAATATTATCCCAAGAAACTACATTGCACGTGTTTGAAATGTGTTAGCCACCTGTTGTGTACTGAGATCAGTTTGAACACATCATCATAATGTGTTCAAACATTTTATCAACTGACAAACATTAATCTGTTAAACATCCAACTGTGGCAGCATGTGACAGAATCCGTTATTCGTGCTTTGTATCAGTATTTTGTATTTCTTTTTGTTTTCAGATTAATCTTGGAAGCAACCAGTATCTTTTCTCAGCTGTTGTGGATCCCAGAGAAATGCCTTGCTTCTGCCTGAGGCACGATGTTGATGCTCTTCTTTGGCAGCCCCACCCTGACCAGCCAGAAAACATGTGGGAACACATTGCAACTTTTAATGCTTTAGGTAGGATATTGACTCTGTGTCACATTTCTGAGACATTCCTGCCTGAATTCTCTCAGTATGGCTTCTGTTGATATTTCACTTAATTAAATTTGAATTGAAAGGCACTGTAATTCTGTAGGTAACAGAATGCTAGCTTAATTCTAGAAATACCAGAACGTGAGAGATAAGATGTTTATGCCTTGAGAAAAATGAACCTATTCAGACTATATACATGACGCAAGCGCAGTACTGCACAGCAAAAAGGAGAGTTCATTGGATAAGTGAACTTGATTTAAAGACTTCTAAAAGCACAGTAAACACCTTAAAAGACAGAAAAAAAACAGGGCAACAGTTGAGGTTCGCTGATGATGTTCATGTCTAATTTTGTATGTGCTTATGGTAAGGTATTTTAGTAAGAGACCATTAAACTTTTCCTATCTCATTGTCCCAGGTGGCAGGTCTGAGGAACTGGAAATGATTGTTCAATGTTTATTCTGTTACAAGAGCTAGCAACATCAAATTATGTTGGTACATAGTAGGTTCAAAAGAAACTAAAATAAATACTTAGCAAAGGCATATTTATGCTGTGGAACTTTCTTCTATAAAACCTTGTGGATGGGAAAAGTTTTAATGAATTTAAAATAAACAAACATGACAGGAAAAATAAAGAGCATAACTGTGCCAGCTATGGCTACAGAAACCACTTTACCTCTGAGATTAGACTGCCAGAAATGTAGGAAAATGTGACTGTGAAAACCCTTAGTTATTGCTGTATTCTTGCACTCAAGTGTAGGATTTTTTTTTAGTGAAAGCTGGAAGCAGAATTCATAAGCTAAGAAGCAGAAAATACTTAAAATAAATAGATAAAAGAGTAAGTAAGAATTGATGTATCAGGTAAAGCAGAATGGTCTACATAGCACAGTGTTGTACCTATAACTTAATAAAGATAAATCAGGTTTCGTTTAATCTAGTGCACCATTTACTATTTATTTATTATAGTGTTCATGTTCTCTAAGTGTGGTCTGGACCTACTCCTTTAACAGTGCCGTGTGACAATTTATTCCCTCTGTCCCCTAAATACATTTGTTTGACCACTCCACTCTGTCTGCATATAAAATGAAATGGAAGGCACGAGCTGTTTTATAGAGCTCATGTAGGTTTCCATAATGCATAATTGATTTTGGTCTGGATTTTTGCAGTTTATTTGGTTTTGTATATGAATGCTCTTTTTTTATAGCCTGTTATTTTCACTTATGGTCATATTAAGCAGTAAGTATCTTAAAAGTTCTCTAACAAAAGAGATTAATTCCACAATTTGTTCTTTGCTCATTTCAACTTTCATTATACTAGGAAAAAAATGGATGATAAGGATTAAGGTGATTTTTTTTTTTCAAATTATTGCTAGTTTCAATTTCTATGCTGACTTTGTAGTACTCTTTTTATAATGTGTTTCAATTGTTTTGAAAATAACAGGAAGGAAATCAGGATATCTTTGATGTTTTTATACCTATGGTGATAAAACAAAATGTTTCTCCAATTCTTTCTCCCTATAGTCCTATCATTTTACAATACTATATTGAAGTTTGTACATCTGTACTAACCTAGTACACTTTTTTTGTGCTATGTATGATATAAGACCTCAACTTGTTCATCTGTAGCCAAATCTTGAAGTACTGTAGAAGAGCTAGAAATAAAAATGAGTATTTTATTGGTTAACAAACTAAATTTCTAAAACTTGTTACTTTGGACAAAACTGTGCTATTAGTGCTAATTCCATCTTTATTTGCTTGAACTTTTGGGATTACTTTTTAACAAGCAATACAATGATGAAGATTGCAAAATTGTTACTTTTCAGTCCAAGTTTTAGACTGAAACCTAAGGAAGGAATCGAAGGGCAACTGAAGCGACCAAGAGTTTTCTTGCTCTGTGTATCTTTCCTAACAGCTTTCTCTTGAAAAGGGGGATAATTTTGAATAAACACTGGTCAGATTACAAGTAAATTCTAATGTTTTGCTGCTGGTTAAAGGAGCAATACTTGATCTTGCCCCTTCTTACTGCAGTTTTCTGAAGGAGCCTCTCCATCCCTCTGATGAGTTTGGTCAGCTGTCTCCTCCCAAGTTCTTGAGCATTCTAAACCTATTGGCTGTGTGGGGCAAAGAGTTGGAAAAAGAGGAAGCCTTAACACTGTGCAAGTCTGGCCATAGACAAACTATTCATGTTTTATCAACCCTGTTTTAGTCACAGATTCAAAATTTTGTTAGTAATTGCTTATTATTTTTGAAGCTAAGCTTGATTTTGACTTAGCCGTTTAAAGTGCTCTTGAAGCTAATATATTGCATCTTCTTCCTATATATCTTTTTGGGCTGTGCAGGTTACGTACAAGCATCAAAACAAGACAAGAAGTTCATGGCTTGTGCCCCAGACTACTCCTATTCTGCTCTTTGTGAGTGCTTGCGGCGAGTTTTCATCTACCGCCAGCCAGCTCCTCTGTCCACAGTTCTCTACAACAGGAAGGAAGGAAGACAAGTAGGACAGGTTGCCAAGCAGCTGGTAGCAACCCTGGAAGCCAATGATCCCATCCTAGGCTTTCAAGCTACAAATGAGAGATTATTTGTTCTCACAGCAAAGACCTTGTTTTTAATAAAGGTGAACACTGGAAATTAATTACTGAGTATATTCTGCTGCAGTTATGTTTATGTTTGAGGAATTGGTAGGTAAAGGATCTGAAGAGTTCAGTATGTTTTGCTGAAACTTAAAGGGATTTTACAGGGGAATCATTATTTTTGTTAGAACTTGTCTGTAAGTCAGTGGGAAAGTTTTTCAACTTTGCTGTCACTGAACCAAGCTTTTTCAGAGACACAGAAAAATACCTTTTGTGCTAGCAGCTTACTCAAAGCAATCTTCAGAGGCTGCTGTTTACATAGGTGAAACAGATTTATGCATTGGTTTTTCCAAATGACTCTTTGCCGCACTTCTAAAATTTGAGAATTCACTTCTGTTTTTAATCGACACTGTTTACCTCTGAAAGAAGTAATCAGGTATAGAAAATAAAGCCTTGAGTTACAAATGTATGGTGTGCGAAATAAAGAAGTGTGTATCATAAAGAAAAAACTAGAAATTCAAATAGTATTGGCCAAAAAATGATTGAATATTATGATATTCAATACCATTGAATTGAATGTGAGTGGAATGAATGGAGTATTGTTTCTTATACAGTTATTTAATCCAAGTGGAATGATTTCATTGTATATCCAATATGTAAAGTCTGTGACTTACTCATGCTTGCAGTGGAATCTAGTCACATTTTAAGAGATGTTGGATAGCTTCTGGTAGATTTTTCTTGAAAGAGAATCCAGGATGACTGCATAGCTGGTGACAACGTAGTGAAAGGTACAAGGCAAACTCTCATACTCTCAATTGTTATTTTAATTGGAAGAACTTAAGTGACTAATTTGCAATTAGAAAACTGCTAACAGGAAATGTACCTGTCTTGTAAAATGAGATGGGAAACTCAAAGGTTCTGCTTCTGCCTTAAATAATGTCATACCACCCTAAATAATGTGTTACTTGATAACTATTTTGTCCCTGATGTACAAGTCCAAAAGTGGTGTATTTCCAATGTGAGAGTATGAATATGGATGCTTTAAAGATGCTGTTTACCAAACAGGCATGGTTAATTTTGTTGAAAAGCTGTATTTAAAGATTTTATTTTTTTTTTAATTTAAAGTGACCATGTCAATACAGTTAAACCAAAAAGGGTCAGTTGTGTAAGTCCTGCTCCCCACCTTTTTTTTTTTTTTTTTCTCCATAATTTGCTTATAACTCCATAGGAATGAATGCCTAATGAATACATTGTGTACTAAAGCTGCCATGGCCTGGGCTACTGGAGTACTGAGACAAACAGTGTGTGTCCCCTGGTAGTCTGCATCTCTGTCAATATTATTTCGGACCTCTGTAAGAATCTATTGAGAAGAAAATGTGTTCTTTTTTTATGGACTATCAAGTTTTTGGCTGTGGTTCTTTTGACTATTCCATAAATTCTGCAGACTTGTATCAGTGAAATGATTAAATGATATGGTGGCAATTTAAGAGGGAGACAAGCAGTTGTCTTGGGAAAAAAAATAAATCCAAATTTAGCAGCTTTTCCTCAAAAGCAAATTCAGCCTGATTTTCCTTCTCTTTACTGCAAACCTTCACTTCTTTTATTTTTTAAACTGGCTTGAAAATACTTTTTAATAAGTCTCAGTGAATGTATTACTGTTTCATGACTTTGCTTCTAAATTTCCGTATTGGGCAATAATGCCAACAGCGTGGTGGAAATCATGTAGTGGCCCATGCAGTCAATTACTTTGCAGCATAAAGTAAGTGCATTGAGATTTATTTGAATATTACTTAGTAACCTGAATATAGATGAGACTTTCAGCTCTTTTTCAAATTCCCCCTTGCTGTGGCGTGCACATCTGGGAACATACTTCTGTTGTTTTCTGGAACAGATAAAAAACAAAGTCAAGTAAAATGGTCCCCTTTTCAGAGACTGTATTATCATATGTAGTGACTTAAAATATTCTGCTCCAATGTGTGTCTGTTTCAAGGGAGTTATTGTTTTCTCATGGGAACAACTGAACATGGTGAAGAGGTTCATTCATGTTCTCTGTTACTTGTCTATCTGCAATCATGGGGTTCTCAGAAAAGATGTCAGTTTCTTTTATTTTGCTTTCCCTGTGAATTAAGGACACTATTATTTAAAATATTTGCTGCCTTCAGGAACCTTGCATGCTGTCGCACAGCAAGCTATTATAATTAAATGGCTGCAAGCCGCAGGGAGGCACTTAGTAGCAGCATTTCCAATTCTGTGTTCAGTTAATTGTAAGGCTTATTTGTTTAGTGTATTATTGCGGGCTTATACAAAGTATTGGGTGTATTTAAGAGGTGGTTTTCTGAGAACCACACTTCAATTTTTCTAGAATTTTACTTCTTGAAATCTAACATTTTAAGACAGTACTTCCTGAAAAGTCCCAATCACAGTCTGTTTACAGAATTTCTGAGAAACGACTTGGCTATTACAGACTTGCATTATTTATTTCAAATATTCTCGTTAGTGTTTCCCTTGGTTGGCTGCACATTTGGAATGTATCATGTATTCTTCTACAAGTTTAAATAAATGGAAACAAAATGTTACATTTATTAATAAAGTTTTTTAAATTATTTTAATGGATTTTTATTCCTTTCAAATGTACATCCGTCCTACGTTACTGAAACAAAATATAGAAATAGAAACAAGCAGTTTCTTAAAATAAGAGTGGTTATGTTAAGGACTGTTCTGTTGGGGCAAAGTTCTGATGGTTGTCAGCACAGCAAGGTCATGTCTTGGTCAAGGACATACGCCGTATGTCAAAGACTGGCTCTTCATTAATGAAACAGCAGATGCTGAGAGAGTAACAGGTAATATTGAAGGTTATATTTCATTTCAGTTTGCTGTGCTTTGTTTCAATAATAGTCATTATTCCCACTAACTTTTGAATTTCCTTGCTTTCTGTTAGTTTATAAATTCTGTTCTCATCATGCAGATTAGATGGACTTAAAACCTGCAGCCAATTGCACATTAGCAAGTAATAAGAATCTTATTATATACTGGAATTATTGCTGTCTGATTCTGCCACACAAAATATTTTGGGTGTAGTACTCAGTACTGTTTTGCTTGGAGAAGTAGCAAAGTATTTTTTTTGGCCTTTAAAAGTAGCTTAAATCACTTAAAAATAAATAAATAAATAAATAAATAAAATATTTACCATGATGTGGTAGTTGGATATTAATATATTAAAATATAATGATAAATTAACAAGTTTGGATTTAGACTTGGAAAACTCCATAATCATTACTGGTCTAATGCTATAGGCAAAATATTGTTTAAAAACTATTCCAGTGTGGTTTTGTAATCTATAATTGGCACTTGCAAGCAATTGCCAAGATCAATGCAAGGAATCCAAATTCTAAAAATGAATTATCTTAGGGGGTGTTGGAGAACAGTCAGACTTGTTAGTGTCACTGATAAGAATGGGGCTTGGGCGAAGGGGAGCTGAGCAGCTTGCTGCTGCTCATCTCTTGCACCAACTTTGTGCGTTGAGGTCTGCAAGCTTGGCATGAGGGGATGCCGAGGCATGTATGTAAGTAGATTCTTTGAGATACATTTCTATACCAGATGTGGTTTATACCATAACAAATTGTTTATGTGTTTTCAACTTTGAGTTGATTAATGTTTACAATTAATGGATTCCCACAACTCAGATTTTCTAGCGGAATTATTCTCAGAACTTTATGTAAACATATGAGAACATTAATTCAGAGCTTGTGATAATTAGCACTTCTCATTAGTATTTCATTTTCAGTCAGTTACTCAATCTTCATTATGTAAACTAAATTTCTTGAAACCTATAAAAAATAGAGATTAATGAGTACTTTATGATGCTTTAGAAGCACGCTTAAAAGCACACTGCCAATGCAAAGGGAGAACAACTGCTAAAATCCTACCCTTTCTCAATGTTCCCTGAGCTTGGTAGCCCTCATTTATATCTAAATGAGACTACAGTCTAGGAAGAAGCAACTCGCTGTGAATCACGTCCTCTTTTTCTATTTAAGCCAAGCTCATCTCAAGTAGTGATCGCAGTTCCTAACTTTCTGGTTCCCAGCACAGGACCCATCTGGCAGTTTTAGCTGCAGTCCCTGGGAACCCAGCCCTTGCCGCCATGTAGCGCTGCGAAGACTCTCACTGTGCAAAATTGGTAACATGTGGAGCTGCGGAATACCACTGATGTCCAGCTGTGCCCATCTGCAAAGGGTTTTCCTCTGAAATGCACTGCATATGTGTGGTTGAGTTTGAAATAAAAATCTATAACTAGGTGGTCAGATCAAAGAATCGTAGAATATCCTGAGTGGGAAGGGACCCACAAGGATCTTCAAGTCCAATGCCTGGCTGCACACAGGACCACACAAAATTCAGACCACATGTCTGAGAGCATTGTCCAAACACTCTCTTGAACTCCAGCAGGCTCGGTGCTGTGACCACTGCCCTGTGGAGCCTGTCCCAGTGCCTGACCACCCTCTGGGTGCAGAACCTTTCCCTAACCCCCAGCCTGACCCTCCCCTGTCCCAGCTCCATGCTGTCCCCTCGGGTCCTGTCGCTGTCCCCAGAGAGCAGAGCTCAGCGCCTGCCCCTCTGCTCCCCTCGTGAGGGAGCTGCAGGCCGCCATGAGGCCTCCCCTCACCCTGCTCTGCTCGGGGCTGAACAAACCAAAGGACCTCAGCTGCTCCTTAAATGTCTTGCCCTCTAGACCCTTTACCATCTTTGTGGCACTCCTTTGGACACTCTCTAACATTTTTATGTACTTTTTATTCTGTGGTGCCCAAAACTGCACACAGTGCTCGAGGTGAGGCTGCACCATGTCTGCAGACATAAGAATTATTTCTTCAAGAAATCTGGTCAATAATATGCTTTGTATGTCAAGGTTGTTCCTAAATCAAATGTGTATACCATTCTTAAGACTTATCAGGTAGCCACTATTAGGAAAAAAAGCAAATTCCTTTTGAAGTAGAATGGGGCAGTCACTTCTGAAACTCGGCCTCTTCCTGTCTTGTGGCCCTGTAGAACTGCTCACATGTTCCTTCCTGGGGACATTGCTCAGTCCCTTCATGGGACTGAAGTGTTGCCAGAAGCCGAGTCTAGCAGCTGTGTGAAAGGCAATGAGCTCCTGGGGGGGGACGGTCTGTGTCTCTGAACCCTGGCTAAAATGTCTTCTTGCTCTGCCCTCCCCAGGCTAGCACTCTCCTCTGTCTGTTTCAACTGAGGCCACTTCCATTGTGGCATGAGTTACAGTGCCTGCAGTGACAGGACAGAACTAAAATTCAGCGAAACTGTTCCAAAGCAAGGTAAGGGAGGGTGCATTGCTTTTTATGCTGTTTTGATACCCCTCCTCCCTTCATTAAAATACTTGAGAGAAAACAGGATATATGATTGCTGCCAATTGAGAAAAACATTCACAGAAAGCTGAGGGTATATTTTAAACAAATTGAGCATCATATGTGTTTATATGTATGAAAGCGTGCGCAGAAGATGAGGAGAGAAATGAGCCATATGGCAGTGGGTTACCAACGGCTGCACTGCTTAGGGAAATTAATAACTCTGAGCATTGATATATATGAGCCTGCTGGGGTTCAGATGTTCATGTCCTGGTGCTTCAAGAAACTAGGTGAATCAATAAACAAATACTTGAAAGACAAAAAACAAGCCAGCATCCAGCTGAAGATATCTGAAAATAAGCCCTTAAAAAAACTTTTTTAAAAAAATAAATCTGCACTTCTACTAAGATTCTGAAATATGCTGTCTTTAGCTACTTAGAAAGCATCTGTTTTCTGATGTTTGCTGATATTTTCTCACTCAAAGTATTCTATTAACATCAATATAACTTCTGTAATTACTGAAGCAGAATTGAAGATACCTTTAAAGCCAGCAGTCTTAACCATGGACTCCAAAATACATGCTTTTTTCCTTCATAAAAGAGAGAAATGTATTTATACAATACTTCATTTATATATACTTCCTCTTCCTTCCTCTGTCTTTTATTTGGCAGAAATATAGTCCTTTAGAAAATAAATGTTCTGTAAGCCCCGTAAAAAACATGAAGTTTGAAGCAAAGCTGTCAGCAACTTTTTCTTCACCGATCCACAGCAGCAGCAGGGTGTCTAAGGATCATTTAGGTTGGATTTGGGCATTCTTCTAACAACACTTTGGTTTCCTCTTTGAGCCCGAAGAAGTAGATTGAAAACTTGATTCTCTCTTTGACCTAAAGTACTCCATGTCGGCTGCTTTCCACAGACTCCTGTGAAGAGTTAGCCTCACCATGCACCTTATGAGGGATATAGCTGACTCTACTGTCGAGGCTTATATTCTCCCTGGCGTAAAAGTTGAAATTCGTTGTTATAGCACCTGGATGGGAGCTGTATGAGGAACACGATGTCTTCATAACAGACCATAAGTGGCCTGGCAAAACTGTGTGATAGCATGCTGGTTTTCTCTTCAGCCAAGGCCTGCTTGCCCTAACCTGCATGAATCAGACTTTTTAATGTTGTAATTTCCTAGAAAGAAAATAAATATAAATAGTTAACAGTGCCACATTGTTTATTTAGATTTATAAATATAAATTTATATTATGAATATAAGGCAATATAAAAATCACTTTATATTCATATGAGAGTAGTATCACTTGATTTATAAGGAAGTAAGACAATCAGATTGTAGTTAAATAAAATTAACTGACAGCCAGCAGCATTCAGTGTCTCCATTAACTCAAACAAGCAGCTTTAGTAAGTGCATTGATGAGCTATCAGTGAAATTAGTTTTCACATGTAGCATAAGCCAAGTGGATGGAGTGACACAGTGGGGGTCTCTCCTGGCCCCAGGCTGCCCTGCAAGGTGATGCAGAGGCTGCCTGAGGCTGTCTGAGGGCTGGCACCTGGTTTGAAAGCCAACCGAGAGGCACATCAACTAGCTTCTGTTGTACCTCTGAAAACAGACTACGATTTATAAACTCTTGTCTCTGCCTATCAACATCTCTCTTCAAAAAAGTAAATGTGAGTAAAGCCAATGAAAAGAAGGTGTCATGTGCTTTTATGTGTTTATTTTCTGACAAAGACATAACCCTGGCTGCCCAAAGTCCAAGGCAATTCATTTATTTGATCCCTTTGTAGAGAAAACTCTAGTAAAACAAAGCAATATGCTGATAAGAGGTTTATATTTTTAACTCCTTTAGTTTTACATAGCTTGTAGTTTCTAATTTATAGTTGATCCTTTTAGTTACAGAAGGATTTAAAGAAATAAACCAGTGTTACATTCATGTATTCCTTGACTTTTTTTTTTTTTTTTTTCTTTAACCTGTTTCCCATTTTCTGTGAATCTCTGTGTTTAAACCCTGGGAATGGTTCTCCAGCTTTTGCTACCACTTCTAAGGTTACTCTGTGTCTTTGTTCAAACTGGGCACCAGAACATTAAGTTTTTACATTTTTACACAGTTTTTATGAGAGAATGGATTACTTTCTATAACTCTTATATATTAGGAGGTAATGTTTTTATTTTCAGAAAAATCTTGTCCTAGTGAACAGAACTACTGTGTGACTATACTGAAATGCACAGGAAGAGAGCAAAAGGCCATAGATTTGTAGTGTTAAACTGCAGGTCTGATGTGCTCTGCGGTGGCAGGAACTGATAAAACTTTGACTAATAAAACTTTTATAGTATCTGACTTTCTATGTAAAATTTTGCTCCAGTTTTACTATAAATTAAAGTATCCTGGTCTCCAGAAAATCTCATATTGTGAACCAGACCTGTGGCCATGTTATAATATATTTCAAGCTTAAAAACCTGTTACCTAAGTGAGATCATGGCAATGTCCTGTTTTGAAAGCTAGAACAACTGATGCATATTAGAAGCAGCCTGCTGGTTCTGCTTGCTGTTTTTACTGAACACACCCTGACTGTATATACTAATATGTATAATTTCTCTACCCCTCCATTCCAGGCAGGATAAGAAAAGCTTAGCTTACCACTAAGGCTATGTACTAATATACTTCAAGATCCTGATTGTTTTGGATAATTGTGAAATGCCTTCTTTTGGTCATATTCATTGCAGATAATCTCCCTAAATTTCCCTAAGTCTTTGGTGTACATGATGAGCACTTATTACAAGAACAGGTCTGTGTTTACTAAGCACATTGTGTTGGTTGAGGTACTCTCTGCTACCCCACAGACCTAAGAAAGCAGAAGACACACATGAAGTCTTGGGCTAAGCAAAATGCATTTCTTCTTAGCTGCCAGGCAGAGAAGGACCTGGGAGTGATGGTGGATAGTCGGCTGAATATGAGCCAGCAGTGTGCTCAGGTGGCCAAGAAGTCCAACGGCATCCTGGCTTGTATCAGGAACAGTGTGACCAGCAGGGCTAGGGAGGTGATCGTCCCCCTGTACTCAGCTCTGGTGAGGCCTCACCTCGAGTACTGTGTTCAGTTTTGGGCCCCTTGCTACAAGAAGGACATCGAGGTGCTTGAGCGGGTGCAGAGAAGGGCGACAAAGCTGGTGAGGGGCCTGGAGAACAAGTCCTACAAGGAGCGGCTGAGGGAGCTGGGCTTGTTCAGCCTGGAGAAGAGGAGGCTCAGGGGCGACCTTATCGCTCTCTATAGGTACCTCAAGGGAGGCTGTAGAGAGGTGGGGGTTCGTCTGTTCTCCCATGTGCCTGGTGACAGGACGAGGGGGAATGGGCTTAAGTTGAGCCAGGGGAGTTTTAGGTTAGATGTTAGGAAGAACTTCTTTACTGAAAGGGTTGTGAGGCACTGGAACAGGCTGCCCAGGGAAGTGGTGGAGTCACCATCCCTGGAAGTCTTCAAAAGACGTTTAGATGTAGAGCTTAGGGATATGGTTTAGTGGAGGACTGCTAGTGTTAGGTCAGAGGTTGGACTCGATGATCTTGAGGTCTCTTCCAACCTAGAAATTCTGTGATTCTGTGATTCTGGTACAAATCCATTGCTCTGAGAAATGGCTGATGTGATTGTCACCTACTCATCTTGTCTGTTTCTCCTTTGACTGCCAAACAATCTGTTATTCTGCACATACTGCTCATCCCACAAACCTTTCACCTTCAGCGGGCCAGTTGGCTCAGCTCAGTTGCATTCTTGTCTCTCTCCTGTGTCTCCAAAACAGCTTATTTCTTTCTGATCCACTCCTATTCTTCCCTGCAGCCGCTGTGCCCTCTGAAGCACAATTCTCCCGAGCCTCAAGGCCCTCACTGCACTTTCCCAGTCCTTGTGTGACAAGAGGGACAAAAGACCACTATAGCTTGTTCACTGGGTGAATACTGGGTCTAAGTTTACGTTAGAATAGGTTAGGTTCACAAGTGCTTTTTTACACATGTAAATGATCTGGCTTTTTAATATTTTGGTTTCCCCCTCAGGATATGGGATGCATTTATCTGCAGATGAAACAGTTATGCATATCCACCATAATTCTATTTGTATTCTTTTCTATCAACTTCTTAGTTGATCTGTCTGCAATCAGCATTTTTAGTAATCACCCTGTCCAGATGTAATTTCCTGGATTATGGTTGGGACCTTAATTTTTCTGCCCATGACATTACTGGTCAGCTTCATTTTTTTGAACTGCTTTGTTGACCCTGAAGCCCAGGATGTTAATAATCCAGTTATCTCCACAGCAAACTGTAAAGACTCAAAATCCATTAGGAGTCTGTCAGGTTAGCAGTGTGAAAATACAGGTCAAAATTCAAATTGAGCTGAGAGTTTTATCAGTTGTGTGGTTAAACTACAGGATTTATTGGTTCGTATTTATGCATAGCTGTTTATTTATGATACTTACTGATAAATAAGAAATAGGCATGTTACTTGACAATTTTTTTCCATTTGCTTTTTTTTTTTTTTTTTTTTTTTTGTCCTTTTTTTTCAGGCTTTAAACAAACGCACATGGAACTGTGACAAGTTTTCACTGCTGGTATGGGTGGAAAGAAGGGGAAAAAAAAGCCATACACCTGTTTGGCTATATCATATTAAATTGTATTAGGTGGGATTTTTCCCTTGGGCTCAAATATGACTGACACGGGATTACAAAATGGTCCCAAAGGGGATTGCTGATGTTTCCTCTTTTTCAGGTTGCTCTGGTGTTGACTTAGATGAGCAACGCTTATGTGCTAGTGTGTCAGCTGGTGAAATGGTAGGAGTTGCCATTTCCCTGACATATGCTGGCTCAGACACACCTGGCACAGGTTTTTGTGTTTTTGTGCCAGATTATGGCACTTCGCAGGTGCTAAAATTTCTCCTTCCTGGAAAGGGTTCAACCTTATTTATTTATAGATGGATTTAGTCGCTCTAGGAGAAGGCAAAAGGAGAACTGAGGAACAGGATACAAGCCAGCATCACTAACAGATGAGCTCTGGAGTTCATCACTGCAGGCATATGTGAAAGAAACAGGAAGGGCTGTTTGACAAATGCCATGAAAAGTACATTAGTGGTTTGCTTTCTCAATAAATTACATTTAAAAAGCTAATCGATTTACAGTATTAAACATTTCTTAGTGAAACAGTTGTTCTTGTGGAGAATACCCAATTCCACCATAACTGAAGATATACTAAATTTAGGTTATGCACAGGGACTGGAGACTTTCTTTCTACCCCATCTGGCTCTCCTTTTGGGGTTTAAAGTTAATTAAGTGTTTCTTTCTGGTAACTCCTCTCATTCAGTAGCTGAAGAGAAGTTGGTGTTCTACTAAAAAGACCTGGAACCTCTCATCTAAGGTATGAATAGTGCTTTAAAACCTCCTTGCATTTAGTTTCAAAGCTGAAAATACAGTTCTTCCGTAAGGTTTTTTCTTTCAGCACATAGGACTCCACACACAAATCTGGCCCGTGAGTATTGCTGTTTGCTGCGGATCCTGGGACATCCCTGCCTTCTCCACTCTGTCCTCTGACACCCTCACCTCGACCAGAAAGTGGATTCACCCAGAGGGAAAACTTTCAGATAAGAGAGAGTTTTCTTTTTCTGCTGTCAGAGCAAAACAAAATATTAAAAATAGTCAAAATTGAGACATAACTTTTCATGCATCTTTACTGCACATACCAACTCACTGGAGCTCACTAGAAAGACCTGAGGGGAGAAAGATAAAAGACCAATCCAAACCTAAGAAGAAGCACAAAAGAGAGAAGACCTTTTATGTCCTAGAAGTATCACAACTGTAGGGATAAAACCCATCAGTCTTCTTTTTGTGACTCTTGGAAAGGCTCAAGTTGACAGTTTTTCTCTTGTTACATCAAAAAATATGGATCTTAGTAAGCTGGTTTATTCTCTTCTTTCTTTTCATCTTTTTCTCCCCCAAAAAGAAACTTGGCTTGTTTTCTGTGGTGTGCTCAGTGACACAAAGACTACACCTAGTGCTGTGCATACTAGCTATTCATTTTCTGTAACAGCAATCTTTGATCCTGTGGCATGACATGGCTTTTGAGTACCATTTGCAAATTATTGCTCATTGAATTTTTGGGAGATAAATATTTTTCTGGAAGAGTAGAGGACACTTCCAGCTGAATTTAAAGATGTACGTTCTTACTGAATGAAAACTTAGTTTACATTTGCCTTTTTTTTGTTGTGGTTTTATCCTGCTGGGCAGCTGAACTCCACCATCTTCTCACCCACCTCTTCTCAGAGGAAGAGGGAGAGAAAATACAATGGAACAGGCTCAAGGGTTGAGATAAGGACAGAGAGATCACTAATTATTTTCACGTCCAAAACAGACTCAGCATAGGGAGATTAATATAATTTATTGCCTATGATCAGCAGAATAGAACAGTAAGAAACTAAAAGCAAACCAAAATCACCTTCTCCCTCAACTACCTTCTTTAACCTCCTCCTCCTAAGAGGTGCAGGGGAACAGGGAATGGGGGCTGCAGTCAGTCCCTAACAGTTCATCTCTGCCACTCCTTCACGGTCCCTCTCTGCCCCTGCTCCCCGTGGGGTCCCTCCCACGGGATGCCGTCCTTCCAGAACTGAGCCTGCGGGGGCTGCCCACAGGCAGTAGCTCTTCAAGCACTGCTCCCACACGGCTCCATCCCACGGGGTCCATCCTCCAGGAGCAAACTGCTCCAGCACGGGTCCCCCATGGGTGGGTGGCAGCTCCCCCCAGCCCCCCTGCTCCTGCGTGGGCTCCTCTCCACGGGCTGCAGCTCTGGCCCGGGACCTGCTCCTGCGGGGGCTCTCCATGGGCCGCAGCCTCCTCCAGGCCACATCCACCTGCTCCACTGGGGGCTCCTCCACCCATGGGGGGGCTGCAGCGTGGAGATCTGCTCCATGTGGGACCCATGGGCTGCAGGGGGACAGCCTGCTCCACCAGGGGCCTCTCCCTGCACAGGCCGCAGGGGAACTGCTGCTGCCTGCCTGGAGCACCTCCTGCCCTCCTGCTGCACTGACCTTGGGGTCTCAGGGCTGCTTCTCACTCCTCTCCCAGCTTTTTTTTTTTTTTTTTTTTCCTTTTCTTAACTCCGCTCTCCCAGAGGCCCAACCAGCATCACACACTTGCTAAGCTCTGGCAAGGAGCAGGTCTGTTTGGAGCCATCTGCAGCTGGCAGTGCTCCGACATGGGGCAGCTGCTGGGCTCTGCTCACAGAGTCCTCAACTGCAGCTCCTGCTACCAAAACCTTTCCATGTAAATCCAGTACAGTTTGCTATAGTGACTGATTTCTACCCAGTCAGCAGAAATGTTTATATTCCACCAAATAAGATTCCTGTAAATTTCATTAAAATGATTTGCTGGGAAGAGGAAAGAAACCTTAAAAATATCACAGCTAAGGCAAAGGCATCAGTCAGAGCTTCTTTTCTTTCATACTGGTATCAGGAAGTCCCTAGAAGAATTTTTTTAGGAAACAGGACTAATTTTCTAGTTCACAATACCTGTGGAAAAACTTGTTTCCAGGAGTGTGCATATCATTGATTAAATCCTTAAAAGCAAAGGGGCACAGTTTGAGTCCAGTGTTGAATATGACCAAACTGCAGAGACAGCATGAAAATGCCTGAGGATAGAAAGGATGCTGGGTTATTGAACAATATGGATTTATACTGGAGGCAAGTTTCTAAAAAGGATGATGATGCAGATTAGCTGTAACTGGCCTTGAATATCAGCCTGTAATGTGGAAATCTTAGAAGCTCCACATTTCATAGAATAGCCTGAGGCCCAGTCTATCCTGGGAAGCTGATCTCACTGCATGGAATGTGCACCTCCTGTGTGCTGCAGCCCGGGAGGGACAGGTACAGGTTCTGTAATGCTGGGTGCAAGAAGGGGAATAACACGAGCAGAAGCACTATTATACAGATAGATTATACATCTGCGTTGTCCCCCTTGGTATATATACCAGCATGTGTGAAATGCAAGAGGATTTTCAGACTAGATACTGACTAGGGAATAGTAGTGTCTCTGCTCCGGTTAATGGCTTGGCTAAACCTAACGAAGTGGAAAAGCATACTGAAACACTTGAGCACTCTTTGTTTAGATAGCTTGCCTTTATTTACTGACTGAGAGAGTGTTTTTTTTCAGGCTCACTTTTAGCAGTGATGACAGGAAGACATCACAAATTACACTCTAAATTATCATGACTAAAAATCTAGCCAATTAGCTAGGTCTGAAGTTAATTAAACTTCTGCCTTTTCGGGTCCTGACTAAGTTGCCTGCTATTTTTTTTTCCTTCCCTGCTGTTCATGTCTGTTTTCTGTCACTACAGTTCTGGATATTGTGTGCTTTGCCCTGCAGGTCTTTGATGATAAGCTGGTGTCCAACTGCTGAAGCCTGGTCTTTCCTGGAGCTTCACTTCACTATGCATCTCTGCTCTGTCTGGCAAATGTTTGGAGTCTGAAGTGCATATTTGCAGACCAACTGCAATTCACAAAGTTGTCTTAACACTTCCAGAGATGGCAGGAAGTCTTTCAGGAATATTTCCCCAGAGCCCAATACACTTTTAGCTACCATGGCCCAAGCAGTGTGACTTGTACTGTGGCTTGAAATGCTAAACTTGCTTCACTCCTCTGTTTTCATTCTGACCTGTGAAGGAATGCAGTGGTGAAATCAGTATAGACACAGTGCTATATGTCCAGTATTAATGCTTTCTGAGGCAGAGCTCACCCCTCCTATAGTGTGATGCTCATTGGAAAAGCTTGCTACCCTTCTGCTCCCAGCCAACCACCCAGAGAACTGGCACCCAGGGGTGGGCACCAGGGCTGCAGCTTCTTTCAGCTGCCCAAAATGTGGGATCCAGCTGCTCTGCCTAACATACATGTTTGAAGGGCACCTGAGAGGCAGTTCAGCTTAAAGAGAATTAAGGCTGACTAGTAGTTGTGCTGTATCAGTTCTAAAACAGAGCTTCCCATTTTTGTAAGATATTCCTATCTTTATTATAAAGAGAATAAAGGCAGCTATTACTCATTTTATTTTATTTTATTTTATTTTATTTTATTTTATTTTATTTTATTTTATTTTATTTTATTTTATTTTATTTTATTTTATTTTATTATTTTATTTTATTTTATTTTATTATTTTATTTTATTTTATTTTATTTTATTCTTGCTAATGTTTTTACTTTCCTTGTGTAGTATGTAGGAAAGGAAGATAAATCATTTTAAGGAGAGAAGAGAGAACAGACATTTTATAGCAAAGTCCTTCTTGAAAGCAAGCTACCAGGGAAGCAATTTTCATAAATAATAGCACCAGATAACAAAATTTATTTTGAACTAAAGTTATTAAAAGTGTGTGTTTCTTTTCTCTTTCAAAGTTAAGATGTGGTGCTGCCTATCTTAGAAAATACAAGATTGCTAGGTGGTAAGTGAGAATTTTATAAAGAGGTTTATCAGCTGCTATGCAGTTAGCACTGTTAATGCCTTCCAGAGCTGAAAGACAGGGAAGCATGCCAAAGAACCAATTGTCATGCACAAATTTAACTTTAAGGCAGACAGCAAAGTCCACCTTCTGAGAAGCACACAGCAATTGAATTAGGAAATCTGAAGAACTATCATGCATCCGTTTAGAAATGTTTCTATTCCTTTCAATTGGACGTGTTTCAAAGAATAAGTATTCCAGTTTTCTTAATACAGCAAGATTTGTTTTCAAGCCTCAGATCTGCAAAATTTTCTGAAATTTTAGGCAGATATTAAATTTCTCCATGCCTGTTCCCTCTGGGTGATTCCTGTTTCTGAATCCTGAATTAACATCACCTCTTCTAGGTGAGGAGAAATTTATCACTCTTGTGGGAATAAATGTGGCTACCACTTTTCAGGCAACTAGACTATTCCCTTACAAACTATATTATGCTGTTTAAACAAACAAACAAACAAACAAAAAACTTATCTTGAAATAATGCACAACTGTCACTCTTTGGGACATTTGATGGCACTTGGATTTAATGGATCCCTATTTTTCTCTGATTTGATGAAATCAGGAGCAATCAAAGCAGCCTGTAGAGTTACTACACCCTGACTATATCTATATAAAAGATCTTTACAAACTGTGCAAGAAGTTCTATTTAAAAAATGTAAAATAATCTTAATATTTTAAATCGTGAGCTTCTTGAGGCTTGTTATGCAAGCTGACAATATGAAATCAGTCTCATAAAGGTTTTGCGCTAATTAGTATGTGGATAACCACTTCCAGATTATTATTATTATTTTTTTTTTACTTTGTTAAAACCACACAGAACAGGTTTCTTTAAAGCATAACATTGATATGAATTTTTAAGCATTTAGGGCTTTCCTTGTAGTACCAGATGGGATATCTGGCAGAAAATAGCTGGAAATTGTTGACTTCTTTTTCTGGGTGTTTAATTCAGAATCCACAGGACTTCTAGTCTTTCTATTTCTATATATAGTTTCTAACAACTATTTGGGTAGCTGTTGCTGCCTTCCCATTGCCATCACAGCATTCTGGGGTCAGAGATGCACACAGGTGTGTTTGCATACACCTGACATGTCATCACAGTATATAACTGCATAATGAGAAGATGCGAGCATACATAGAAGGCAAGAAGAATAGTGAGATTCAGGAACACCTTAAGATGGACTGTCTTCTCAATAGCCTCAGGACAGTGTGCTCTTTTGGGGCTTGTTAGGTAAACACTGAAGATGAGAAAGTACTATGATGTAGGTCTGGGATGAATTAATCCAACTTTGGGGTGTAAAGGAGAACCCAAGAATGCAGAACACTCAGATGCAATGTACTAGGCAGATTAACATGACTCATGTAACAAAAGGGCTTCGTAGAGCATACTTCATGATAAAATGCTAACTGAAATGGTTAAATTTAGTGTGAATTGGATTGATCTTCCATCTCTGGAGGTGTTCAAGGCCAGGTTGGATGGGGGCTTTGGGCAACCTGGTCTGGTGGAAGGTGTCCCTTTCCATGGCAGGAGGGTGGAACTAGATAGTATTTCCCAACCCAAATCATTCTGTGACGCTATGATTTCAATTAGATTTGCAGAAGTGCTGTCTTAGGATTCTTTCTGCTAAAATAGGAGGTTCTTTTCATATTGATGGATAAAATGACTATTCATGAACCTGACACTGGGACCTGACAGCACAAATGGTGCAGACCAGCAAGTCTGGAAATCTGGGAGATAAAATAGTTGATGCTGAGTACCTGAGGTTCACACACTATATATATATATATATATATTTTATTTTATTTTATTTTTATTATTTTTTTTTTCTTCTTGTTTTTGGACTGGCATTGTTTGCAGCCTTGGATCAGCCTGAGTAGTGGTTGCAGTTCATTATGAGTTCTTCTGGTTGCATTTTTCTAGGTTAGTTTTATGCAAAAGGATTTAGATTGCATTGTCCAGGATGGAAACGCCCAGGATGGAAACCATTGTGAAGACAATTGGGAGATTTGCCTCTAAAGGAATTTCTAATCCAAATTAAAACTTATTTAATGGACTATATTTGTTTCCTGAAATTGACATTAAAGTGCCTGAATTGACATCTACATTTAAGTTCCTGTGCTTTTCTCTGTCTTTTTACAGTGTAAGTGAAATGAGTAATTTACTGAAAAATCATTTATATTCACGTACAGTTTTTTCACTCCTTATTTTCTTTCTGTGCGAAAAGATCAAATAATTGTTTGTCAATGACATTTTGAACCCAAAGGAATAAACCTGACCCTGCCATATTTCTTGGTAGTTTAAATTTTGGTTAGCAGATCATCTGTCCTTATGATATTTTGTCTTTGAAAACAGTGTCATAAACTGAGGAAAAAAAGAGGATCATTCTGTTCAAAAGCTAATATAAGGGCACTCCTCCATGGTTATAGTTGGTGAAAGTTTCATTTCCAGCCCTGTGAAAATGACCTGTACTTTCAGCTGAGCTATTATGGTCCTACTTGTGTTTGTAGTATAATAGAAGTGATGTGGGGAATCACCTACTACAAACATATCAAATATGTGGGTCATGCTGCGCGCTATGTTTTAAAACTCTTATCATTGCTAGTTGTCCACTTCATGTTCTTGTCTGCATTTTTCTTAAAGTTCAGCATCCAAAATCAGACAGATTGATTTAGCTGAGGCATTCCTAATGCCACTGAGATGCTGAAAATTACTCAGTGAGGAAGAAGCTTTTTAAAAAATTTGTATCATGGACTGTTATTTTTTCTAGAATCTAATTCCTTGGCTGACTGATAAGGATATCATTCCAGGCAGTGTTAAAACTCTTCTGAATTTTAGATATAAAGGTAAGTCTTTTTTTTTTTTTTTCCTTATGACTGAATTTTGACAAACACATAAAGACATTTGACTCCTGTTTTGTTAACCTTTCTTGATCTAAAATTTCCAATGCTGCCTTCTTCCCCTACCAAGAGATAGGCATTGTATCTGGTTTTCCCTGTTTCTCTTAGAATTTCTAACAATAGAAATTCTCAAAGATATTCAGCGACGGTTGAAACAGAGAGAAGAAGAAGTAAAAATTCTGTCTTTTAAAAATGCTAAACTGTTCCAAAGTAACCAATGACTATTCTCTATAGAGGGATCCTTATAACTGCATTAGATTGATTTTTTTTTATTCATAATTGGTAGTTCTGCTACTTTTGTATTTATTCACAAACCCATTCCCTAGTCTGTTTTCTGAGGTTAGTGAAAGTCAAATGACACTGCCATGGGAAAAATCCTGATCCTATCAGCATCTGTAGGAATTCTGCCACATCAATGCTTTACTCCTTCAGCTTAAGATACACACAGCATGTACCTTTCCTTTCTTCCTGTACCTAAAGCTCCATATATTTAGCTTTGACAAGTCTTGTTTTGAAATCAGCTTTGCATACCTTTCAGAAATGCTCATTGATGGGGCACTCTTCCCACAAGGGTGTAAAATCTAAGGGGAAGTGCCTTAATTAAGCTTGCTCCAGCAAACTGACTTGGAAATCTGAGGAACTTCAGCTTTCTGAAGTTCAAGGGATAAGGGATAAGGCATAACAGATTAGTACTGCCTTACTGCTTAGGATAACAACATATAGTTCATCTTCTACAAATCTGAAAGGCTTTTTTTTGGTAGTTTTAAATTTCAATCACTTTGTTTATGTCAACACAGAGGCTAGTGCCAGGCATAGACAGCCAAGCTAACTTCAAATATCTAATTCTAGAACTAAAGGCACCCCAATATGCATGTTAACTCACATGCAGTTCTACAATAACAACCTTCCCCAAACCCAAATTATTGTTTGGGCAATGTCTGAATGTCATTTTCTACAATTTTGGATATTTTAGCACTGTATTCTAGTATTATTTGACTCCATGCAGCCTATGAAGTTGCTTAAGTGATATGGAAATGATAAATGTTAGCTGCAGAAAATTCCCCATGAAGTCTTGGGATTCAGATATTTAGGACTTGTTCTTCTGATATAAATCTCACTGCCTGTTCAAATGTGAACATGTCACTCAAAATCCTTGTACTTTCAGATGGAAAATCAGAGGGGGGTTGTGGTGGAGTCATCTATGTTCAGACTCTAAAAGGAAGCCACGTTGAGAGCCTTGTCTATAACATAACCTTAACACCTGCCTTTATTCCTAGGATAAATTAATACTTGCAAAAGACTTTGAATTTAAAAGCACTCCACAAGTACTATGCATCAATGATAAAATGTACTGAGTCCTCCATTACATTGTTATTTACTGTGACTGAACCAGGTGCACCTGTTCTTATAGATTTATTTTTAATCTTTCCTGGCTGACACAGATGGGATCTCTAAGGAGCAAAGTCAGTGTTTAAGAGACATCTTATCCCAACTTTGCTTAATTTGAAAACCTAAACTTCTGATGGAGGAAAACAAACCTAATTCAAAGTTTAGATACTTATGGGGCTCTTTAGCTCTTATTGGTTTCTATCTTGACAGTCTTCAAGCTGCTAATACTTAAATGTTTTGCAAATGAGGTCCTGAGTATCTTGTTTTCCCCAGAAAAACATTGAATTCTAATTAGTCAGCTGAACATGAAAGTGTGTCTAGCTCTAAGCAATGAGAGAGTCTGCAATTCTGATTAGCCATCCAAGCATAAGCATTTTGCAACTTTGATTACTCATCCAGTTAGGAAGAGTTTCTAGTTCTAATACAACCAGATGATATTTAGCAGTAAAATTAAGGCAAAACTGATGGAGATGGAGACTTGTTTTCTCAAGAGACATGATGCTACATCATGAAGAATTAAATATATTGACTCTGTCAAGCTACAGTAGTTTTTTTCCTGTAGAAGATTAATCTGTTAAGGTTACATTTGTTATAGGCAACCTCAACATAGCTCTAAAAGCTCTACAAAAAGGTCTACAGCAAAACACAATGTGCCTTCTTTTTCAGGGAATTCAGTATCTTCCCTGGCTCAGTGATGCTGCCTTTTTTTGAATAGGAGGTTTCGTCCAAGATGAGACTACTAAGCAGATAACAAACCGAGGACATTTTACATTATAACTGTGTTGAATTAAGAACCGTAATATT
Source organism: Aythya fuligula (assembly GCF_009819795.1). Taxonomy (NCBI): domain Eukaryota; kingdom Metazoa; phylum Chordata; class Aves; order Anseriformes; family Anatidae; genus Aythya; species Aythya fuligula. The sequence continues at coordinate 141,459,227 of NC_045560.1, read as the reverse complement.
TGGCTAAAAAGCATTTTACTCTAGGACAAAAAGTGGATAATGTAAAAGATAAATTGTGATCATGAAACACGAACAGGATAGTAAACAAGTGAAGAATGGACAAACAGCTAGATATGGGATGAAATCTTAAGAATATTGACATTAATCATTAGAATGCTATGTTAAACACTGCCTTCATCAAGAAAATGTTTGTTACCCCTTGGCTGTTACTATTGTTTCTAGACAGCACTGTTACAAGTAAGGTAGAGTTATGTCTCTGATTTGGCTTTAATTTGAACCTTTAAAAAATATATTTGATGCTTCCTATAGTCAACTAATTCCTTGCTTTCTATTGGTAGTTTTCTGCTTCTAGCAGCATGTGTGGCAATATTTTTGAGTGTTATCTTCAGCCTACCAGAAATATAGGCAACGACTTCCTCTTGTATATAACCTTACTTTACAGACCTTGAAATCATGGCAGAGCTCTCTGAACACAATGGAGGGAGGTGCTGAGAACTTCAGACAGGACTTGCACCTCCAGTCACAGAAAAGTATATATAGTTTGCCTTTGTACCAAACAAGGAGGTTGGGTCATGTACTCAATAACGCACATTAACTGCTTGAAAAATTAGTTTCAAAATTAAAGCAATCTTCATTTTCCTCTGAATTTAGGAAAGACCCTCTTTTTTTCCAAGTACCTGGCCACAGAGTTTTGAGCATAAATATGAACAACTGTTCATCTAGAAAATATATGAAACAATCACTGAAGAATATCAGTTGTTATCGGCATCAGTTTTGTGTGATTTATGATTCCTCTGACATCGTCAGAGGGTACACCTCCAACAGCCATAGAATCAAAATTAGATTGTCATGCTCTTCTATGAGAAACTTGATTTGTTGTTGAGATGGTACACGTTGCAGTTATCAAATCCAGCATCTTTCCAGCCTCTGAAAGTTGATCTTCTTTACAAGGAAACAAAATCAGCCTAAATTCCTTTTGGCAAGTCCACATGCTATTGGTATCTCACCAAAGTGAGTTGCCACTCATTTGAACTGGATAGTATGGCTCTCCATAATAATATGTTCACTTTTATTATTATTATTTTATTATTTTTTTTTGGTGTGTGTGTAGCTTAAAGGGTTATCAAATTAGTGCAGACATTCACAAGCACTATCATTGGCATATGAATTTTCAACCAGTGAAGAGAATGGTATAACAGATAAACACTGATGTCTTCATACTTAAGGAATATGCTCCTCAAAACTAGAAAATCAAGGCTTCCTTTTTATAAAACCTCATGTGTCAGAGAGAGACTGAGATGTGTCTGGGACTCCTTGTCAGCTCTCCACATTACAGTAGGGTGTGCTTCTCTACCACTGGGAAGGTGCTGATGTAGCTGACAGCTTCCATCTCCTCTAATGTTAAATTAATTAAACTCTGGAAATTCTTTGCAATTTCCAAAAGTCCTCCTTGAAGAAGTTTTTCTGAGCCTGCTTGAATATCTCATCTTCTTCATCCTGGGATGCAGCAGGGAAGCCCCCTGGCCCAGCAGAAACACACAGATGGGTCACAGGATACTATCTAAGTCTTCATCAGGGCCAAGGTCCATACATTTGACTTTGTCTTTGATAGCATATCATCTCTGAGAGCCTCCTTGGAAGTCAAGCCTCATAACCACACAGCACTTCAGTATCTCTGCCACATGGCTCCATGTTCTGGAACAAGCTTATCAGCTGCAAATGTCTGTGAATCATTGCAGCTGGAAAAAATCAAAGTACCCTGGGGGTATGAGAGTGGATAGGAAAGAAAGATGATCTGAGCAAATTTCATACATAATATGTAAGACTTCATATAACTTTATTGCATCCTCAGGGCTTGCAGTATTAGTAGGTGACTGTTTTAAATGAGTGACATTCTCTTTATATTCATAATATTTTTTCCCCCTTTTCTCCTCCCCCGCCATTCTCTTTAAAAGCTAAATGCTTATGTAGCTAAGCAGTAACATTAAATCACAGGACTAAGCAACTCACAGGTCTTAGGTCTTTATCTTCAACAGATTTCAGTGAGCATTGAAACTACAGCATTGAATCAGATCTGAAGTGAAACACCTTTTTCTAAATGTGACTGCAACGTCTAATTAACACGCGTTGAGTTGTGTGCAGCATACAACAACCCCTTCCACAATATTGTCACAAAACATGGAACTACTGCAAGCACTCATTGGCTTTCCCTACTGATGTAGTCTTTATTTGATTACTCACTGGTAGTTATTGTTTAGTAGTTAGAAATGCTTTTAGGTCCTGATCCTAAAACTAACTGCAATCGTGTCTAATGTTTACTCCCACTCTACGTTTGTTGAGTTGCATGGAAAAATGCACCGCTGCACTGCACTTGAAGGCAAGTACAGGACTGGCATTGCAGATGGTGATAACACTGACGTTTTTAAGATGCTGAAAAAGCATTACATGAAGAAAGCAATTTCAGATCTAACCAGATGTTTTGCTCAGAGTGCATCTGCTGTTTACCTGGTTTTGTAAGAACCTGCAGCTTAAACAGCCTGCGTGTAATCAAGGACACTACTTGGCCAGTCCTGATGTTGAGCTATTAAAGGAGCAGTGGGAGCTGAAGGGAGGGAAAGGGAGCTGGAAGTGATGCATGTTGTGGTGGACTCTGGTATCTGCAAGGCCTTGGGGAGCTAGGTCCAGAGACCTGTTTTCTCAGCGTAAGTTTGCAAGTTGTGAACTGCGTTATTGATACAACATTCAGAGATAAAACATTTCTTATCAAGCTTTATCTTTTGGTTTGATTTGACATTGTTAAAGAAGACATATTTTAGAGCAATCTTCTTGTTTCCCTTATTCAAACCCTTTGCATTTGTGAAAGTACTCATCCATATAGGAAAACACTATGCTATACAAACCTTTCACTACTTTGTTTCATTTGAGACACCAGGAAGATCAACTGTAGGAATAATTGATCTATATATGAGTAATTCATACTGTAACTTTCAATCAAGTTCTTAAACTCAGAAATTCTCAAACCAGTTTTTCGTCTTTTAGTTATTGATGGAATTGATGGTAACAGGTATAGATGCAGAAGGTGGTTTTGCTTTGCCCTTCCATTTCCTATAAGGAAAACACGACCCTAATTTTTAATTAGTTTCCAGTACGGCCTGAAATGGTGGACTATGACAAATCACATTCTGAAGCCTGTTGTAATGAAGGATTAGATGGGTACAGCACCTAGTCATGCTGGCAGGGAATGATTCATGTGACATTCTCCTTTCATATTACAATCCTTGTCACAAAAATTGGGTTTTAAAACGCTTAGTCATCCTGCAAAAGATGACGAAGTAACACACCACTTTGACCTTTACAGTGTTTTATAGTTTAATTAGAGAGAAAACTCTTCCCTTTCTCTCACAGGACTTCCTTCTCTTTTTAAGACCTGCTACCTGGGGAAAATAAGCCGTGGAGCTAACTGTACATTCAGCATTTCTATTACACTTTTCCCAAAGGAGCTTTAAGTACTCAAATCTCATCAAGTCACAGTCCCTGTTCAGGCAAAAAGCACATTTTGCAATTCATTGAAAAATCAGAAAAGCAATATCTTCATCACCATATCTTTTGGATTTCAAAGTAAAACACGATGGACTTATCGATGAAGGCAGTAAGCACACAGGAAGAAGAAGTGTGAATTCTCAGCTTTGCTCATTCACAGGCAATCATCAGGAAGGAAGCTTCTGGGTCACCAACCCCAGTCTAAAAGGAATTTTTTTCCTTTTTCATCTGTGTTGCTCCTGTTGGAAGACTGTTGTAGGACTGTTATTCGAGTAAGAAGAAATTTTTTCCTCATTTGCAGCCTGAAATTGAGAGTTGATATCCATTCGTTCCTCTGAAAGGCGTACTGTGAATGCAAGTGAGGGTTCAGTTTCTCAGAAGACTTCTAAAGGACTACATGAGAGCTCCATTTCCACAGGTGTTTCATTTCTCCATGCAAACTTAATGACCTCCAAGAGCATTTTTTTAAATTTTTTTTTCAGCATCTTAAAAATCAAAAGCTTTTAAATTTATGTACAAACTTTACTCAGATTTTACTTCATCCAGCCACCAGTGAAAGGTCAATATAATAGAATAGCTCCGATATATGTCATATAGATGGATAGATCCCAAATATATAGTCTGTACAAAATTGTGAGTGCAGAGGGCCTATTTTCCGAAGTCTATCTGATTTGTAGGTATGGGATGCCATCATGCAGTGAATCCATGATTTAAAGCTCAGTCCAGGTTCTACAACATTCATGTATTACCAGTTGGTTACATCTCACCTGAATTACAATCACAATTCTTCTCTGTGCTGACAGGTGTAAACCTAACCATTCATATGCAGATGAAGATTGATCTTCCAGAGAAGCAAAGGTATCAAATGTCCAGAATGAGCTGACAAATTATTTTACATTGATGAATAATAGCAGAAAACAAACAAACAAACAAACAAACAAAAAACTTTTCATTGAATGATGCTGAATAAGTTCTTAATTGTGCATGGTCTTTTGTTTTGTAGAGTTAAAGACTGAGCAAACCACAAAGATATTTTTAAGAAAGGCATCTAATGGTGAAAATGTAGGAACTTTTCTTTTTTCTTTTTTTTTTTTTTTTTGAAAGGCATAAAGTTTAAAAATATATATAAGACATAAAAATATACTGTAACATTATACAGAGTTTTTGTATATTCATCTGATTGTAATGGAAAATTGAACAGATTTGTTTCTACACTTCTTTTGCAACTTGGTTATACATCTTGGAGAAAGAAAATCTTGGTGTATTGCCAACAAAATATTACTTCCCATCTCAACTGAAGAAAAAATAAAAGAAGAATATTTTCTTTGTGGCCGCAAGTGCTTTAAACAATGACGTTACCAAAATGTTTGAATTTGTTTGCTACATAATGCAGAGTCAGTGGATCAATTTCTAGATTGACAGTTACAACATGGTAGAAGAATTTTAAAATGTAAGATTTTTATGATTATCAGATGGTTTGATTTTTCAGCTGATAAATGCTTCTGTTAATTTTGGATGAAGGCAACACTGTATTTTCTAAGGAAACAATAATGAAAATTAATATTTATATAATCTAATTGCCTAACTCATAAAATCCATGATTTAAGAATGCATTCCATAAATTAATCCTAATTTTATATTGACTCATTTGCAATAGCAATTTTTTAAAAAAATTGTTCATCTACCAAAAATCTTCTACAATTATTTATATGTATTGATATAACACATCAGTGCTATCACTTGTGGTCCTGGACACATGGAAATGTATAGGAGTGCTCTTTTGTAATGAGCTAAAACAAGAATAATCTGATCATGTATGTCTGGAATTTTTGTTCTGTTCATTGAAGTACGAATTGAAACAAATGCTAACAAACTCTTGTCTTCAATGTGGCTCTAGTTAAAACCAAACCAAACTAAAATAACAAAAATAAAAAACACATTGTGCCAAAGCAATGAGTTATAAAAGTATTTTGTTCATTAGGTCTTAAATATACGAAATAACATTTTTGCTTCAGCAAACAAAATTACCTTAGCCTGTTCCAGCTACATTACTGGGGAAACAACAAATAAACAATAAAAGAAAAGAAGTAAAATAAAAACCAGGACATAAATAGATACTCAACATAGACTCTTCAAATATTGAAAACATTCCTGAAAATGAATGTACAAACTGGGAGAAATTTTCTGCTGGGCATGATCCAAAAGAATTAAAACTTAAACTGGAAAAAGGAATTTGTGTGCAAATACAGCCACCCAATCCAGTGTCAGAAAAATCCATTGAGAAGCTCATTTCTTCAGTACCTTTGCTGAGACAGAGCTCCCCCTGCTTCATCCAGCCCTCAGGAATGTGTGGTGATGCCTTGGAGGAGTGGGGCCAAGTCCCCTGGGACCACGGATCATGGGCAGCCTGGCCACTGCAACCCAATTTGTGGGTGAGAGAGGATGCACCAAGCTGCTTACCCACCTCGTGTGTCTGGTTCAAAATGCATTGTGTGCCTTCATCTCAGGCATAGCCTCTGCCTCTCTCTGCCTCAGTTTCTCATCTCAGAGAAGTGCTGTGACAGTAAGTGCAACAGAGGCTGGGAGATACTCAGAGACAGGGATAAAAACCAACAGAGGGATAAGAGACACTCCTGGAAATAAATTTTCAGAGTGTTTTGGCGTGGAGGTTCCCATAAAGAGTTACTGATTCCTGCTGCTGTACTGGTAGAGAACACACGCTATGGGATACTGCCCTTAAAATATCGTTATTGATTCTGAAATCTAGAAAGTAATCTTTCATAAAAATGAGGCATAAGATTTGCCAGAGGTTATCTTCCAGCCAAATATAAGGCTTGTACAAAGCCAGTCTCTTAAAACAGCAATTTCACAAAGGAGTGATGTTCTGGAGAGCAGAAGTGACACTTGGCTTGTGGGTACCTGCTAGTTTTTACATGCTCTAAATGTCTCATTATTTTATCTTAGTGAACTAAGGAAGCCAAATGAATTTAGAAATCAAACCCCAACTCCTTCCCAGCCCGAAACCATCAAACTGGATATGCGGCTTGAACAGCACAGCTAGGGAAATAAATAGCCTGGAGCACGAGGGAAAGGATGCATTAAAAAACACCTTTTGCAAAAGCAATACAACCCTGACAACAGACTAAAGGAAAAAAAAGCATTTTCACTCAGTCCGGAGCTTGAATCCATGCGGCAGAGCTCAGAGGTTACTTGTTAATTGATGTTACAGATGTCAATGGATGTGGATTAAAACTGCTGTTAATAAACACAAGTTTTAGTGGCTAGCCTGACAAGATGTAATTATGAATTTGCTTTTAGCTGCCTCCTTGATGGCAGCTCTCCTACATATCCAGTCTGTTCACGTGGGTTTGCTGAAGGATATCACTTTGAAGAAGTGTCTCTGTAGTACTAACACAGAAGGAATTGAAAGAATTTATTTCCCATTTGAGATTTTTTTGATGCAGTTTTATTTCCCACTGTGTGTCTAATATGTTCAAGTAGACTTGTTGCTTCTGGCACAGTCTTAGAGTGGTAGACTTCTGAAATACTGACAGAGGTCCAAAACCACAGTCAGAAAAACCTGATTTCTGACAACCCTCATTAAATGGGAAGAGAGAATTCATGGCAGCATCTTCTCTTACTGTGATATTTGTCCCCAGAATGAGATCAGTATTTAGGATACAATTGGGCTTGAAAAGTCTGTGATGGGAAAATTCTGTTTCTGGGGTAAAAATCCCCCTGTTCGGGATTTAGTTTTACATTTTAACGTAGCACTGAGTTCTCTCTCTCATCTATTGCTTGCTGTAGGCACCTCACCGATGGTGCCATGGTTTCTACCGGTAATGCTATCCCTCTTTTGTCCAGTTCCGTTGCAGCATGCTTGTGGCATGCAGCACAGTGGACTGGGAGGACAGGGACATGTTCTGTGCAGGGCTCCATCTCCGTGTAGGTGGTGGTGACACCTCTATGCAGCGACAGTGGCATCAGGTTGAGGTCATGGTCCTGAGAGCTGCAGCAAATGGGATAGCAGTGGTGGGGGTTTGTGCTGCAGGCAGCCACGGGAGCTGTACATGGGGGAAGGAGCTCAGTGCACTGAAATGGCAGGCTGGGGAGTTCCCATGCAAGCTGATTTCTTCCCATCGTTATGTCCCGAATTTTGATAACTACCTCACTCCACAGAGTATCTGCATATTTATACTTTCTTGTTTAAAAGCAAAGTTCCAACTCTTTAGCTATTGCTGTTCTGCAAAGCCTTTGAGCACACAGCGGTTACCAAGTAAATGCTTGTGTCTGATGAATTTTGGGGCACGAAGGATTTCAATAGCACTTCAGCACAAACTTGGAATCTTTGAGAAAGGCACTTCTCAGACTGTAATTAGTTATTGGCATAATTAGATGGCTTTTTACCCCTCTTCCATTTTTTTTTTTTTAATTGTAATGCTAATTTCTCTTGTCCCTTTGTTAGTTTCTGGTGAGCAATCTGCAAACAATATAAAGCACTCTATGAAAAACTGTATTCTTTTTTGTTTGTTTATGATAGCAGATGGATATTTGTATGGAGAAATAATATCCTTTTTAGACCAGCTACTACCATTCAAGAAAGCAGACAAGCTTTCTGGTACCAAAGTCCAATTTCATATCTGGATGTGGAGGACCAAATTACAGGGATAGAAGAACTGCTGTGATTTTAATTTCCTTATGACGATTAGTAGAAAGGGGAACTAATATCTTCGGAGAAAAGGAGTCTATTGGTAAAGGACAGGAGAAAGGTCATTAGTTCCTGGAGAGCAGAGGGTCTGTGCCTCTCTCTCAAACTAGACCAGCAGCTGCTTGCTAACTTCAGACCCAAGGGGCACTGCATGACCTGTGTCCATAATATGTCAGTATGTTTACCCCAAAAAGGGGGTGGCAAGACCCAAAGTGCTCATGGGACTGCTACCTGCTGTGGGGCAGGGTGTGCTCTAGGGGCTGTACTGCCTCACAGCTTCACTGTGGTGATGGGGCAGAAGCTGCCACTTAATTCGCAGCTACCCACTACGTGCAATTACCTCCTGCAGTGGCACAGTTCTCCTTAACACCAAAATATTAATTTAAGAAGTCAAAATAAGGAGCAGCATATTGAACTTTATTCTGACACTCATGAATGTCATGTCACTGAAATTAAGCTACAGTTTGTAATTTAGAAAAATATTATTTATTATCTAAGCTCACTCCAGGTTTCTTTATGTCTTTTAGTACATCAGACAGAGCTTTCTCTTTCAAGTGTCTTGTCTCATCCTATTTGAGTGTAACAGCGACAGCCTTTGAAGAATCTTTGATGTGTAACTTGTTACTAGACAGGACTTCTAAAAACTGAGACTAACCAGTTGTCACTAAAGTAGAGACATTGCCATTTACCTCTTCTGCACCTCTGTTGTATGTTCTCAGAGTGTTCGCTCCCTATTTTAATGGCTGTTCTGCATAAGCAGGGTAGGGTCCAGCACTACATTTAAGGATTTCTTGTTTAAATTTTAAAATGTCATTTTCTAAAGAAGTTTTCACACAATAGAGCTGTATTTTCCCATTCCATTTTAAACATGAATCCCGTGGGCTGGCCCTTTGTAATTTCTGCCTATTGTCCTCCTGTATGACAATGTCCACCCAAACACAGCCTTTCAAGAAATCATAAATCATTCCATAATTTTCTTCTAAGTGTGCTTTGCTATATTTCAAATATAAATCAGTGGCATAGCACAGGGACCTGTTATCCCAAATTGCTTTCTGTAGTTCCTCCAGACACTGAGAGCTGTCTTGTGTCATTATTTATTTGCTTTCATATAGTTATTGTCCAGAACTTAAAAGAGAAATCTCTTTGTGGACAGGATAGTTTTATTTCATTGCCACAGGACCTTTTTCTTCCGTGCAGCTTGCAGGAAACTGGCATTATGGTGTTCTGAAATTGATCTAAACTCAAGGTATACCCATCATAGACAGGAGTTCTCATGCCTCAAAAAACATCCTTGTTGGATAGATGGCACTTATTTTAGATGTTACCTGTGACCATTTTTTTTTTTAATTGTATATATGTATATTTTATTTGTTTGTTTTCTGCCCATTGAAAACTATGAAATAAGTGAAACTATTATGTAAAAACCTTTTATTGTAATCTTATTTTCACAATTCCCTATTTAGATACACGTAAATTATTGGATGTAAATGGTGGTTAGCAATGAGAAGGAACATTTGTGTACCCTTCACTCACTAGAAATTTATTATATAAGATTTACATAAGCAGATAGTAATGTGACAAGAGGGAATGGTTTTAAAGTAAAAGAGGGGAGATTTAGATTAGATGTTAGGAGGAAATTCTTCACTCAGAGGGTGGTGAGGCACCAGCACAGGCTCCATAGAGAAGCTGTTGATGCCCCGTCCCTGGAGGTGTTCAAGGCCAGGCTGGATGGGGCTTTGGGCAACCTGGGAGGTGGGAGGGGTTGGAATTACGTGATCTTTAAGGGTCCCTTCTAATCCCAACCAATCTGTGATTCTGTGATTGCTATCGTTTTCTGTTGTTTCTTGCATTTGCTCTACTTGCCCATTCTTTGGCTTTGGCAGACCAAGAACTTTTCTCCTCTGCCCCTTTGGATTACAAATGTGTACAGAGCAGAAATATCTCACTGTGTCATGGAATTCCGTGCATGCAAGATACAGAATTGTCAACACAGAAGCAGCTTTGCTTTCCCTTTATTTATTTATTTGCTTAAATTCAAGCTCTGAAAGAGAGTGCAAATGTCAATGTAAGCCCAAGAGCTTGCTGGTCAAGGGATGAGCTCCTCTCCATGATGGAAAGGGAAAAGCTCCATCAGGCAGGTTTAATCTGTATAGGTCAGTGCCTTTGTGTGAGTGTATTTCTGTAGTGTTTTGTGTTGTAATACATAACAGTATCACTTTGGGGTATTTTTTCGAAGAATTTTCCCTAACTCTTCATTTATGACTTTTAAGCTAACAATTCTCTGTTCATTCTGGTGTCAATGAATTCTGTTTACCTAGTAAATTATTAAATTAATGTGAACAGATAAGATTATTAGAGAAGCATGCCATAAACTAAAAGATATTTTGCTGTGTTTCTTGTTATATAGGAAAATTGTTACAGACCTACCAAGAGCAGAGACTGTGTATGTATCTTTGGTTTCTTCTCTTTCTTTATATCTGAATGTTTTTGTGATATTTTGACATTTTGTTGCTTAAGAAAAAAAAAAAAAAAAGTAGCATTTCATTCCTGCTATACTAAATCTCTAAGTGAATTGCTTTTGCCAGTGAACAACTAATTGTATGTCTGGGAATTAAATCTACTCTTGCTCTTTCCCTCTGGTCTTCTGTCAGTCATGAGAAGGATTTGTTTTCCATTTCCCAATCCAAAAATCTCAGAAAAATCTTTGTTTTACCTCCACAGTTACACACCAACAGACATTTAGTAATAGTGTAGTAGGCTTTTTTGAGAGGAAGATATAGTTTCGTATTAAGCTGTGGTAAATACAGGCACATATATGTGTATGTGGGGGTGTAAATGTATGTGCATAAGCATATGTAAAGTATGCATGTATACAATCGAGAACTGCAGTTTAAAGAATCTTCTATTTGTATTCAAATGTTTCAGTTTCAGGTTTTTCTTTCCCAAAATATCACTAATGCAAGAGTTGCCATATTCAGTCAGAGCTCAGTATCCTGCCTCCAGCAGTGGCCAGCACTCACTGTAACAGAGATCTTTCTAAGTAGAAGCACACTCTGGTTTTAAATTGAATTAAAATTTAAAATTATTTTAGATTTAAAATATAATTTTAATTTGATTTGAAATTTAAACTCATTTTAAATGTAAATTTCCTTTACTTTCATGGTTGTATGTGCTTTCAATTTAGTATAAGACGGTGATGTGCTGGTATGCAGTAAACATTAAGTAATTCAGAATTTTTAATAAACCCCATTGTAGTAAAAGAATGAAGTGATAATTATACTTAGCTTTCTGTCTTATTGTTTGTTGCATAGCACAAATTGTTTTGTCAGGCCAAAATCGTAATTTTTCTCTATGGCATGGGAAGTTTGAGGCATGTTTGTACATGCTCAAAACCTAAGAATGTTTCTCTTCAGTATTTGGCACCTAGAACTTCATCTCCTTTCCTGCAGTACTGCTCATGTTTTAATGAAGAGAATTAAAGTGCTTCTCATCATTTGTTTTCATGATAGATTTGGGGAATGTAGGTGAAGCTAATTGCCATTAATATTCTTTACTTTCCTTCGTTTGTATTCATGTCCTCCCAGATGGTCCATCCAGCAGCATTTTTCTATCACTGACCATTTCTCACTGCCGAGCAGGAGAGCTGTACTAGGAGCAAAGAAATCAACAAACAAATAAAAAGAAGAAATAACATCTTTTATATTTCATGCTTTGTGAGTCTCCTGTGGAACCAGTACATGACCCGTCTGTACACAAAAGGAGAAAATCTATAGAAAAATGAGATTCACTGAATGTTCTTCTGTGTTTTTCAGATGTGCACCGCAAACCCTGCAAGCTGACTATTAACTCTAGTTTTCCAGGTGATCTGAGACAGGGTTTAAGAGGTTTTCCCAAGGCAAGGTAACAAATCTCTGACAGAATTTGTTGTATTAAGAGGATCGGAGGTGTTTTTTGCATCAGGTTCATTTCCAGCCAAGTGGATTTGCCCATAAGAATGACTGTGAGAAACAGTACCTCTGTTTTCATGCCTGTAAAATGATCTGTAGGTGAAATCACTTTCCCAGAGCTCTTGAAGCCCAGGCATATTTGCTTCTGAAGCTCACCTTTGGGGTGGTTTGGGGTGGTGCTAGCCATCCCAGTGACTAATATTTTGATGATACAGATAGGTAAGTTCAGGTGTCTCTTCCTGGTACTTCTCTATTAGTATATGGAGGCCCTTTCCTCTGAGCCATGAACTCTACCTCCACGCTGGTCCTCAGAGTCAGGTTCTGCTCATCATGCTGTCCTCTCCTTGGATTTTCTTCTTCTCACCCCATTCCCACAGCCTGCCCTCCTTACAGTGCTACTTCCTCCAGCACCTCTGTTAGAGGGCTGCTCTATGGATCCCTTCTCTTGCTGGGGCTCACAGCAGTGCTCTGCACCCTGCCCCATGCGTGCCCCGTGGCTTCCTTCTGCTGTCCCACCTCTGCTTCCTGGAGGAGGGAAATTGCTGCAGAGGACACAGGCAGGTAAATTTAAAGAACTTCTTTCTAAAATTAGAGAACTTCATTCTCTATGCATGCTCAGATGTCTCCAAATTTGGTGTTCTCAGTCTGAGTTGGTCACACTTTGGGCAGAGGCGGAGAATAGGAATTCAGGGTGCAATTCAGGAGGGGTTTCAGTGACCCATGAAGACCCCAGCCCCAGCAGCTCAGCTGAGCCTAGAGGGGCACAAGGGTAGCCAACCCTTAAAAGGGACCATCATGAGCCCCAAGGCTCCCCAGAGGGATGTGGCTGGGTGCCCTGGGTGCTGTATATAACAGGGGAGCCCGGCTTCCCTCTGGTGTGGCTGCTGGACCAGCCAGGTCCAGTACAAGTGTAACTCTGCTGGCTGTCTCTGAAATTTCCCCAATGGAGTTTCTTCCCCTCATCAGCTACTCTGAGTAACACCACATGGAATGTCACTTGCATCTGGTAGTTTCTCCTTGGGAAAATATCTCCCCAGGTGTTGCTTCCTTCCAGAGAATCAATGTCAGAAATTTCTGCTGCTGGTTCTGCCTGAGGCAGCAAATTTCCCTGGAGACTTGTCTCTGTTCCAGCCTTATTCATCCCCAGGGGCCTCACTGCCTGGGAGCCTGGCAGGAATGGCCACCTCCTGGGTGCTAAAACCTTATCATCTTGTGCTAAATTTGCCTTTGTACCACAGCACTGAACAAGTTACCACAGAATCACATCGTCAGGAAGGCAGAGACTGGCAGGGACCTCTGGAGGCCATCTGGGCCAACCCCCCTGCTCAGGCAAGGGCACATACAGCAGGTTGTCCAGGGCCATGCACAGATGGCTTCTGAAATATCTCAGACATTGAATATTATCCAAGGAAATTCTTAGCACATTAGGCATTAGTAAGTAATAACTATTTAAATGCATATACTGAATCTGTCTGGGATGGAGCTAATTTTTTTCATAGCAGTCCATATGGTGCTGCGCTTTGGGCCTGGAGCTACAAGAGCACTAATAGCACACCAGTGCTTTGGCTATTGCTTTCTCTTTATTCCCACTCTTTCCCCACTGGAGGCAGGTCCCCCAAGTTTGTTTTTTTTTTTTCCCCACAAGTGGGCAAGAGGCTGGGAGGGGACACAGCTGGGACAGCTGACCTGAGCTGGCTAAAGAGGCCAGTATACCATATAACCATGTATACCTATACCATGTAACATCACGCTCAGCAGCAGAAATTGGGGGGTAGAGAAGGAGAGGGTTGGGTTTTGGGCATCTGAGGTGGCTGTTTCTCATAGACAGACCAAGCATCAATCTGCCTGGGGAGGTCATGAGTGATCACCTTTGCATTGCTTGTCTTTTCTTCCCTCTTCCTTTACCTGCTAAGGTGTGGGTTATCCCAACCCACAAGTTTTCCCACTTTTGCTCCTCCTATTCCCTCCCCATCCCACAGGGGTTGTGGGGGAGAGTGAGCAAGAGGCTGTATGGGAGCTGAGATGCTGGCTGGGGTCAATCCACCATAGTGCACCACAAGCTTTATAGGGCAGCACTAAGGCCCCAGGGATTCAATTTGTCTTTATGGCCAAGACAGAGAAATTGGCTAGAGTAGTGTGAAGTTTGCTTATTTTAGGCATCTATCTTAGAGTAAAATTACTTTTCCAGGGTCTGCCCATCTCCATAGGTGAAGTGAGTGTAGTTCAGTCCAGCTCTAAGCCCATGTTCTGGGTCTCTCCATTTATTCAGAAAAATGCCACCCCACAGTAATCTGTCAAACTATACAGCCATTCTTTTCTAATGGCTGCTCACTTAGGCCTTCACTGAATTGATCATGCTCACTGCAGTCTTATCCACCATGTGATTTTGGTTAGAGCACACTTACAGTTTGCACATCTCTGTATCCTTTACAAGATCTCCCATGCTCACCGACTGCTCTGCTCTGAATAATAAGTATCTGACATTTCATGAGGTTATTTAAGCAGGACATGTCTATGATCTTGAAGCAGCTGGAAGGACTTGCCTATAAAGACATATTTACAGACTTATTTCTATATCTGTTTGAGCAGGGGTTATGCTAGTATTTGGATTTTTCTCTCAACCAAGTATTTGATGAGACATAGTCTGGTGATAGGGTTGTTCAAGTTTTTTCCCCAGTGTTGAATTTTGTGAACTGAAGCTTCTTTCTTGCACTTGTGCCACTTTCTTGAAAGAGATTTCAAGTCTATTGAAATCTCCCCAGCTTCCTCTGCTTTCATCTAGTGCACAGTACACAAGTTCCATGAGATCTTACAAACATTTTTTCTTCAAGCAAGACTCATCTTAGGAGTAAACCAGACCTATGGCCAGCAGGTGGTTCCTGTAACCACATCCTTTTCCTTAAAGCCGTCTTTTTTTTTTTTCTTCTTCTTTTTTTTTTTTTTTTTCTTGTTGTATGTATGCTTATTTGCTTGTTAGTGTGTGTGTGTTGGGGGTAGCCATTTGTTTTTGTTTTGTTCTGTCTTATTCTTTTTGTAGTGGTCCATTTCTCTAACTCATATGCTTTTATTAAGTCATGACAAATGCCAGCTGTCTAGCTGACCTGTCACCAGCCTTTTAAGATCTGCCTGAGTGTTCTTCAGGAGGTTTACGCAGTTATAAAACATTCATAGCAAGGATCCAATTTCTTGTCCTTCCTTAAATAGTAGCTTCAAACTGAGCTCTCAAAACCCCCACCATGTTCATGCAAAATATATGCAATAACTGCAGATTTGAAAAGAGATAATTGCTGACGACTGCACCTAGTGACTGGCAGCAGAGTTTTCTATTTTGGAACATTTGGGAGCGACACCACCAGTCTCTCAGTCTTCTGTGCTCATGTCTGCACAAGCAGTAACAGCCTGCAGGCACAGCCTGTGTGTGTTGTCACTCATGTCCTTGCTGCCCTTCATCCTGGTGTGCTGGCAAGGTCCTTGGCAAGGCTCTGTCGCCAGGACTTTATCTTTCTGAGCACTTGTTTTCAGCTTGAGAGAAGATCCCTGCACAGGTGTTATTCATCTGCCCAGGGGGTCCATCTCAATGACTTCTTAGATGTCTTGGAGCCATGTTGACATGTTCTTTTGACACAGAAGCATACAAATGTAAGCTGTGATATCAAATATTGTGATACTTCCCTCCTACTCAAAATTATGGTAACATCTAATACTGGAATAAAATGTAAGCAACTCCAAGAAAAAATATTTTATAGATTTCTGTCCAAAAAGTGACAATAAATTGGAATGAATCTTCTGAAGTTGCACAAATCATTATGCCTTCAATACTAATGAAGTGTACCAAATCCCCTTTTCTTCCCTGTTTAGCTCTATATACCAAATCAGCAACAAAAGTGCATGGTAAACTTCAAAAAAAAATTCCTCAGTATCATGTAGATTGACATTATCATTTTGAGAATTCATTTCTCAGCTTAGTGATCATCAAGAAAAAATGTCTGTGTGGAGAGAGTACACACATAAAATGAGCCACAACTCATGCAACAAAAGCCCTCTTGTCTGAGATATGCCATCCTGTTTGGTACTAGCTGGTACCACAAGCCAGGCTGCCACACTCCATTAGATGGAAAGAAAGCATAGATGACCAATAAATATTTTTAAGTATTTCTAAGCATTGCTGTGCTGGTATTTTTTTAGCAGAACATTTATGCTTCCAGATAGGGCATACCGCTAAAACTTTTTTAGAGGGATATTCAGTCTGACTGGGTAGAAGTGACTGCTAAAAACATACCCAGAGCCCATTTGCCAGAAGCTGTCTCTGGCCAGCCTTGTTACACTTGTTTCGCCAGGGGCTGGGGGACTTCAGCTGCCACTGCAGTCTCCTGTGGTCTTGGGGCCTGGACCTAAAGCACCCTGCCAGCAACCTGCAGGGCCACTGTCACTGTAGGTTGATGCCAGGATGTGAGTGAATGAGAAATACCACACTGTTTTCCTACTAGGCAGGCTTGGGCTGAAGGATCACCTCCCTTGACCTGCTTGCAATGCTCTACCTACCTAATGCAGCCCAGGAGGTAGGGTCTTACTCCTGCCTCATGGTCAACTTGACCTTTCCAGCAGGTCAGCTCCCCCTGTGTACTAATGCATGGTGTAATCACCCCCATGTATGACTTGAGTTGGGCGCCAAGTTTCTTAGTCAATGCGTGAAAGGGTTAAGGAGCCTTCTACCGAGGATTCAGAAAATTCAGCAAGATCTGAGGGGAGGATCAGCTACGTGTCTTTATTACTAGTGACAGAGCTTCAGTTAAGCCCATAGGGAATTCAGCCCAGTGTATATTCTGCTCCCCAGGAGCATGAGTTTCATATGTGCTACATGGAGAAAAATCAGAGCAGACCAAATACTTCTTGAGGCTTGGTCAACACACAAGTGGCTGATACAACCAGAATATCAAAGCAGTACCCAGTGAGGAGGGGTATCAACTCACAATCAACTCAGGGGACCAAAGAGAAAATTGGCTTGTTGTCTCCACCCAAACTCCCAGGACGATTTCTTTCCTTTCCTTTTTTATTTTTATTTTATTTTTATTTTATTTTAATATTTTGTGGTGTAAAATGCATGAATGATTCTTGTTGCAGGGACATGGATTCACTTTAATTCCTTCTTATTTCAGTGCTGGAACTGCTAGAAGGCAAAGTGCTTTTTCTTCAGGAAGCAAAACTTGATTTTTCAGAGTGCTCATTCTCCCACAGGTGACAAAGGATCTTGTTATATTATCTGTCCACCGGCAAGGCAATAAATACGTAAATAAATAAATAACCAAAAGGTATACACTAAAGTGCTAGTTAAAAACCAAAGTTGCAGTATAATTGTCTGGCTCGATATTTTATTAGAATAACAAGAAAAGTTCATCACAAATTAATCTCCACAGTTGCATGCATCAAATTACAAAATGCTTCTTTTGAACAAAAATTGTTCTTCCTTTTTTGGAGGACTACATTTATCAGTGGTATAGTTCTCAGAATATGTACTGAAAAATTTCACGATCATATTAATAAACAACTTTATAAGCCACATGCAGTAACAGAATGAGATCAGAATTACTCTGGGTAGGAGGAAAATAGAATCCTTCTAAATCAGCTGGACTTCCATAGTTTGCGTGAATTCAAATTTCCAGAATTCATCTATAAAATGAAGGAATTCTGGCATCTGAGTCTCATAAACTCAACCTATTTATTTACTCACTGTTATTTACTGTATCAGTATATCTGAGTAGTAATGAAGGAACCAGGATAAAAAAATCTCTTATTGAAAACAACAAAACATCAACGAAATAATTCCTTCTCAAAAAGTAGAAACTAAATGGTGAAAGATCGTTTTGAAATTTCACTGCAGTTTGAAACAAATAAACAACTATACACAATAGTATTCATACAATAATAGAGAAACAAATAAGTGTATGCAGCATTGTTGAAAGGACACTTTGGTTTTGCACACTCTTGAAACGTTTCTTTTTAACCCCTCTTCTTTCTTTCTTTTTCCCCCCCTTTTTTTTTTTTTTTTTTTTTTTTTTTTTCCCCACATGGTGAAAATGAAAGATTGATGTTGTTTTTCTTTTGTTTTGTTTGTTTGTTTGCATTGTTGGCTTTTCAAAAACAAGTGAGAAATGCCCGTCTTCTTGCAAAGGCTGAGTGACTGATCCTGTGTAGCACAAGAGCAAGGCAGCAGCTCCTGAAGTAGAATCAGTCTTTCAGTCAGTTGTATTGGACAGTATCCTTTTGAAGGGAAGCTAGTGATAGCTTTATCATTAGTCTTCTACCATTCCTTTCCACAACTTGTGCCATTCATTTCCACAGTGGCATCATAAACACCTTCACAGTATCGGAGCTGCTTGGACACTCCTTAACTCTGACCTCCAAGAGGCCATGCACTAATTTTAACTGAAACATGCTTTAAATACACCTAAACTCTCTGACAGTGCACAATTTACCAGCACCGAAGCTTGCAGCATCTCACTATGTTACACTGAAAAGAGTGTAGCTCCAAAACCAAGAACCTACAACAATATATCTTCTGTCAATTATTGGGTAAATTTCCAAATAAAAATTAAAAATTAAAAAATAAATAAATCTGTAAAGACCCCATCTCTTACATCAAAGCCATTACACGAGGATCCAGACATGGATTTCAATAGTGCTACCATTCAGACAATTCTTTCAAGCTAAACATTACAGAGGAATTTGTTATGCACAAAATATATATATAAATAGTTACATTACTTCAGTCAGTAGTTGACATCCAGCCACTTTCACAACTAGCAAAAAAATATGCTATAATATTATCACTAAAGTTAAAATCACACAAGTTTTTAAATAAAGAAAGTCCCACATATCTAATCTATTATGCTCAGATACAAGAAAAAAGGTTGGTTGCTGTTATAAACAAAACAAACATAGAACTAGACCTCAAATCCCAGTAGCATGTTATCTAGCAAAGTTTCATAGCACTAGCTGTTGGAATCTGTGTAAAATTAGTAGATATTTCATGAATAACATCCATAAAGACATAGTCACAATAAATTATGAGTTAAAACTGCACCTGAACTCACAGTAAATTATGAGTTAAAACTGCACCTGAACTTACTTCTGCGATTTTATATATTGTCTTTATGCACACAGTTTTGTATGCATACTCATTTCTGTTTGTACAAATATCAGCATAAAATCATTCATTTTTACTTGTTATTCCAAGTGAAGGTGTATACAAAATTGTCCACGTAAATTTTAGCCTCTCATTGAAACCTTGCTAAAATATGGGCTTAAAAAAGGACTATAGGGACACAGACTGAGAAAGCAGAGCTAGATGAGCAAAGGAAGCTAGCTTGGAGCTACATGGCAAAGGAAGGACAGAATTTAATTCTGATTTTTGTCAACCTGTAGGAGTTTTGGTTTAATCCATGCTTCTCTGGCAGAGGTAGGGATAAATGTGTAAGCCTGTGTTGGCTAGCACACAGCTGCCTGGCTGATGTGCATCTCCTGCCCACCCCATGGGTGGCCGCCTCCACACACATGTCCTCCAGCAGCATCCTGTGGGTCAGCTGTGAGCCGTTCTACCTGACTGCATGATCAGGCTCTGCTGATCTATGTAAAGGAATTGATTCTTGTCTTGGATGTGTCTAAGTAAATACAAATGCTTATGCAATGTTTCCCAGGTAATTTAGTTTTACTGTGGCAGTTGCTTTGGAGGAAGCGTTATATGGGTTGTGGTAGCTCTTTCTGACTGCCTTTATGATAGGATGCTGCAGTTTTAGGCAAGAGTGAGCAATGAAGTGCCACAGAACTCAAATTTCACATTGATCTCTGAACAAGGAAAGGCTTGCTGAATGCCTATACCCCTGCTATATTGTATTTATGAAATATGATTGTTATGCACTCATCTCTAACATCAGTATTCTTCCCTTGTGACTATTGAGCCTCAGCCAGCTTTGCCCACTTGTCTGCTAAGTGACTTACTCTATTGTACCTTTTCCTTGTTATTTAAAAAGCAGAAGAATCCTGACACCCACCTTCCAGCTGTGTGGGTGTTCAGGCACTACACTGATGGCCCATCGGCCCGTTGCATGCAGTTGGTGCTGCTCATGCAGCTAAGGAGTGGCACCAGTGGAGAGTACACAGCAAAGGCTGAGGGACAGGAAAAGGGAAAGGGAAACATGACAAAGAACTTGGAAAATTAAGAAAAGGTAGCAATGCTTTCACAGCATTTTCTCTTTCCAGACAAATATACAGCCAATCAACCTTTCAAGACACTTCTTATATCCTGCAATATTATAATGGATACCCTTTGAAAAGAAAAATGAAGAGAACTCTGACATTTTTTTTTTTTTTTCATTGTTTTCCTCTTTTCTTTAGGCATTACCTATACTGAAGCCATAAACCTCCTGTAGCAGCCTGAGAGACAATTACTGCTGAACCAAGATAAAATTAACTAGTAAAAACCTGTCCAGTACTCTCTAGTATATGTCAGGTTCAGAGAGGATTCAGTTTTAGCTGAGACTTATATTTCATGTGGTCCATCTCTATACTAGCTGGCTGAAAAAAAATAAGTTTTTGAAAGCTTCCTACTGATTTTTTAATTTGTTTATTCCCTGCTGTGAATTGATTGAAGAGCCTTCATATTTCAACCTGTTCATGGTAAAAAAAAAAAAAAAAAAAAAAAAAGATTTAATGCTCTTTGCTATCAGATATCTGTTTTTTGAAGCATGTTATGATATCTACTGATAGATCTGTATTTCTGTGGGAGGCCCCACAGAAATAATGGAGGATCATTCCTGCCATAGGCAGCAGTTCCGGCTGTTCTTGGACACCCAGTACAGTGTGAGCACTCCCAGGACACGCAGCAGCATGTAAGAAGGCTTTGTCCTGCTCTCTGTCCATAGTGATGTCCCAGGCAGCCTTGCTCTTTTGAGAAGTGTGCGCTACTGTTTGGCAGTCTCCAAGTTTCTTCATCTCTTATATGTGGGGTGTAGGACTTGCGTATTCTGCTGAAGTCAACTCACCTGCTTAAAGTTACATTAAGTGCTTCATTCAATTAGACTTGGCAGTATATTGCTTTAATTCCCCCCAAAATTCTGTTTCCTCGTATGAAGCAGACAGATATGTAGAGATATATGGTAACTCCAGCAGTTCTGTGAGCAGAAATGCCTTTGTATTTCATACAGGTTGGTGGGAACAGAGCATCTGAAGGATTTGAGTGGCTGCATACTCAGAACAAGGTGGATCTCAGGCCTGAAAATTAGCAGAGAAGAAACAAAGTAAGAAATAAATATCTTTCATCCTCATAACATCTACAAAAAAAGAAATTTAAAAAGTAAGTCGCTCTGTGGATCATCTCTATTGTAAGAGCTCAGGTATACAGGCTTATGAACAGTAGGTAAGGATTGTTGCATAAAAGGAATCTTGAAATAGTAATGTGCATTACCACACAGAAGAAATCTGGGTTAGAGAAACGTGCTACTTATGGGAACAGTACATCTAGCATGAAATGGATGTGGCTTTCCAGGACTGGAGTGCTGCTGTGTGAGATCCATGTCTTCTCTTTGTGTTAGCTCCATGGTGGCACTGGGTTAATTGCCCCCAACCTGGAGGGGGTGACACACGATAAAATGCCCCATTACTCTCCTGCAGGCAGTCAGAGCATGGCCCAGGAGGAATCGCTGAGCTCAGACACGAAAGTCCACCCCTCTGCCAAACACCATACATGGGGCACTGTGCCTGAGTACCACTCACTGGTGCCCCACCACTGCCCTCTGCTTCTCAGGGAGTAAGGCTCAACCTACACATTTCTTCTCATTGTTCCCCGTGACCCAGATCCTCCTGGTCTTATCATGCTCAGTGCAAGGCAACCTGAGCACCAATTTCCAGATGCGAGCAGCTGTCCCTCCTCACAGTACAGTGACACTGCCCCATTTTATGGTGCATCATTTATCACCACCAACCTTACCCTGCTAGGCCTTCACTGCTCTGCCCCACATGAAAGCTATCCCAGCACCACCTACTGCACATCAACACAATCTGCTTCATGAGGAAGACTCACCAAATATCAAAAGGCATTATCTGTTAGCCCAGATGACAAACACGTGTCGCCGATGGATGTTTTTGCAGAGGACAGATAGGTATTGGTGACAGTAATATCTTCTAGCTCAGTGCTGAAGTGATCAGACTCTTTGATGACGTTATAATTTAGGGCCACACTGTAACTGGCAGGTTTTTTTTTCCCGCTTCTGCTGGCAGTTGCAGAGTTTCCTGAAGGCTGCTCTGAATTTCTGGGACATGAGATTGTAAATTACAGGATTGATGGCACTATTTAAATAAATACAGATTCTGCAAAATAGCAGGAACCAGTTTTCTTGGAAGGGGCTGGAAAGAAAGGAGTTGACAACCACCAGTGTTCGGTAGGGCATCCAAAGAAATGCAAATAGGACGACCACCACAGCCAGCATCTTGGTGACCTGGGGGGAAACAGAGAGAGACATGAGGTGGGCAGAAAGTTAGTACTCACAGCTTGGAAAAAACATGTATGTTTCTACATCTCTATGGCAAACCAAAACTACTGACAGGCTTTTCAACTGTGAATTTCAGATCCATCTTTGATTCAGAAAGTTCTTATGTAGTAAGAAGAAGAACAACAACAATAAGCCTGGCTTCAGATTTCTCCGTTTTTGTTAAATGACTCTTTGTAGACTTTGCAACTCCTCAGACTGGACGAAGGTGTTTTAGGTGGAAAAAAGGGATCCCCCCATCCCCTCTTTTTTAATCACTTTAGATATCCATTAAACTAATAGGGACTGTAAATGAATTGAACCTGAAGCCTATTTATATTTCCCACTTCAACAACTACCTTAAAAAGGTTTCCCAAAGCCAAAAGTTTATTATTATTATTATTATTATTATTATTATTATTATTATTATTATTATTATTATTATTATTATTATTATTTAAGGAACTAGATTTATTCCTAGACCATAAATCCTAATATTTAATTAGATCTTCATTATTTGTTTTTTAGTCTGAAATGTCAGTTATAGTTTATAGTTACACAAACGGAAATATAAAGGATTACAATAAAGCTTTACTATAAGAGATTTTATCTGTTTTGTAAATTTGTCTTGAAAAAAGAAAAAAAAAAAAAAAACAACTCTTGGGAATACCCAGGATATCTGAAATGAAGGGAATAAGAAATAATTTAAAAATTATTTAAAAAAAAAAAAGAAACAAAAACAAAAACAAAAAATGTCTTTCTGTTGTAAACAATTTACTGTATCACTTACATAGAGATTTAGTTATGGTTCTTTTTAGATACTACCTGGTATATACTGTATATATAGTGGTTGTAATCCTAACATATATAGTATATTGTAATCTCTAGTCCCTACATTAAGAAAGCTTGAAAAGTCTTAATAAACAAGGTAGAAAGCACAGTGAAATGTGACTACATGGGAAACACACTGGGATAATACAGTGGAATGGCCCTACATAGGTCAGGAGATGATTTGGTTAACTATGTGAGCAAGAACTGGAGAGCAGTGGCACTGAGTTTGGTGAGCTATAGCTGCTACTTGTGTCTTTTTTATTATTATAATAATATATATGTTACTATTTGCCTTTCTTCTTGACATAAAAATGTTGCTATCTATTGACAGAGTAGCTTGAAGAACTTCTTTTTACCTTTGCTTCAGTCATATTATACTTTATTCTACCTTGGGTACCTGAAGTTATACTTCAATGAAGTAGCAACCTCTTTAGCCACAGAATACATTCTGGCTGTATGGGTTATAATGTCATTGCTTGTAGAACCAATAGATGTAGCTCAATTAGTGATGAGTTTCAACTGATGCCCATGGGAGACAGATAACTCCACTAAAATCACCTACATAGAGATGTTAGGTTTAGTTATGGTTCTTTTGTTTGAAGTTATACTATATATTTTATTTTCTGATCAGATAGTTCATTATATAGAAAACATACAATCTCATTATCTAAAGTATGATTGGTTTTTTTTTCTATCTATAAAGACACATACTAATATTACCAATTTTGTTGTTTTTTGTTACAATACAGAATGGGATGAAGAGACAACTTACTCTACATATGTATCTATCTATCTTTAAATGCACATATTCAAAAATTACAGCTTGATTCTACAGTTCTCCTCCCTTCACCCCCACTTCACACCTCTACATCAGTGTTCAGTAGGAGCCAAAAATCAGACTGAGGAATTTTATCTCCCTGTTTTCTCACTTGACCAATACATCTTTTCATGACTTCTGCGTAGCTTTTCTTGTTTGCTGTGCAAAAGCTATCACCGGAACAGAGCAAATCACAAATGTGAATGTCTCAAGTAGCTAAAACATGATTTTTCCTTATCTCTGAGTCATTTCTAGAAGGAATAGTACTTTGAGCAGGGCTGCAAGGAGCGAGGTTATTCAGTGCTGACCTGCTCTGGCTCACAAAGACTGGGGACTCCTTATCTCCTTCCTTTCCTTCCTTCAGTTTGGCCCCAGCGTGCAGCTCGAAACTGAGCAAATCCATTCAACTGAGAATAATCATTCATCATGGAATGATTATAAAGGAAGAAAGTAACCCTTTGTAGAGCTTGGATTAACAATGGGAGTGAGTCCAATTAACAGATGTGTTGCAACAGCTCTGGCATTCAGAAGAAGTGTGGGTAATGTCTACACAGGCATCAGGATGCTTTGCTACCAGAAGCTCAGCAGGGGACTTTGTTACAATACCCACTGATCAGTGGCAATTTAAATTTCTTCTGAGTATATCTTTAAAGAACAATTGCTCAGAGAATCATTTACAATGACGCAGCTGTCAGTTTCAATCCCAGGTTGTACTAGAAGCAAATTGATCATAGTTATTATCAGGAAACAGAAAGATATTCACTCATGAAATTTTAAGTCATGTAAATGATACAGTACCTCAATGGAAAAAAGGCTGTTACCCTTCAAGTCCTGTATGGCAGAAAGACCATATAGGTCTTTGTGCTTCACGTATGTACTGTACAAACTGTTAGCTAACTTTATTTGTACTTGTGACTTTACATCCATTTTTCTTCTATCTAACATCACTAGTCTGTACTCAGCTTACTGACTTTACAATATTTTAGAACTGGTTCTTATTACCAGATAAAAAATATCATAGCCACAGCAGAAAGTGCCCTGAGCTGAGATTGATTCAGTCTACAGGTTTGAGTGTCTTTAAAAGAGCCAAGGTAGCTTGGCACTGTCAAGCTTTATGCCAGAGAAGACATTGTCTTGTCATAACATTTTTCAAATCACTTCATATGAAACATAACTAAATGTTCTTTTTGGAGGGGCTAATTATTTTGTCAGTGGAGTGGGACATTAACATAAAGGGGGTAAATTTTTAAAGAACATTCTTTTTAATACCTATTCTATCTAACCATACATCAAAACTCTCTGAAAGCAGAGGTAAAGGCCTTTAGATCAGTCTGCAGAACACTAACGTGCCCACTAATTACTCAGGTGAAGACAAACATTCACTGATTGCTCTTTGCAGTATGCACTCCATATTCTATACTCAGAGTACAAATTATTCTCAGTTGAGGAAATTGAAAACACAATTAAAAAGCTTTGAGACAAATCAATTTTAGTCCAAATTTCAAATCTACTTTGAATGATAGCAAAGTGTTTGAGATTGAATATGCTCCTGGCTGCATGCAACCACTCTTCAAATCTAATCTCTTGTTTCTGATAATGTTTTGAAAAACAAACAAACAAACAAAAACAAACAAACAAAACTTTTAAAATGCTTTATTTATTTATTTATTTAATCAGATCCCCAATATTTTAATTCTGAATTGCTTTTTTTTCCTTCTTTCCTTCCCGTTCTAAAACCTTGTCATTCTAAGGGAGTGCTTCTAGAAGACATTTTCATTACGATGGTATCCGCTGTTTGGTAGTTGCTTCCTTCTCCTTTGACTGTTAACCTTTCTTACATTGGTAGGTAAAAGTCATAGTTGTACTTACTAAGTCACTGTGCAATATAATCACTGGTATTTTAAAAGCATGCAATAGTATCTCCTGTTCTTGTACTTGGCTGTGTTTATTGATATCCCTTTCTCATGCTTGGTGGTGCTCACTGCAATGCAGAGATTTTATATGCCAGTCTGTGGTTTTGTAATCCAAAATAAGAATTGGAAGTTGCACAGTGAAGAAGAGGATTAAATAAATTAACGTAAAGTTTTGATATAATAAAACTGCAAGTGGAACTAAGTGATATGATTGAGGTTTCATGTAGCCATACAAAACTTTATCTTTCACTGCTAGCTGGAATCCATGCCTGCTCTGCTGTGAGTGAACAGAGAAGTTTTTCTAGAGAGAAGTTCATCATATAGTACATCCAAATAGACAGGAGTTTCACTGGAGGATAATACACAGTTTTTAATCAATCATGGAGCCAAATCAGCCAAATAATGTATGGTTGTTTAGCTGCTAGAAAAGCAGTTTACCTGAGAAATCTTCTCTGATATACTTTGAATAACACATTTTCTATTCATGAAATAAAATTTTTCTTTATCTCTCATCTTTTTAATAAAAGGCTTGTGAACAGAATGAATAGAATGTACAGTGGCACTGAATTTTAGAGGAGGGAAACTGGAGTTGTCCTTCAGCTTTTCCTTAAAGATTTTTTTTTTTTTTCTGAATTCATTTTCCTAAATGGCAACTTTAAAATAAGCTGCTAAACCTTCTGAAGTCCAAATAAGGACCATTATCTTTTATTTCTGCAAACAAAGGATGCTTAAAGTTATTGAAATTGTGGTGGTGCTGTGCATGGAAAAAAAAAAGTGTTTATTTTGACACTTACAGCCATGTGCATAATTGTTTTTAAATAAATAAACCGAAAAAGTTTGGCTTTTTTTGTCTTCTGCTCCACAACACTCATAATTTATTCAGAGCCATATCAAAAAACACATTTACAAGTACAAATATATCTCAGTAGCTCATCTATCTCCTCTCATATGCATTTACAGGGAAACTTTCATTCTTGCTGATATTTTGATGTCTTTCCAGAATGCAGACTTGAGAATGCTCTCAAACACATGCCATGGGAGACACTTACAATGGAGCATGAACTCAGTGAGGCTGCTGTAAACATTCAGCTCCTACAACACCTGGATTTGGTGTCGTGCGTGTGTTATACTGCAAGACCTGTTTATTCCACCTGCCCGTTGGAATGAGTTAATCAGGGCTACTTTTTACGCTGGTGCAAAGATTATGAAAAGGATGGCTATGATTAAAGATTAAACTATTACGATCTTGAATTTCAGGCATGTGTAAAGATGAAGCCATAATAGGTGTGTGAATATAAATATAAGTTGAATATGAACTTCTTGATAAAGGCAATGAGCTGACTATATTGAATTTAGTTTCTCTGCAATTTTCAGTAATGGACTATATGGTCAAACCCTAGGTACAGGCACTTGTGTATTTTCCAGATTGAATTTAGGCACACACATTACTATTTACATGCTATCAATGCCTGTGACTGCAGTTAAAAAGATTCCTCAATTGTTATTCATTTTGATTAGGATACACTCCATGAATGAGTTTTCTGGAAGATTTAACAATATGTATGGTTTGTAAGTACCAATAACAGGCTATTTTGGAATAACAAAGACACAAATTGGTAGGCTGAAGCCATCATATGCATACCTGAAAAATCAGAGATTTAACTATTGCTGTTGCCTTTGCAGTTGCTTCATGGCATTTTAAAGACTATTAAAGGAAAAACTACACTAAAAATTGCTCCATCTCCTTTGCTTTTTGAGAAATAAGACTTCTCAAAGTCTAAAGGAAAAGTCTGTAGAAGCCTCTTATGAAGTGCATAGCTAACAGGAAGCAGAGGTAGGAATGTTTCTTTCTTGGGCAGGTTTATGTTGGTTGTTGTGGTGAAATCTTAACCTTTTTTTTTTTATCTTTTTTTTCCTCTGGACTATTGAGAAGTTGTGCCTATATCTACAGGCTGTGGGACCTTGTTAGAGACTATGAAACAGCTTAAAGAATAATGCCATTAAAATATTGGTCGTTTGAAATCAGTGAAGAATTGCTTACCGAGGAAATAGACCAGGATGTTATACTGCCAATTGCTTATAAAATTACTTGAAATATCCACCTTTAATCTTTGTTGCCACTAAAGGCAGTGCTTACCTTAGTCTTATGGCATTACATTTTCACAGTGCTTCAGGAGGACCAGGCTACTTTACACATTTGAATTATATGTTTAATTGGACACCCCCCAAATTCATAGTCTGTAATTTCTAGTGAGTGACTAGGAATGAACTTCAATTCACTTTCCTGAGACTTGTGATCATCTGTCCACATGATTATATAGCTGTTAAATAAATCTTAACATTGAATTTGCAATGAAGCCCCTTCTTTGGTTCTCAGTAAAGTAAAAGGGACTTTGAACTATCTCGCCTTAAGAGATAACTCTTTGTCAAGATATCATCTTCTAATCATATTGATCTTTCCTCTGTTACGCTTTGAAGTTTCAGCTACTGTGAAGTAAGCTTAAGTGAAAAATGTTTGAAAAATTTGCTCTCCTGTTTAACTTGAGGAAATATGTACACCAGGACTATTTCATCCTGTTTTCTCAGGTTCAGATTGTGAAAATCACTCAGCAAAAATATTCTATGTAGTTTCTTTTTTGGTCAGAGAGGTCTCACCTTACTCTCAGTCACCTTTTCATTTTCTCCTATTTTTCTGTTGCAGAAAACATTATGTCACTGTTTCTTCATCACTGAAACTCCTCTATTGGCAGTCCAATGCTTTCCCACATAAGGACCCAATATTCAACTCTGTATGAATTTCAGTCTAGCAAGGTTATTTCCTTTGCAGAGCACAGCTTAAACCCCACTCAACACAGTCATAAGATGTTTCTTTAAGTAACAAACTAATCACATTCTTGAAGTTTTACCTGCATATTTCAGTACTAAAAACAAGCTTAACAATATTTGATGCCATGTAGCACTAAGCACGTACTAATTCCCCTCTGAAAATTGAACATATCAATGCTGCACCTTTTTCTGGCAGAGATCTTCCCTCAGGATACAGTCAGGTGTTGCCTACTGACTTGTAGTGGCTGCAAAAGCTCTGCAATGGTGATAAATGACTCATTGTTTTCCATAAGGAGCGGAGTATTTAGCTTCTGACAAAGAAGAGGTAGAATGAACTGCTCCTTCTGGGACACAGAAAGGCTGATGGAAAATACAAAGTCAATTGGAAATGGACTCCAATGTAAGAAGGAATGCCTTGCTATCAAATAAGAGTCGTTTTATTTTTGAAAACTTTTTAAATTGGTTTATCAAATCCTGCTATCCTGCACAGTTCTGTAAAAAAAAGGATAAATAATGCACAAGTAGGGTTGATTTAGCTCTTCACAAGTGGATACAAGAATAGAGTTTGACATGTTCTATAAGTATTTGTTGGTGCTTCTTTCCCTGGCAGAACTTCAGCTGCAGTTTAAATAAATAACTCCCAATTTAGGTTTTTGTTCAATATCAGCAGTAATGTATGCTGTTTTGTGAAAGAAAAAAATGTATTGGAACTAGAGGTATTTTATGAGAAAAATACGTATTTTGTGCCTTTCCCTCCCTTTTGATTTTTTTATTTAAAGGACTGATTTTTAATACATGTTTTTTGTTTGTCTTCCCCGTTAAGTTTTGTCTTGAAGTGCTTTGAGTGAACAACTCTTCAGGGGACCCTGAGTAGTACTTTGGAGACTTTGTCCTTCAGTAGCTATTGATATGAGTGTATTGATCAATTAGTGAATATATTTTGTTTTTGTCAGCTTTTCAAACATTCAAATGAATTAAGTATTTCCTTGAACTCATATAGTTCAGTGACTTTTAAATCATGTGGGTGAGATGGTGCAAGCAGGGAATGGAATGAGTAAGCACATTATCACTTTTTACCTGGAAGAGCTGATTTTCATTCATTGTAGATATAGATGTAGATAGTCTGAGCTCATTCATTCTGAGCTCATCCCTAGAGATCTCTGAGGAAAAATATGTTAAAATAGGCTTGACTCACCATTCTAAAATAAATTTCAGGACTTCTTTCTAAATCATAGAATAATATAAAACAAAGTTCCTGACCACCTGACCTCTTTTTTTCCCCTTCATTTGTTGCATTGTGTCTGGTTACGTTAGAAATTGGAAATATTTGTTCTAACAATACTGAGCATGGTCCATCCATCCTTCTGCAGTAGCCGCCTCCCTCATTCCTGTTTACCTCATTGTTGATCTTCCATACAACCCCCCAGCTTCAGCCCAGGTAGCTGTCATCCACAGTTGTGTGAAAATTATTTTACTCTGTATTTGCTTCCTCCTTGAGCGTGCAGCTATTCTAGATCCCACGCAAGGGTTGTTCCTCTCTTGCCCTGTTATTTTCCTTTGGTGTCAAGTGTGAAGAAGCATCCTGGGTGTGGAATTTAGGGTGATTTCCAAGTTACTCTTCACATTTTTAATTAGTCAGCTTCTAACTTTGAGCTAACACTCATACCAGAAACCTAAGTGATGGACTACCATTTTTTTTTGAAGAAAACAAATGAAATTACATATCTGTATGACTCACAGTAAAAAGTATTGAATGTATATAGAAGCTTGACATTAATTTTTGGAAGCTGACATCAAAACACAAAGTTGACAGTACACGCTAAATGCTAACACAATAATATAAGTTAAAAATGTCTAAAAAACAACAGGATGACAAGATCTATTTCTGCCATGAGTTTGAAACAGCTTTAGGAAGTCCTCTTCAACTGAAATGCATCTACTGTATGACAAGGTAGGGGATAAAGCCTTTTCTTTTACAGCTACATAGCAATTTTTGACCATTTTTAACAAAGGAAGATTTTCAAAACATAGATGAGGTAACAAGAAGAAAATTAGATAAAGTGATATGACCTGGCAGTCCAGGTCAATCTAAATCCATGTTAGTTAAGCAACCCACACCAGACTAAGTAGGTAAATTAATTCATCTACTGCTATATTGGATTAATCATTATCAAAAATGGTTATGAAAATCATTGGCTTAAGCCTGCACGAAGGCTGAGGACACCTATCTAACCTCCCATCATTCTATATCATACAAAGGCAATCTCATAGCTGGTTACTGATAATAATTAATTGTAACAATGCAATGGAGCTGCAGTTGGTATCCATGCCCAGGTGCAGGTCAGGGCCTGCAGGGATCTTTGTGAGGAGAGGCCAGGGCTGCCCCATTACAGACACAGGTGGCTTTAGCTGGTTCTAGCCAGCTCCAGCTGGCTCCAGCCAGTTCCAGCCAGTTCCATCTGGCTCCAGTGGCCTCATGCCAGGGCACCACTGAGGGACTGAGTGTAATTTGGGGTTATAACAAAGGGACATAAATTGGCAGTAGATTAAGTTAACTTTTCCCAAGTATGGTCTTTTCTGCCCACAACTGGTAAGTGCTCTCCCTGTCTTTATCCCAACCCATGAGGACTCTCACTCCTGTTCTTTCCATTTTCTCCCCCCCCCCCCCCCCCTTTTTTTTTTCTGCAGGGGGAGTAACTGAGCAGCTGGGTTGGGGCTTGGCTGCCATCTGGAGCCAACCCACCACTGGATCATGGGCTGATTATGTTGTGTTGAAATGTTCCTGTACACCACATTTTCAGCCACTTTCTCTCCAGATCACAGGATGGATATCATATGCAACTCTATCACCCTAGAAGAAGGCACTTATACAACTTCACAGGAGGGCAGAAGTCATATACTGACTGTCAGCTCTACATGTCTTTCTTCTTATTTCATGTCTTAGTAGTTTTTGAGATTTTAGATTATTTGAATATGGACTTGTGTTTTTCCATTTTACATTACGGGATATATTTTGTAAGCTGCTATTATACAAGTGTTACTAAAACTGCCTCACTATCCTTGCTTTGCTTCCTAGATTGTACCATGCAAAAATGCCAGCTTTACTCATAATGATGCAAGTCTAATCCACCAGGCTATTTAGGATTTTAGAAAACATCTTGTTGTCTTCATAAGAGACAAAAAGAAAAGGCATTACACTATAATCGTCACTTCCTGATTTTGTAATATAACAGCATCCACTGTCTGAAAAGCTTAATTTAAAAAACTTGTGTGCTTTTCAAATGATGCTAAGCATAAGTTACCAAGTATGCATGCTGAAATGATATTAAGAACTTTAAAAGTTTTTTCTCCTACTAATTAATGGATAAAGGAAAACAAAATTAGACTTCTAATCTGAATATTAACTATAATTGGAGACATAATTAATTATAACCTAGCCCATGTGTTTCAATTGTGCATTTCAAGGCATGGTTCCAATACTGGGAAACCATCTATCTCATAAAACATTAGCAACTGTTGTAAAATAATAAGAACATAAAACTCAACTTATCAGCTGGGTGTGCACTCAGCTTGTTTGAAAAGGTGCACAGTTCGACTTTGCTTCCCGAGGGAATTGTACAGTGCAGGAGGTAGAAGCATCTTGCCTGATGAAGTGGCCCCTGTACAGATCATTGCAGCAGCTGCCAAGGGGTTTGAGCCAGGCTGCTCAGTGCAGAGCCACCCTCCTTCATGCCCACATCAAGCTTCAGGACACAGCTGGAGCCTGTGCCTGAGACCTGTCCACAAAGTGATGCTCCTGAATTTGTCGGTACTGGACCCAACTGTGCTGAGTGCTGTGTGAGTGTGAGGTAGTAAGCTTCATTGCAAATAGCCATAAATCATTCTACTAACTATATTTTAGCTACGTACGCACACATATATTTAATGATATGCAAAGAAGCTAGTCAAACCTATGCCTCAGTTTTGAGCCATCAGAAAAAAACAAACAAACAAAAATCCAGAAAACTTTCTGAGAATGAACAGAACAGATGCTTAGTATTTACAAGGCATTTTTATACACAGACTTGTTTGAGTAGGCTTTTTGCAGGGGCATTAGAGACAGGAAAAGTAAGAACTCGGCTACGTTTCCAGAGCCACACAGTGCCTGAACTAGGATTAAACTCAAGTCTCCTAAACTGCCAGACTAGTTCCTTCTTCTCAAATCTCAAAAGTAACTTAAGAGTCACTTTATATATTTGATATTTTATTCTTTTTTGACACTTCCTGATTGTTTTTTTTTTTTTAGTACAGGAAATAAAATACAAATTGCTTTCTAGTCCTAGCAGTAAGTAATAATGAACAGGCAAGAAAAATACACATTTATACGTATGTATATAAATATCAGAATATAAATTTCAGCTTGACAACATAGCAAAAGAGAGAATATGTTTTACTCCCACATATTTAGACTAGTGAGCTCTAAAAGAAGTTGTTTTAGGTTTCAGAAAGCCATTCCAAACTGATGTTCCTACCTGCTTTCTAGAAGCAATAGTGCTATTGAAACTCCTGTTAGTCGTCTTGGAATTCACAGGCTTGTTTTGGTGAGCCACGTCATTCCTCCATGCTTTAGAGTGTTCTTTTGGGTCCGAAGGGATGGGGTTCAGGAACAGTATTCTAGCAATCAGACCATAGAGGACAGTTGCCAATACCATTGGCAAAACATAAAATATACCAAAGTCCATCATGTAGATAGGAGAGTAATAGCTCCTGGACACCTTGTAGCCACAAGACACAACAGTAGTGTCTTTGTAGACTACTGTATTGAGGTCTAGCAGGAAAAACCACAGCATACAGTATATGGAGGTGAAAGCCCAGACAAAAATAATGATCTTTTTGGCTCTTGAAAAAGTGCATAGGAACTGAGCTTTGATTGGGTGGCAGATAGCTATGTATCTCTCAACAGTGAAAGCAGTGATGGAAAAAGAAGAAGCATTGATCCCTAGGTACTGGAGATAAGTGATGCAGAGACACCCCACGTAGCCATATACCCAGGATCTGTACAGACTTTCTGTGATATTGGGCAGTCCTGCAGCCACAAGCACCATGAGATCTGCCACAGCCAGACTCACCAGGTAGCAGTTAGTGGGAGTTCTCATGTGTTTGGTTCTGAGGACCACCAAAACCACCATGATGTTGCCCACGATGCCCAGTCCGCAAATGAGGAGGACCAAGAGAATGGTAACCACTTGGTATTCAGCTGTAATGATCTCCTGGCTTGACAGCGGCAGCCCAGTGTGGTTCTGCTCATCCCCTGTGTCATTCTCCATCTTCATTAGCCCACTGCTGCTCCTGCCCGGCACTTGATCTCAGCACATGTTCTCCATGGTACCCTGAAATGGGGGAAGTGGAGCAGAGCGTGGACGAGCTGTAGCCCCAGGGCACATTCTCCATGTAGTCACAGTCCCATTGCTGTCCTGTCCTCCACTCACCTGAAAGCACCTGGACTTTGAGCCTTTGTAAATTCAGTTACCAGACAGGTGAATCCTTCCTAGACTCCAGCTCACACACAGGTTAGAAAGCTGTGCTCTCATAGCTGGTCTGAGGCTTTCATGAAAACACAGCATGTGGAGGTTTCCACCCTGCAGAGGGGGATGAGGAGGCAGGGAAAGCAGAGCTTTTCTGCACTGCCAGCTGGCAGAAGCACTGCACGGGACTGAGCTGATCCACCCCTGGCAGATTTCAGCATCACTGCTTTCCAGGAGGAGTCACAACATAGCGAGGGTGGAGACAGCAGCGGGAGGTAAAGAGAGAATGATTTGTAAAGCTCCCAGGTTTTCTGCTTCACGCTGCTTTTCCTCTGTGCTCTCAGATGGCTAGCTCACATATCGATCATATTGATCCACTCTGGCAAACAAAGGGGAGATTGACTGGCAATAAAAAACACTGATTTCTAAAACTCTGATTTCCCCCGTGTGCTTGTGGAAGTGCAGGTAATTTACACTTCCCTCCAGCTTTGCAGGGAGCTGTCAGCCCTTCAGAGCTGGCAGAAATATATCACAGCTTTTGAAAGCAGCAGGAAAAATTAATTTACTTTTACTTTACTTTACTTTACTGTACTGTACTGTACTGTACTTTACTTTACAGGCAATTCTCTATGAAACCTCTATTGATATTGTCATCACTTCTGAGCCCTTTCAGCTCTTCTCTGGATTGTAGCACAGCAACAATAAAACTCTCAGAGCACAAATTGCTTCTTAATGAGATCAGTCCCCACCCTCCTCAAGTTTATTAATCCACCACTGTTTTCTCAATGAAGATTCTCCTCTCCTTGAATGAACTCCTCCTTTCTCAGTCAAATTGTGTAAAAACACAGAAAAATAATAATAAAAAAAAAGGCAGAAATAATGCTTTCAGATACATGTATGAAAAATCAGTGCATGCTGTAGCAGTGTTGAGTAGCCAAACTACAACTGGAAATGGATGTAGAGCTTTTCTGTCCAACCTGCTGCAAATCTGAATGCCTCCAGGCATTTGCAATAGCAAACCCTTCTCCACTGGTCTGTGCAAGAGCCCCCTTGTCGACTCCCCATCACAGTGCTTCAACCCATTGTTTCTGCTTATACTATTGTGTTAACAGATTGAAGATTAAATCTGCCTTAAAGTTTTTTTTTTTTTTTTTTTTTCTTCTTCATTCAGGGCAATTGTTTTTGCTCTTTGTGCTCTTTGCTCAGGAAGGGTTCAAATAACAAAATATTGCACAACCGGAGATAGGCAACTTGGATTTCAAAACAGATTTTAGTATTAAGAGAAAAGGATTAGCACATGATGTAATGTTTGCAGAACTAGGATTTTAAATAGACTGAAACAGCATGTTGTGACAAAAAGAGGATATCATTTGAACTGGAGTAGGAAATGAGACTCAAACCATTTCAGAAGTTTGACACCACTTGGTTAAGCTTTCCAGACACTTTTTTGACCATTTCTCACTTGTATTTTGATCAGATTTTTTCCTCTGTAGAATTCAGATAAAGTGAGTATCATTCTTCCTTTTAACAGATGAAGAAATGGGGGGAGAGAACCAGATTCATGGGTGGCATCTATGGGAAAATCCAGGCTACTGGTTACTTGACCAGTGTTTTGTCTACAGAATCATCATGGATCTTACCAGAGATTCTGCTCCTTACACTCTGCAGGTCCCCTTGTTCTGGACACAGCTGAAAGAAGGCCAGTGCTATTGTAACACCTGGGAGACAGAAACAGGGTTCCTCCCCACACCCTTTCCCATTCCACAACATTTTACCCTTCAGACTGAGGATATTCCCCATTACCAAGCAATCTATGTTTATAAAGTTATGTGGCTGTAAAGCGTGTAGGCTAAACCACATAGCATTAAAGCACACCAGGGGGAGCTGAGGAGTGAACTAGCAGATATTTAGTGGCAGCAAGCAGGGACCCAGCAGGGATCAAACTCAGCAAGGCGCTGGACCAGAGTTCAAAGCAGGAAAATGAACTAACCCCTTATCTCCCATTGACTTCAGCTGAATCCAACATTTTCAGCACCTCCACCAGCTGATTTCTCTTTCAGTGGTGACTGATATTTTTCTGCCACACTGTCCCACTGTAAAGTTTTGTTCATCATGTTTCCATCTATTCTGCTAGCTCTTGTAGGCAGGTCTGAGCTGAGGTTGCAGAAGAAGTGTGTCTGGAAGCATGTAAGCTTTTGCAGTTCCAGCAGTAATGGCAGAGTAAAGGAGATGCAGAAAAGTTGGAGTATATTTAAAAGCCCACATGACATGGAAGAGACTATGAGAAGTCTGGAAGGTGTGCAAGAATTGTGTTATCTCATGCCAGCCTGGCTAGTCTTCTGCTTCTGCTACTGGTTTATATCAGAGATGGGAGAGACCCTCTTTTCTCAGCCAGCAGTTTACTTTCCATGGCTCTTTGCCAAGTATTGTATTCTGGTAATGAAAAAAAGTACAGAGCTGTTACTGTATGGCTGACTGTAGGATATGGGAAATAGATGGCTTAGCTTATGGTGCAATGGTGCAACGGTGTGTATATCTGCAGGAGGTGTGCAGAGGATTTTGATAGTATTGATCAACATCATCTATGGAGCACTTCCCTTTTCTTTCCATGTAATAATTCCCTGACTTATATTGTTCATGTAAAATCTGCAGTCATTGCAGAAATAATTTCAAGACTGTGTAAATTTATGTTCTATGTAATTAAAGCATTTGGTGTCATGGACTTTACTCAAACACCATGTGATGTGCATTGTCTGATACATTCAAATCATTGTAACACAAACATCAGTCAGAAATCACAAGCTGAATCTGAAAAACAGTAAAAGATCAGCTTTTTCTTCACTTCACAGAATCACAGAATCACAGAATTTTCTTAATGCTATGTGAATTCTGCTGGCAGCAGTGTTGGTGGGTGTAATACTGCAGCCTTCAAAATACACCAGCTAGTTTCAAAACAATTCAACATTAATACATGCAAGCCCAGCAGCTGTGCCAGAGAAATTTTGAGAGCATATGGACCAGAGATCTCTGTGAAACTTTTAAAACATGTGTGCTACTCTGTTTTATACACATACCTGTTGGTCCAGGCATCAAGTGACACTACATGTACAAATGAGCACAGATGACATTAGCAAGTCCGAGCAACAGGCAGAAAAACAAGCCCCTGAAATGTGCTGACTCTTGCTGTTAAGTTTCTGTTGTTACAACCCTTTG
The DNA here is from genome assembly GCF_009819795.1 of Aythya fuligula. Lineage (NCBI taxonomy): Eukaryota > Metazoa > Chordata > Aves > Anseriformes > Anatidae > Aythya > Aythya fuligula. The sequence goes on along the minus strand of NC_045560.1, from coordinate 141,421,408 downwards.
GGTAGGAGGGAGAAGGGAAGCATTGTGTCAATACACCCTGTGCTGTACAGTGCTTAGCTAACAGCATTCTTGTACAATTTTTTCCCCATTTGTCTCAATTAAAATGTGTTTATGCTCACCTGGGGAACAACAAAGCTGTAACAAACTGTCTCGTAACATTAAGCACACACTGAGATGGAACAGTGAATCACTATAAACACTTTCTCCCACTAGCTATAAATTACTCTTAATTCTGTTTCTCTAAGATCACTTCCCCAGCTGGCCTTTTCTGTTCTGAAAAACGACAAGGCAAAAATGGCAATTTCATACCCTATTACCTGTCTGTATTCCGAGTTCATAAAGCATTGTAACTTGGATTCTTCACTCTGCGTGCACCTCTGAGGGACTGTCAAGTGCTCACTGCTGTGCAAATGTTTCTAGGTCTGCAGTTTGTAGAGAACATAAGCTACCGCCCATGTTCTAACTCCAGAGCTTTCAAAAGGCTGGCTTTTTAAAGTTGGTATCTAGCTACTGGTATGATCAGCTCTAAACGTGTTTTGGATTTGCACTTGACGTGGCTAAATGTTTAAGTAACTGTGGTCAAGTAGAATGTATTCTCCTACATCTGCTGCACCACACAGCTGCACTTTTGTGCTAACACAGTGAGCCTGTGGTATAATGTTTGGCTGGAGGGACAAATCCATGTCTGGAAAAACCCTTTTATGAGTGAAGATTTTGTGTGAAACAAGCACATTTTCTTCAGGATAAGTCTCATTGCTCACCACTAGTACTCCATCTTTGTAATGATTCTTTTTGCCGACTGTCACCAAAAAACACCTCTACTGAAGCACTGCTAAAATCCTGGATGGTTTTCCAGAAATGCCCAAGTGATTTAGGACTTACGAAGACTTGAGGTTTCCTATCTGCACCTCAGAAATTCCGCTTGATTTGGGGGATTTTAACCTGCATATCTGCAGGAGAGTGCAAATCTTGTTTCAATGGTGAGTTTTGAGTATCTTTGTTTTATTTTAATGTTCATATTGGACTGGTCTTGATTGTAATCTCATGGCTAGTAATATATATATATATAAGAATGTAATTGTTCTAAATTGCTCTTGTCATAAAAAGTAAGAAACATGGGTGTAAGCACTCAGTTGGCTCACATGGAAATTTCAATTTATCTATTGCCTGGCTACAAGGTCACTGTATACCGTGACCTGCTGGTACAGATCTGGGATCATGGAGCAAAGCAGACTGAAGGACTTAAAGAGGTCTGCTCTTTTCTTCACTAATTTCTATCAGCTCAGATGGAGAGAAACTGTTACAAGGGCCTGATGGAGCAGAGGGAACCTTACCAGAATAAATGCAGAGAGGCCATACAACAGAAGGGGTGAGGAAGCCTTTTCATGAAGTTTTTGATTTTTTGAATTATCTGCATTCACTGGAATTTCACTTTTTAAGAGACTATAATCTAAGTCAAAGTGATCACAGAAAAGTAATCTGAAGAAAGAGGGGGTACAGTTCAATAGATACAAACACGTAGTGGTACATATCAGCAGAAACAAGCAGGTACTCAAACTCAGTGTGGAAAAACCGGCAAGAGAACAGTTCTGTAGAAGCAGTTCATCTGCTCTCACCCCATACATCCATCAGCACAAAGGACTAATGAGAAGCTGTTGTGAAATCAGGTTTTCATCCCAGAGTGGGCAAGCATATCTGATGTGATGAACTCATCCCTCAATGGACTGTGTTCAGTTCTGGGAGGCACCTTCTGAGATATGGATACAACTCAGAGAAGAGATAGAAGAAAGATTTCTGACAGCAAGACCTATGAGAAAATAATGAACAAGTCTAAGTCATCTGTTCCATAGAAGAGAAGATTGTGGCTGTAAAACAAAAACGAATGTGTTTTCCAAGTCCACTGTGGAAATAATCATCTGAAACAGCAACAGGGAAGATTCAGGTTGGCAAATCCTTTTACCAGTAAGACTGCGAGGTTTTTTAATAGACTGCCTGAGGAAGCAAGAGTCTTCAGAACTGGAGTAAGTAAATGCCATCTGTCATAGGCATGGCTGATTCTGCCTAGGACTACTATGAAGGGCTGGATGTCTTGATAAGACCTGTTCTACCCCTGTTGCCCTCTGATTCCACCACTGTAAACCCTGGGCATCTGTGTTCATTTTCCTCCTTCCTTGTGCACTCCTAAAGAAGGAGAGTGTGATCCAGACACTTGGACTTCCAAAGGGATTTGGAAGGTCCTCAGGTGAAGAGTGGCAAAGACAGTACTGCCCCCAGTACTCCAGTAACTAGAAAAAGGCCTCTGGTATCTGGTGAAAAGTCCAGTCATCATATTTGTGCCTTACTGCTCAAAGCAAGGAGAAATGCCAGCATTCTGACAACCTTGGAAAATTACATGCATGTGCTCTACAAACTGAGGTTATCTGTGCTGTGAATTTCAGTCTTGAGAAATTCAGTCCCTTTCCTAACAAGCTGAAAAGCATTCAAAATCAGAGGATTAGAGAGGCTATGACAAGAAGCACTGGGACTCTGTGGAGCAATCTGCTCTGCCAGTGGATGGTGGGATGGGCATCTGGACTGCAGTGGCACAGATATAAGCCACAGCAGTTGAAAAGCAGCCAAAGAATTGTGGTATGGTTACAAACTCATCATTACCTTAATGGATTAATGTTTTTCTGACTTTCCTACAATGATCTGAGTGCAGTGAGGTTGAATGCAAATTACAAATGAATTTTATAATCAGGGATAATTGTTTCTTGTACATCATATTTGTTTACCTACCTTTTCCAGTCCAAACCTCTTACAAGAGTAAGGTTATTAAAATAATTCTTGCTGTCTAAGAAAGAAGACTCAAAAACAATAAAAATTCTTGTGATTTTTACTTGAATTCTGGCCACTTTGCTCATCAAATTTAAAGATGATGGAGAGATAATCCACTAGTTGATTTTAATAAGGCTATGTTTATTTGAGCAGTGTAAGGATCTGAAACTCTTTATTTTACCATTTCATAAAGTGGGAAAGAAACAGAGGCTTCTTTTCTGCAAAGAAAGAGACAATAGGTATCAAAATGATATTGTGATTTCCAATGACAAGTTCTCTAGAAACAGCAAAACTGCCATTTTATGACAGTGAAAAGGAAAAAAAAAAAGAATACACCAATTACATAAAGGACTATAACTTAAAATGTAACACAAAATATTTCCTTTTAATATCTATAATATACTGAGCACTGTATAGATCATAATTTTTCACTAGGAAAAAATTAAAGATGTGATAAATGTTCTACAAATGTGTTCAGTTATGCTTTGCATGAAAATAAGTGCTGGACGCACCAATGGTCATTTATTCCTATTTTAGATTAAAGAAGATGCTTAAAATTTCACTAATATACTCAAATTTACCAGGTGTGAGCTATTAGCTGCACAGGGTCAGCATACTGAACATTGATAAAAAGGTTTACGACACTACTAAATGAGCTCTGCACATTTGGCATTCACACCACAAAACAATATTGACCTCCAAAATGAAAGGATATTTCTGCAAGTAAAATATGATTCCAGACATTTAATGTACAGATGATCATTCTCTTTACTTGTAGGATGCATAAAGAAAGCATGAAAGTTCCATACTGGTTTGGATTTTTACATTGGAAACATTGTGTCACACTACATTTTAATAAATGCTTTGCACAGCTGTCACAGCAAACATCTTTATGAGGAGATGACATTTTCAGTGTGAAGCAATTTATTGAAGGGATTAATTGGAAGATAATAAGCCACACTAAGAACAAGGCATGACTTACACTGTCTAAAATGCGCATGTGTCAAACATGGTAGATAAAGCATTTTCATGCTCTTTGGGCGCTCTTTTCTTCTGTTAAAAACTGAGATGAGGTTAGTAGCCATCAAAGAAATTTTAACTCAACAGAACTTGAGCTCAGAGCTCATCATTATATAGACAAGCAGCTACTATTCTGATTTTAATTGTTCCTTCAGGAATCAGTCAAGTCTGTATATATGTATGGTGTAGTTGGATTATCTTCTGAAAACCCAAGTAAATTTATCACAATAATTGTTTTGAGTAATGTCTTGCCCACTTGTAAAATTAAGTTCCACTTTTCATTCTGTGTACTCATGTACCTGAGGATCAGGATTCAGGGCAGGATAACTGACAACCTGTCCCCAGATATATACTCATACAAACCATCAATGAGTAACTACAGTGTGATTTTAAACTTTCACCCACATTTAAAGCAAAAGGAGAGAAAAGACAAAACAGAAACTAAAGACACATGCATTCAACACCAAAAATTCCAACAAGGAAAAATACAAAAGAAACACTTGTAACTTTGGAAGCAAACAGAGAAAAACTGCTAAGGGGTTCTTCTTGATTTTGTGCTTTCAGCGGTGCATCAAAAAGTCTTAGAGAAAAACACCAAGGGAGCTGAGTGAGAAACTCAATGATAAAAAAGTGACAGAGAGAACATCACTAAAGAAAAATGAGAGGCTACAAGTCTGAATTTGGAGAGAGAAACACAGAGCAAGTGGAAGAGAGAAACTGGAAGACTTGTGTTAGAATATCAGAAAGGAGATTGAAAGAAAAAAAAAAAAGAGAGAACTAAGTATCCATGTATTTCTCTCTCTCTTCTTTCTGTCTGCTAGCAGGAAATTTTTGAAGTATTCCTGCATCATATTAAATTCCCTATTTGGAGGGAAGATCAAAGGATTTTGCCCCAGTATGTGTAGGATACAGAGATATCCATTCCTGTCTCCGTATCCTACATAAGTACAAGATCCAGAGGCACTCTTTATAGCAGCAGCAAGGTTTAATAATGTGGTACATGGAGCATTTTTCCTTTGGAAAGTTATGCAAGTGATAGCTCATCCTTACAACTTTCTGGGAGGAGAAACAAGGAGATGACGTGCCCAAGCTCAGCCCACAGTAGATGTAAGCAGGAACATTTAGCAAAGGATTTACTGATTCACAAATCACTTCATTAATCTCCATGATATTGGAGATAATACCAACTATTCTTGGAATGATTTATTCCAAAAGTACATCACTGTAATAATTTCTTGGGCCTATCCTATCTGCTTTATGGGCATATAGCAGATGCATAATTAGCCCAGGGATGTAAGTGATGCGGTATTGGTGGAAGCACTGAGTCAGAAATCATGGTTTGGCTGCAAGCTAATAATTGCTACAGCTGATTAGTTAAATGTTTCAAATCATTATGGCAAGTGCTGAAGAGAAAAGGAAAACTCATTTTGCTGTATTTACACTCAAGGACACACACAGTAGTGAGGCATTTTGGTTTGCATTATCCAAAGCTATTCAAACATTAGACATCCCACATGAACAGTGAGCTCAGAATTTCTGGGTATGTTGCTGATCCTCTTGTCCTAAACATACCTACCTGGTGAGAGAGGCCCAGTACCTCTGACAGCCAGACCCAGAGGAACAGTCCAGTACATTTATGCAGATTGCAAACCATCTGTGAAAACACTGGGCTATTTAATGATTTTATGTTTTCCTTATAAATCTTGCACATGGAAATGGTGAGGAAAGGAGGAAGGGAAACGTAAGAAGGGAACAGCACTTTTCTTCTTTATCCCCAAGTTCCCCTACATGAGGGTATGGGGTACTTAGCTGAATACTAAGAAAATCATAGATACCAAGCAAAGGGAAAGTTATTTCCCTCTCCTCAACACCTGTGAGGCCATATGAGAAATACCATGTCCTGTTTTAAGCCCTTCACACAAGAGAGGTGTTGATAAGCTGAAGGAATAAGTCCAGCAGAAAATCACAAAGACAGTTCGCAGAGATGTGCAAGTGAGTTAGTAGAGGAGGCTGTAGGAGTGGAGTGTGCTCACCTGGAGGAGGGAGGGCTGACACGGGGACCAGCTGAAGCCTTTGGTTACCCAGCTTGGCAGGTGTTACAGAGAATGCAGAGGCAGGTAGTTCTCAGGGGTGTGCAAGGCAAGGACAAAAAGCAAAATTCACAGCTTGCAGCAAGAAAAATCCCCACTGAACACAAAGAAGAGTTGCTCACACTGGGAGAAGCTGAGCATGGGGATGGTACCCAAAGGAAGGGTGGATGAACTCCTGAGACATAAGGTCTAATTTTAAAGGTAGGCTCATTTTCAGAAGAAAGTTGTATTATATGACGCTTGCAGCCTAAATTTTGCATAGTAACATGAAGAATTTCTGAAATGACTTTCTACAGAAAAGCTGCTGTTGAAACAGTACCAACTAATGTGTCCTGTCACAGACGTTGTGTCTTTGGTAAGATCCTGGATTACAAGAAATCTCCCATTGTACTACAGTGAGCTTTGCATGAGGACCTCCCAACACTGAGCTTCTGGCAAATACAACTTCATCATGTTAAGAACCAAAGAAGTGACAAGAATTGAAAAGTTGTAGGTGTTAGCCGTGCTGAGACACACACAGCTTCTGCTCCTTGACTGAGTACAGTCACACATCACTGATTTGTACCTCAGCTGAATGACCTAACCTTTTAAAAGTGCCTATAGCACAACAGATTTTGTCATAATAAAAGTCACAGAGGCTTTTCCGTTAAAAAAGTAGAAAATTCTCCATTTTGCTATGTCTCCATTGACATAGCAAAAAAATAACCACACCCCTAATCTGCAGGATTTTAAGACTACTGCAGTAAATAAAATGTGCAGTTAAAGCTCCAGTGTACATGAATGTTTATGCTTTAAGTTATGAACCATTTGGGAATATTCTGTTAGATTGCTGAAGTTGTTAAATATTCATTTCCTTTTTTTTTTTTTTTTTAAATAAAAAATTCCTGCTGTATAAGAATAATAATGATTATTTTATTGTTACTATTTTGTGTTTTATTTCATAGAAAACTTTAGCTTATATTATCTGGAGTGAAAAGAAAAGTAATTAGGAATCTGCTTGTATATAAAAATCAAATACTTGAATATGCAAATGTAACCAGAGTTTTAGAGTATGTTAACAGACCTGTGAAGCTATTTGCATGTTATAAATATTGATTGACTTACTGATTAAATTTTGGGGTTTGTATGCATGGTTTTTCTTTCTTTTTTAACCATTTCTTAGTGTTTTGCAATGGGCTTGGGCCCAGGTGCTGAGCTGCAGATGGGCTCCTTTTGGGGTCATGAAGACTTCCACTAATAAGTTAGAAGCTTTCTGGGAAAGGAGGCTACTTATTATTATGTTTTTCATATTGAGCATGGGTCAGTGTTGTCTATCTTTTTCCCCTTTAGGCGTTCCCTTAAAACAAAAGCATGTAATAGTAGACAACACAGTCTGGTAGGGCCAGTGTGGGGAAAACCTAGGGCAAAGCAAGAAACTCCTACTGACACTTTTTAGGATATGCAAATTAAATTATTATTTTTATAAATGTGAGAATGTGAAATGTTTATTTATTTTGATTACTCCAAAGTTGATCATATAGAATATTAATACTACATTTTTGTTGTTGTTTTCCTAAAGGTCTTTTCCTGTTGTATCCCTGGAAGCAGCTGTCTTCTATACTGCATCTCATTGTGCATAGGTTTCTTTGCAACACTTATTTATCAGTTCTTGCATGTAAAAAGGTGAATAAGCTAATTAAGTTTTAGAAGGTAGTACATATTAAATAGAGAAATTTAGAGAAAATTGCCTGCCCTCTAATTAACCTTCAACTGATATTTCAAAAAGTGAGTATAAACAAGGTTTTGTGTAAAATGTGGTCTTATGAGAAACTCAGTGTAAACTGTTGGTATTGCTGACAGACAACAGTTTAAGTGTGCTCTCAAAGTGCATGTAGGCCATGCTAATGTTTTAATACATTCAAATACAACCCTCAATATTATACTGTTATCCAAGTTAAACAGTGTCTGATAGACAGGTCCGTATTGATAGTTTTGATGATCATTAACTTCTACAGCTGGTTTGAATCAAACCATATCCATGACACCATTTTTCCTAGAAAAGACTGAAAACTAAGATTAAGAAAAAAAAAAAAAAAGCCAACAGAGGTAGGGGAGAGGGTCGGTTTCTGTTCTTATTTGTATTATTTTGTTCTTAAAAAAAAAGGTAGACAAGAGACTTCAGGTCTCCACTTGTTCTCAAAACCTGAACAGTGAAAGAAGCAGATTTTGATTCAAGAGGCTTAAAGGCAATTTGGTCAGGGGTAGGGCTGGAATATGTGACTCAGAGAAACATGCCCTTCTGGATTGCTGACTGAGTTTGCCCTACTTGGCTGTCCACTGAAATGAGAAGAGTCTGCCCTCTTGCTATTTCCTCTGCCTTCTGTCTCAAATAGCTTTTGTGACATATGCCAGAAACTTAATTGCCAAGTCCAGCCTTGTATCCTTTAATATCTATCAGTCCTTTGGAAACTCAGCAGCACTAATGTTAAGTCCAGCAAGGCTGTTTTCAGATATGTGTTACTTCCCTATAAAAGCCAAAGCTCTGCTTGAAAACGGCATCATGGGGTTCCACCCCTTCAGAAGTCTCACTAACACTGACAAGCCAGGGTCCAATTCTAGGTAAAATTCTTCTTTGTATCAGGAAAAATAGTTTCTTCTTAGTTTTGCATCAATAGATTTGACTCAACTATTTCAGCTGTCAATGATTCAAAGAAAATTATCTTTGTGTAAATAATAGTCAAATAAAGTTGTGTTCATCTCAGTAGCGTTGGTACAGGGGAACAAATCCAGAGGAGGGCTACAAAAATGATTAGAGGGCTGGAGCACCTCTCCTATGAAGAGAAGCCAAGTTGGGGTTGTTTATCTTGGGAAAAAGAAAGCTCTGTAGAGACTTCAGTGCAGCCTTTCAATATATAAAGGGGACTTATAAGAAAGATGAAGAAAGGCATTTTACCAGGGCCTGGACAGGATAAGATTAATGGGTTTAAACTGCAGATAGATTTAAATTGGATATAGGAAAGAAATTTTTCACAAGAGTAGTGAAACACTGAAATAGGTTGTCCAGGGAAGGTGTGGATGCTCCATCATAAGAAGTGTTTATAGTCACTGGACAGAGTTTTGAGCAACCTGATCTTTCTGTGGGTATATGTCCCTACCCACAGAAAGGAGGGTGGACTTCATGATCTTTGTCCCCTTCTATATGGCACTTGTGAGACCTCAAATACTGTGTTCAGTGTTGGGCACCTCATCACAAAAAGGATATTGAATTGCTTAAGTGTATGTAGAGAAAGCAACTGAAGGTGGTGAAAGGATTATAAAACAAGACTTAAGAGGAGCAACAGAGGAAATGGGTTGAAAAGTCTGGATAAGAGGAAGCTTGCTATAACTGTCTGAAAGGAGGGAGCTGTTGGAGATACTCCTCTGCTGAACTGTCAGCACCATGAAGCCCAAGCCTTTCCTCTTCCCTTATGGACTTTCTTGAAACTTCATCCCAAACTAACAATACAGTGGCTTGGCATCCTTCTGGCTTATAATATGTCCTTTCATCCTTCACAAAACTTTTAGTGTTTCCATTTGATAATACACAGTTTCAACAAAGAAAATGTATATTGACAAACTTTGGCTTATGTAGTGGGTTTACGTGGCAAGGTTTTGGTAGCAGGGAGCCATAGGGGTGGTTTCTGTGAGAAAGATCTAGAAGCTGCCCCATGTTTGGGAAGGGCCCCATTGTTTTCCAGATCCGAGCCAATAAGCGATGTTGTTTTGCGCCTCTGTGAGAGCATATTTAAGACAGGGAAAAAAACGCTGCGCCACACAGCAGCCGGGAGAGTCAAGGGAGTGAGAGAACAGCCTTGCACCAAGGTCAGTGTAGAAGGAGGGGGAGAGGTGCTCCAGGCGCCGGAGCAGAAGTCCCCTGCGGCCTGTGGTGAGGACCATGGTGAAGCAGGATGTCCCCCTGCAGCCCATGGAGTACCACGGTGGAGCAGGGTTCCACGCTGCAGCCCGTGGAGCAGACCACGGTGGAGCAGGTGGCCCTGCACCGACGGAGGCTGCCGCCTGTGGAAGACCCCTGCCGGAGCAGATTCCGGGCCGGACCTGTAGCCCGTGGAGAGGAGACCACGCAGGAGCAGGTGATCTGGCAGGAGCTGCTGCCCGTAGGGGAGCCAGGTTGGAGCAGTTTTCTCCTGAGGGATGGACCCCGTGGTACGGACCCATATCTGGAGCAGTTCTGGAAGAGCTGCTGCCTGTGGGAAGCCCACGCTGGATCAGTTCATCAAGGACTGCATCCCGTGGGTGGGACCCCACAGCACAGGGGACGAGAGTGACCGAGAAGGAGCAGCAGAGAAGAAGTGCTGTAGACTGACCATAACCCCCATTCCCCGTTCCCCTGCGCCGCTCAGGGGGGAGGAGGTGGAAGAGGGTGGATGGGGGGGGAAGGTGCTTTTTTTTTTTTTTTTCCTTTGTTTTCTCACTTCTCTCGCTTGTTAGTTGTAGGCAATAAATCTTACTATCTCCTTATGCCGAGTCTGTTTTGCCCGTTACAATAATTATTGCGTGATTTTCTCGTCCTTATCTCAATCCTTGAGCCCTTTTCACATATTTTCTCCCCATTCCTCTTTGAGGAGGGGGAGTGAGAGAGCGGCTGTGGTGGAGCTCGGCTGCCCACTCGAGCAGAACCACGACAGCTTATTTCATGTGTACTTTGAACTAATACTGTTTTTCATATTTTGAAAAATGCAATAGAAAGCCCTTTGTGATTATGGATAATAAATTGATGATACTACCAAATACTAAATAAAAGTCAAACCATTTAAAAATCAGGATGGAATGTCATTCTATAAGGTTTAGGTTCTCTGAGCACACATCTAAGATATAGAGATAAAAATATTTGCCTATAAAATAAATACAAAAGAAAAATATAATAACAGCCTGAAAGAACAAAGCAAAAATCTTGACTTTGGCATGACTTTTAGATCTCATGGATCCATTACTTCAAGGTCAGGAGAACTTCCTGATTTCTATTCAAAACCAATTTTCTCTCTGCTTTCTGACCTCAGGTCAGAAAGATAAATACCAATTTTACCATGACTGTGTTTGCTTCATTTTTATCTTAAAGAAATTATAGTTGTTTGTCTATTATTCTAGAGGATAAAGTAATGAATGATCAGACAGACTTTCAAGACATTCATCTAATTTCATTTGCAGTAGAAAGACTTGTCATAATGCAACATGCTACCAGTCTCTCAGGCTCAGAGGAAATACAACACAAGGATAAGTTCCTCATTAAGATGCTGTATTTTGATAACGTTTAATGAAAATTCTTCTTTGCTGTGCAAACTACTCATCTCACCTGAGTACCTTAATTACTAACAGTCAGTTTGGCACATCCATAAGGAGATGCTCAGCAGGTTCAAAATGCTAATTTGGTGGTTGGGAAGAAGGCTGACTCATTTGGTCTTGCAAAGCAATTGATAGATAAACACTATTCACTCCTGAATAAATAGCTCAACAAAATCTTATAGAAAGGCACAGGAAAAAGAATGTCTGAGAGAGCAGCTCTCAGCTAGTGTGGCAGCAGGATGGGTCCAGATGAAGGAGAGATGCTTGCTGAAATATGGAGTTAAACTATCAGATTGGCTTGAAGTCTAAGGGATCACAACCCTAGTTGCTGTAAAGCTTGGTAACTTCCTTCTCACTGGCAGTGTCAAACTAATTTTTTTGACAAAAAACTGTAAACATCTGGTGTTTAATGAGCCAGGTGTGCTCAATTATTTGCCATTGATCGTTGTGAACACTATAGAAAAGACCCACATGGAAGGTGGGATTTTGCGATCTCAGTAGTGTCTTTACTAGAGCATGGTAAAAAAAAGACTGCTGAAAAGATTTCTAGAAGGCACCTTAGAGGGTTAGCTGTTGGTGACTGGTTGTTCAGCTACAAAATGGAAAAGACTGAAAGCTGTTAATATAAACACATCAACATAATATGCCATTTTGGCATTGTGTTGTATGTTCTTTCACACAACAGTAGAAAATTGGTTTATACTACTAGTTCTTGCACATGACACTGGGTAATGGTGGGGAGATTGCTGAAGGGGCACAAAACTAATGTTATAGCTGAGAGAAAAGAATCTCTACACATTTATTTATTTATTTATATTTTTGTAGAAACAAATACAGCTAGGATAACTGAAACAACTTTCAAACCTATTTCAATCCCAGTAAAGTACTTTTGTTGGGAAGAAAATAATTAATGGTAGTATTTTTTCATTTTGAAATGCTGAAGTATTTCTAATAACTCAAAAAAGAGTCATGTTCCATACTGGAAAATGTTTTTTTTTTTTTTTTTGTAACTTCCAAGCTTCATTAAAAAAAAAAAAAAAGTGATTCCACTTTCAGTTAAACACACTCTGAGTGTGTTTGCTCTTCAATAATGCCAGTAAATCACAAAATCACTTACTGGCTTACCTTTAGCAAGTAAAACAAACAATAGATTTGAAAATGCAGTAGAGCAGAGCCAGAGAATTGTTGTTGTGAGAATTAGGATGAGCTCATGGCAAAAGAAGCAAGAAATGACATTATGATGTTTCCTTTTGCCTTCTCCTGAGTCTGTACCAAATTAGACTGGTTCAGAATCCAGTGAACTGTTTTTCATTCTGGTATGAGAAAGGAGTGAAGCTTGTGTCTCTTCATCTGTTTGTTTGTTCAACCTAAACAACTCTTAGAAGCTTCAATGAATTTCAAATACATGTACATCTGCCAGAAAGGTTAGCAGTTTCGTATCCCTATGGCTGACAAATATTAAGACAAATGGGTACATAAAGGACAGAAACCTGAGGAAATGGATGCACCTGGAGCTGAATAAGCTTTGAACAAGATTATCAGAAAACCCATACAGGAGAGAGCCATTATACAGACTATACCATAGGAGAGAAACTTTGATCAGAATTAGTGCCTTACTAGATACTAGAGAATTTAACAAAAAAGATGCATTTCTGCAAAGGACCAACTACGTTATTTCTGCTGCTCAGAGGACTACTCACTTGATTTTTTAAGTGCGGATTTGATAAATACAATGAGACATGCAGTCTTAAGGACAGTGCGATGACTTACGCACGTGAAACAGCTAATTTAAAAACCACTGTGCTACCAAAGAGAGGAACGAACCTTTTATGTTATTAATTAGAGATAAGTGAATAGGTCTGAATCAAACAAATCTGCTCAAGCTGTAATCCCATGAGATAAAGCTGAACAAATGTTTCCTTCTCAGATATTTGATTTGTTTTCCTTTTATTCTTTTTATTGCTTAGACCACAGAGGTTCAAAACATGGTAAGTTTGCTCATTTTGAGGTTCATTCATTTCTATTATTTCTGTATTGTGAATGAGCAGTGAGGGGATAGCTAACATCTGTAAATGGCTTTAATGCACCATGTAACACTACAGCTATATTAGTATCCTTTAACCAAAGGAAATATCCCTATTAGGAGACATGTGAGAACACATTTTCCAGATGTATTAGTAGACATATTTGCATGCATTATTATAGAAAAAAATGGATTTTAATTAAGAGTTGAAGCATTGTTTTATAAGATTGTAAAAACACACTTTTACAGTGGATAGCATGGTTAGAAAGACAATTATGCACAGCTCCCTCCTTCTGCTTCCCCCTCTCATCCTTCTTCTTCCATAAGCCCATGTACAACTGCGTATGGTACAACAAACAGCCTTCCCTGTAGTTTTCCACCTAGCCCTTAGCTGTAAAGGCCTGTTACATTTTGTGGGCATTTTTCACAGTCACAGTGAGTAACGAGGATCACAGGTTACGCTGACAAAGATGAGTTCATGGCTGTGGATGTCCACCGAAGACCTGCCTTCTCTGTTACAGCTGCTCACAGCGTGGTGGGATGGAGGGGAAAAGCAAAATGTCTGTCATGTTCCCCTCCCACGATGTGACACAGTCAAAGCTGTAACAAGCACTTGCGGTTGTTGCCCATATCACTGCAATGCTAAGGACAGTGAAACAGTAGGCAAAAAATACCTGCTGAGTTGACTTCTACATGGTATCACCCCCTGCAGAGGCTTAGCTGATAATAGCGCTCTACCTTTTCTTAAAAAAGTGATCAGTAGCGCAGTGGGATGGTGATGGCTCAGATGTGGCTTCCTCTTAGCCTGTCAGCAGAGAAGATAAATGAAAAGTAATAAAACATTTTAAAAGTTGGTCATAAAGTGAAGTAGGATTTTATGATCCAGAGCTCAGTCACTGAAATGAACGAGCAGCCCTGAAGTCACTAGCAGCAGTTCCACTCACTTTATAGTGTATGTAGATTTCAGAGTATGCTGATGCTGCTCACCATTTGTCTTTTAATCTTTTGGTTTTATCTTCAAGGTGAACTGCCAGACTTGGTTGTGGTATGTCAGTAATGAGCTGTTACCAGAAAAAATTATGTTAGCACCACAGGCTAAAATCAACTCTCAGTAAACAGCAACAGAGCTGTAACAGAGCCACAGACTATGCCTCTCTGACTGTGCTTCATCCCTGCATGATGAACTTGGCTAGGAGACGATATACACAGCAGTTTCTGTTTTTTGCCAGTAACATGGGAGAATAAATGGCTTTACTGAGGAAGAGCAACCAGCAGGACCAGCTCCAAAACTCGTGACGTTACACAGAAGGAATGTTTTTGTATTGTCACTTCTTACTTCACATGTAGAGTCCAAGAGGATTAGCAGTGCTCCTGAAGGCAGGGAGAGAAATAAGAGTAGAATAAAATCAGGAGACAGGAATCAGGAAACAGTGAGAAAGGACATGTGTCAGAGGCAATGACTGCTATGGTCTGAAAGAAATGTTAATTACATACTTATAGACCTGGGTGAGCAGCAGCATCCCAAAATACCTGAAGGAGAACTTGTATGGTTATGGGTGGCAGCAGCAGCCCCAGGGAGTTCTGGGCACAGCATGGCTTTAAGAGACAGTGAAGCTGTTCTGGGAGATCCTCATTGCCTGCTGCTGAAAGCTCTGAAGCAGAAGGAGATGATAAATAACTGCCAAGGAAGCATGAAAGGACAGGGTGCAGAGGACAAGAAGATGGAAGGGAAATATTATGTCTGATGGTGTTTGGGCTTGGGTCTCAAGAGCAGCACTGGAAGGAGGGGGCCAGGTACTGGGCAAACCTGAGAGGGAGAGTCTGGTCAGCAGTTTGCTGCACAGAGAAAAGCCATCAAGGCACCACCTCAGGTGCTGGGAGGCCCTGCCACCCAGCTTGCCCTGTGCACCTACATCTGCAGCACAGCCTGGCCCAGCCCCGCCATGGGTGGTCGTAGAGAAAGCCCTGGATGGCTGCCCATGCTGGAGACCCACCTCCCGCCTGGCTATCAGTGCTCAGCATGCAGCCTGCTGGGGGCAGAGGGGGAAGGCCTGGATTCTGCTCCACTAAAATCAATAGGGAGCTTGTGGTGCTGGTTGAAGTTGGACTTTTTAGTCACAACAAAACTACGCTGCAGGCTTCAGGTTCAGAGGTGAACAGCAAGCAAGCTAGATACAACGTTTTTTCTTTCCATCAACAGCTAATGAAATAGAAAACAAGTGGAGCAGACACCCACACAGGCTTGGTGCTTATCTGAAACAAAACACAGGATGTATTGGATGGGCTAATAGCTGTGTGGAGAGCTTCCTCACCTTCCTCATTCTAGGGACAGATACTTTAAAAAAGCAGATCACAAAGGAAGAATGCTTTCCTGTGTTTTCTTAAAAACATTACTGATGTTGCCTTTCTTCAGCACTGCTTATGGGGCCAAGCCAGCCACCAAACACTTGCCTTACCTCAGCTTTGCCCTTCTTGACAAGAGGGAAAGGGGATGATTATTTGCACTCTTTTATTTTTTCTCCAGATAGATTTTTTGTTTTCATTGTGTTTTAAGAGTTGCTTCTTGTCTTGGTCATGGCTGACATTTTCCATGCTGTATAAACTTTCATAGTCAGTCCCTAGGCTTCAGCAACACTTCTGAAATACGTAATTTTATGATACACCATAAGTCAAGGCTGGGCTTTTGGGACCAAATTCTCTGCCAATCTCATTTCACTGAGTTAATAAATTCGGCAATCCTGGCAAACAGGAAGCACGAAGGACAGCACTTGGACAAATCCGCCCTCATGTCTTTTGAGAAACTGTCCCAAAAATCTGCCTCTTGAAGACTTGGCCAGGTGCTTTCTGTATGAAATGAAAGCCAGATCTTAAGGGACACACTCCATCAATGATTATTTTTTATTTATTTTTTTTAAATAAATAAATCTGATACTCTTTGTGCATTCACATGGTTTTAGGATCTTCTCTCTTGTGGCCACACCCACCACTGAAATAGGGCAGTGCTGAAAGCTGTGAACTACATATTCAAGGTTGTTCAGATATTTTAAAAGTTGTGTGTGTGTATAAAAACATGAGCGGGTGTGCACCAAAGGCACACAGAACAGCCCAAGGAGCCAACAGCTGGCTGAGCTTCTCTGCAATGAAAAGGGTGGGTACAAGGTTTTTTAGCTTGAAGGTGACTATGATATGACTTACGTTACTTGTTTATGCTATGCTGGCAGAGATGTAGTGCAGGGAGGAACATACAGCAGGTCTTCCAGAGGGCTGCTCAACCCACAGCCCTGAGCAAACATTATGGAAGAAAATGTTAAAGTTTCAAGCAAGTCAGATAAATCAAAGTATTGTTAAACTTAGATGCAGGGAGAGAAACACTTATTCTCACTGGTAAGTTTTGCTCTGAAGAAGAGGAAGAAAAAAAAAAACCAAACCAGACAACTCTTGCTTTGTGTTTTTGTCCATCCTTTCTCACCTCTGCCATAAGACATCAGAAAATACCTGGAATGCCAAGAGTCAGTATTTATTGTCTTTTTAGAGAGTGGGGCCTAGCAGTTAATGAGAAAAGGAAAAAAAAATCTACTACAATTAATCCTGTTGGACAGTAATGTACAAAGTGTTTTTATGAGCTGTAGTCACATGGGCATTCAGACTGGCATATTTGTGTACACTACCATAAACTCGGATGGGTACACTTTGTGCTTGCTCTGCTCACAGCCTCCCAGATGCAATTTACTACTTCCTACACCAATGATCTGCACAGCTGTGAGCATCAGGGCTTAGATTCTAAACATCATCCACTGGAATTCCATAATTCCTTCCCCTAAATTTGATATTTCTGCACATAAATTTACGTGCTAGTTTTCTCTTCTCATCCTGGCTTCACACATCCCAAGGGAGTTACAAAGAAGGCAATAAAATAAAAATAAAAAGCCCTAAAATAAACTTTTGTTTTGTCTTATTGATTGTGACTGTACTTATATTGTAACACCTCTCTGAGAAAATGTTATATATATATATATATATTTCCCTAATGCATTGTTACTTTAGAAACCTACAGTGAATTTCAGTTTAGTAAAACACATGAAAGCAAAGCTAGGATAGGAATTTGCCTATAAACTACACAGTAGTTTCAGGGGAAAATATTTCCAAGTTTTATACACCTTATGTTAATTCTGTCCTTTAAATATGGTTTCCACAAGAGTTTTCTCTACTGGGACTTGTGACTTTTCATTGTTTTAATCCTTATTAAGCTTTCCTGGTGTATATGAAGGTTGCTTGGTGAATTCATTAATACCAGTATATGTACCATTCAGTGATTTCTTGCTTGTCCTTTGGCAGCTTTTGTGGGGTGAAAGCTGTGCTGTGTGGTTACCCAAGAAACAGGACTTATTTTTACAGTGTATCAGCCTGAAGATCTGACATTCCTCTGGGAGGATGCTTGTAGGCTTGTCAGGCCAAAAGACTGCTCATCAAGCTAAGTATGAAGAATACATTCCTTTGCTCCAGCTCCCTTGTAGACTAAATCTCACCTTGGGTCTACTAGATGCACTCTTACCACATTGTTAAATATCTGCTTAGAAGACAGGGGAAACTGTAGGCCTAAATGTCACCTCACATTGATTCATCTAGAGACATCCAACATGTCTATGTCTTTGACATGGTGTTTAGACTGAAAAAGATTAAGCAATGGTAACAAAGCTGCTTTTATGGGTCACTCATATACTCAGCAAGGTAGACAGGCAGTAGGAGTCAATTATGGTGGCAGTTGTTCTGAAGTTAATATTTCCCTTTCTCTGGCCAAGTAGCCAAGCTGGTAGATGAAGCAGGATGATATCCCAACAATTATTGAAGTGGCAACTCCTACTGTGTAGACACAGAAGTTATGTGGCTTGGGGAAATCTACTTCCTTGCACTGTGAGTAAAGCTAACTCATTGTCTACTGTTGGTAAGCACATTTAGATCTGAAGAGGTAGGTCTCTTCCAGGAGCTGTGGCTTGCAGATATCACTTGCAAAAGCACATGTGCAGGAAAAGAAACAGAATACCATGAGCTGAAAAGCATCTTATTTTTCAGTTGCTACATGGTTAGTTTTTCAATCAGCTTGGTAGTTGCTATGACTGCTTGTGGCCATAGAAGCTCTTTGTCCTTGACGGTCTTTGCATTTCAGACCACTGAGTAGGACTGTTATGGAAAGATACATAGTCCTTCACTTTATTATATATTTTTTAACAGAATTTGCTCATAAAGCTGGTAGGAAGCCTTACAGAGTTCCACAAGGCCTAGCACAGCACGTGTCTAAGAAGACATTGTGTACATACACGTACTTTTCGTTAAAATGGTGGCTAGGGGAAGGGTCATGCAACTTTGCAGAGATAACAGCACCAAAATATGTGGAACCCAGCAATGGAAAATGTATGAGGAGTGTAAAGGCAATATCATCCAGATGCCCCATATATTTAGAATAAATTTTAAAAATGAGTCTGTTTCCAATGTCTTCAACTGTATCAGTACTTTTATGCATATTGCAATCAAGAAATAATAAGTCAGACAAAAGATACTAAGGCTTGTGATTCTTTAATTTAGTACCTTGCCAATGTCTTTATATGCTGGGGAGGTGAGTTCTCATTTTTAAGCTGTTTATGAAGAACCAAAGAGGCAGAAAAGCTCAGTGCTCACAAACATATCAGAAAAAAAAGGTACAGTCACCCTAGCAACAAGCCCTTTATGAACAGTTTCAATACAAATAAGCTATTTGGCTGTGATATATGTACCAGAAAATGTCTGGAAACATGATGAATTCCTTTCTAAGAAAGGAAGGATGGGCATTCACAATCTGTAGTAGTTCTTTGTGTCTGTTTGAGCATATGCTGGGTGTCATTTGGGAATAATTTTCATTTGATGCTTTATTATTAGGAAAGAATATGCAAACTGTGTATGGAAGTAAAATAATACATATATTCAGCTAGACCAAATGGCAACATTTTGCATCCATTCACTGTTCCTATTATCCTGGAACAATTACAGTCCTTTACAAAGGATTTTTAGCTGAAAAATATCAGCACTGGAGACTATCAAATGAAAAATATCCTAGGAAACCAACACTTTAAAATAAAAACCTAATTAAAAAAAAAAATATTTCAGCTTTACTGGCTAGCCAGAGGAAGGGTGATTCACACTGTAGGTTGAATCCTGGGTATATCTGTGGATGGAAACCACTTTCTGAAGATGACAGCTGTTCTCATGGAGTGTGCCCAATGCAGAAGGCTGTACGTGTGTGTTTCTTGCTATGCTTTCCAGCTCTGACAACACACTCAGTCATAATGTTTTGTAGGATGTCAAATTTTATGTGCACTGAGTAAATGGAGAAATGCCTTCTGAGTTGTGTGTTATTTCTGAGTTTCATTATGCAGTTGAGATGACAAGAAGAGGACAGGCAACCACAGCACTTTCCATTGATAAGAGCCCATTATGTCCAACTTCGTGACAAAATAACAAAAGAGTGAAAACAGTGAAAAATGAGAGTGCTTGATGATGTCCACAGGCCAGATATCTCTAATATGGCTGCTAATTATTTTAGTTAGTTTTACATCATGCCAGGGGATTTATTTTATTTTTTTTTTATTATTTTTTTTTTCCCCAAAATGAATGCCTGCATCTTATTTAGAGGCTGTGGCCTCGCTAAGCTTTGTTTGCCTGTTTAAAACATCTATTTACTTCTTGGATAAGGCAGTCCATAATTTCTGTGGGAAGAGTAACGTGTATCTCGAAGTCATTTTCACATTTCATTTGCATCATCCAAAGCAAACAATGGACAGCCATGCCAAAACAGTGACTGAGAGAGCTGATACTCCCAGGTTAGTCTTCCCTATGGGGCTCACATCTCCCAGCCCTCTTGTTGTGGCATTTCAAAGCTGGTACATACAGGGCAGGTATGGGGACCCTTGCACACAGTGTCTCTGCTGGAAGGTGGCAAACTCCCAGCAAGACCAGGGCTTCTAGGTGGCCTGTGGCAAGGCATAAACCTTGCTTCTACTCTCCCTGCTCTTGCTTCTCAGGCAAGTAATCTGCCAGTGCCTTGAAGCAGTACTGAAATAAATTAAATTTATTATCCGTAGAGCTTAGGGATATGGTTTAGTGGAGGGCTGTTAGCGTTAGGTTGGAGGTTGGACTCGATGACCTTGAGGTCTCTTCCAACCTAGAAAATTCTGTGAAATGGGTTCCCACTTTCATCACTGCTTCATTTTTGTTTTTACTTTTACAGTAAATGTTAAGTGGTCTTTTAAGAGGTTCTCCTCTGAATGAAGGGTCATCACTATGCATGGGTTGAGAAGTACCAATATAATGTCTCACTGAGAATACAAAAGGTAAGAAGATAGAAAAGAAACACACTTGACAACAAGTAGGACAACAGGTGGTAAATGATAATTTTTAACAGTATGGTCATGATGCTGCATCTTGTTTTACATGAGCGGATCTCTACAGCTGTGGAGCACACAGCTGCACTTAGCCTCTGAGAGTACAGAGGTCCAGCTAAAGGAGCAGCATGTGCTGAAAATGGAAAAAAAAAATGGCTTCAGGATCACCAAAGCTTTTTTCGAATTCTTTCCAAAATAACAACAATGACCCAAAATTATTCCAGTCAATGTTCCAGTTTACATGAAAGTTTTGGTCATAGACCAAAAGTAAGCAAAAGCAAAGAGGAATGTTAGTTCTGATTCTTAGCTGTTAAGCTAACAAAGAAAAAGCAAATGATGTAAACAGACCAAAAGAAGAGCCATTTCAGGAATCTCACATTGAGAATGCCTGATTATTTTCTGGCACAGAATAAAACTGTTAATGAGGAATGTAGAACTCTGCTCTGGAAGTGATAGATATGTTTTAATGGGTACACCTAATCAGAAAACTTTGGATTGGATATAAGCAAGGTAATAAGGCTAAATTATATGGTAGGATTTATGCCAGAATTGTCATAGTGTGGTGAAGATGTTTTAAGCCTGGAAAGTTCTGTGATGGACACCAAGCCCAGATAGACACCAGATCTGTGATTCTGTGATTGATCTGCTTGGGGATCTCAAGGAAGTTTGTGTTTTGTTGTTGTTCTTTCCTTTAGTACTTATTTAGGGTAAAATTCTGGGAAATAATACTGTTAATTGTGTATTTTGTCACTTGCCACAAAGATATTTGATTTTGATACAACCTCTCCATGTTACCATAACAATAAAGGAAAATTTCTCATATTGTTAATATTACACCTGGCAGTATGCCTCTCATTCTCTCTCTCTCTCTCTTTTTTTTTTTTTTTTTTTTTAAATACAATGCCATATAGAAACTCCTTGCATTAGTTACATGTTTATTTAATTCCTCTTCAAGAGCATTGCTATCTGTTAGGATGATGTTAAAACCTAGAATGTGTATTTTCCTTCATTGCCTGAAAATATGACCTGACGTCAACATAAAAAGTCAGTTAAATTAGAAACCATTTGATCATTGGTAGGTAGGGCAGAGTATGTTAAGGCAGCTATCTTGGCATATATTTTAAAACATTTTTCCTATATACTGTTTCTTCTCAGCAGGGCAACTTTTGTTGTTATACAGCATGCAAATTTCAGTTTTTCTAAAACTTCCATATACTTCTGTAAAAAGAAAAATAAAAGAAAACTTTATGACCAGGCTTGAAATTCATGCTCAACTGTGTTTTTTTACAATCACATATAAGAACTCAAGTGCTACCCAGAAATGTAAACCTTTACAATAATGATAAGAATCAAGATCAAAGAGGCATCTGAGTATAACTTGGTCACAGTTTAGGCACGTTTATTCAATAGTCAACAGCACACATATGAAGGAGGTGGCTAATATAATGTCTGACTAGATATCCATTTACAGCCCTGTCATTTATATCAATGATATAAGTGATCTCTGGAATTCCATATGAGAAGTACTTGCGTTTTGTTACATAAGGGTCCTCCTAGAAAGATTTTGTCACTTACATCTGAAAGGTGGACACCTCTTAATTAGAACAGGGAAAGCATTTAATAGGCACATCTATAGGAGGCAATAGCTCAGATGAAGAATACATAGTATTTCATGCAGCAGAGGGTAAACAAGCAGATAACTGAAATGTAATTCAGTTAATTACATGAAAATATGGTTACTGCATCAGCTGTCCTAGAAATAAAAACTTTTTTTTTTTTTTTTTTTTTTTTTTTTTTTTTTAGATAAAGAGATGAATCTGAATGTCACTTCTACCTCTAGGAGTTTGAGGACATCATTCCCACTGAAACACTTTCACCATTTTATCTAGAAAAGATGGGGATTTTTCATCTTTTTAACTCACAGCCAGGGTCATTTCTAGATTAATGTCTCTAACAGAGCTGAAGCCCCAAGGACCTAGATTTATAGAGTCATTGAGTCAAGAGTTGTAGTGGAGACCCAGAGGGTCCATGTGACGATTTGTCTCCTTCTATAGAAGCACCAGATCGGGAGCAGGACCTGATATCTTTTGCAAAATGCAAGTGGCAAATAGGACAAGATAATTAAGAGAAAATTCTTTGAAGAGAAAAAAAATCTTTGAGCAACTTTTCTACAGACACATCCATTCCCCAGGCTATTAATGGAGGGAAAGGCAATATTTCTGTGGAAGGAGTATATTCTGTGAGAGCCTCCCGTGTGTGCAGAGGGGTTGCACAGCCTGTGCAGTCTTTCTTCATTCTGGGTAATGCTTCCCAATCCATTCCTTTCCAAGAGCTCAGTGGAGAAATGAACAGTTTTTGCAGTGGCACCATTACCAAGCCCAAACTCTTCGTTCAAACAAAATTTTGCTCTCCAGGAAGGGCTGGAAAATGCTCAGAAGCAACTATGAGCAGTGCCTCTGGTCTGGAGTTGTTCTTAAACAATACAGCTGAGCACTAAGTCTTCAGCTTGTGTCACCCCCAAGGCTATGTCCCTCCACACCAGCTGGGCTGAGGTTACAAATGACTCAGCAGTAAGCTGTGCTGAGGATATGTACACCTTGCTGATTTTACAGATTTTAAGGACATTCCTACATTCCTTTATGGCTTTTTTTTTTCCTTTACCTTTTTTTTTTTCTTCTTTGTGATCTTGTTCATATACAGACCAGATTCAAAATAAGAAGTAAAAGGGTGTTTTCTCCACTGATTCTGGCAGACATTGGGCCAGGCCCTAACTGGCTGAGACACATGAAACACTTCCAATCCCATTATTCATAACCATCAGAATTACTTTATTTCTAGCTGGACTGCAGACATCATTTTCACAAATTGGTCTCTGCTGTTGCCACCGCAGTAATGCACGGTTACAATTTGCTTCCCCATCTTTACTTCCCTCACAGCAATAAATAACATAAAACATTTTGTCAGAGATCTTCTCTAGGGGTTCAAACCCCATTGAGTTTGGGCACTGGAAAATACATTGGCTAGGATTATTGATTTCCAAGAAGGGAGAAACAGGAAATTAATGTATGCTGCTTTCTGTACAGTATAAATGATTATGCATGGGCACTTTTCTAAAATGAATTGTTATCCTGATCTCTTTGCTTTCCACACAGTGAACTCCCTCTGAGAAAGGCCAAGTAATCTCCTTGACAACACAGCATTAATGGTCAGATCATTTTGTCACTGCTGAAATTATGTTAAACAGTGAAATACATATAGCAAAGGCTCAGAGAGGCTGTGTGGAGTTTCTAAGTACCTTTAACCTGCAAAAATACATCCAGACACCTTTCACATGCATCCTCTGCAACTGGGATGGGCATGAAGACAGCAGGTTCTTGCAGCTTCAATCCTGCTTCACAAGGCAGCTTCGATAGAGGCAGATCCACGATATCTGTGGGGCTTTGAGTGAACCTACAAAGCAAGACTGAGATCTGAATGAGTGTTAATGAAAGTAAAATTGTTTGGAGATTTGAAGCTCTCCTCTTTCCAAAATAAAAGTGCAGCAGCTCTTTGTAAGATTTCTCCTGTCCCTGCTAACAGCAGCCCTGATCTAGAAACTCCCATTTGCCTCTGCAGAGGTCTGAAGTTCTCCTTGCTTAAATGTATAAGTAGATCTGGAAAAGGTACTGTCTTTCATGGGCAGTGTCAGTTTTCTGAGTTCTCAAACTAAAGAAACAACAATCTTTCTCAACATCAAGATTTCATTATGTTAGAAGATATAACATTCCTACTTAGAGTTTAATAAAAATTTTGTTATGTTGGGCAGAGCTATCACCCGATTTTTTTACACAGTAGTAATCTATTTAATGATATGGTTTAATGATGGATTTGGCAGTGCTATGTTCAAGGTTGGACCAGATGACATTAGGGGTCTTTTCCAACCTAAATGATTGTATAATTGTTTGAATACCAGCCAAAGAGCAAATAAAATCTATGGGAGGTACCAAAATGATTCAAAAGCCCAGGATTAAAGTTTTTAAAATAAAGATACAAATTTATGTGGATGTGCAACTGGTCATAATGCTGTCATGCCATAGCCCTTTGAAAAGATGTGTAGACCAGGAGTAGAACCAACAATGTTTACACAACTGAATTTCTGTGAAACTTTAGCTTTGTTTGGAGTTTATAAGAAAGGGTAGCAAAGGTTTTAGTGTTTTTGTTTTGTTTTGTTTTTCTCACTGCCTTATTTAGCTAGATCTGGCCTGCAGTTGCTCCAAAATTTAATGAGCAAGTGAACAAGCTCAAGAATTTAAGTGAACAAGCAGGCCAGTGCTGAGAAGACTCTAATGAGAAGTGTGTGCATGGGTCTCTTTCAGCAACTAATTTTTCAGGAGTTCGTGTCCTAAAAGCAAAGTAAATTCCCCAAGACTGATTTGTCCAGCAGAAGAGACAAGGGGCCTGAACAGATCATCAGTCCCGGCCAAGGAGTGCTTCCACAAATCCTAAGTCAGTATTGCCTGTCCACTAAAAGGGATGAAGTGAGATGAAGCTCTCTCCACTGGTTATGGCTGCACCAAAGGCATACTCTACTGTGTCATGTCTGAGGTTCTTGTGTGATCTACAACTTCATGTAATTGATAAGGGTAAGAATAAGTACATTACAAAAAGGGGACTAAAACCTTATTTTAGCAAGCCAGTACAGATAACATTAAATTTACAGAACAAATAAATTGAGAAGGGTAATTTCAGACAGAAGCAATCAAGTTATTTCAGAGGAATTTCACCTGCTAAAAAAAAAAAAAGGCCTCAACAAAGTATAATTCATGCTGCTTATCATCCAACAAAAAGATTAGCATATTGCTTTGTTTGGATACAGAAAAGAGGTGTTAGAAGAAAATGATAGTAATTCCAGAGAAGTCTCTGGAACATGATTTAGATTTTCTCTTGCCCCACTGCATCATCATCTGTTACCCAGGAAAATTAGGCACCTGAGATTTACTAAAAGCAAATAAAGAAAAGAGAAAAATTAGGACTGAGACTAAGTAAAGAATCTACAGCAAACATCTCCCATGGCTTTGCACTCAAGATTTTAGTCCAAAAGTTCAGGAGAGGAAGGAAACAGAGTTGTTGAACAGACAACAGTTCCTATGTCAGGGCAAAAAAGTCCCAAACAACAAAACAGAGTTTCAAGGTATTATAGAAAAAGGTTCTGAAAAGAAAGCCCTTGAGTCAAATTTGAGAGCCATGCAATCATAGGAAAGGAAAACGGAAACTTTTTATTGGCCTCAAGTCAATGAAAATATTACTGTGCAGAATGAGTCATAGCTGGAGAAATGTCTTTCTAAAACACCTTTTTAAAAAATTATTATTATTTTATTTTATTTTATTTTATTTTATTTTATTTTATTTATTTATTTATTTTTACAAGAGAAGCACAGCCTTCCCAGAAAACTAAGAAACCTGTGAAAATGTAATTGGTAGCTGCTGTGACTTTTCACTTTTCTCCTCACAGACACTTGAATTTCCCTCTGTGCCTTCTCTTCAGTTGGTACTTATAGAATAGCCCAAAGGAGACTGACCCCACAGGTTTCTGCTTACTGCCTCATCTATGCAGCTCACCAATTTCAGCACTAGCTCCTGCTGTTTCCCAAGATCATGGCCCCTGCTTTGTTTGATGCTGAGCACCAGTGGATCTCCACAAAGCCCAGAAGGTGCTGGTCTCACTGTCAGTGATCTAGTTATGTGTTGAAATTAAAACAACCAGAGGAACCCCTAGACCCCTAGATTTTTAATTGGACATAAATAATGTTTTGTTTTGTTTTGTTTTGTTTTGTTTTGTTTTGTTTTGTTTTGTTTTGATTTGTTTTGTTTTTATGAAGTTATATCATGCATCACCCCTTAACAAAGGGAAATACTTTTTCCTGGTTCCGCTAGAAGCTGTCATTTCTGTCTCTGAACATAAAGGTATTTGGCCGTCACCAGCTATTGATTAAACACATTGATCCTCATCAGTATCAAGACAGCTTTAAGTAGAGCTTGTGCTGACAGTCTGTTATTTTCCCAAAACAGAATAAAGATTTTTCTGGCTAAAAGCATGATGATATCAGAATTGTTCTTTGTGCATCAATAAACCTCAGATAAAGAAAATATCCCTCAAGGAAAAATGTGAATGACAAAAGATCTTCAAATGAGAGCAAGGAACAATATGTGGTTTTAAGCTAGTGTAGATATTTTTCCATATGACAAGTCAGCTTGATGTGAGAATTGAAGCAATACCTTTTTCAATTCCCTGTGGAAAACAGAAGACTTTTACACACAGGTTCTGCACTCTAATTTCCTTCAGGGAGGAAATATCTTGTGGAAAATCTGAAATTTACTCAAATACTGTGGGCTAAATTGCATTCTGTTTTCTTTTCTAGAAAAGAGAATCAAAGTATTTCATTTTAAACTGAACTATATTAAAAAAAATTCATAAGAAGGGTTTAAAAGAAATTGAATGAACAATTTGAAACTGTTCCTGTAACAAGGGAATTCACTCATGCTATGTCAGCAGATGAAAGGGATCCAGCCCCTGTGGCTGTAAGGACACTTGTAGCTTTGTAGCTTTGTATTTTCATGGAAATAATTGTGCAAACCAATGGATTGCAATAAATGAAATCTGTTTTTTGTTGTTTGTTTGTCTGCTTTTTAATAATTTTTAATGCAATCATTTGGTTTCATCATCTTCCCTTCTTTCCTGCATCCTTTTCTCCAAGAATTAAGAAAAACAAATAAATAGCCTACATAGACATTTTTAATATTTATTTCTTGCCTTTTCCCCCTCCATCTCTACAAATTTCTCCCATTGTTTATATACAGTGGAGCTACTTTGATTTATGTCAGTTTTATCTTACTGAAAAATACTTCTAAAGATGCTTTAAAACTTGAAATAAAGGTTAAGATGTTTCATGTTGTCTTAGGTTATAATATAAGATGAATCATACTAGATCAGACCATTATGAGAGGCAGTATGTCTTCCTGTTTGTTTTGAAGCTTCTGCTAGCTTCATTTGATCTTCTCTACTTCTCTTTTCATGACAGCCAATGAACAACTCTTCCTTTTTCATTTGGCTTCTGTTCACAATTTGATCAGCTTCTAGGATCCCACTCCAACTGCCTTTTTCTTGTAGAAACATATTACTTCATTTATTTTTTCCTTGTGCCTTATATCCTTCTTTCAACTTTACTCTAGCCTTGTTTTGGCCTTACCTCCTCCTTTTCGAGAACAAAGGGTCAGGTAATGCTTGTTGTCTTCAAAGTGTGTGTATAACATCATTTTACATAGTGGCAAGATGATATCAGGGTGCTTTTTTAATTTTTTTTTTTTTTTTGGTCAATTCTTTTCACAATGTTTTCTGATACTTGGCTTGTTTTACCTACTCTAATGCCCTGAAACTAAACATAACACAATTTGTAATAATTCCCAAATCTCCCTTGTGAATATGAGTAGCCAGTTCAGAGCCCCCCACACCATGTGCAGTTAGCATTGCTTTCACGTGTGCAGCACTTCCCATTCATCAATGAAAGTCAACATTGACTTTCATCTGACTTTTTTTCAGTACTGTAGGATCCTTATGCAAGGATTGATTGACTTCTCAGTCAATCTTTGTTTTTATTACCTCAAGTAATTTAGCATTGTTGGCAAACTATGCCACCTTATTCCCCTTTTCCAAATTTATTATCAATATATTAAGCAGCACATACCCTTGGGAAATTTTAGTAGTGATTTCCCTGCTTAAACTGCCCATTTATTCATGTCTTTTAATCATTTTACATTCATGAGAAGACATAGACATTCCCCTCCCTTCTCCCCCAGGCCCCTGGTTAGCTCCCTTGCAGCCCAAGGTCACCCTGCATAGAACATGTAGTGTGGGTTTGGTAGTTCTGGGTGCAATCTGCAGCTCTGGCAGTAATTCGCTGTGTGATTTCAGGCAATCTTTCATGGTTTTCTGCTTTTGTTTCCTCTGCCCTCTCAGAAGAGATCTCCTTCTTAAACCTAATTCTACATACTCCAAGGAATATAGCATTGTTAATATAGGAAGAAAGTTCTCCAATATGAAGGAAAAATTAACCCAAACACAAGTAACCATTAACTTGCAAGTCTATTTTAAAAAAAAAAAAAAAGTATTGTAAACAATGCATTTTCAGCACATGGGCTGGTTTCTGGCCAGGTGTAATTGGCATTATTGAAATGGCAACAATAATAGTAACCTATTTTTCATCCAAGGTGAGGTCTCCAGAATTAAACCTGAATTCACTTTAAAACTGTGAACAGAGTCACAAGATTCAAATGGTAATCCTTATGGCTCTTAGGAGGAAAGCAGTATCCACTGATTTTTGAAAGCAGTAGATAATGTGTTTCTTTCAGATGACTATTTTACTATCCTAGTAAATTATTATTTTTTATGTACTAACAAAATTTACACACTAGGCATTTTCAAAGTACTTCTGATTGTAGGGGTGTTCTCCAAAGACCTCATTAAATAACATTTTAACCTAATTGCAGAAATATTTATTTAGGACAATGGCTCTCTTCTGACTTCATAACTCTTGTGATAGATGTTGACAATGTGTGAACAGGATGGATTCTCTTATGTTTTTCCAGATCCAATTAGAAAGGCGGTGTTTCAGCTTTTTTGTAATATGAGGGCTGTTAACTCCAGTATATATTCACAGAAAATTAAAAAAAAAAAAAGGAACTGTGATCTATATGGATACTGACATGAATCCAGCATGTTAGAATGGGATCACTGAATTGAATACCAATTGTAGTCTGCTTTTCCTTTCCACTTATGTTCCTTTTACTCAGCATTGGTGAAACTACACCTAGAGCACTGTGTCCAGTTCCAGGCCCCCAAGTACAAGAGAGACCTTGACATACTGGAAAGAGTCCAATGTGGAGCCACCAAGATGAAGAAGGGACTGGAGCAGCCCTTGTGTAAAGAGAGGAGGAGAGAGCTGACTGTTCAGCCTGTAGAAGAGGAGGCTCAGGGGGATCTCATCAGTGTCTGTAAATACCTGAGAGGAGAGTACAGGGAGGACAGAGCCAGGCTGAGTGCAGTGGTGCCCAGTGCCAGGACAGGAGGCCCTGGGCACAAACAGGCCCCCAGGAGGCTCCCCCTGAGCACCAGGAGCCTTCTGTGCTGTGTGGGTGATGGAGCCCTGGCACAGGCTGCCCACAGGCTGTGGGGTCTTTTCCCTGGAGCCCTTCAGAAGCTGCCTGGACGTGGTGCTGGGCACCCTGCTCTGGGTGTCCCTGTGTGGGCACGGGTGGCACCGGGTGGCTCCAGAGTGCCCTGCCAGCCTCAGCCACTCTGTGATCCTGTAATTTGATAGTGTGCATATTTGAGAAGAGCCAGAAATTACATATCTGCACCCACAGGTGCATCACTTATTTAATTGTTTCAGGATAAGTGTAAGGACAGACTTGAATTTTTGAAGTGCACACTTGCACTAGAGCAGTAGATGGCTGCTAATTAGCTGAAACCTTCCATTAATTACATTTCAAAAGTCTAGTTATATCAAACACTTATTATGAAATTAAAGAGAACATTTGACATTAAATAAATTAGAACTCATTTAATGTACTTCACCTGCTTCTGCCTCCATGGTCAACTTTGCAGTTTTACATACCTTTTTTTTAAATTTAAATTATTATTATTATTTTATTTTTTAAACCTGTGAATGCACAAGAGTCAGGAAAAGGACAAGAAGACATTTGACTCATTTCTAACCTTCATCTCTTTGGACATGATTATACAGAGAACATTGAAATGCAGAAAATAAACCTTTGGAAAGCAGGTTGCTCACATACCAGCCTCTTGTCATCCACTCACTGTTACACAGCACATGCCACATGGCTGTGACACGAGTGGGTTTTCCCTGAGGAGTTAATGATCACTAAAAAATAGATGTTTTTGCCATCTGGTGCCTTCAGTGATGTTCTTGCTAAGTTAAAAACATGACCTCCTCGCCATTGACCTCCTGAATTTGCTTTAGTCTTTTTTTTTTTTTTTTTTTTTTTTTTGCTATTTTTTGAAGCACTGCTGGAGAAGACTGAATCACTGAAAGAAGTACAAGCCTATGTTAGTGCAGCAGCTCTGGAGGCAGTGACGGCAGAAAGAGCATCCTGTGTCAGAGGACAGAGTTCTGGCATCCCAATGGCTCACTGGTGAAAAGGGCCAGATCCATGCCCTGCTGATGCTTTCCCTGCCCCAGCCTGCTCTGTGTGTGCAGCCTGGCATGTTCCATCCCGTCCCTCCCCATCCTCTCACTGGGACACTTGCCTGACCTCTGAACAAGATGTTGAGCAGGAAAGCAATTTCTTTTTTTCTTTTTTTTCTTTTTTTTTTTCTTTCTTTTTTTTTTTAAAAAATTATTTTTGGCTGAATCAGTTTTCTGTGGGCTGAGTGAGTTGAACACTCACTGTGTGGTGAGATTCGGGAGGAAAGAAGAGGCTGGAGTGCATAGTGGGGTCAGAGGGCAACAATGGCTGGGGTTCAGCTGCACTGGGTAACTGCTGCTGAAAGAAGCATAAACTTTGTCAAAGCAGTGACTAAAGAGAGGCCAAAAGAAAGGAAGAAAAAAGTTTACTTTTGCCTGATTCTTCTGTACTCAGGCAAACAAGATTTTGTTTGCATTTCTTGTGCACAGGCAGTATTACACCTAGGGAGAACTAGGATCTTAGTTCAGTTTCTTCCTCTAACAGAACAAATCTGCAGGATCCCAAATGTTTGCTGGCCTCTTTGGCTAAGAGGAAACTAAGAAAGTTTTCTCTGCTGTTTTCCTTTTCATTAAAAACTCTTTAAAACTCTTGGAGTGTTTTTTTTTTTTTTTTTTTTTTACTTCTATTTTGTAGAGCACAGCATGTGAATGAATGAATGAATGAATGGAATTTGTCAATGTTTCCAGGCTTTATAGCTATATGAATAAATAATAGAAGAGTGATTTAGAAGATGAATTATCAAAATCTCAAGGAACATATTTCTATGCTGTGGACTCTTTGCTTCAACAAACATGAAATTGCACCCTCACTACCCCCCAAAGAAGAAAAGTTTTTTTTTTTTTATTTTAAATTGGTCTTTTCTTCCTTTCTTCCTTTCTTTCTTCCTTTTTTTTTTTTTTTTTTTTTTTTTTTTTTTAATTTGACTTCAATACAGATGCCTTTGAAGTTACATTTGTCTCTTTGCAAAGACCTAAATGATTCTGGGTTTGGTATTAAACGTGGTGGCTCATTTCAGCATTCAGATTTGCTGGAGTGAGAGAATACGTGCATGTTCTGGAGAGGAAATACGCACAGGTGGTTCCCAGCTCTCTGGGGATGTTCACTTCCACTGCAGAGACTCAGAGCTGAGTGATCAGTTTGTAACAAAACCCACCATGTTTCACGCAGCTTAGTGGCACAGGATCATTTAAATTTTAATTCACTGTATTTAAAAACTGTTATTCAAGGTCCTTTATTAAATAGTCTGAACTTTGTGTCATTTGTCCAGTGCAAAGTTAACAGATCATTCTTCTTGGCTCAGCAGCAGCTTCCCTCTCAGCTTACTTGCAAGCAGCAAGACTCACTGTCATGTCACAAAACAAAGCAACATCACTCCCAGCTTAGTATGCACCTGGAAGATTTCTTTGGAATCAGTATGAGAGTTTGTTTATATGAATAATGGGATTTGAGGGTTTTAAGTCTGATTTCTTTGGTTGTTTTTGTTGATTTTTATTTTTTTTTTTGTGTATGTTTTTTTGTTTGTTTGTTTGTTTTGTTTTGTTTTTGTTTTTATGTTTTACCAGAAACCTTTTTTCCTTTTTATTGCTTTAAGGGGTGGCACTCTGAAAATGGACCCTGCCCAGTCAGTGCTGGAGTGATGCAGGCAGTACCTTCTGCAGCACTGCCTGCCTGGGGTGCTACACAGTCATTTGGAACAGAGAGGGGGTAACTGCAAATGGAAATGGGATGAAAAAAAGACTTCTGAAGACATGGGTCTTCATATACCAAGGCTGCCCATGTTTAGGGGTGCCTGTGGAAAGGGGATCTAGCAGGACCATGGCACAGTTCCTCATGGAGCAGCCCTACCAGGTCCGTCTGTCTGGAAACATTCCCTCTGCCTAAGACAGGCAGCATGGCCTGAAGGCTTGCTGTGGGAGATACAGGCTTCCTTTTAAATGCAGCTCTTAAATGCTAAGCCTCTACACTAACTTTCTGGTTCAGCTGTCAACAGTGCTGCATTTATTAAGTCTCCCCCACCCTGCTGACAGTTATCACATGCTCACAGCCACTGTTTCTGTCTTTCTCCAAATCTCAATAAAAATGATTTCATCCAGTGGAATTTCACCAAATGAGGAATCTAAATCCTGCACTGGCACTCCATTTTTATAATTCATCAATAAACAACATGTCTTGCTAAACTTTTCAGCTTCCAGCCAGAAAAGTCAGAGGCCTCCTGTGGTGACAAATTTCAAGTCCCTCATCTTGCTCTTATATATTTGTTTCAAGTATTTGCTCATTAGCATTCAGCTCAGTATCACAAGAAGCATTGAAAAAGACATTGGAGAGGAGGGAAAGGAACAAAAATGGCAAACAGAAAAAATGGTTTCTCAGATAAATTGTGTTTTTCTTCCTCTCTTACTGTGTTCTCTCATAAGAATCAAAGATTGTGAGCACTGGTTTTGAACCTTTAAAGTTTTATCTATTTTAATAATTTTCTACCATGCTTTGATAAGATGCTTCTGAAAATGAAGTAAAATAATAGTTTTTTCTTATGAAGTGCTACTTATTTATACATACCACGAATTCCTGGTTTATATACCACATATTTTTTCTCAGGAGGATAAGATAGACATGGTCATTAAAATTTTCTGCTACCCAGAACAGAGTAGCTGTGGCTGAAATACTGACTATTTCTTGCTTTAAGGGGAGAAGGGTGCTAATCACAAAAATAATATTTATGATAATGTCTGAAAATGTATGACTGCCAGGACTATATCCCATTATGCCATGCCAAACAGAAAATACTGACCTGGTAATCATGACACTTCTGGTCCAAATACTTATAATTTTATCATACTCATGCATCTCCCTAGATGATTACTCTAAAGAGAGCATTTATGGTAATTTGTACATAAAGCTAATGGATAAGGCACTGGACTAAGAATTGAACTGGATCAAGAAATGTGTATCCATGCCATCCATCAGCTAAGCAAATTATGCAGGTGGTCTGTGCCTTTGTCCACAGCAGTAACTGGGGATATTATGTCCCGCTTTTGATCTGCATTTTTTTTAGTTCACTGTCAGGCAGGGACGTTATTGTGTGTTTGTAGAGCACCAAGAACAACGTAAGGTTCCTCTAACAGTTAATCTAGTGAATTAATAGCAGATGTGAGAAATACAAGTCTGCTAGTGAATTTTGCATTTGCTGATTGAACTAGCTATATTCTGGGGGGAGAGGAATGGACTGCATTTCTTTCTGCAGCTTAAAAAAACAATGAGGTGGGGTAAAGCTACTCTAGTCCCCTCTCTTGAAAAAAGCAATCACTTCTTTCACTCCCCATAACCTGATGCTTATTAATGTAAGCAATTTGCAAAGCAGCTATTGTTATATAGTCAGTTCTTTCTAGTCCAACTCAGTAAAACTGTTGTCAGCTCTCAGCTTCATATGCAGTGAAAGGATTTTTCATGAGGTCAAGGTACAGACCCACGTCAGGATGTATGTGTACTTTCTGTGGATGAGTAGCCCCACTGTATTTGTTGCACTGCCAGTTTTTATTGCTTCAGTGAGTTTTCCCTCCTTTAAGCTACAGCTGTGTGCAACTGATAATAAAATAAAACCTTTTCCAAAACAATTTTATGCTGCTGGCTTGCTTAGAAAGAAAAAAATAAAAAATAAAAACTCATTTTGCATTTTTGCATTGCATATAGAGCTGCCATGAGGAGGGCAAGCAAGGCCCCCCAGTGCCATCCTGCCCTGCTGGCACCTCCTAGCTCTGTCCCAGCAGGGCCAGGTGGCTTCCACCTGCCCATTTTCCTCCCTCCAGGTGGCCAGGGCAAGCAGAAGTTGACCCGCTCCTCCTCCATGACTGGTTTCCAAAAAAGTGAAGGATCTGGGGAGCACAAGCAGCCTTCTCTTGGTGAAGACAGTCTTTAGGTTTATTCCAAATCTGCAGTCCTATCTGACAGGTTTGCCTTGACCAGTGCTTCTTATTCTGCAGATTTTGTTCTCTTCTTCTTGAAACAAAACTTTGCCTCCTTCACCTCCACAGACTGAGAAGAGAGAGGTCTCTTCCAGCTCCCAAGTGGCTACTCAGCATCCCTGCAAGCAAGACTGGGAAAGAAAGCAGGACATCATCTTTTTCTTGAGGGTAAGGAGCAAAAAGAAATGATGGAAAACTCCAACAGCCAGAAGAAAAGGGGTAGCAAGACATGGAAGTGGGGTGTAATGAACGGCAAAGTACAGCAAATGCCCCAGACTGGCATAGCTGCTTCATGGCACACAGGTCCTAGGTCTCTGTAGCATGTGTTCAGTGCTCCTCATGAACTGGGAAACATCCTGGAGCCTCTTACTGGTGAGGAGTTCAGAAGGTTATTTCATTTGACTGCAGAAGGAACAGAGAATGATGTTTCCACCATGCTTCCACGCACCACCTGAGGTGCCAGTGGAGAGGGAGAGCTGTCCTCTGAGCTGCAGGGATCTTGGTCTGGGAGGGATGTTCCTCCTCTGCTGCATGGAGCAAAGCAGAGCAGGACACAAAGCTGAATGTGCAAGATGTGGGAAATTGGGAATCCACATGGAGCTGGTATCTTTACAAATCGCTAGCACAGGCACACGTTATTCTCACTGCCTCTCAACTTCTCAGTGGTGAAAGAAAAAAATACAAAAAATCAAAATGTTTCAAAATAGAATAAATTTCATCAATGCATTTATTAATATGTAACATACAGATGAAAAACAGAATTTATGGAAATTGCACTAAGTTTTGTTAAGGTATTTATTTTTAATAGGCAAAATTCAGAGTAGAGAATGCTTCTGGCTTTCTGGAATTTCCACTGATCAACTCCAGTTTTGTACAAGACCATCCTGGGCCCTCAGTTTATTTGGCACTGCTGTTGGTTTTGCTTCCTTGACTCATATCTTACATTTTTGGAGACTTGGAGCAGATACGTTTGCTTATATAATTCACCCAAACTTGGAGGCACAGAAGGTCATCCACTCTCATGTAAGGGTGTAGTACAGAAGGTTTCAAGTATACGAGGAAAGCAAGGAAAGCTATTACAAAACCTTAACTGTTCTGTACAGGAGAGCAAAACACTATGTCATGAATTCATAATTATTACATTAATGGACTACACAAATCAATATATCTAGCTAGAGATAGCTGAAAGCATCATTTGACCTAGCACTCATATTTCCACAGGAATGCAAAACACTGTAAAATAGTCTCACACCCTGTGCACTGCATGTGATGTGTGGAGCCCCTGGAGGCAAGCAAAGGGCACAAAGGATCAAGAAGGTGATGAGCAGCTGAGCCAGCCTGGGTCCTGGGCTCCCATTACAGCTGCAGAACAGAAGTAACCACTTGCCCAAAGAGCCACCTCCACAAGGCAGTTTAATGAGGCTCTTACTCATCATTCTCCCAAGCTTAGAGGCTAGAAAAGGTGTATACAGGTGCATCATAGGTCAGAAGCATCCCATTATGGTTTCAAGTCCCCATGAAAAACAGGGCTCTTTGCCCTTCCAGTTCAGATTACTCTTTCAGTAAGCTCAGCCTCCAGCCATCAACACTGACAATTACACTTTGGAGAACATATAATGGAAAAACCACTAATATGTTGGGCAGCTTTGCATCTGGAGGAAAATATAATATTGCTTCTTGTTTTTTAATACAGCTATGCTGTACTTAAAAGTGTAACAACTGATTACTCTTAATTTATTAAATATGTAAGGCTGCTAGGCGTTAAAATTGTTCTGCCCTTTTCAAAGTGCACCTGTAGTGTTTGAAGTAATGTTCTCCTCTACGGGTGAAGTAAGAGGTTAATCAAGTGCAACATGAGGAGACATTGCCTTTTATTTCTTTAAATGTGAAAGCCATTGATTTCAACACATTGTGTGAAGTGTAGGGGAGATAAATAGAAGAGAACCAAATTTATCACGCGTGACACGAGAAATATTTAACATCTTACATGTACAGGAAAATACAAAATTCAGTAAACTTCTTGCCTTGATGCAGAAACTGAATTAAATAATTTGAGACAAAATGGGGCAATAGCAGGTGTTGATGCAGGCTGGAGGTGTGCACCATACAAGGTGCACACTTGTCACCTAAGGATGCAATACATCACCCATGTGTTGGACTTGAACTGCCCTGTAAAAACATACATGCTCTCATTTTCCAGGTAAGCCAACTCCTGAGCAAAGCCTTTGTTCAAACAACACTGAGAAGGCATTGCAAAGGGCAACCAAAAGCAAAGAAAGTGAACAAAGACAACTTTTGATCATTTGACAGCACATTTGGTCTGACTAAGCGATCTGGCCAGCCTGCTTGCAGCCTGGGGAAAAATGAAAGTCCTTGCTAGAGAGAAAGACACATCATATTTGCAGAACTTCAACGTGATCAAAAAATTCCCCTCTTTCTTCCCCTATTTTTTTTTTTTTTTTTAAATCAGCAGATGATGAAAGCCTCCACTCCTTTTCAATGATCTCTGAGTGGGATGCTGCAGGACTTGCCAAAACCCACCTGCCTGATGTACACCCAGCTCACTGGGGACACCTGGGTGTTAGCTATTGGAGTCAAAGGCAACAGGAA
Organism: Aythya fuligula; assembly: GCF_009819795.1. Lineage (NCBI taxonomy): Eukaryota > Metazoa > Chordata > Aves > Anseriformes > Anatidae > Aythya > Aythya fuligula. The sequence continues at coordinate 141,383,916 of NC_045560.1, read as the reverse complement.
AAAAGTCATGATCAACACACCCTCAATTAACCTGACTTATTGATGGTTTATTTGTTATTTATGTTTACTGCCTGTCCTTCCTGGGAGGAAATACAAACGAACAAAACCCAAGCAGAACAGTAAATGTTTTTAATTTGTTCATGAAACACTGTATCTAGCAGACCAAACTGCTCTAATCAGAGGCTCTGCTGTCTCTAGCATCCTGCATATTTGGTTTATTTGAGTTGCCAACTGCTGCAGCGGTCCTTCATTTCCATGTTTTTCAGAGATATGAGGTAACACATATCCCTCATGTTTCACATTTCAGGAAAGGTTATCACAATGTTTATCTACATGATTAGACCAAAGAGAAAAGAGATATCAGAGGGAAGAGTCCCATCTATTGGCCAGAAAAGAAAATGAAAACCAGACCAAATATTTTCTGAATCTTAAGAATATCCTATCAACTATAAAAAATCATATGCAAAGAAAAATTACCAGGAATAAGTAATAACTTGTATGTGAATAAAGGATATTAGCAAAGATAGAAAATGAATCATTATTTAAGAGAGGAAATAAAAAGAAGAAATCTGTTGTTTGGTAGAACTAGCAAGTGAAGAATTAGTAATTTCTTGGAGAGCAGGATGTATTGAAGGCATTTTTCCTGAAACTATAATTACAAAGTAAGTATGTTGACACAGAAAACATACACTACCATATTGAAACAAAAAAAGAAAAAAAAAAAAGCTGCTAAAAACAATCTGAGTGAACTGCTCAGCAATGCTCTGATTTGGACTAAACCACCAGTGGCTCATACTAGCCAGCTAAAAGGCACAGCAGGCAAAGAAAATATGGATTTTGTTTGGTTTTGTTTTGTTTATCCTGTTCTAGCCAGTGGAGAGCAGACCATGCTCGGAAGAAGACCAGCCTGGCTGAACAGAGAATTGTGGCTTGAGCTTAGGAGAAAAAAGAGGGTTTCTAATCTTTGGAAAAGAGGGCGGGCCACTTGGGAGGACTATAAGGATGTTGGGGGCAGTACAGGGGAAAAAATAGAAAGGCCAAAACTCATCTGGAGCTCAATCTGGCTACTGCCATTTAAGACAACAAAAAATGTTTTTACAAATACATCAACGCAAAATGGAGGACTGAGGAGAATCTCCATCCTTTACTGGATGTGGGGGAGAACTTAGTTACAAAAGATGAGGAAAAGGCAGAGGTGCTTAATGCCTTCTTTAGTGGCAAAACCAGTTTTTCTCTGGATACCCAGTGCCATGAGCTGGTGGAAGGGGATGGGGAGCAGGAAGTGGCACTCACTATCCATGAGGAAATGAGGAAATGGTTGGCGACCTGCTACAGCACTTGGATGTACGCAAGTCGATGGGGCCAGATGGGATCCACCCAAGGATGCTGAGACAACTGGCAGAGGAGCTGGCCAAGCCACTTTCCATCATTTATCAACAGTCCTGGCTATCAGGGGAGGTCCCAATCAACTGGCGGCTAGCAAACATGACGCCCATATACAAGAAGGGTCAGAGGGCAGACCCAGGGAACTATAGGCCTGTCAGTTTGACCTCAGTGCCAGGGAAACTCATGGAGCAGATTATCTTGAGAGTCATCAAGCGGCACTTACAGGGCAACCAGGTGATCAGGGCCAGTCAGCATGGGTTTATGAAATGCAGGTCCTGCTTGACGAACCCGATCTCTTTCTATGATGAAGTGATGCGCTTGGTGGACAAGGGAAAGGCTGTGGATGTGGTCTACCTTGACTTCAGCAAGGCTTTTGACACCGTCTCCCACAACATTCTCCTCAAGAAAGTGTCTGCTCGTGGCTTAGACTGGCGTAAGCTTCGTTGGGTTAGAAACTGGCTGGATAGCCGGGCCCAAAGAGTTGTGGTGAATGGAGTCAAATCCAGTTGGAGGCTGGTCACTAATGACGTTCCCCAGGGCTCAGTACTGGGGCGAGTCCTCTTTAATATCTTCATCAATGATCTGGATGAGGGCATTGAGTGCACCCTCAGTAAGTTTGCAGATGACACCAAGTTAGGTGCATGTGTCCTTGATCTGCTCAAGGGTAGGAAGGCTCTGCAGGAGGATCTGGATAGGCTGGAGCGATGGGCTGAGGTCAAGTGTATGAAGTTCAACAAGGCCAAGTGCTGGGTCCTGCACCTGGGGCACAATAACCCCAAGCAGAGCTACAGGCTGGGAGAGAAGTGGTTGGAGAGCTGCCTGGTGGAGAAAGACCTGGGAGTATTGGTGGACAGTTGGCTGAATATGAGCCAGCAGTGTGCTCGGGTGGCCAAGAAGGCCAACAGCATCCTGGCTTGTATAAGAAGCAGTGTGGCCAGCAGGGCTAGGGAAGTGATCGTCCCCCTGTACTCAGCTCTGGTGAGGCCGCACCTCGAGTCCTGTGTTCAGTTTTGGACCCCTCGCTACAAGAAGGACATGGAGGTGCTCGAGTGTGTGAGAGAAAGGCAACGAAGCTGGTGAGGAGTCTGGAGAACAAGTCTTATGAGGAACAGCTGAAGGAGCTGGGTTTGTTCAGCCTGCAGAAAAGGAGGCTCAAGGGCGACCTTATCGCTCTTTATAAGTACATTAAAAGAGGCTGTAGCGAGGTGGGGGTTCGTCTGTTCTCCCATGTGCCTGGTGACAGGACAAGGGAGAATGGGCTAAAGTTGCGCCAGGGGTGTTTTAGGTTGGATATTAGGAAGAACTTCTTTACTGAAAGGGTTGTTAGACATTGGAACTGGCTGCCCAGGGAAGTGGTGGAGTCACCATCCCTGGAGGTCTTTAAAAGACATTTAGATGTAGAGCTTAGGGATATGGTTTAGTGGAGGACTTGTTAGTGTTAGGTCAGAGGTTGGACTCGATGATCTTGAGCTCTCTTCCAACCCAGACAATTCTGTGATTCTGTGATATGCACAGGTTCCTAGTGCTGCTTAGGACCTCCTGGGGTACCCAACTGCTACTTCAGAGGAGCACAGGGCTTTCTGTAGGTCCTGCATCACCGCCCTGCCTGCCCTGTGCTGAGGGCTTTGGCATCCCAGGGCATCAGCTGGCATCAATGCCTGGGCAATGGCAGCAGCTGTGGCTCACAGGCAGACACTTACATCCGGAGATCTGGAGTTGCAGTCTCCAGTCTGGAGCTGACTCTACCCTAAATAATCCTTCAGGAAGGAGGGAAGAGCAGGACTGAGTTGCCCTAGTCCCAGCTCTGTAGGTAGTAGAGGTGCAGAGTTTCTCTTTGGGTAAAGTCCTGCAGTGGCTCTACTCAAATCCAGAACACTTCTGTTAGCTTCACAAACATGAGTTAAATTTAGATCGCAGTGTCTATTCAGGGCTGGAAGAGAACAATATCTATGGTAACCTGGGATCTGAACTCCTGAAATGTAGGTTTCTCTAATTGTGTACTAAAAGCTGTTGCAAGGGCAGGGATGCTTATCTATGGGGGCTTCAGGACTGCCAAACTGGGGTTGTATTCTGGCTGCTGCTGCTACCATCATGCAGGGAGAGAGGCTGTGGGCCAGTGGCAGTGACAGCCAAGTCTGGTGAGGTTGTGGGGTCAATGGGGGTCCTACCTGTACTGGAGTAATGGATGAGGATGCTTAAGTGCTAATGTACATCACTTCAACTTGGTGTATACCATTGGGATTTCATGTTTTAATAACCTCAGTAGTACTGCTCAGCTCTGACTGTTCATAGTTGCTGAGAAACTGCAGTGAGTTCTGCCTAGCCCTGCTCCTCCTGTGTACCACTGGTTGGCAGGACCTTTCTCATCCAGAGATCTCAATGGTTAGACTGAAAAACAATGGATTTTCTTTTTGAATCTAATTCTTCATTTATATTGATTCAGAATAATAATTGATGAGTTCAATCATTTTTCAACATCGCCTTTGCATATCAAAGTCAAGAAGCAAAAGCTGAGGTATTAATAGAAGACCATCTTTGTTACCATTTCATTGATTATGCATTCATTTGAGATTGTTTCTACAGGAAATGCTCTTTCTACAGAAACAGTCACTTTTAACTCATTGTTTTCCTTAAGGTTTAATTCAGGAAATTTTGTTTACAGCAGAGACACAGTCTGTTGTGTATGAGATCTTGCACCACCTCATCACTCTAACACCCCAGTTACCACCAGCACTACCAGTGAGTGGCTTTCAATAGCTTGTTATGTGACACAAGTAAAATCTATTAATCCAGATGAAATTTACCTCCCAGAGAAATTTTTGTTCTCCATGTAAATACCTCGATATGGGAGTGAGGAAAACTCTTTTGTTTCAGCAGGCTGATGCTGAGTTTAGATTAGAGCACAAATTCCCAGGGTGGGCCATGCTGAACGCCTCACTGTCAGCAGCACCATGGGTGACAGCAGCTTCCAGACTCTGGGCCAAAACCATACAGGGCACTTGAAAGCTGTTGCTTTCCCCTCAGTCCCTTTGGATGCTGTAGTATGTACATGATGTTTCATGCTCCTGGCAAAAGTCCTTCCTCTGCCTCAGACTGGCTCTCCAGAAAGTTCTCTATGTAAAAACATGCCGGATCAGTCTGAAGCCAAAAACTGACATCTAGCAAAAAGCACAAGAACAGGACAAACACACATTATGTCTTAGGGCTCCAGCTCATGAATTTCATAAGTCATGTGGTTCCTGTGCATTTAGGAAATCTCTATGGATTTCTCTTCCATGTAACTGTCAAATCACCCCAGCTAAACTTTTAGCATCTGAAACAGCATGTTACAAGTGGTGCATGTAAACCTCTACCTTCATGGGGCTATAAGAGCGAAGTTGGAAACTCTCCTACCTTTCCTGAAACTTCTAGTATTCAGTGGAGTGGGTTTAAGTGGTTGGATATCTTGAAAGCACAAGACCTTTATTCTGTAGCAGTTTTGATAATTCTACTAAAAAAGCCAGAGTGAAGGAATAGGTGCTTAATCTTGAGAGAGTTTAGTTTTTGTATGTTTTGTTTTGGTTTTGCTTCATGAAATGGTGTTATACTAACAGAAGTAGTTCAGCACACAGTGGTTTGGACATACAATTATTGCAGTGCTACTTAGTGCCTATATCCTGCTCCCCCTCCAACCAGATGGAAGCCCTGGGGGTGAGTTGCAGTGCTGCAGTGGAGAGAGTTCACTGCAGTTACAAAGCTCCATGCTGACATCCTCTTCTTCCCCTTTGTCGTCAAAAAACATTCACACGCAAACACACACACACACACACACACACACACACACACACACAAAAGAACCAAGTAAAACAAATCAAAATGTAGAATGTTGTGTCTATTGCATGAGAGAATGGAACTAGGGCGAGAAAACCAATGTCACTGAAGCTCGCTGCCTGGACTGATGGCTGACCATCATGTTCTATGTTGGGAACCAGTCACACCTGTGGTGGAGGGGAAGAAGAAGGTAAATACTGGGGACAAGTCCACTGCATAATATATATCACTGTGTGCTGCAGCCTGGTCATCTTTTACAGACCATGAACGTGATTTTGTCTTGCAGAGGAGTGCCTGTGCAGGCACACTCCCACCAGCTGCAGCATGCACCCAGAGCTCCTGTTTTACACAAGGTATTGCCTAGATATGTAATGTGTGGGAGAACTGGTTGTTCTTTTCTACCCATGAGTACCAGAGCAGGAAAAGGCAGAGTCTGACACTTACCTGATCAGTAAACTGGTCACAACAACACAGTTGGAATATTTTTCTTCATAGAAATTGCTCATTCATCAAAATCTGAACATTTCATTGTGATAAAGAAAAACCCTCCAACCTCTAAAGTGGAAAAAATTGTATATATATATATAAAAATAAAACAGGGCTAACAGCAGCCTATTTAGTGCTGTCTGGTACAGTGATGCTCGGAACAGGAGGTTCTGCATTATGAATCTCTGACCTCTTCCTAAGCAGCAAGGAACAAAATGTTTTCAAAGGTAATGTAACAGAAATGTGTATGCAGAAGAATGCTTTTAAAGGATGTAAATATGTATGTAAACAGAGGGCTGACCTCTATTTTTCCATGAAAATTGCCACAGCTCGTTCCTCCAGAAGGCTTATTAAAATTGCATCTTTCTTAGAGAAAGATTATGTTTGCTCTTATCCTGATCATAAGATATCAGGTGACGTAAATTGATACAAAATCCAATGCTCAGATCAATACCATTATAATACTGTTCAGAGAACAGAAAAAAAAAAAAAAAGGATAAAAGCATCACTCCCCACAGAAATGTTGATTCACTGACCATCTGTCTTACTTCAGTTAAGTGCTTTGCCACTGTAGCTTGGCATTAGACAAGTCGGCTTATAAATTAAATTACTGAAGTCATACTATAATTTTTGGCTACCCTGCGCTATTTTTTTAAGCTGTCAACATCTAAATGTCACATGTATTTCTTTTTGGGTAGACAGTGAGCATGTGCCAAATCCTGCCTACTCATCTTCAGCATTAACACAGACAAGTGGCAATAATAGCCTTGGTTTCTATTAGTCACTCAAACTGAAATAAGAACTCTTCAGAGTGTAAATATCTGCACTAAATGCATTTCTATTTATTTCCTTACCCACTTATATCTGGCTAAAGATACCTGCAATATACATATTGAAGCAGAAAAAGGTGTCAGCAAGAAACGAATTCGCTAGACATGCTAGAGCCCCGTGCCTGTGCTCTGCACTCAGACAGCCACGGAAGCGAGAAAACCCATTAAGTATTTTAAAATATCACAATAAAAGGTTCATTTTTTCTGGCCATTAAGATTCCATTAGTCTCATCTATTTGTTTCCAGGCTGCCCTCAGACCGAAAAGCAAACATCTAATTGGATGCTTTCATTGCAATAGAAAAAATAATAGAAATAATAGCAATGTAATTTTAACAAAGAGAAAACAGTAGATGGGATGGCTGCCCACTCAACTGGAAAGCTGAGGAGAAGCTCAGACAATGTTCATACGTGTTTCAGACAGATTTAAAGCATATGCCGCACAGAGTGACATTTTGGATAAACAAATATTGCAGTGATGTGACCAAGGATGCATTGTTGATTTTAGAGTAATGGTAACTGTCAACATATTTTACACCCTCATTGTCAGCATAAGGAAGCTAAACCTAAATAGAGGAGAGAAAAGTGTACAGCATTTTCCTAGATGACAACGTTTCCATGTCGATCAGTTAAACAACACCAGAGAATGGCCTAAATCAGATGCCAAAACAAAAGATTAAAAGCTTGCTGCTGGAGACACCAAAGCCTGAGGCTCCAGTCCAGCAAAGAACATAAGCAGTTGATTAAAAAGAAGGTCACATTTAAGCCTTCTCATCTTCAGCAAGCCTCACCGGTCTGTGCCTGGTGGGATCCAAGTGTGTTCCCACAGTTCAGCAGGAGCTTAAAGCACTCGTTTGGCAAAGCTTGGGGTGTCCCTCCCCAGAAGACTTATGTAACTTGTGCAGAAGCCTTGCTGCCAAGCCCTGAGCGCTATTTTTAGTTGACACTAGCTGGATGCTAACCAGCTACCCAAGCAACACCTGCATCTTCATGTGCCGTGCACCTGTACAATTAAGCTTAACAGTGAGCCTGTGAGCAGACGGACAATGGGAAGATGCTGTGTGCTATCAGAATGTAGCTGTGGCAGGGTCCCTGAAGCTAAGTGAGAGGCTAAGAGAAGCGTGTGGAACATACAGGCCACAGGGACATTTACCGCTGTATGAACCAACACAAAAGATGTTCTGGAAAGGACAGGAGTGCTGTTTTACAGCTTGTTCTGTCTCTTGGAAGGCTAGCATGACGTCTTTTGAGGGGAACAAATTTCCCTTTCTAGAGTAGCCGCAGGGATGAGTTGTCCTTTGAAAGCCCTAGGACCTTGCAGCTGTCAGCCAGGAACAGTACTGATTGCTGACCCCTGTGGTCCTGAGGGTGGGCTGAGTGCTGGGTTAGAGAAAGTGTGATGGGCCCAGAGACTGAGCACTGCTCCAATACCACAGAAATTCTGCAGGTAGAAAACATGGGTAAAGATGTTTTTGGAAAAATACATGTTGACAAGTAGAACATGTCAACAGATGAGTAAGAAGATGAGGGTGAATAAGCTTTCAAAATCATATAGCAAAATAACAGGAAAAAAAAATATCAGAAACTTACTAGGCGCCTTGGAAAAATATAAGAATTATGGTTCAGCATCAGAAGCAAAAAGCTTGGTGGCTTGCAAGTAAAAAACACTTTAAACCCTACATTAACATGATACAGAGTCTGCATTTAACTGGTAAAAAAAGTATTTCTACCTTTGATAGCTGTAATAATTCAAATAGGGCTATTCCCATGTAAATGTTTTCTGTATTTATGCTAAAATATAAGTGCTCCAGTATTTATGATGTAGCTCTGTCTAGAGAGCAGAAGCAATACAGAAAAGAATTACAAATTAATAAAAAATAATAAATAGGCATCCAGGTGAAGGACAAAAAGGGATGTGTTATTTCAGGATGTGTCAGATGTTACAAAACCAGCACTTGCAGATTATGACATCTCGTGGTATACCTGGGTAACTGCAAAACTCTTTCTGTATTGTGATTTTTTTTTTTTTTGTTTTGCTTTGCTTATTTTATTTTTAATAAGTGCCTGGAACCAGTGGTGGTTTAAGAACAATATTTTTACTAGAAATTCTAAATTGGGAAGATTTAAAAATAAAGGGAGTTTAAAAATACAGCTGAATATCACTTTGGGAAAGAAATATCAGGTAACTGCTCTCATGCTTGTAGATGCTGCACAAAATATCTTTACTTGCACTGCAAAATACTTTAATCATAACAATCTGTAAGCTAGCACATACCTAGTTTTAATATTTCTTAAATCTACAGTTTTTGATCATAAAATCTACGTTCTGCAAGTAGGAGTCTGTACGACCTTTTCTGTGCTCAGAGGATGGTATTTTAATCCTGCAGATCTCCTGACTGCAAGCATCAAGTTGTATTTTGAGAGTCAGCAGGTCATTTTCTGTCCCTGTCCATGGCATTAAGGTTCTAGGTCAGGCAGGACTCCACGTCCAGCCCAACCTGGTCTTTGACAACCCATCCCCCGGGAGGAGTTCTGATCATACAGGGACAGGAGTTCAAAACTTCTCTCAAAGAGCTTTGCCAGCTTTGCCAATGCTAACCACACAGCACAGCATATGTGACCACTGTCTTCCCATGTGGCCCAGTTTAGCAGTCATACATCATACTTATTTGTATGAAACCCTGCATTTGGTTAGCTACAAGATACGTTACTTCCTAAGGTTATCAAGCCATCCTTTTGCCTACCACCACACAAACTTAAACCAGTGCTCACCTTAAGTTTTTGCTTAAATACTGTAGTGAATCGGGATTTATGTTTATTGCCCTTGGAAATGTGAAAAGAACATAAGCAATTATTGCCTCAGTGCAGCATAAACTTATTTGTTCACAATTCCTTTAATTTCTAAGAGATTTTCAGTTTTCATTATTATTCATTGTTTTGCCAGTTTTGTCTTTACTAAGCATTCATAAAAATACTTCATTATCATCCATAAAGCACACTTCATTAGCATAGCTGCTCTGTGAAGTCAATTGTTTCTTCATTAGCAACAGCTCCTTGGAAATTCAGGCCTTTGATGCTTGTTTGAATTACTTGTATCTTTTCATTTCCTTGGTTGTGCTTCTGAAAGATTTCACTTTTTCTACAGCTATTTACATTTATGAATATCCTTGAAAACTCCGCTCTTCTAATTTGTGATGTATTTTGCTTTCAACTACATTAACTGTTCATAAAAATGCAATGTCATAAAAAGAGTTTATTCATAGGCTCCATGTTGCACTTGTAAGTGCTAATCTGTTAACTCTCTATATTCCTTTAAGCAGCAATGAAAATATTTGTTCTCTAGCATGCTCCATCAAAGAAGGTTTGATTTTTTAATAGCCCCTCTCTTCCATCTCCCTTGACCTGGATGACTGGAGTTCTATTAAGAACTAAAAATATGGGATGCGTGAGACTCTGAGGATGCATCTTGCAGATAACATTAAATGGATCAAACCAAAAGACTAGAGAATGAACTTTTAAAAGGTCTTTTCTGTGCTTGAGTGCTGCCTTTCACCTTGGTGGATGGTGATCCACATGGCACTTCTTCTCCTAGACCTTCCCACCTTTTCTCCTAGACATTCCCTTCCCACCAGGCTCCACATGGCTAGCTGGCAAGCAGAGGACCTCTGATGCTGTTCTCCAATTTGTTCTCCAATTTGTTTGCCTGCCACATTTCTTTCTTAACATACCATTTGGGTAAAAGTTAAATTATTTTTTTCCTGATTGTAAATCCCTGACCTGGTGCTGACTGGAAACTGCTTTCTTTCAAGAGCTGCTGACCTCAGGAAAAAGGCCTAAGAAATGTTTCTAACCGTATTTTTTATTCTATCACTTTTCTGATATTTTTAAAGGCTCATTTTCTGGAATGGAGAACATTTCTTATGGGACAGATGGTTCAAAAATGTTAAGAGTTATATAAAAGAGGGAGGACAGATTTGTTTAACCTTCCCTCTGTATGGAGCAGTCACTGCTCTGCATGTCCTTGGGTACAAGATTGCTTTGCCTTTCTGGATACTACAGTAATATGCAAACTTCAACATATGCTTCAAGCCAAAGACAGCCAAGGCCTTGAGATGTTACCTACATCTTCTGCTTATTATGAATAGATAGTAAAAATAATTAACAGATGAAATAATAGTAAATATAATATAATAATAATGTATATATATATATAAATAGATATAATAGAATAATTGTAAATATAATTAACAGATGAAATAACACAATAAGAAAGATCTCAAAAGCTGTGATCAGTTATAACTGTGAGACAGTTTTTAATATCCAAATATAAGAGGCAAAGAAGTAAAAACAGTGAGAAGGGAGGTGTCAAAAGTAATTATTACACCAGGCTGGTGTTAGAGTGCTCAATGGGAATGTGAGAAATGAAATAATGGTAATCTGATGCTGTTGCATGTTTCTGTATCCATGCTTGTTTGCTGCTATAAAAAGGAGCTTCATGTGGATTTCATCTGTGCACATCCAAATGAGAGCTGCTGTGCTGAAAAATTGCAATCAGAATAGGTGGCAAAGAGGGAAAAGGGTGTAAAACATGTAAAGAGAGGTGCAGAGAGAAAAAAGATGCAGACACAATACAAATGCAGAGTTTGCACAATGGTAGAGCACTAAACTTCACCAACTGGGAAACAGTCCTTCGGACAAGGATGTGGTAGCAGCCCTATAGTCATCAGATGAATCCATATCTGAAATAATCTGGGCAAAGCAAAGGGAATGAAACTTTCTGCACATTTCTGTACATGGCAGGAAGAATTTTTCCACTATGGGTTTTTCTCTCTTTCTGGGGCTTTTCATGGCTACTGAAGAACAAATACTTGCTCAGGAGCTTCTACACATTGTATGCATTATTTGATGGCAGATTTTAATGGCAGAGAGAGAAACCTCTAGATAAATACTTGGCCTATGCATTGGTCCAAAGCCAGAAGGGCACAAATCACTAGAGCAGGGTCACATTTTTACATTAAGAAGTAGCAAAGTCAGTCCTTCAAAAGATCAAATACACATTGTCGTTAAACTAATACCTTTGCCTGATATTTGCTATTAAACTAATTTCTGTTTTGGAATTCTGATATTCCGTTAATGGATCTGGGCATGCAACATCCCTCACAGGTAGGCAAGCACAGAAGAGGTCTAACCAGCAGGTCTAACTATCCTTTCCATCTCCTGAACTGAGGTGGTGGTATCCACAGCAGGCATCACTTCTGGCAACAAGTATTGTCTGTAATGCAAAGCCACTTGTATTTCTGAACTCACTGAGGCTGTGAAAGGCATTTCCATGTCACAATGGAAAAAATAAAAATAACATTAAAAAAAAAAAATCCGTTCATTTGTATGTAAATAAAGTAAAGTGACAAATACTAGCTGGAGTTGCCATCTGTTACATAGCTTTTTCACATAGATATAGCAACTGCAGGGGGGTAATGTAATGTATTTCTTGGTGTTCCATTGTTATTTGAGCTAACATCTACTTATTTTTCCAAAAGTCATTGCAGATTTGAAGCACTGTAAAACTTGCAATATTTTTTTTTTCCCTTCATTATGTGGTAGCATACCAATGAGACCAGTGAGAGCCAAAGGAGAAGAACAAGATATATATTTGAGATCACCCTAAGTATAATAAAAACCAGGAGTTCAATGACAAGATGTATTTTATTTCTGATCCTTTCATTTTTAACTACAGCTTTTTAATATTCTCCATCTCCCATTTTGTAAAATACGAAAGGCCAGAGACTCCTTCAGCAGAAAGAAAAAAAAAAAGAGTAAGTTCATTGTAACCGGATTGCTGATCTCTTCATCATTATTTTTATGGGCCTTGGGAAATTACAAGGAGGTAAAACTGTGGATTAAAGAATAACTGCCTTCCTCACTCACTGTGCACCTACTGAATGTCAGGAAAGAAAGTATGTGCTGCCTACCTGATACTGTTCCCCAGCTCACTCCAGACCTCCAGGTGTGAATCTCTGTGCTAAAATGAAGATAATTTTTTAAGCGTGGAGGGTGTTTTTAGTAAGAGTCTTAAATTAGGAGAAGTTAAACCTTGAGGCCTAAATCCATCATTCTCTTTCACATCATTTAAGCTAGTTGAATGCTTCTGAGTGCTCAGTAAATAGAAATGTATTTTGCTGGATAGCCAAAGCATGCTGCAAAGAGGTATTCTGCTTCAAGCACAGATTTAAAGGCCTTTCTCTGTTGAAGAGTTCGTTTTTCAGGATACAGATAGTCTTTTTAATTTGAAAAATTTAAATGAAACATAATCACTATTCTTCCATGTTATCCACCGTTTTTCTCCTGCGTGCACATTTTCTAGTTGCCCAGCTTACTCTGAGGCTGCCCTCACTCCAGGCTTTGGCTCTATATACTGTAAAAACATTATCACATTGAGTTGGTGGTGACTGGGTGAGGTGATGGAGGTAGTGATGGGACCACCAGGGTAAGAGTATTGCCCCGTGCACAGCCTGAAATGTTGCCCCAGTAATTACTGGGGTTATTAACCTTTCACTACGCACCTTCGCCCCTCTGGCTACAAAGCTCAGCCAGCCTGAGCTGCAGAAATGGTTCATTTGAACTAAAGAGGACAGAATATGATGAGATTCAACCAAGACTAAAACTCGAGATAGTTTCTTCAGCCAGCATTAGCTGAGTCTGGAGTTAATGAACCTTAGTGAGTCACTGACCCGTAGAAATAGCAGGTGTTTTCTAGCAAATGTCACTGCTGTGGGCAGGCATGTGTAACATCGCGTGACTTCTACAAAAAATTAACAGTATTCACACTTTGTATGGCCATTAAAACATCACAGGCCTGAGCGTGATAAAGTCCTCCAGTCTGTATTGACTTTGTCTCCTTTTTCTCTGACATGGCTGTAATTCACCCCTTGTGCCACTGACAGTTCAACAGCCAAAACTGGTGTGGAAGGTGAATAGATATCAGTGCCTGCACTACAGTTCATGGCCCAGATAATATCTCAGAGATAAATGAAGTGAAATACCACATCAGTCTTTGTTTCTCATGCTAGACAAACTCCTCCTAATTAAAATGTTGAAATGCACAGCCTTTCCATCAGTGCATCTTAAGCCACTGCTGATTTTGGGGTTCTGAAAGGATATTTTGGGAAGGGTAATAATCTATTTCATCACTGGGAGAAATATTTTGAAATTATTTGAAAAACAAACAAACAAACAAACAAACAAAAAACAAACACAATACTGTTCTGTTCTTCAGGAATAGCATTTCTGTATGCATCTTTTAATGCAATGAATATCTCAAAGAAACACCCTTAGTGTTTTCTCTCTTATCAGAACAATTTTTGTTGGCCCTCCCAGGAAAGAGTTCTGGAAAATATATCCAAAATCTGGTTGCATTTCTGTTTCTTTTTATTTTCTTTTATTTAGTAAAAGTGTGTGATTGTAGATGCTTTAGGAGTCAAATTCTGCTTACTGTCCCTAATTTCTGAGCCGTATTATCTCATCACCTATTGACTCCAAGGACATCAGGGCCTCCATGTGCTGTGTGCTGCACAGATTGATAACTTCAGTCCTCTCTGAAGGGTGGCAACCCTTCTCTCTTGGAAATCTATCGGAGTTTTATCACTCATTGCAGCAACTCATAGATACCCACAACAAGCTAAGTGGACAGAAGGCCTGAAAAAGGACTACACCACCAAAGTACATTTTGAGCTTAGGCAAAAAGTCTTTTCCTGATCCATCCAGTGCCATCCTCTCTGTCATACGGGTTTTCACCCACATTTTTAACTGTCAGTCTGCATCACCAGTCCCTGATGCAAACCTCCTCTTTTAGAATCAGACAAGAAATAGTTTTCCTCAAAGAGGTTATCTGAGGTGTCTTTTCTCTTAAGCGTCTATGTTAGGAACTGCTTCAGGGTTTTCTTATACAGAATTGGAGTTTGATGAGTTACTCTCTGAGCTAGTCAGCAGACAGACATTTATCCATGCCATTTAGATTATATTTCCTTGTCCTTATTTTGTTCATTTTGCATGCAGCATTTCAGGATAATCAGCTTTATTTGTTTGTTTTTGTGGCGCTTTGTGCAGAATTCTATAAGTCACATTTCTTTGTTGGTGAAATATTGAGCAGGTGCAGATGTGGCTCATCTGCAAAATGTGCATTTTATACTGGGCAGAGGGAAAAATAGTACTGTTTGCCTTCTTTCCAGGAGGAGGAGATGGGAATAAAGAAGAAAGTTACTGGTGTAGCTGAAGCTGGAAGGCATGGATTTGGGCATGCTTCATCTTGAACATGATAGTCATGTTTTGACATTCTCTGATTTTAATAAAAAATCCACTTTGCTATTCTAAGTGATCCTGCAGAGTGACAAAGCAACTGAAGAAAGTATTGAAAACTCAGTTATTTTTAGTTGCCACAGAGAGTGAATATGCAAAGGTCTGTACTCCCAAATGACTGCCTGGATCCTGAGCACCACCTTTCCTTCTCTGTGAAACGGTGAAACCAGGGATGTGCAGTGGAGGTAGCTTAAGGATGGAAGTGTTTGTTACTGGGAAGAGGCCAAATGTTCGCACTGCTGCCTTCATATAGACAAAATCTGCAGCTCGTTGTTCCCAGCAAGAATGTATATGTGTGCCTTGCAGATTTTATCCCAGAACATATATTGAAGTGAGCTTGGCGCTTCGCTCATCTGCAACTGATGTATAAGTTTATGATGTGAAGAAGCACAACGGCACTCTAGCAGATGGGACTAAAAATACCCATGCCAGAAAATCAGCATGTGAAATAAGTTTAAATAAGACAAGTATATAATTTGGAGGCAAATATGTACCTCTCAGTACTCCCTGCTTAATTAACTCTGAAAGCAAAAGATGGTGCATAACACATGTGCTGTCCTGAGATAGCTGATGCAATTCAGCCATTTCTAGAGCTTTCAAGATTTCTTGTAGTACAAAAAGATCCTGTTGACAAAACCCTCAGCTACACGTTGTTTTTAACTTCACCAAGTGTACATTCAGTTCACTTTCATGTAACACTTAAGTGACTTAGGCAATTCAGTAAACTTTTAACAAATTCTGGATGTTGTTTGGGTTTTGAACTTGGCTTTTTATACCTGGTTACCAGAATAAATTAATCTAGATGCAAAAAACTCCTGAAAATTTATCTTAGGACAGAGTTTAAGTAGTAGGTGGATTCTCAGAAGAATCTAAAACCATCTGAAGGTTGTCACTTAGAAAGGAATAAACAACTTACCCAGATACAGAAAACAATTTTTAGCTGTGACAAATTTGTCTTGCCTTTTTTTTTTTTTTTTTTCCAAAGAGCAGAAATTTTTTATATGATAAAAATGTATTTCTCAGCCCCCAATCCTTAACCCTGTAGCTTTTGCCTGAAGGAACATATGTAATTTCTGCTAACCATACTCAGACCTTAATTTCATGAAGAAAAATAATTTTAATGCATCAGCAGATTACTTTCTTTAGCTGAAACATGTTTTACAAATAAAATTGTTATATAGTCTTCTGAAAACAAAACCAAAACCAGAAACAAATCAACAACAAAAAAACATTTTTACCTGGAAGAATAAAAAAGGAGTGCTGGAACTATCCTCAATGCCTTTTTGAAATGACTGTAAAGCGTGCATTTGGATACCAACCACCAGTCTGAAGGCTTCCAGGAGAGATGTTAAGAATATTCTCTTGGCATCTATGGCAATACGTATAAATCATGTCTCATATCTGACTTTGATAAAATGATTTAATTAGCAATTAATTCTATTAAAGCACCATTCCATTTTTTTCAGTGAATTACCTATTACTAACGTGAAGTCATTACATTTTTCAGGGAGAATCTATTTATAAGTACACATAAAGCAAAATAATTGAAAATGTAATTAAATAGAGACCAGATTCTTAAATGACAGATACTTAGTCCCTAGATTAAGCAAAATAAGTGGGCAATGCTTCTCATAGCTTTCCCAAACAGTCCCACATTACCATTCTGGCAGCGACATTCCATACTGCAGCTGCATCATCCTCTGTCAGAAAGTAATATCTCAGACCTACACGGGGTGTTGTGGCTGAGTGCACACCAGGGCTTCTGTGGCTCCTCAGGAGAGGCAGTGATTTGGGGAGATGGTGGCTGAGAGTGATGGAGTCAAGGAGACGTTAGCTGGGAAGCCATCCCATGGGGACACAGCACCAGGTGGTGGTGTGTAGGAGCTCTGCCCACCTCCCAGGGCACTGTCCTCATCTCTGGCCCTTTCCTGCCTCATGGCTTTGGTGGTGTAAGGAAAGGTATTTAGGATGTTCAGCCCCACTCATATGCTTTGTTTCTCCATATTTCTGTTGCCTGTACACATACACTGAACACTTAATGAAGTAAAAAAGACCATTTAGAACAGGGCCAACTTTTTCCAACCAGATGCTCTTAGCTGGTCCATCATAAGCTGTGCAAATCTGCTGCCTTCCAGAAGTGCTGCTTGAGGCTTAACGTGGCAATGTTGTCCAAAATGTCATACGCGCCTCTCAAATTTCCGCAGAGAAAAAATTTTCCATAAATGACATAATGATACTGCTGAACCAGTTACTAACTCTATGTTTGCTGTCACTGCAGTGTCCCTGGCCATGATGTCACTCCACTGCCATGTCCCTGCAGAGCATCTGTGCACATCACTATGTGGGACGTATAAAGTGGCATGAGCATAACATCACTTCACTCCAGTGTAAGTGACTTCCTAAATTATGCTCCTTGTGATGTTTGTGTGTGTATAATCAAAGATGAAGGAATAGTTGTAGCATGTCCCCAAAATGGTACCACCATCCAGAATGCCCTGTATGTTCAGCTGGTTCCCTGTTTTGTGCACATAAACTGCTGTGCATTTATGGACTTCTGTTCATATAAACTTACAGTAAACAATTCTCTTCCTCCCCAGCTAATATGACATTAATTTCATTGACTGTCTCAGCCTGATGTGGAGCAGTACTGCAGATTTCCTCTTAAGTATACACAGCTCACAAGGCAGAACTGAGTGCTCCATCCCATTCCCAGCATGGAGCATAGTGCATGCTTCAGGGCATCAGTTTCTGTTCCTGGCAGAGGCTGAGGCTGCAACCACACAATAAAACCAGGGTTAAGCCCACCACATACGACAGGAAAAATGGAGCCCAGAAAAGCCAACTAAAATCCTCCTAGCATATGTGTGCCTGTTTCTTATTGATTGACTAAACTTTGTGAGGTACCTAACAGGTATAGGGAAAGAGGCTCAGAGCCTGAACCTGAGCCTGCATGCACTCAGGAGCCTCTAAGCTTTTTGGGAAAAGCAGTTCCCAATATCCCAATACAGAGCAGAGCCCTATTTCAGAGACCCCACTGAAATAAAGCTGAAACTTTCAAAGTAATCTGCTAGTTCTCAAATGATCCACTACAGAAAAATGAACAGGTAGCCCAACGATCTCTGCATTTTGTCAGAGCAACCTCTAAATTGTTTGTGACTTCTTAGGATTGCTCTTTACAGTGCAGATATTGTCCCTAAAAAATGTAATGTTCCCTGCTACTGGTAGGCATCCTCTTGTACCAAGACCTTGTTCTGCACGTCACAGAAGTAAATGTACCAGTGGAAGAAATTTTGAGTCAATGAATGGATTTATGGAATTAGAAGAAATATTGGATGGTGGTTGAAGTACCACTGTTTGAGCATTTCTACTGCTCAGAGTGAGTGGCAGCAGCAAATGTTTAGGTTTTCATTCTGAGCTCATTTAGAGCACCCAGTAACTGAAAAATAAAATCTTCACTGAGAAAAATATACACTTGTCATTGCTGAATTAGAAGCTGGCAATAACAACACTAGCAGATGTGGTTTTTTTATTATTATTATTATTATTTATTTATTTATGTATTTATTTTAATACACATCTGTCTTCTCTGTGATTAATTTGCTACCTGAAAAAAATGTCAACATGAAATTTTCTGGATTAATAAAAAATAAAAATCACCCATTCCAATACTAAATGATAGTGTTGTCATGTCTTCTTAAGCAGAGTAACATTCTCCTTCAGATCATAGGCATGAACATCATTGTAAAGATTAACAAGGATGATGACAATTACACCAAAAACAAAATTTGCTTGAATCATTTGTTACTTTAAAAATATCACATAAGTAAATGTAGGCAGCTCAATGGCTGCAATGAAATAACTCTGACTTTATATTAATATAGAAGTGGTAGAGGAGAATTAACATTATTCTGTTAGTCAATGATGCGGGCTTTTTTTTATCTCCATCTTGCCTCATTAGTCTTAATTTCACTAAATAAATTGCAACTAGAAAGCTACACATCAGTAACACTGCATAAAGATCACAAAAGCGTAACCTTCAAATTATTGTATTAAATTGGTAATGGCATTGGAATGATGACATAACATTAAAATATGCAGGTGTACTTATTTTTCATTGGGGGGAGGGAGTAGAAAAGCAAAACAGAATGATATTTTGTGAAATGTACTGGTGCTATCAGATGATTACGGATCTGGAAGTCTAATGCAGAGATAAATGAGCAAAACATAAGGGCACGAGTAAGGCTGGAAAGGATGTTCCTTTCTACAACATATCGATCATATCAGCAATCACACAAATTGCATTCTTCTCCCCTTGTTCATATTCTCCCCTTCTCCCTTCTCATTTCTGCCCAGTCGAGGTGTCTCCAGCTACCACAGACATTGCCATGTACCATCAGATAAGCTCAGGTGAGACTTTGGAAGGAGCAGATTTTGATACTGTAGGATCACCACTGCCACAGAACCAGCAGACTCTCTCCTTTTCTGTAAGCATTAAGTGCACTTACTAGCCATGCAGATCCAGGGTAGGTCACTTCTCTGCAGCACATAAAGGTGCTCCTGGCTATCGGATGCATCTTCTCCAAGTAGTCTGTTTTTCTAGTGCTTTGCATCCCTGGTGATGCACATGGAGATCTTCACACCTGGCTTCTGCCTGACCTCAATATTCCATGTTGTGCTAGAGGGCTGTGCTTTGTTATCCATGAAAGCTGCATTGTTTTTGTCAATTGAGATTTATCTTCTATGAGAAGACTGTGACAGTTAAGATAGATGTCCTGTGGGACTTTTTTTTTTTTTTTTTTTGGCATAAAAGGCCAGTGTGACAGTTTGCCAGGTGACTGAGGCTGCTAGTTCCTCACAACATAAGGTAATGTTTGCTTCAATTTTAAAATTCCTTGCTGCAGAACTGCAGAATACCCATTTAGCACTCTGAATGTCCTTGACAAGAATTTAAAAGCACAGTAAAGAAATGTTTCATCCAGACAAAGTAACACCAGCAGAATTATTTCATAGCTATTTAAAACTTCAGCTAGATTCATTCCCTTCTCCTTGGTATGATTTGGTCTTTTACTACCACAACCCACCAGGTATGTAAAAACCAATTTTCAAGCACAAGTATTGTTTTTTTTTTTTTTTGTTTTGTTTTTTTTTTTTTCTCCTTTTCTGATTAAGGACATAATTTAGGATTCCTCAAGGAAAAAGAGAGATCTTTGCTCTGTGAGGAGGATAGGAGCTCATTCAGGCACTTGGTCACACTGGCAGGGGATGCTTTTGAGGCCTCAGGCATGTCTCAGTCTCTTGCATCACTGGTTAAATGAATCTTTTGGTTTTATAGCCTCCAAATCTCCTCCAGCTATTCAAACAATGATAATCATTCTGACACACGATTACAAGGATGTTTTTACACTAAGCAAAAGAGATCTCCAGTATGAATGTGATCTTTAAAGATACTTAAATCTGTTTCCTGAAATCTCTGACATTGAAATATTTTTGTCAAATCAAGGTAGGATCTCTGGTTGGGACTCAGTTTCCTAAACATGGATGTCTAATGCCATTTTAGATGTTTTAGGGTGTGACACCTGGCTGTTTTTCTAAACAGTTGGAGTTTTGCTGACAGATTTGCAAGTCTGACATGGATGTCTCAGAGGCATCCTGGTAGGAACATTAGGTGTCTGCATTTAGATATTTGAATGATTCATTCTGTCCTTTCTCTTAACATCATTTTTAAAGTTATTTGAACAGAACTGTAAAGTTCTGCAGGTCTGTATTTCTACTCTCTTGCTCCTTATGATATTATTCCTTTTTGCTTTCAGAATACCTCTCTGTG
This sequence comes from Aythya fuligula, assembly GCF_009819795.1. Classification (NCBI taxonomy): domain Eukaryota; kingdom Metazoa; phylum Chordata; class Aves; order Anseriformes; family Anatidae; genus Aythya; species Aythya fuligula. The sequence continues at coordinate 141,363,230 of NC_045560.1, read as the reverse complement.
AAGGGTAAAAATCTGGTTGTAGTTGTCCAGTTGAATTGTAACTGGAGAATATCTACAGTTTCCTTCCCTTATAGCACGCACTCTCCTTAACAGCATAAAACACAGGTACCTCTCCTTGGAAGAAGAAATAATTCATTTTTAAATATGAAAAAATTCCAATTAAAATAACTTTTTAAGTGTCCAAGAGGTTTGAAAGAATCATAGCCTACCATCTAATTAAATGGTTTAACTCAACGATTTCTAACAAGTGTCTGAGAGGTTTGAAAGAGTCATAGCTTACCATCTAATTAAATACACAATTATAATTCCTGGAAATTTCTACAGAAAGTTGTTTTCTGAATCCCTAGTTATTCCTCTGGCTTCTTGACATCATGTTGCAGACAATATCTAAAGAAGCATGGTTCAAAATGAAGAATTCAAGGAGAGTGTCTTAAATTTTTCTTGAAGTTTATTTCTACCTTGCAAGTCTAGAAATCCAGTCCTGCCATTTATGAAGACTGAGTGCAACAGCAACTTGTCTTCAGACAATACTCACATAACACCACGGTCTCAAGATCTGCTTTTCTTAGCAGCCATTTTCCACAATAAATGAATTTATTCTCAGAACAGATAGACATCCAGAATACACTTGAAGAGAAGAATGATGCACCCACTTGACTACCTCTCCTTTCTAGTTATTAAGCACTGTTCTTTAAGTTAAATTCACGATTTGAAAGTCAGGCTACTTTTTTTTCAGTAACTGGTGTTAGAATGGACCCTGGAGACACAAGTTAAACTGAGCCATTTTTTTTGCAGCCAAATTTACAAACAGAATATATTAGAATGTACTGGCATTTGGCATTACCTCCAGACTAGTAAAATAGAAAGTGTTTGCATTTCTAGAAATACATGTATCATCCTTGCAATACCTGCATGCTTAAAAGGAACAGCAATATTCATGATGCAACATTATCTGTAACAAACTACATTCATAATTCATACTACACAAGAATCATTTTTCAAAATTTTCTTACATATTCTTGTCCCAAACAAGCTACAAGATGCATACATGTTTTCAGTATATCTTGATTAAATCACCATTTGTCCATATTTATAGAAAATTTTAGAACAAGCTTCAGCGTGGCCTTGAAAGTAGGTTTTACATGGTACTGGTATATCAAAATATGTGTTCATAATTAAAAGCAGCAATTTTCAATTTTGGTTACAAGAAAACAAAATCAAAAGCTAAGGATGTAAGCAGAAAAAATATCATTAAACAGCAATGTAATTCATTTCATATGAAATTTAATCTGTAGGCCCATATCCAAAAGCGACTTAAACACGTAGGTAGGTAAAGCTTATACATATGTTGACAGCTATACATAAGTTTGAAGACCTTCCCTAATTGGCAACATCCATTCACATTTCCAGAACTATGTCTCTATATCTGCACACAAAATTCATGCACTCATTTTTGTTGAAATAGCAAATAATGTGAATTTATAGTTGTATGTGACTTTGAGAGTATTGGTCACTGTTCTTATTAGCTGCCTCTGTGTTCTGCAGAATAAGGAAATCCCTGAGGTTCAGATATGAATGATGAATAAATATAACCATAGAGAGCAAGGTAGTCAGGCAATTGCCCTCCTTTACTCATTCACTTAGCCATCTTTTAGAGTGGGACATGGATGATGAAGTAGATCAGGAAAACAAATCCTATATTTGCTCTGAGGAATTTACGGTCTCAACAGATGAGCAACAGGCAGTGAGTAAGATAAATCCTTGGTCAATTAAATATATTCACTAAAAAGCTGTAAAACAGGTTTAATTCAGCTATTTCTTACACTTATTTCTAGGACTCCAGAAGAACTGACACATGCCTCTTTCACCATCGAGCTGGTCTCTTACTCAAAACAATGTTTTTTAGATACTGGATCTAAATAGATTGAGTTCAGCAGAAAGATCTGACCTGTAGCAGCTTCTCAGAGGAGAAGTAAAAACGTTCTTCCTTAACCACTGTAAAGTCATATTCCACATATCAGGGAAGCATGGAAGAAGCAGGGAGGACAGTAACAGGGAAAACCAGTGAGACTTGAGGAGGAGAAAGCAAGATATGAGGAAGAGAAAAAGAAACCTCCCTGCTCCAGATCAAGCATGGATGTTTTGGAGATTACTGACAAGGAAGCAGGCTAGTACTTTTTAAACAAGATTGTTACACTAATCCCATTGAAAATCAATGACAACTGCTTGCTTAGTGTGGGATTAACCTAAATGCACCTGTGTGTGACAGAGCCAACATAAGCAACCATTTCAGTCAACAGAGTTTACTGCAAGGTTCACCTCATCCTAAAGAAAATGCCTACATTTGGCCAGATGAATCACATTTTAATCTCTGTTGACTGTGTGGAATTGATCTACCCGGCTACAGTGGTATCAAAGACAGATGGTTCAAACATAGACATCTATGTTGCCTATCTCCACATTTAGTCAGATGAATGCCAAATCTGACTGCATTGGATCCACTTGAATAATTGCAATGAAACAGATTACTTTTGATGTTGAGTGTTAGAGCAAGTCAGGGGAAAAAAAAAAAAAAAAAAAAAAAAAAGGACTGAAACAGAGGATGAGAAATTTGGAGTGGGAAAAAGAAGAGTTGGCAGCAGTGCTCTGAACAGAATGAACATACACAAGTGAGGAGAAACATCTGGAGGCCAGAGGAACATCTTGTACTAATCCGTAGATTACATTTAACATGCTAAATAGACACAACATCATTTTTCAAACTCAATTAATGTTATGAATAAAATTAGATTTTCTCCTGAATGCTCATGGTCTTGATGCCTGAAGTATGTTCCTAAATTTAGACTTTGCCATAGATGTTGTACTTGTTAGGTTATTTAATTAATGGTGTTAGGGCAGAGTAAAGAAGCAACCTCATAATAACCTAAGTATGAGAGCCAAGGTCTTTTCTCCCCACACTCCAACTTCTAACCATTTTCGGAAGCGATTCACTCTAAGCCCAGATGTTGCCTCATGAAGCAATGTTAGCATCCCTTACTCACATTGAATCAGTTAGCACCTGTTCCCAATGGGAGACATATGTTCCCTACGCCTTTGGTTTCACACTTGCAGAGTTATCTTTTGCTTTTTTCTCTTCCACCATAAAAAAGTATATCATTTCTGGTTAGCTATAAGTTGTCTTTCTATTCCAAGATCTCAACATTTATTAAAGCATTATTAAAAGTGTTATGGGACCCATATGAGGAAGGAAAGGACATGATAGATTTGTAGCAATGGACAACACCCTCTCAATTTGAAGCTGATTTTTGAATTTGAAGTTATATTTTAACAGACAAGAAAGATACACATATATATGTGGATATAGAAAGTTTTATCTGTTCTGAGGTAAATTGAAGAAATTCTTTCATGGTCACAAGTACCCTTTGATTTCTCCTGTCATCCAAAAATAGGAATGAAATTGCTCCTGATTTAAAAATATAACAAGAAAACTGATGAAAAAGCAAATCAGTAGTTAAAAAGATGACAGTATTTCTCCAAGACTGCAAAGCAATGCAAGTCAAACAGTGCACATTCTCCCTCTTTTTCATCACTTCACAAAACAGGCAGAAAACTCGGTTGCTAGTGTAATCATATGTTTTATTACCTTCTGATGCTCAGATACCAAAGAGGTGATTACATTGTAAACAGAGGGATAGCCAAATTCCTATATTATGTGCACCAAAACAGAGGGATACTCATCTCCTTGTTTTCTCCTCAAAATTATCCTAATTTTTTGATTAGATGTAAAGAATCCATCATTCAAAATACACAGATATTTTAACTCCTCTGATGGCATTACCCTTTCTTTCTATCTCTGCTTAAAGAAAACAAAGTAATTCTTTATTAATAGAATGTTGTGGTTTAAAAAATTAACTCTATCCTACCCGAAACCAGGACATAGAATTAATAAATTAATAAAACTAACCATAAATGTTTAAAATATTCCTTTCTCATTCTAAATTTATTTTTATAAAACCATGGTATATGCTCTTTATTAATCCTTTGAAATTATAGCCATGGGTATTTTTCTCCCTGTAGAGTTATGCCTTTGAACATGAAAAAATTGTTGGTCTCTCTGTTCATTTTTTATTTTCCATGTTAATTAAAAACTTGCCCAGATGGCACTGTACAAATGTCTTTCATGAAGATTTCTGGCTTTGAAATGTAGCTACCACCTCAAAAATACAGCATTTCCGGCTGCTTGGGAAAATAGCTCTCCATGGTTCATTTTATGTATAGTATTGCAGGGAGGAGAGAATGTCACTTGGAGTAAAAGGAGGATTTTTCTCCAGATTTCATGAAAATCTCTATATAACTATATGTGTGTGCATATATTTTGTATATATGTATACATATATGTATAAATTCATATGCATATATATACATAGATGCTTCAGAAGAACAGCAGAAAAACTCATATTAACTTAATTTATCTTCTACTCATAATCCTCAGCCAGGTGGTTAATGAGAGCAGAAAATAGTGGCATCAATGCATTTCACATCTCATGAGGGACATGATTAAACCAGTTTAAATCCCCACCCAAGAAGTGCCAGAAAACCAGATGTTCTTACTAGGTCTGATTTCCCCGTTCACAAGAGCTCTGAAAAAGTGTACTAGCAAACAAATGTTTATTCAAGGAAAGACATCAAAGTAGCACACTTAGATCACAGTGAGGGCAAATCACCCTCCCAGCTCATCCACCTCCAAGTGCCCCTCATCCAGGAGAAGGCATCTTTTAGCAGGGAACCTGCATCATCATCAACCTGCCAGCTCAGCCTCTGTGCCTCCCAGCTCAGGGATGCCCATTGGCTCTCATATCACTGTGGTCCTCTCCTGCTGTCCTGCTGTCCTACACACTGACACTCCGTTTTTGATTGCACTTGAGGAGGCCTCACACTAATGTATTCCTCACCAAAGAGCCTGCTACTCGTCACTGTATCTTACACTGAAATCCCTGTCGGTATGGAAAGAGCATTCAGGGCTATGTATCGGAGACCTGCTTGCACAGGGACAAGGTCTTTGCCACATGTTAAAATCACCTTTTCTTTTTCAAGAGACATCCTTCCTGCAGACCCAACCTGTCTGTGGTGTCTCCTAAGACGTTACCAGAGGTCATTATTCAATGTAAACCAAGGCCTCTGTGGTTCCGCTTTGTGCTTTTCATCAACAGTGGGATAGAGACCTCTTTGCTTTCTTGAATGGATAGATAAACATGCATATTTAGCTATTACAAACAAATATTGATTCTCCATAAATAATGTATTACGAGCTCTTCAACTGCTCCAGTAAGCGACTGCTTTTTTTCATAGTGTGCCCACAGTTCTGTCTGCATGTAGCAGATTTTACTATCATTGCAGTTCTGTTGCATACATAACATAGTAACCAGATAAAAATGACACTGACGTGTCAAGAGCAGAAAACTCTAAAACATTTTTTCCAGCAGCATGTGACTCACAAAGAATTCTTCTGTTTGTGAAAGAGCCAACACTGTGTGCTATGCCTATTTGAATTTATGGCTTCAAAACTTGCTGCAATTAAAAGCTGTAGGAGAGTTGGTTTAATATACAGGATGATGTCATATTTCCTTCCATGCCTCCCAACTAAAGAAAAACAAAACCATCAGGCCAGGTTTCATCTTTCTCCATTGATTACAGATATCTTCATTAAGCTCAGTCTTAAGAAGAGGTGTTACTCTCTCCTCTAATTTGCTGTCAAAGGAGTATAGCAAATAGAAAGTCCTTAGGAACACGAACGGTGGCTATGTGACAAGAAAAAGAACATTAACAGCCTTAACCATATCTGATGAATTAAATGTTTACTTCTGTGTGAGTGTTTGGTCTGCAATGCCTGCCACTTATCAATAGAAGTCTTGTCTAAAAACCTCAAGCTGCATTCTCAAAATTCAGGGGACAGGCTGGACCTTTAAAGGTTTGACTGTTCAAAGAGATGAAATATTTTTCTCTCTAGTTTCACTCTGATCACACCCACTTGGAAAGCAAACAGGATCAAATCTTAGCATTGGACTTCAGAAAGGAAAACACCAAGATAGATGGGCTAGCTCATACACGTGGCCTCATGAAAGACTGCTCCTTGCATTTTATTTTCTAGTACTTTCTTCAATCTGTTTTTCAATATTTGAGTGGAAAACTTTAGAAAAGAAAAAAACCTTTAGAAAAGTCTACCAGAGCTATCAGAGCCTGTATTGCTGTAATGAGACTTGTATTTCCCCTTTTGTTCATCTAACCTATGTTGTAGGCTGTTGTATCCCGCCATTTTTTTCTGTTCCTTGCAGAAAACATCCTACAAGGAAATATTACTACTAGAGGATGGGGAGGGGCAATCAGAAATCCTGATCTATTTTAAGTTGATTACAAAAATGTTAGTGATTTCAATGGGGACAGTACAAAACACACAGGCAAGGCTTTGCTCCATACATAAATTCAACCTGATACTCAGCTTATGGACCCAGAAGAGAGATGAAGAGAAAGAGGAGGAAAGCTCTACTTTGTCCCCTCCTGAATCTGGGATGTTCTGGAAGGTGAAGGGGCCTCCTGAATCTGGGATGTTCTGGAAGGTGAAGGGGCCTTGGATGCTATTTAAGGCACAAATGTCACCATTAGCAGCCTGCAGAGAGCATAGCACTGTTCTGAGTCCCCACAGAGATACACTGCCAGCATATCTTTGATGCTATGATGTATGAGGTCAATACAGATCTATGGCTCTCTTCCTCTGTGTCAATGGCTCTATCCCCAAACCGGGTATGTAGATTTTAGTTCCCCCATTAGTCACCCCTTGCCCACTTCATTTGACTAAAAGGGGTGGAATGGGGACCAAAACTTGAGTCCCTATTCTTTCACCTTGATTTTGGTGCTAATGTGTTGTCTGGCTTGTAACAAATCACACAAACTCCTCTTGTTTCAGCTTCTTCACCTATAAAATGAGAATAACGATTTCAGCTTTTTTATGTAGTTTGAAACAAGTGGACATAAAGCATTGCCAAGAAGGGGTGGTTTTATTAGTCTTTTAAATTTGGTCCTTTTAATACAGACTCATGCAATAAATTATCAGTATTGTCCCTCCAATGTGAACACATCTTCATTGTTGTTAAAAATACTCCTCAACACTTTGCTGATAATAGAGAATCTCTGTCTACTATTCCTGATAATTTCTATAAAACCTCATTCTGTCACCAGCAATACATATTTTACTGAAGACTGTGTCCTTGTCTTGTCAGAAACTGCAGCCTTCACTTTCTTCTTTCGCCCATAGTTTTATGTGTACCACAACAGACACGAGTAATTTTTGTTTTCAGATCTAGCATAAAGAAAAATCACCAGTTTATGGGACAAGCTATTATTTCATCATATTATGTCGTACTCCCCTTTTTTTCTGCACCATCATATGTCCTTTAAATTCCTTCCTTAGAAGATGTTTGGTGATTTCTTTATTCCTCCCCTAAGCAGTCTTTGATTTTCAGGTTAGCTTCCCTGCAGGGTAGCCTATTATCCTATTATCTTTTACATTCCACCATTCCATAATTCTTGTTTTGCAGTCTGTCCTGGACATGTGGTGGACTACAAGTCCTAGATCTAATGTATGATTGCTGGAGGTGGATCGCTTTTTCCTTTTAAGTGGGCAGGAGGATGATGAGAACAACGATCCAGCAAAGCTCCTGGCAAAGGCAATGACAGGAATCAGTAGTGTGTGTGACATCTGGTACTCATGGTGGCAACAGAGCAGTCAGGGTTGCAGCCTCTGATCTGAGGGGTGGCCAGGGGAGAAACATGTCCTTAATTCCCCAGATGTGACCATGGTTGGAGATAAATAGAGAGTTGGGCTCTTGCAGCTGTGCCTGACAGCACAGTGCTGATATTTCCCCATCAGTGGGCAGACGCTTACAGAGACACATGGCAGTCCTGTGCCCATGGCAGGGAGGAGCTGCTGGGGCTCCTGCCAAGGCTCCTTCACAGGATACCCCACAACTCAGCTCTCAGCCGTATGGAGGCATTTAGTGAGTGTAGGAGGCATCTCTACCACCTTGGCATTCAACTGCTTAGGCACCTAGAGTGGTGTCCGCGTGACCAGCAATAGGCAGGCAGCCTGCTTCGGATATAACAGGATTCAGCTCAGATACATCCCGCTGTGCAGCCTGAGCCCAGACTGCTGGGAAAGAGCTGTGAGAAAGTCTGTGAGATGCTAGAAAAACGAAAGCACAGTCAAGGGGTGTTGAGGCAGGGATTTGCAGTCGCTCAAGGACTCAGGAGGGAAAATGGAGGAGTATAAGCTCCTGAAGGAGGAGAGCGGGGAGGCTTCTCAGAATCAGTGTCAAAGCCTGGGGTCTGTCAGGTCACCAGCTCGAGCCAGTGGCATGGGCAGCATGGGCTCAACGAGAGCTGGATCAGGCCCTTCCCCTCCTGCTGCCCCACCAGAGGCTCCACGGGTGCTGCTCTGGGAAGCTGAGCTCAGCCTGACAGTTTGTTAAATCCTACTGTGTGTGTTAGCCCTTAAGTAATTGCTTTACACTTCTAAGTTGCATTTCTCGTACTTGCAGAGTCCCTGTGTTGAGCTGGAAATCTCCAAACAAGCTGACCCCAAAAATGGGGCTGTAACAACCAAGCCTTGTTTTCCAAGTGGTCAACAGGCCCGCTCTTACACCACTGCTCTTCCAGCTGACCCTACTCTGTCCTAACACCACAGATTAACTTCTTTTATTCGTGCTCAGGAGCTGTACTTATCCAGACTGCGGTTTCACATACCCAGACATAGGAAGCAGAAGCATTTAGCAAGGATTTAATCTCCACTTGACAATTCTGGTGCATCATTATCACACATATTCAATTTCTTCATTTCTCTGTAAATTTATTTACTTATTGTGTCTTTTATTAATGCACAATGGATGTGCATTATTGAAGCAACCAAAGTAGAATTAAATTGCTTTTCTATCTACTTTTGCTTTATAAATCAATAGATCTGTGACAGTAATGTGTTTTAACCACACAAAAATGCTGGATATTTCTTTTCATAGACAGATGTCCAAATATTTGCTTGCTCTACTCAGAATACTTATATTTTTTAAGCAATACATATATATGTATCTCTCTCTTTTATTTTATTTTATTTTGCAATTTATATAAACCTTAACTTTGCCTCTTCATTCACTTCTGTTACCCTTTTTTCACAGACCTGTACGCAGGTCCATAGATTTCCTTTATAGGTTTTAAATTTTCCTGCAGCCCCTTGTTATTGTCTTCCTAGCCAACGTATTTTATTCAGCATTAAGCTCTATTCAAGTGAAAATGGAAAGTTTATGCAACAGTCTCCCTAGACTTCTCTGAATATATTGTGCTCTGAGGCACACTGGCTGGAGTGCACCTTATCTTAGAAGCTATGCAGCCTTGCAGCACTTGCATGGGGATCCGAGGTCCTGTAACTATGTGGGATGAGGAACTGAAGATTCTGCAAACCCAAGGGCAGCAAAGGACTCCACTGAAAGTTAGGGATACAAAGGAAAAAAAAAAAAAAAAAAAGTGTTTGGGGGAATGCTTCACTGAGGAACCCACCCAGCACTGGAAGATTACCTGGACTGGTAAGAGCAAGCAGAATATTTCTAAACCTATCCTTCATCACCCCATGATGGGATGCATCACTCAGAAAACTGGTTCCAGTTTTGCCTGTTTTCCCTGACTTATTCAGGGCTCTTGTGGCCCTTAGCCCTACAAATACAAACATAGATGGAGTGAATCCACTTTTAGATCCTCACAAGCCTTCTTCCAGTCTTACAATGAGCACAGTTTACCCAGCACAGAAAAGTCATCTACCTGATGACTTTTAACTAGAGTTCAGAGACTCATTTTTAGTTGGGCCAACTGGAAGAAGGCTCCCAAGCAGGTCTAGAGCATGGTTTAGATTCAGCCCCATGTATCCAAACTAAGACACCTTTATTAGCATGCTTTCACATCCCATACCCTCACTGTGCTGCTACCACAGTGAAGTTCTGTTTCTGAAAAGACTTTATGATGTGGTAGGCTGCAACAGAGAGAACAAGGCTCATCAACGCTGACAGTCTACTCCAGTCTTTTATTCCTGTCCCATTGTGTGTCCATCACTCTGTTTTTTATCTCTACGTGGCCATTTTTTTTCCGTGACAAATGTTCTTACTTCCTGCCCTTGCTTGATTAATCTTTTCACCAGCTGTATTTGTGTTTGCAGAGTATGTGTTGCTATGCATTCATCTTACCACCTCCACACCTCAGAGCTTTGGCAACAATCACTTACATTCTTTAAGCAAAAATGCTGTTAACTCTTTGCATCCAAAGGAAGAAAAAGAAATATCAGAATTATGGAGTGTGACTAGACAATGATTTCACTACAGTCACTGTAGGTGGCAAATAAGATACAGCGTCACCTGGGAAGATGTAAGAGACAAACCAGCATTTGGACTGACAGAGTCGTGGTTCCCTCTCCATTTGCTCCTCACTTTGTGGAACCGTAATTATTAGCAACAAATTAATATACATGCCCAATACAAACTGGCACACAATAGGAGGGAGAGTGGGTGGCTGCTCAGCAAGAGGTTTGTGTGGGGGTAAATAACAAATAACTGCAGTTCTAGCAAATGCTTGAGAATAAGTGTTGTAGCTCCCTGGTTTCGAAGGATCAATGACATGGCCATTTGTTGTGCTCTGACAATAATTTCCTGCCTTTGTATCGGTTGTCGGGAAGAAACTGCCCACCCAAGGCCTTGGCAGATAGTGCTGAGGCCCAGGAGAGGTGCTTGTGTTCTTCCAGGCTGCTTTGCTGGGGCTGAACACCGAGCTTTCTCCTGTCAGTCACTTAATTAAGACTTGTCTGTCAGATGTGGCAGGTGCAGCCCGCTGTATATTCCTATCCTGCTGTTTCCCAAATAGAAATGTTCTGTAGCCTTAAAGAGCGCTTGTTTCTGGGTTTGCTTTGCTTTAGAGTATTTGAACAATTTGTAGATCAGCTTGTTTGTTTGCTTCTTTGATTAGGTTTTATTTGCTTCTTTCTATTTATTTCAAACAGGGTGTTACAAAGAGCTCCAAGGACAGTCTGCACTCTTTTCCCCGTTCCATAATTTTCTCCTTACAATTTTTCTTCAAAGAACAAATAATACAGCATTCAATGCATTGAAACTGTGCTCTGCTAATGGAAACATGGCCTGGAGCTGATTCAATAACATGGGCCAAGCAAGCCCAAAGCATTGAGCCGTCTCAGATGGGCACTGGGGAAAAATTCTTCTGTGGGAGTCTCCCATTATTGCCGTGTCCTGATGGTTTTGACATTCATGAGGGCTATTGCCACAAAGATTAGAATATTCTGTGCTTGGTCTTTGAGCGTCGGCTGGATTTGTCCTCAAAACATTGGTTTGTTTGCCTAATACAGTGTTTCAGAACTGGCAGAGTCATTACACGGAACTGCCATGTTCCCTCATGCTGGGACAACTCCTTGAGTCAGTCTGTCCTCTCTTCTGCCTGGGGTGGTTTCTTTCCAGCTTGCTTTACACCTTGTGCCCCTGCTTTCCTCCCCGGTAGCCAGGGAGGCAGGTGCTGCTCCCCTCTTCTTCCTACGGACCCCCTCATTTCAGCTCCACACTGAAAGTCTTTCCCTCCACACCCCCCAGAGCCCGGTGTCCTCCGATAAACCTTCATCTCAGCTCCACAATTTATTTTCACATCCCAGTTCATCACTTCAGAGAAGGCACCGACAAGAAAAGTCAGCAAAGGTCCGTGCCAACCGGTCGTTATTTTTATTGTGCCTTTTGCCAGCAGAGTTTTTAATGTTCCCTTTATGCCTGCCACAGAAAGCGCGTGACGGCGGGTGGCGAGCCTGATGTTTTCCTGAGATTTCTCTGCAAGTCTGGCAGCGCTGAGAACGTTTCTCCAGGTCTCACCCCTCGCCGTGCCGTGAAAGCAGCGTTATCATCACCACCCCGTCCAGCCCACCGCCAGCTCTCGTGGTTAGGGAAACACCACCCCGTGCGTGCCGACACCCGCAGCGGGCATCCTTGAAGGATGCACACCGGTTCCTTTGGGGGACCAGGCGGGTGTGTGGAAGGGGGGGGCTGCCAGGCCAGGCACCCCCACCCCCCCGGCTGCGGACTACAACTCCCAGCGTGCCGCAGCCGCAGCCCGCCCGCCTCCTCTGGGCTCGGCGCTGCCCGGCTCGGCTCGGCTCGGCGCTGCCGGTGGCCGCGGCGGGGTAGGTGGCGTGCGAGCCCGCGCGTGTGCGTGTGCAAGCCCCGGGTGTGCGTGTGCGAGCCCCGTGTGCGTGTGTCCGCCGCGCCCCGCCTGCCTTGCCCCGCACATGGGGTGCTGCGGGTGCCGCGCATCCCCCGGGCGGTGCGGGCTTTGCGCCGGGGGTGCGGGGAGTTGGGCTGCGAGGGGGGGAATAATGAATTAATTGCGGACCGGGAGCGATCTCCGCCCTTGAGCCCTCCGGTCTCCGAGGCGGAATTGCATTCCCAAAGCTCTTAATCAAACGGGAGATCTGCTGTAGGAAAGCGCTGCTTTTCCCGTAGGATTATCAGATTTCCACCGGAGAATGCAGATCCTGGATTAGGGGGCTGCGTGGGATTTGCGTGTTTCTTTCTAATTAGTCTGTGTGTCTGCGGTTCAAATCCTTAATTTGGAGAGGGGAAGTTACTTACTGCTGAAAAAAAAAAAAGATGCCTTTTTTTTCCCCCCTGACATTTTCTGCAGTTATTCGGGTTACCCCGTGCTCTGTAGATGACTTACTGCCTTAATTGGATATCGGTGTCAAAGGTTGATTAGACTCCCTAATAGATTTTGGATCTGCAAGCGGATTGCAGTTTTAAGTTCATGGTTAAAACAATTGTGTTTGCCATCTCCCCTCGAGCAGTTGAGAGGGAGACTGATGTATTATATTTGTGTTATCTGCTCTTTGGTTTATTAACGTACCATCAGGAGGTTGTCGGGCTTGGCTTTGTTGTTGTTTTGTGTTTTGTTTGTGTGTTTTGTTTGTTTTTTTCCCTTTGCTATTTCATTTGCAGACTGAAAAGAAATGAACGTCAGAGGGGATTTGTTTAATCATTTAACAGCTGACACAAGCCATGTCCCTAACAAAACGCTGCTGAAAGAGTAGAAGATTTCTGGGATACGGCGGCTCCGGTACCATGAAACCACTCCAGTGAGTCAGGGGCAGCGCCTGCTGAAGGATGCAGTAGCCCAGGAGTCCGGGCTCGCCGGTACGAGGCCGATGGCCTGTATGGAGCTTCTCTACCTGGCCGAGGAGAGCAGGCAAGGGTCCCTGGGCACCACTGCAGGCTGGAGCCTGCCTTCCTCTCCCTATGAACAGCAGCAGCAGCATGAGAGGGGTGAGGTGGACCCCAAAGCAGCTTCTGCCGTAGCAGCCCTGCACTGTGAAAGGAATTGCAAGCCCTCAGAGAGGGGCTCCGTGGCTGAGCCCGCCCCGGTTCCCCTGTCCTCCGCCTCGGGCCCCTCACCCTGGGAGCACCTGGCACCCCCCAGCACCTCCCAGCCTTGCCACCTGCCCGAGAGCCTCCCGGGGGAAGGGGATGCGGGGAAGAAGAAAGCCTGCTGCTGTGCCCAGGAACTCGAGACGTCATTCACCTACGTGGATGAGAATGTGAACCTGGAGCACGCAAGAAGTCCCCCTAGTCCAACAGGCTGTCGGGATGCTCCTCAGCAGCGCTCCTGCCGGGAGCTGCCACCCGAGTGGGTTCATGATTCCCCTTCGCTGGTCTCCGAGGAGGATGACACGGCCTCGGAGGCAGCAGCTGGGAAATCCGTGGACTATGGGTTCATTAGTGCCATTTTGTTCCTCGTTAGCGGGATTTTGCTGGTGATTATTTCCTACGTGGTACCCAGAGACGTGACTGTGGATCCCAACACAGTGGCTGCCCGGGAGATGGAGAGACTGGAGAACGAGAGCGCCAGGATCGGGGCTCACTTGGACCGCTGTGTGATCGCTGGGCTGTGTCTCTTAACCCTGGGGGGAGTGGTGCTCTCCAGCCTGCTGATGATGTCCATGTGGAAAGGGGAGCTGTACCGGAGGAGCAGGTTTGCATCCTCCAAGGAGTCTGCGAAGCTCTATGGGTCTTTCAATTTCAGAATGAAGTCTGGTGCAAATGATAATATGCTCGAGCTGTCGTTAGTTGAGGAAGATGTGCTTGCCGTAGATAATTAGAGTGGTCATGATTTTTAAGGCAGCGTTTCTACGAGAAAACATGTTTCATTAAAGAAAACAGATGTGGCTAAAGATAGCTGGTGATGCATTTATTTGTCTGACAATAATGTTTTTTTCTTAAGCTCTATAATCGAATGTTAACAGTATATGAGCACTTGTTGTAAAGGGAAAACATGCCAGAGAAAATGCAATTGATATGAAATAATGAAAACTACTTAATAAAAAGAGATTTGTGGTGAGTAGGTTCCGTAGGTAACTCCTTTATCCTAACATAAAACATTCCTTTGGTGTCTTGCCTATATAATTTTCTTATTATTCCCATACAGAACAGGAGTGACCTTGACACCTTGGAAACTGTTAATTGTTGCAGTCTTCAGAGGGATTACTAACAGCCTACTTGATGTCATGTTAAAAAGTGGGAATAATAATCAAATAGCAAGGCTGTTGTTTAATTAAGAGAGATGCTTTTTATCCTTTAACTTTAAGCTGATCCCTTATTTTCTGTGAATGAGACTTAATGGAAAAAAAGACCACTTGTTCATGATTTACCACAAATCTCGCATATTTTCAGACAATGGTACAATTAGTGGTGATTATTTAAAATATAAAGATAAAAGGCAAAGGGCAGGGAACCATATGGCTCATGATGGTATTGGTGAGAGACAAAAGGTTCTTTCAACTTGAGGTCAGTGGTTCCATTTCAGTTCAGATTAGCCATGATTGATAGTCATTAACTTCTGATAGCTATAGCAGCCCATATAAAAGAAGTTTAGTTCCTGGTGGACAGATGTCTTTGTATGAAAACTGCCATAACTTGAATTCACTGACCTCTTGTTTGGAGTCTCAAAGACCCAAAGAGTAAAAAAGCATTGGGATGCAGAGACTGAACACTTCGCCTTCAGTATGGATGCCAGAAGAAATTCAAGCTCAGCTGAAGGGCTTTGCTTATACTGGGCCTGTCTGCATCACACTAGTCCTTTTGAAACTTCAGTTTTATGTCACTAGGCTGCCAGCCTTCTCATAACCGGAAAGAAAAGGTCAGGATGGAGCTTCTGGGGCTCGTTCAATATAAACCAAATTATTTATAAAAAATACATTGTCAGGAAATACAAAGGTTAAATATCAGACAGGTGGACTGTCTGACATAGGACTTAGTTAAAACAGAGGATGATCAAGAATACATGATGCTATTATTCACAGTTACATAGCAAAGTAGCCAAAAACCTGTACTGCTGATGGTATTTACTTTAGTATCAGCGTGTTTGTGTGGAGTGGTGTTCTTGTGATGCTGGGAAAAACAACAAGGATTGTTGTACGCACTGCTGTCATTTCTTAGTGAACAGTGCTTAATATTATATATGTCCTAGACCCTACCAAAGCCGAACATGAGTGAAGAGCTCTGTCTGTACAGACCCTGGCTGTAGAGTCACAGTAGAAACACTTGTTTCACTGTCACAGCCTTGTCAGTCATGTTTAAATCTCAAACATCGGGAATATAAAATCTTGTACAAATGAGACTTTTTCTTTCCTGCTGTGATATATCTGAGAACAATCTTAGGAAGAGGTGGCAACATGAGGTTTAGAATAACAAGAAATCCTCCTGCTCAGGTGGTGCTGGGACCTGGTGTTTTTGACATCGCTTTCTCCCAGTCAGAACTCCCAGGGCTTCTGGGTTTCCTTCTCAGTCTAGTGTGACTGGTGGAGGTCACAAATACTGCCCTGCTCTATTTTGGGAGGACAGCCTGATGTGAGAGTTGGAGCACACTGGCTGGTGTGACTCAGAGCAGTGAGAGGAAAAACTGTATTTTACACCTGAATGACACTGTTTATGGTCCCCTCCCAGCCATCATTACGTGTGCCAGGGGGACCACCTGTTTTCTGTCTTCTGTGTGTTAATTGTGCCCCAAATTACAGTATATCCAAAAAATGGATTTTTCAGTCTGCAGAAATTACACGAGTGGCAGGTAGAAATGTGGGGTCCTTGGGCAGGAAAAGACCGAAGACTGTTCTGCCATCTCATTCAAGCCCTCTTTGTTCACGTCAGGAGGCACATGCCTGTGCCTGGCACTTGCCTGTGTTCAGTCCCTTGTGCTCACTGGTTGTGGGTGCTCGTGTAGGTACCCTCAACAGAGAGCTGGAGAACCTGTGCTGCTCCAGGTTCATGCCTTTGGTCGCTGTAAATAGCGTGATGTATCAGGTTTTAACTTTGGCCCTGCAAAAGAGATGCTATTTAAATGTTATCTGTTCTAACTCCTGCTTTACTTCAGTGTTAGCTGGCAATTAAAGGAGCAGCCTTATTCAGCAGTGCTACTGCCTAGTAGATGTTATTACCAGTTACGTCATGATATAGAGCATGTCTGAGGGCAGGAACTCACAGTGGCCAGCATTTCAGCAGTCATCTTAGGAGAGCTTACGTCCGTCTGGGTGTGTCATCAGGGATTTAGGATTGAATTTCTAGGGTGAAAAAGAAGAGCTTACATTTGTAAGGAGAAACCTTCAGCCCATTGGGATCAGTGAGAACGTGGAGTAAAATAGCCCAAGAAATAAGACATGGAGGAGGAAGGCTCCTCATCAGTTGCCCTTTGCCTGCTCCCGGGTATGAGGAAACTGCCTGCAGGGCCTGTTAACACCACCTGAAGTGGGGTGGTGGGGTCAGTGCTGCTGCCTGCCCTGGCCCTAGGACAGAAAACAATGCTGTGACCTCCAAAACTGCAGGGGAGCCAAGCAGGAGGGCAGACGATGCCTGGCCAGGGGCAGCAGACATTGTGGGGCAGAGGACGGATGTCATGGGGGGCAAAAACCCTTTCATCGCTTCCCACCCCTAATGGGAAACGTTGTACTTGGCAGAAGCTCTAAAACTGAGGCTGGCAGTTTTGAGAGCCATTATTTTTATTTTTTAATGATACATATGCATAAAATTGGAGTACATTCCATAATTGCAGAAAGATGACAGCTAACACTGTAAGGATCACAGATTTCTTGTAGGAACCATGGCATGCCTTAATGCTGGTTATTAGCACTAGAAAAGAGCGTGTTCCCCAGACTGTCAGTATATTATTATCAAGTGAGAAGTTTTCTGACACTTTGTAAAATGCCTGTCACAGATCATAAGCCTGCAATACCTAAATGAACCCTCAAATTTTCCCTGAGCATTTTAAGGAAACGTAAGTCAACCTAATAATCTAAATATACACCACAGAGGTGTAAGGAATAATAAAAAAGCAGAACTAATGCAGTTTCTTTATTTTGGTGTTGAAGTGTGCTACAGAAGAGGTGAAGGCAGGAATTAGAGGACAGAGTGCAGGAGTTCAGTAGACAAAACTCTCAGGACATTTCTCTGATCACCAAACAAACGAGAAGGCTATATGGGTTGGTGGTGTGATGTAAAACCTCTGGACTCTCAGGTTCTAATGATGTACAGTGCAAGAGAAACCAAAACGCTTGCTGTCTGGTGGTTGGTTGTGGGAAATGAATGTATTAGTCCACTGCCTAGTGGATGAGTGTCCACAAATGGTCACAAATGGCAGTACCAAAGGCTGAGGCTGAGGGAGATTAACTGCCTGCTCATACACCCTAGCAATTTGATTTCCCCTAATCAAAATGTAAATGCTTTTAGGGTACAAGTGTAAGGAAAATTGTATTTTTCCATCACCTCAGCTAAACTTGTTGCCTGGGTCAATGGAGGGCTGTGAATTTTAGGGCATACCAGGTGTGTTTTAGGCACCCCTTGGAGCATCCTAGAAACAAACCATGATTTGTGCCGGGGGAGGAACAGTTTATTCCTGACTGACCCTCACAGCAAAATGTGACGTTTGCCCATTTTCTACCTCATGACATGTCAGCGGGGCTGCCAGCCCGTGGGGCAGGGCTCTGCCTCCCCACCAAGGGAACGTGAGGCCTTGGCCGGGGCTCCTCCCTGTATCTTCTGCTGCTGAAACAGCTCCCTGGGGACCGGTTTTCTCAGTTTCTTTTTCTCAGTCAGAAATTTGTGACAGAGGCTGGGCCATTTGGGAACTGCTGAGAGCTGTGCTGTGGGACTCTGCCCCCTAGAAAGGTCTGTGGTGAAGCACCCAGCCAGCCTCGCCTCTGCACTGCCAGCCCAAGGCCTGACCCGCAGCAGGGAAACCCAAAACTCTCTCCTAGGAAGCTATGCTGGGTTGTTGCTGGTTTTGATATGTTTACAGTTTTTTAATCTTTGTAATTCTTTTAAAAATCTGTCTGTAATGAATATCGAGTTTACCAACTGGGAAAGCAATGGCTTTAATCTTGTAAAACTCCTTTTTTACCCACTCAAGGGTGAAACATCACAGTTCATCGTGAGCTTTTTGATTGTGCATTTGATGCCTTATTATAATAGCAACAGCGTTCTGTAAAGATTAAAAAATAAAAATCTGTAAAGCTGATCTCTGGTGCCGTGGTTATCTTTGCCCTTCACTGAGCTCTGATCAGTCAGAAAGTGCCAAAGGATACAGGCTTTAAAACTTCACTACACAGGTGTCCCACCTAACTCGATATTTCCAAAAAATAGAGAGGAGGAGGCAGCTGGGGTTGTACAAGCAGGTGGCTGGGGGAGTAGGTGGGTGTTGAGACCTTGCCTGCCATAACCATGCACGATGCAACATTGGGACCATGTCCTCACCCCAGCCATGCCGTGGCTTGCTCCTGGCTTGTGCTTTTTGTTTTTCCCAAAACCCCAGCACATGCCAGCTCAGCACCTCACCCACCCTTGCCAGCCTCTGCTCCCACCCAAATACGGTATGAGTGTATGGCATGCAGGTCATGCCTTCCAAAATTGTTTTTCATGTAGTGCATGACAGGACCAGATCTCTCCCTGCTGCTGTCGTGTTAATCAAAACGTGTGTGGGAGCACTGCCGATGACTCTGGATTGAGGTTGGAGCAGGGGCTGTCTGCTTCTGTTATGAGTTTCCAGAATACCTGGTGCATTAGGGTCCCCACTCCCTATTTGGGTTTCAGGCTGTTGCTGCCATAACAGTAATAAATGTGTCCCCGAGGTAACTAAATTGACTGCAGTAAATTGCACTCATGCCAGATATAGTCTATGGTGTACAACCCATGGTTATTAAGAGGTTAAGAGAGTAGGTGTATTTATAGATATGACAATCCATCAGCTTAAAGATCTGGGAGGCTTTCTAACTGAAAGCAAACATTAATTTCTTTTTTACTTGTTTTTACAGGATTCTTTTTAATCTTATCTTTTAAAATGATGAAGGACTCATCATCATATGTAGTATGTACAAGGAC
Organism: Aythya fuligula; assembly: GCF_009819795.1. Classification (NCBI taxonomy): domain Eukaryota; kingdom Metazoa; phylum Chordata; class Aves; order Anseriformes; family Anatidae; genus Aythya; species Aythya fuligula. The sequence continues at coordinate 141,343,740 of NC_045560.1, read as the reverse complement.
TTATTTTCTCTTGAGCATAAGTCCTGGCAAGGTCAAGAATCCTGGAAACTACAAGATTGATTCTTTGATTTTTCTCACCATCTTAAATGAATCTGTGGATATTATACATTTGAATAAAAACAGACAAGTCAAGAATCTCTTTGAAATGTACACAGCTAATATTTGTTTGTGTTAGCATCAATGTCCTACCATTTCTAGAAACTCAGCCGAATAATGCAATTGCCTACTAGATTTCAATATAAATCCAGTTAAAATACTTTTGGGAACTTGCTGTATTAAAGATTTGCAAATAATTTTATTCTCCTGTGTAGACTCTTCCACCTTTACATGTGGTAAAAATTCTGAGGTATTACCATTAACTGGGTTGCACTGTGTGTGTGTTTGATCATCTTTTTAAATAAGGGCATTGCAATCTAAAACACGTGTTTATTCTTCACCTGCAGACCATCTCTGAAAGTGCTTCCATCTGAATGTATGCAGCTGCTTGAGAAGTGGGATCTCTTGTGGCATGATGCATAATGTTTACATAAAGCCTCCTGCACCTTGGTATCAAAGCAGTGTATAGGACACATACTGCCCTTGTTTTACAGATGAAGTGACTCACCCAGAAAGCCAGCTGGAGAGCTGAGAACAGAAACCAAGACCTCTTAGGTCACAGCCCAGTACTACAGAAAAGAGCTCACTCATCACAAAACCCCTAAAATAAATGAAACCAAAAGGGATGACAAGTATATACATGTATATATATACTTTTTTTTTTCTTGAAAAATGACATTACAAATACCATTTCCTAGGAGCCATTCAAGTACAAAACACTTAAAAAAATTCCTAGCAAAGTCAACCCAACTTAAATTTTGCTAATATTTGCAGGAATTTTGGGAAGATTTTGCACATTTAAGGCATTTGATTTATTGTAAGCTTCTTTTTTTATGTTTCAAAAAATCAATAGGCTTTTGTTCAAATAATAAAGCAGGTATCTTTATATCAGCACAAAAGGCTTCTCTTTTCCAATAGTAGGCTCTGTTTTGACAGATGTGTATTCAGGGAAACGTAGCTATTGTTGAATAAAACATTTCCAGAAGCAAAATTGATTAAGTCCCTTTTGTAAAGAAAAAAATCAATTCTTCCCATTAGAAGTATCTAAAAGATGTTGATCAGGTAGAAATGTAAATAAAGTCCTTTAATCACTAGTCTCCACTGTAGTGTATCCATCCAGAGGAGATTGTTTTTTTGTCTCTTTACAGCTTAAAATAAATTTGGTTCAAATATAGCATGAAGCAGCTTCTGACAAAGTAGCCAGAGTAAGTGCTCAAATGTAAATGATACCAAATAGCTGTCCTGACATTTTGGTATTGCTTTTCTCAAAGATGAGCTGTTCATGCAATAAATGTATATTTGATAATATATCCAAGTTGGGAACAAAAATATATTTACTGAAAATCAGCGTAGTGGAAAGTACACGGCTATTTTCAGTTTCTATATATTATCTTCTTATTTCATGTAACAAAGACAGCACTCAAGATCTTTTGATTAGTAATTGTAAAGGACTATTAAAGATCATGGAGGGCTATTAACATAAAGATGCAAAGACTCTAGCTCTGTAAGTCCCTAAGCTTCTGATTGCTGAGAGAATATGCCGGTACATGCTGACCTTACACTTTGTCTTAGATACATCAGTATCTGCTGTAGGCTACTATCTGAGACAATTTCTTGATAGATGGACCTTTGATTTGATCCCATCTGACCTCGTGTTCTCAAAACTTTGTGTTTGCCTATAGTGAGAATATCAAGTAGTTGCTTTGACATTGTGGCAAAGAAGAAACTACAAATCAGTAAGTCACAGTCTTACCTTTTTTCCCCTCTTCTTACAGGATTGGTAACCATGGCTGGAATATCTCTTGAGAGGTCATTTTCCAGTCTTCTGGAACTTCGTTCACCCTCCATCACTCCTAAAAGATGGCTATGAAATTGCGTTACCCAATTCCCTGGGCACTCGGGTGAATTTTACAAGGCTCACATGATTCGAAAATTAATATTTTATCCATGTAACCTCTTTTTCTGCTTTCTGCTAGCCTAAGTTCTTAATAAGTTCTAAATTCTGTGTATAGTCTGAGTTGTTTTAGACTTTTTAATGAGGTAAAGAAAAAACTAGGCTGAAGGACTTCAGCCTTCTGAGCATCATTTTCCTCTCTCCCTCTTCACAAAGCAGAAAAATAGTTCATTCCTTTTTTGTTGTTGTTGTTTGTTTTTTTGTTTGTTTGTTTGTTTTTCTTTATAGTGTAAATAGAGTTCTTCCTTACCATCTTTTCTTCTCTTCTAGCAAGATCTCATTTTCTCTCTTTGTCTGTTGCCCCCACAAATACTGCACAATACTATTGTAACCAATATTATTTGCCCTAATTTCCCCAGTGTGAAAATGTCTTAATTTTCAGGTCACTCTCATGATGAGCTAAACCAATGCTTACAATGTTTATTTTTCTTTCATGTCTTCATGTTTCACATATGCTTGTGTCCTTAAGCTTTTGGTTAGGATTTGCTAAATCTCCTGAATTCCCTTTTCCTTTAAGTTTCTGTTTCATGGGAGCACACCAGCTAGTTTGTTGAATTTACTGAAGGTCTTTGTTCTTTGGGGCTCCTTGTTTCCAGGCAGAAATAATCTAATCTGCTGTACCAGCTCTATATTGTGTCCATTATTATTATTATTATTATTATTATTATTATTATTATTATTATTAACAATAATAATAATAATTTTTTTTTTTTTTTTTTTTCTGGAACAGGTTCAGCTTGGCAAGCAGCCTGGTGACTGGGTTCCCTGTTCCAGCCCGCCTCCATTCGTTCCTCACGCAGCCTTTCTTTGATGTAGGCAGCAGTGGTCTAAGATGGAGATTTTTTGGCACTCTTGCCATTTGCCAAACCATATTACTAAGGAAAATATGACTGGCTTACCTATAGTATCAAATGGCAGTGCACAGCTATCGAGATTGGAAGTATCTTCACTTAAACTTCACCGGATATTGAAACCAGTCTGAGCAAAGAGACGAGTTAGAGACAAAAATCAATATTGGACAGTGCTGAAATGCCTCTGTTCAGCTGCTGTTTTAAGTGGCTTGTACAGACCTTTCAAATCATGTTGCCAACAAATGGAGGAAATACAGCTTTTAAAAAGTCAGAGAATTATTAATAGTGTGTTTGACCTCCGGATCTGCAGTCTACAAAAAGAGCGTCATTTGTCATATGCCTAATGCCTTATGCCTAATTCTGCAGCCTCTGTTGGGAAGCAGTTGCTTGTAGGAAGAGTGGTGTGCAGAGAGTGAGGGTCAAACCTTTGGGTCCATGATGGACTGTGGGAGGGAAGGAGACAAGTATCTGCTCACAGTCAACCCCTGAACAAAATGGGAGGGGTACAGGAACTGCTCACCTCATCCATCATTCACACACTAATGGTATTTCTTGTCTTTGTGTGAGAGAGAACATTGGCTGTGCTGAGTGTACACTTTCAGCTGTCTAGCAGGGACAGAGAAGTATGGAGAGAAGCAAATGTGAGATATCTTCATGAAGAAACAAATGCTGCGGCCGCCGTCCTGGTGTCTGAGGAGTGATCTGGGGCCTGGCAGCTCTGGCTGGGCTTCTCAGGGGACTGCTCTGTTGTGGGCCATCTGCAAAGAAGCAGCCTGAACCTCTATCAACTTTAACCACTGTCTAAGTAACCTAAAGTGACAATCCATCTCTCTAATTGCTGTTGTTAGGTTAGTTTGGGACAATGCCTTATCATCTACAGGAAAAAAGGAGAGGTAATACAGACAGCAGGTTTCTAGGTAAAATTAGTCTGTCTGAGAAGGGGAGAAAAATGCCACATATTGGGCTGAACAGATCTTTACATTGATTTTTGGAAGCAGAGTCCTTCCAGGAGCACCACAAATGCACGTCTTTATTTAGTGCTCTGATTCAAAGAACTGTCGAACTTTCTCTTATCCAGATGACTCCCATTTGTGTTCATGTCTGGGGCAGTTCACAGTCATAAATTATTTCTGTTTGTGCTGTTCCTGCTTTCTGCTTTGATGCCAGCTCCACAGTTCTTCATAAGCTTCACATACACCTGTGTGCATACAGAACCACTTGAGCACAACCACTGTGGTGGCACTGAGCACTGTCCAGCTGACAAAGGTACTACTGCAGCTCCATGTGTGAGCCTGGTAATGGAATAGGTTTCTGTTTTTATAAACAGCCTTAAATATCCTTTTAAATATCTACAGATATTTTTGTCTAAGAGCCCAGATCTCGTCTATCAATGGACTTGCCTGTGGCGAGTGCTCTGCAGCCCAACAAAAAACAGGTACCTAATCTTTGGCTGTCCTACGTATTACCTGGTTCTGGGACCATTGTGTAGGAAGAAAAGGGCAATTATTTCACACGTCCCTTCCAATTCAGATGACATTAAGCCTACTTTTCAGCTGTGTGGCTGAGTTAGCCTGAGATAAAATTTGAGGTCAGTAATAAGTTGCTGTTCCTGCCCAGAGCAAGAAGAAAGGAAAGGAGTTGTGACTCAGAGAGATAAACAGCTCCCGGGGATGCTCCACAGCACAGCAGTAATAGCTCAAGGCTGTGGCTCAAAATCACAGTCTAAATCACAGTAAACAGAACAGTTTTTAGTGACTTTTTTTTTTCTTACAAGGTTGAAGGTTAGAATTCAGGCCATGGAGAACTGACATGAAAAGTTTATACAATATTTAAGAATCCTTCACTGAAAATGGCCCGCATCCCATTTAAAAGTGCTACAACACACAACAAGAAGCTTACTTAAATAAGTACAGTCATTTATTTACACATAGGGTGAGCCAATGCATTACAATTTAGGAGGACTGTATCCAAACATCACAGGATGCGAATCTGCCACAGCTCCAAAGGAGAGACCATCTCCCTTTGGCTTGAGCAGAAGTTGCTATCATTGGATACTGAAGTCAGTCACTATATTCATCCAAGTTGTGAGCTGCCACTTATATAGGATCATGTTTGCTTTCATTTCCATTTTAATAACGGTATTCTAAACACTTGCAGACACCTGTGCATCTTATTTTTTTTTTTATCTTGGTGAACAGAAGGGGAAAAAATAAGAAAAATATTTTTCATGCTTCTTTTGTCAGAAGAAAGTTATGGAACTTAGAAGAAATTGGGAGGGGATGAAGGTCTTGTCAACAAGTAGCTAGAAATATGGATTTCATGATGTAAATAGCTTCAATCAATAATTATTGGGGAAGTACATTTCACATTTCATATTGAACTGAATTTAGTCAGCTTGATTTATGCTGTTGTAATACTGGAGGCTAATCGAGAATGTCAGTCCAAACACATGAAAAAGAAAATCAAAGACAGGCAAAGAGAGAGCAATACAAAAACAATGGATAATGGATGTTTTGGTGGTGGTCAACATTTTTCAAGTCACGATGTATCTATTTACTAAAACCACAAATTATTCATTCTTTAAACTAATGAACCATAAATAATAAAGTCCTGATTTTAATAGCAATGTCTCCATAAAATATGTCCTCTAGATATGCTCAATGTATTCAAGGCCTATATTCATTTCTATTTTAGTGGAGGGGAATGTGAGTTGCCAGTCATTTCTTAGGCTACACTATATGGGCCCAGTTTTGTTTCCAGTGATAGTAACAGCAAAAACTTCTTTCAGTTTGGACAGACCTTACATTCTCTCTTAAATCATTTTGTCATCTTTCAGAACTTTTTTTTTACCCAATTAATTTGAGGACACTCTATGTTCTCCATGTTCTCTAAGGACCCTAAGACCTTAGGCAGTGGCTTCATGAACAGCTGAACAAATCCAGCAGCTTTCTGATGCTCCAAATTTGAGTCTGGTTTTTTGTTTTTTCCTTTTTCTCCACAACTGTGCGGGTGGGCACAGACAGAGCGCTGCCTGAGCTGTGCAAGCTTTTGAGCTAACCAGACACAGAGCCAACTCAGCTCCTGAGAAGCACAGAGCTGCCGTAGCATGGCACAGTGCCTGAGCAATATACTCTGCCTCTCAGCATATTAAAACAGCTACGTGGTTTGTGGAGTGAAGAGCCTCATGCATGGCTAATCTAAGTTTGGGCAAAGGGAGCTTGACCTGACTGTGGCTGCATCTGTAGCCCTACGTCCTTAACCTTCGTGTCAATTGTCCTCGATGCTCTGCCAGCTCCATCTGTATCCTCACTGCTCTCCTCCTTCACCCTCCCCTCTCCTGCTAATTCTCTCTCTCGTATTACTCACAGTGTCTTTGCTATCATGAGCTGCATGTGAATGCTGTGTTTATTGTTCAAGATAATGCATTTCTACTATCTCGATGAAATATGTGTATTCTATTTAGTTTATTAGCTAATTAAACTAATCTCTCAAAAACCTTCAAAATGTCTTCTGCCCTTCTGCAGTGAAGCTGATTTATTTTTTACTGTGCCAGCAGTAGGAAAATGGTCCACATGCCCTGCAGAAAAGTTCAGTTTTCATATGCTTTTACAAGAACCAAAATATTTCGAAATAATAAACTAAGTCAGATTCAGATATTCAGTTATCTTTGGCCAAATGATCTGTAGCAAGAAGCATATGGAAAGTATAGGCATTGCCTGATCTTATCCCTTAAGTTGACAGATAAATAGTTTGCCAAAACAGAGATGGCTTGGAAGTTAAGAAATAATGTTCTTTGCTCAGGAAGGTGTCCTGATGGCTATTCCTGTCCTTCAAGTTGGTTACTGGATGACATTCTGTGTGTCACCTAAAGAAAAAAAAAAAAGTAATTTTTTTCTCTACATAAGCAAGCACTACAGGATGCTGTAGAGGAGTTTTAGTTTTTTTGCCTCCCACTAAAATAAATAAATAAATAATATTTTGCTTAGCTTTTGTCAGTTTGAAATGAAAATACGTGAAATGAGTAGCTGAAGCCTTTTGCACAAGCATGTTAAAATGATTTTTTATCATTTTGTGATTTCTTCCCTGTCCATAGTTCATCTAACACTAGTCATGAACTGCAGTCTTTGACAAATTTACTTCTCATCACAATGCCATTAATCATCACCATCTCAGTTCAACATCTATCTGCTGCATTTTGATCTCCTCATTTTTGTGTGGGTTTGATTCATGAACACCAGAAATAAATTGCAGATACTGGGTATTTAAACATTTTTTTCCACTGAAGAAAGCAGCTTCTAAATTAAAAGAGTCAGATATCTGAGGCATATATCATTTCATGCTTCCCATCAGCAAAGGCATTTCATTATTTTGCCACTTGCTTAGCTCATAAATGATGTCATGCAATTTCTTATTTACTTTTTACAGTGCAGAGCATGGCTACCTGATAAAAACTCTCTCTCCTCCAAAGTTATAAATGCCATTTTTATTTTTTTATTATTATTATTATTTTTTTTTTTTTTCCAGAGGAGACTCAGACTCTTTTGGATTAATAAGAGTTTTTCCAATTTACGATAAAAAAGCTGTGAATAATAAAAATCTGTATCCTCCAACTGGATTGTTAGCATGAGTTGAAAATGCAAACAGCTTGTAATTAGCTGCAGTGTGTGAAGAGGTTTATTCTCTGGCCCTGAATCAATGGGAGTTTTGCCAGTGACTGTGCCCACATTCTGCAAAATTCTCTGAAAGGAAGAAATATTTCTTCCATAGCTGGTGAAAATAGATGCAGCAGAAATGAAATCTGAGGTTTCAATTGCCATTGATCTTGCTGATGTGGAGAACCGTCACACCTGCAGAGCAGGTCAGTGTTTCCCTGCAGCGTGATTTCCACCAGCACCTTCTGTTTCCTGCCTGCTCTGGCAAAGCCTGGAGGGATTCGCTGGACCAAGAAGTCCTCTGAGCACCAGCATGAAGCAAGCTCAGCTTCCAGCAAATTTATGCCTCACAGCTATTAGAAACTTATCCAAAGATGTGGTTGATATTTTTGCTTCTCTGCATTGTCTGGTTTCTAACAAGGTATGAGCTGGCACTATGCTTCTCCCTCAGCTGGAGCATTAAAGGTCCCTGTCTCCTGTTCCACTGCTAACTTTCACTAAGTGTAGCAATATATATGACATTTCTCCCAAATTAGATTGGGATTGGTTAATAGGATCAATGTTATGGAAGAAAGGGTGCCGACAGACGTGCATGTGAGCATACATACACAATGTAAGTGTATGAGCCTTATTTCATCACATGGAAATGGCCTGCTGAAAAGACACCATCACGAGGAGAAAGCAGGCTGGTTTTTGTTTTGGTTTGATTTGGTTTTGATTTGGCTCTAACAAGTCTGTTTCACAATAAATAAATAAATAATAGTAACAATTCTTGGTTGCTGAATGTGATTGTAATAAGTAAGATTTGGTTTTCTATGTGCATGCTTTCAGCATTTCCCATCCTGATAGGATATTTGATTTGTTAATAAATCATGTTCAGAGGTGAAGCTGTATTTTCCTAAAGCAATCACCCATTAAAATTATACCAGCACAGGCAGGAAGAAAGTACAGATTAAACAAGGTCTAAACCAAAGGCACTTTGAAGACCAAGTTTCTTACATTAGTCCCTCCTGGGAAATTTATAGGCACATTAATTACTGCCTTTTGCCTCCAAGTTCTTCTGCACTGTACTGCTACATACCTATGTACAAAGGCACAGAGAGCATCTCCTTATTATCTAATACGAAACAAGGACAGCAAAGCATGCTGCTTCCACAGTTCAACAGAAAATTATATTTTGATCTTTCCTAAGCAAAGGAAAAGGGGGGGTTATGATCTGGCCTTTTGAAGCAGCACTAGTTGACAGTGAAGCAAAACAGCACCAGACCAGCTCAAAAGCTTTATCATGACGGTGAAGCCCCATGTTCTGCATTGTTTAACCACAGATACACACACAAGTACAGGATGTTCTCACCCCAGCCTATAAATACTTATTGGCAACCAGAAATTGATAGTAGAGGACACCTGGATTCTGCAGATGGATTTATAGCCTGCCCAGCAGCTGGTAGTTAAGCAAGTGAGAGTAATTAACGACGTGAACACTTGGCTCAGGATTCTGCCTCCCTGGAAGTTTTAAAATCAGGAATAATGGTTTTCCTAAAAGAATAGCAGTAGTAACTATGATTTTAATTGTAATACATGCCCTGTGTGCTGTGCAAGGCAGGAGATCAGAGAGGTGACTACAGTCCCTTGTAATCTTGGATGTAGTAGCTGATTGTAACCGCTCTTCACTGAAGCTTTCATGTGTTTTGCTGGCCTGAGTTAGAGCTGCTGGGCCACCTCATGCATGTCACGTACAATACCCACTTTGCTTCTGTTCTCCACACATCATCTCACTCACCTTACTTCCCTGCCTCAGAGCCAGGAGCAGCAGGAGCATCCCTTCTCCGCTCCTGTGCATGGCCAAAGGAGCTAGCAGGGAATGCACTTCTCTCCAACCCACCTCGTACATATCCTTGCTTCCCAGAAGGAAAGGGGAAGTGAGGACGTTCCCTGAGGAGCTGCCTCTGGATAGCAGTGTCCACAGGTTAAGCTGGAGCCAGGACTCCCATTTATTGCACTTATGTGGGCATATGGCTAAAAAGGTAAATTAGCCTCCATGAATAAAATATCTGTCAGGCGAAACAGAGTGGCGTACATTGCCTCTGAAATGCTCGCGTGTGCGTGTGCCAAGAAAGGCGATCTCCGGGCACTGAACATGCACAGAGTGGGGGTACAAAAGGCCGATTCTTCATGCAAGCAGGGCAGGAGAGTGCCGTGTCCCATAAAACAAATTGCTACTGTTCCAACTCTTGAGAACAGGCGGCAGGAGAGGCGGCTATTGAGTGCGCCGACTATCTTACCCTCTATGAGGATAAATGGCTGTCATAGAAAAGGCTGCTTCAGTATTTCTGGAATGCAGCAGGATAGTACATCAGGCTAGTGGGAACAGGTAAATGGACCTGATTTACTTATATCAGAAAGGCTCTGTATTGTTGGATTTTGTTTTCCTTCCAGTGGCTGATCAAGTTTTTATAAGGTCAAGAGGCATTTGACTCCAAGCATTCAATCCATTAGGAATGGACAGGAGTGAATTAGTCTAATGTCAGCTCAGAAAAAGATTCATTCAATACAGACATATTTTATATGGGGGAAAAAAAAATAATAATGCTGCCTCTGCTGCAGTTTCATATCAGCTATTTCTTAAATTCTTAGGAAATGCAGAGCTTGAGTGACAGATGTTCTTTATTTTATTAAGCACAGCTATTACATAGCATTACTTATTGTTTCTTAGTTCAGTTCAGTGATTAACATTTTCTGCACCTCTTGAAGCAATAAAGTAGAAAAGAGAGCCGTAGGCAGCAGAGAAGCTCTTCCAACCTCCTTCATTCTTCTGCACAAGCATTCATTGCAAAAGCGAAACACAAAAGAGGTGTTTTCTCCATGTGCCTATTGTAAAATGCAGAAAGGAAAAACAGAAGCTCCTGAATGAGATATACCAAAAATAGGTTATTAAATTAATCTCTCACCTGATGAACAGATGGTTCAGTTTCAATCCTAGAGCTCCAAACTGTGCAGGGTTCTTCCAAGATACCACAAAGAGACAGAGGATTCTGCTGAGCCTCACTCTTTTTCTGTGAGGTCTGTTCCGCTGTAGTCCCTTTCTCCCATGCTGCAACTGCATCTGCACTAAACCCAGACCTAAGTGGATGCCCACCGCACTGCCCACCTTACCCAAGTAACACCGGTTCCTCTGCACAGCTTAACACACATATCAAAAGGGGCCTCTAAGATGCCTCTCTCTGAGCAGTAGGCTGATTCCTACCCTTGTGCATGAGTACCTTTGATGAATTTCTTTGGAGAAATGAAAGCTGAAAGGTACTGCTTGGAGCAGCCTGAGAGATGAATTAGGAGTTGGGGATGGAGATTAGTGTAAAGGAACTCTCAGCGGACTGCTAGAGAGTCATAAGATGCAGATGTCTCTTAGATGAGGAATAGTCCCATGAGGCAATTCCTGGCAGTCTCAGCACTGAAGCCACATGATATTAGATAACAGACTTATGAACTATTTTTCACAGAGGAAGGGGAAAAATATAACCAAATTTGTCTTTTTGGCTCAAGTGGTTCTAACACTATACCTCATCTATACTCCTGGGGAATTGGTTACACATATTCAGGATCCCAAACTGGCCAGTTACATAATAAAGCCCTTATAAGCCCTGTTATACTGCTAGTGAGATGCAATTAGACAGAGAGCCACAGAAAGCCCTACCTAAATGCTGCCAAAAGAAAATTGAAATCACACTCTTTGCTAAGAGAACATGCATGTGTGATGGAAGGAGGTGTTGGTAGTGAGTAGGGAGTTAGGTGTTAAAGCATCTCCTTATTAAATTGTTTATTCTATGTCTAAATCACAGGTGTTTTTTTTTGTTTGTTTGTTTTTTCTTTGTTTTTTCTTGAATGTCACCAATTAATTGTAATCCAGTCCCAGAAAAATCACTTTAACAGAACTGACTATAGGAAACACACCAATAAAGCACTAATAGACATCAAAAATTACATCTCACAGCTGGATGCATTACTCTTGCCTTTGTATCAGGTAAGGAAGAAATCAGGTTCAAAATTAACTTCAGTCTCACACTTTGAACATTGAGAATGAAACAAAATAGTGTGTTTGAAGTTTTATAAAAGGAAATCACCTAATCATGTATTCAGAAAGCAGTGATTCTGGCAATGTGAGGGGGAAAAAAGGAAAAAAGGAAAAAAGGAAAAAAAAAAAAAGGAAGAAAAAGGTATAAAGTAACTTGTAAAGGAGAATATTCCATAAGAATAGTGTAATTTTCCCAAGTTTTTAATTTTCCTAATGGCATATATTAATTCACAGAATTCAGTTCATAATTCGTGCAATGCACAAATGTGCTCACACATTTCTGAAGTTATTTATTTAGCTTTGACAATTGACTTTTGGGTCTAATAATAGAGAAAAACAAAACAAAACAAACAAACAAACACACACATCTTAGACTGTCCATTATACCTCCTCAAAAATGTAGGACGAGTTTCTTTGATACTTTCCCTGGTGTCCAGGCCCATATTGTCTTTTGCCTCATGTTAGAGAGGGTTTGGTTCTGTTCTTTCCTTGGTTTATACGTCTTGCTGAATACCTTGGTATTTTCTTGTGAGTGGTCTCGTCTCCAGTGTTGCCAATATTTTTGTAACTTATAAAAATATCTAAGGACCAGATCTTTAAAGAGAAAGCAGCACCTAACTGTCCACTTTAATCTACAGCCCATAGAATAACTGAAGAGAAAAAGACTGGGAATCTAAAAATGAGACTTTCAGAAGACCCTCTCCTGAAAACAATCTTGTCTGCCATTCTCAAGATGCAACAGCATTACATTTAAATTTTAAGATCTTTAACTTGAGTTTTTATTTGGGGTGCATTGTCATCACATCCATATTTCATATCAGGAACCTGACATTTTTATTCTGTCCCTGCAGCAATGTTGCTGTGACAGGGAACTGCTGTGAGCACACAGTTCAAAGCCATTCTTATCATTCATGACTGCCGTGGTCAATAGCTATCCACACTGCTAATAGAATGTCTTACATGGAAGTCAGTTCGTGATTGCTTCTATACTGAGAAGTCAATGAAGGTCATTTAAGAACACAAGTCATGGCCATGTTGCTTCCTTTATCTTCCACTTTAATCTGATCTCTTTCCTCCTACTTTTACCTGTAGTTGATCCATTGGTAAAGGTATTCTGTCCTGTATGCCTAAGTTATATAGGACGTATGAAAGAAAAATAGATAAGCAGGATGACATGTTAGAGGAGACTTTTTGAGGTTATTTTGGCCAACATCTTCCTGAAAGTGGGGCTGACTTCAAAGTTAGATTAGGCTGTTCCTGACTGTGTTCAGCTGAGTTCTGAAGAAGGAGACTCCCTAGCCTCTCTGGGCAACTAGTTCCAGTGTTTGACCACTAGACTACTTATGAAGTTGTTTTTTTTCTTGTATATAACCAGAATTTCCCATGTTGCAAGTTGTAATAGCTACATCTGTTCCTTTGCCTCCTCTCTAACCATCCCTTCAGTAGCTGCTGCAGACAGCAATTAAGTCACTTTCTTCCCACAGGCTGAGCAAAGGAGCTCCTTCAGACACTGCTCTCCACCAGGTTCTCCAACCTCTTCAGTGTTGTGGTGACCCTCTGATGGACTCAGTCCAGACTGCTGGTGTCTTTCATGTAGTTGCTGTCTGTCCTGCTATACTTAGCACCCAACAGGCCCAGAGTGGGAGACAAAGCTCACACCTCTTCTGAGCTTGGCAGATTAATTAATTAATAATTAATAATAATAATTATTATTTTTTATTATTTCTTTTTATTTTGTTGTGTTTTAATTACCTTAAATAAAACTAGGAGACAGTTCAGGCTGAGTGCCATTGATGTCATAGTAGTAACTATGTACTTAACATATATTGTTGCATAAAAGATTTATTTAACACAGTTTTTAACATTCCACTTGATGTTGTACATTGTAAATCAATTAAAGCTGTTATTATTCTTATGTAAAAAAATAATAATTAAATGGCATATGAAAACCAAACCAAACCAAACAAAGAACTCCTCCTTGTCTAAATTCTGGCCTCATTTATCCTTTCTACCTACAATAAGCATTCACCTAAAAAAAAGATGCTGTTGCACATTAAGAAGGAAGAAGATAAAAATGCTCAGGTACACTGAGGGGTGTTACATTAAAGACAAAACACAAAATAAAAGCAGACAGAAACATTCAATGCATATTCCTTTCCAGATGCAGAAATCTTATGTATTCCATAGGCATTGCTCCCTCTAATGGGAAGTTAGTGTTAAAGTCGCATGTAGAGTCCGCCTAATATGATCCATAAACATTTGTGGATATGGCTCACACCACTTTCTGGAGGATTTCTCTTTTTGTTTACTCACACTGGAAAAGAAGTTACCGTAAGCCACACAGGGGATGAGAAGACGAATGCTGTAGCAGGGGAGAAGAGCTTGTGAAGAGCTGGATTCACTGGGCAATGGTTAAGAGAAGAGAAATGTTATGTATCATATGAACATGAGAAACAAATATAAACAGTAGCCACAGGTAGAGGGAGCCTAGTGAAGAGGCCACAGAAGACACAAATGTATACAGAAGTGGTTGCACAGGAGTAAAGCTAAATTTCAGAGAGCAACAAGAGATAAAAGGTGAAAGAAAGGAGTGGAACAGGCCCAGAGTTTTGGAGTTTTAATCTATAGTATCATGATGATGCACCTACTTCTGTTTATTTTCAAGCTGCACATCAATTGGGAGACTGATGTCTTCATGTGAAGTCCTCCGTTATTCTTGGACTTCAGGAAAGAGCATTAACTGAGGGTATTTGGTTTTGCTTTTTCCTCTAATTTTGTTTTTGCCGGGAAAGATCTTAAAGCATCATTGGATCTCACCTCTGATTCATCCTTTCCAACCTGACCTCAGAGGAGCCAGGGACCAAGACCCAGATTGGGAACTGCAACTCTGGCCTGAAACTAACAACATTTACCACAATTACCATCCACTTCCCACAAAGCTGGAAAAACAGAACCTCAGCTTTCTTCCACGTTGCCTTGGCTATCTTCCTTTCAATGCAGCACATCTTGTCCAGGTTTTGTTGTGGGAACTTACAGGACAAAGCTCACAGTTGGGAACATATTGGCTCCCACACTGATATTCCATCACTTAAGAAAAGGGTTAAGAAATGAACCTAACATTGTAATTCACAAAGAAAGTGTGTTCCAAAGTCCTCTGAAGTCAGTGAAATTAAGCCCACCAACGTCACCAAGTACTGGCTTAAGTCCTTAGTAAATACAGTGTTTATAAAGGAATCATTGTACGCAGTGAGTACAAAAAAAAAGATGTCTCAATAATAAGAAACCACAGCTGAGGAAGGAGTAAAGGCAAAGAATGAGGCAACTCCTCTTAGGAGAAGGCAAGTAAGTTGTCATACTTTGATGTGCCTCTTATTCCTTGAATAGCTGTTGCCTCTACAAGTATCTTTTTCCTTGGTTGATAATCATTACTTCTATTTCTGACAGCAGTTGTACTATACACACTGTTAAATTAACACCATAAATTACATATTGTGTCCTACAAGAGTTCTTCCAGTCCTTTCGCAGGTACAAACACATCTAAGCACACTGGCACCACAGTGTGTACCCTCCTCTTGTGCAGAGGAACAGCCTGTGGAGAGATGAGACAGCAGCACTGTGAGTGCTGGAAGTAGCATTCCCTGGATCTGACAGCTCTTGGGCTCAGTTTAATAAGGATTTATCTGTACTCTGTGGAGGTATTTAGTACACAGTGTCTTCCCATTAGGGTCTGAAGGGTGCTGCCACCATCACATTATGTGAAGTTCAGTCAAATGGATCGGAACAAATGTTCAGAACTTTGCCTAACTTAAGACAGCATTATTAACACGATTAAATGTATTAAAATGTATTTTCTGCTTAAATTAGCCCACATAAAGTGGTTTTGCAAGACAGCTTGTCAAGCAAGCTCACTTCTTGTTAATGGCCTGATCTCCTCTCTCTCCTCCCAGGGCGATCCACCATATAGGCGACCATCATATGTCAGTGGACATGCTTCAGATGTCATAAATTTAGGGAATCAAGTTCATAATTGCTGAGAATGTTCATTGGTCATAGAAGACTGATTCTTTTTCCTTTGCCTGCTTCTCTGCATGTATATGCTTAATATAAGATATACGCGAGGAATGGTTTATTTGTCCACAAGATAATGTGGCTTTTTATGCATTGAGTCAACAAGAACAGTTCTGCATTTGTAGGTGTGTAAACATACAGGATTTTACCTGAGATTGAAGAGCAGCACCCAGGTGCAGCTTCTCTCAATTCTCTCGTGCCACCAAAGAAAATTGGTGCTTGGATGAGAGGGTGCCCACTGCTGTGGCTCTCTCCAAGCATTGCAGCAAAGCGGCCCTCAGAACAGTAGGAGCTGTGGCAATGCTGTCCATGGAGCATTTGCTTTTGGGGGACTGCATTTGCCTGATTTGTTAATAGGTATTTATTTACTCATTACATCACCTTCTTTTCTTAAGGAAACAGCAGCAGACAGCATAGTACTGAGAGTTTCCAGCAGGGAGCAGCATTTATTCATCTGTGAAGGAGAAGAGTCTGCAGCCTGAAAGGATCAGGCTGGGATGGATAGACTCAGGATTCCCTTGCTTTAGAAAAAATGTTTGCAGATGGATGGACAGCCGGTGCTGTGAGGGGTATAGGAGGGAGGAAAGGTTAAAGACATGACACTCCCCTCTCTTGTCCTCTTCATTGGTGCAATGCATTTTAAAGAACTGCTTGGTATTTGGGGTGAGGGGTCGCATGCTCAGAGGCAGTGCTGGCAGAGCAGCTGGATCGAAACATTCACATTTAGGGAAACATTTTCATCAAAAATTCACAGTATTCTCTTTAGTTCAGAATGTCTACTTCAAGGACTGGAAATCCAGAATAAGCTTTCACTAATAATATATGCATATTACCAGCACCCTAACACTATAGTATAATTTTCTCTTGGAAAACTAGCAAGGTTCTTCATCTGTCTAAGCACTATCTGCTTTGAAAGTATTTTATATCAAAATAACTTTCTAAGGAACTCTTTCTTTCAATTAAATCTTAATTTAATTTTAAATCCAAGGTCTCAGACTGTTCAATATTTCACAATATCACGTTTGGATGTGATATGAAATAAGCCTTTGAGCCTTCCACAGGGGGCAGAGATAATCACACTGTGAACAAGTGCAAAGGAAAGTATTTCAGTATTTGGAAACTATAGAAGAAAATCCTCTTTGCTATGTAAGCAAATTTATATTAAAAACAGTATTATAACATTTGTTGACAAATGGGTGTTCATGGAATTACTCTTTGCCTATTTCTTCCCACAGCTACACGTAAGTCCTTTTTACCTTGCCTACTTTTTAAAACATACCTGGCTGAAACCTTTCCAGCAGACAGTGACAGCTACTCCTTTTCCGTATGAGCAAAACCATGTACCCTACTGACAGCATTTGTGGTACTGATGCAATGCTTCCTACCTGTACTCACACCAGTCCACCCATCTCCGTTGTACATGGCAGCCTCCTGGAAGTGGCTGCATCCCAGTGGTGGGATCTCAGAATGAGTGAGCCAGTTCAAGCTGAGACAGATAACAGCTATAATCTATGTAGACATACCCAAACAGGCTGTTTTCCATCAGGGTAGATCACAAGAGCAGTGAAGCTAAAACAGCATGTGTTTGTGTGAGGGCTGTACAAGATTCTGGGGCTCTCTGTGAGTCTAATAGGTAAGGCCTAACACCTCAGGCTTTCAATCTCCAAGCTTAGTAGAGGAAAGCAAGTCTGATCCTACCTCTTACTGGAATGTTATATAATTTTCTAGTGCTCTGGACTTCCCTTCAGTCAGAAATGTGCATAGCCACAAATCAGATTAAACTGACTTTTACAGACATATTCACTTTCATTATACTTATTCTCTTCATGTTTCTAAAAGCTTCTTTTAATAAGATTGTTATGATCATTCAATTGTCTTAAATATGCATTCCCACATCTTCATTTGCCTAGATTTATTTTTTAAGTATAAACTTTCTTTGTGTAAACTTAACTTTGCATGTCCTGGATTCATAATGCTTGGTTCTGAGATAATAACAACATTCCTGTAATATTTTTTAATCCTCAAGTTAATATATTCTTTTAGCAATAACTCCAGCTTAATGTATCCTTGTTTTGTGACATCTCTTAAGTGTTTTTAAATAATTAAAACTGTGCACATATTCTCTGTATGAGAAGCCCAAATCTGGTACCAACATTGTCTTTCCACTGATTTGGAAACTGGCAGTCTTAGTATCAAATTTCTTTTACATTTCAGCTCTGAGGAGCAGAACTATCAGTACAGAAGACCCTCGCAAAAAATCACCAACACAACTCCAATGGCAGCAATGCTGCAATACTGATTTTGGGCTGTGGCCAATGTACATTTGTAAACTTCTCTCTTAATTTGAAATTTGGAGATCAAGTACACAAGTACACCTGAATTAATTAAAAGGCTTGTGACCAAGAAATTTAGTATGTGGCTTGAAAGTAGGTGGGTGCAAGGGACACATACACAAGATGTAGAGGAATAATTATGCTGGGTAGATGTATAGTCTAGCCCAGAGCCATGTGTCCATCAGCCACCAAAAGCAGATACCTAGGTGAAGAGCAGAGGAGCAGTGCGAGGATCTGGCATTACATCCCTCAGCACTCTCATAGTGTCCAGCACCTTATATTTTGGGAACTTGCCTGGGAAGAGATGCTGTCTTCATATTAGTAACCTACAGCAAATTTTGTCTTTGACAATCAATCCAACTTCTCCTGAACTCATGGGAACTGTGTTCCTACAGTCTCCGGTGTTGAGGAGTCCCACAACTCTCTCACACCCTGAACAATAAGCTGCCTCCCTTTATATGTCCTGAACCCATCATACACTAGCTTCACTGGATGCCCTCAGTTATTACACCAGGAAAGGTGGAAAAATGCACCAGCTGACCTCCCTGCCACCCTGCCACTTCTGCCACCAGGCACTAACAGTAGGACAGCCAAGGACACAGACTTCACTTAGAGCTACTAAAGCCACTAGGGCTATGAGCACGACCAGCCACTAAGGATCTGCCCCTCTGCTCAGAACAGTGTCATGCCAGCAGCTCTCGAGGAACCTTTCCAGCCCTGCTGCTCAAGCTGCACAAAACCCCAAGGTTCTTTGTCTGCAGCACATGCTGCAGTGTGGTTGCTAATAGCTGAACTCGAGTTAAATGAACCACAGCCTAGCCACAGCAGCACGGAGCTCAGCAGAGGGTAATTTACCCTGCCTCTTAGCAGGGATCCTAAAGAGTCATGACAGGTCCAAGTAATCCGTCAGAGAGCAGCCTGACAAGCCAGCAGGCTCTCTCTGGATGCTAATGCGTTACAAACAATAGACTCATTATATGCAAATTAACAGAGGAGGTGCTGATTGGCCACTGCATCTACAGAGCCAACTGCTCCATGTACGAGTTAGTCGGGTCTTTGCTTGAGCTGCCCTGAAATCTGTGAGTTTAGAGAATGAAGTTCCGGTGGCCTGCACCTTTGTTGGGAAAGGACTGGGCTTAAATCTGGAAACTGTGCTCAGCGAGTGAAGTCCACGGGGGAAAGAACACTAACAAATTGATTCAGACACTGGATTTCTGAAGCAGCCCTGGTTTTAATTAATTTTAATTCCCAACTCCATTACACGTTTATTCATCGAATGTCAGAAAATCCATCTGAATCCACGGAGTGAGTTCTCTATTTGTGGCACAGATATACTGGTGGTTTTTTATACATTACACAGAGCCCTTTCTTACATCGGAGTCCAAGCTAAGCTGTATGAGCAGGGCTGCAGCAGAACACTGCATGAGAAACTGGGGCAGGTTCCCACCTTGGTTCAAAGCTGAACACAGAGCTGCAGTCAACTGCTTACT
Organism: Aythya fuligula; assembly: GCF_009819795.1. NCBI lineage: Eukaryota > Metazoa > Chordata > Aves > Anseriformes > Anatidae > Aythya > Aythya fuligula. The sequence goes on along the minus strand of NC_045560.1, from coordinate 141,324,227 downwards.
GTTTTCTCCAGTGATATTCGATTGTGGGAAGATTGTGAGTCTTCTGATGCCAGTGTGCAAAGCTGATCTTAATTAAAATATTCCATTGAAAATGTTTCATAAGATAGGAATACAAGGCTGACGCCAGTCTGTCACAATTCACTAGACCACTTGAAATCTGGAAGCAGCCTGGCAGGTCAAGAGCTGCTGTTGCTGTACTGCAGCCGAGTGGAGTCCCGGACACAAGTTTTGGCTTTTCAAAGGGGTGTTTTTGTCCTCCTTTTTTTTTTTTTTTTTTTTTTTTTTTTTTTTTTAGCACACAATTTTGAATGTGTTTATGGTGTTTTTAGGTAGATAAGAAGCCTGTGGGGTCTCTATGACCCTGATCTGTTCATGGTAACAACATGTAGGCTAAGTAAATATTGACTTCCACAGACATGGCGGGAGATAGAACAATTTTAAAATCATATTTATAGCAGTGCATCTAGTTACCCAAATACACACATCTATTTCTGAAAATCTCAACCAGAGTACCTTTTTGTAACAGGTCCTCAATTTAAACAACAACGAAAAAATCTCTTTCCCGGGAAAAAAAAATCTACATAACTGGGAGGCTAAAGGCATCTACAGATGTATGCATTGGTGAATATGGGGTTCACCTGCATTCCTGTTGTGTTCCCATTTTTGATTTTTTTTGCATAAGAAAGTACTTAGCACACAGGACCTCCAGCACCAGTGCTGTTACATCAATGATGACCATACTATACAGCGCACAGAACATTTTGCAGCCTTTTCCTAATTAAAGCTAATACTAAACAGCTATTTCAGCTGTACACATAGGATAGGGTAATGTGACTCAGCCAACACAAAAAATATTTTGCACTTACATTGTGCTCTTCTTCCAAGGATTTCGGTATGCTTTCCAAAAGAATTAATTTAGCCTCACATATAGCCTGTGTGCTTATTGAAGGAACAATTTCCCCCCACTTACCGATGGAAACATTGGCAAAGATGCTGTAGACCTAATTTTCATATGTTTTAAGTACAGAAGTATGCGTGCAAAATGCAGGCATATAGCCGAAAACAATTCTTAATTTCACTAACTACACGTGCAGATGACCAGCCAAACACATGAACGGTCACTTTAATCCACATCCAGCTGGTTTTGGCCAAGATAGGAATTTTAAAAGTATGTATATTTGTAACCCTTCATCTCCTGAACTTCAGGCTTTAAGGTTGTGAAGGAAACCTATAAGTTTATTTGTTTTTGTCTTGCAGGTATCTTTGCAGATGCTGCCTGCTTTCCTGCTAAAATATGCTTTCTTTTTGACAAAAGCCATGAGTATTCTTGAATCTTCTGACTCAAGAGATCACCAGAGATCTTCGGTGATGCTGTTGGTGATGAGAGCAGTGAGGATCTTTGTAAAGAACAAGAAGAATACACACTGAGAAGTCATGCTCTGTGGTGGACCAACCTCAAAATTATAGGAAAGGAAGAGCTGGAAAGACAGATAACTTTTTTTTCTATGCAAAGTTTTGTATAAGAAATTGTTTTCACATAATGCAAAGGGCTCTCCTTTCCTTCTCTCATTCTCTCTTCCCCCCCCGCCCCCCCCCCCCCATTTTTACGATATTCTGAGTAATTTCCCATGTAAAATTCTTTTTCTTCCCTCCACAGGCCACCATCCCCAGAAGTATCATATTCAGCCTTCCTCTGACTGGATTTTTGAATGATTATTTTGGAGTCTGGCTTTATCTCCCCTGAGTCTCATATCTAGGGATCAGCAAACTGGCTCATATAACTTACAAACTGACCTGAACCATAATTCAGAACTAAGGAAATGTTTTGAGGTTAAAAAAATCAGTGTATATTTCACATTCATACACCTCTCTACTTCCACCTCCTGGAATCAGCTAAATGCCAAATGATGCCAGGTTACCTGGTGCCTCAGGAATTTGGATACTGTTTGGATAGTGCCCTGGGGGTTTACAAAACATTCAATTTCTTCGGTCCTTTTTTCTACACCAAATTAACAATTGTTAGTGATTGTCGTGGAGAGTTTTTTTGATTGTTTTGTTTTGCTTTCCCCTTTTGTCATTTTCTTTAATTCAGTTGAGCAATAACATCTAATTTGTTTCATATTTGGAACTATATGAATCAGGGGTCAGTTTCAAGAGGACAATCAGAAAGAAATAATAAATACAAATAAATTAATGGAAAGGAGAACACAACATTTGTTCTCAACTTCCAAACCCACTCCCCCCTCCCTCTCCCCCCCGAATATATATATATATATATATATATATAATTTTTTTTCTTGCAGTTTTCACTGTGTCATTTATCCCAGATGAGAAATTTGGCATGATTGTTTTATTCTGTCCCCCCTTTTGCAAATGTGTAAAGATATGTAATCCCCTACATCTTTTATAGAGATAGCACATATTCATAAATCTAACCTAAAGGCTTTCTATATATCATTTCTATCTTCAACCTCACATTAGGTTGACCTAAACTTACATGGCCCCACACCTCTGAGGGGACATAGATGCCTCCCAGAATCATTGGCTGGGTTTTGCCAAACTGTCATCTGTTTTGCCTGATTTACGTGGCATCTAATCTCCACTACTCACTTTAGAGTAAGACTGTGTAAACATGCAGGCTCCTTCTTTAAAGGGGAAGAGAGGTGTTGGAGAATCAGCAGAGTAGTTTTGTGGGTTTTGTTAGTTCAGCAGCTACAAGGTGGCCTTTTATTTTTTATTAATTATGTTCCAGTTAGCAATGACACCACTAAAATGCTCTCATTACACTCTGTAAGTCCTTTTCATGATACAGTGTTGTTCCCTGAACAAAGGACAACTGCAGACACAATTTCATCAACACAGAAAGAAGTACTTGATATCATAAATTCCTGGCATAGAACTTATTTCTGCTTTCACTGGAAGAAACAGGAGTTTTGCCACTGATTTCAAGGGAAGCAGTCTCAGGTCCTCAGCTACGACAGTGGTTTTAATATCTGCTAATGTGATGATTTTTTTTTTTAATATTTCTTAAACAGAAGTTCATCTTTCTGCATGTCGGACTGTGCACACCAAGTTAACAAGGCTTATTTGGAGTGCAGAGCTGGGTTGATGTGATACTGCTGAAATAACAGATGTTCCAGTGGTTGACTAGGCATCCAAAGTGATAAAATCAAAACTTGCATGTCAACTAGCATTTGTTTCAAACATGATAAAAACATTGCCCTGTTGTCTGTCTTTCTCTGCTCGTGGTTTTACAATCATATTAAAATCTGAGAGAAAAAAAAAATGCACAGTGTCTACAAACTGTTCTTTAAGATATCCTTTTTGCTTTAACTATTCATTTACCAACACAGCTGCTGTTGTAACCTTTGGATCTGTTAAAGTGTTTTGCTTTCTATCCCATTAGCCCTTAAAGTAACTGCTAAGAGAAGGCACTTAGCAACACTTTAGAATTTACAGACATTGGTCAAAACTATTGGACATGACCTTGCCAGAAGACATATGACTAATAACAAGAGAATGCTCACCTAAACAGAGGTACTACTATTAGCAACTCTTTTTTTTTTTTTTTTTTTTTTTTTTTTCTTCAATGACTGCAGGCCCAGGATCAAGACCCATGGAATATTAATTTGATTTGACAATTTTTTTAGCACTTCAGCTCCACCATTTGTAAGTGAAGCATCTTTCTTATATGTTAAAATGTACTGTTGGCTTTCAGCTTTGGCATTTGAGGAAAAATAGAGATGTTCACAGATTTAATAGAACAACAGTAAGACTGAGGTGTTTTCCAGGGAACTCAGACACGTGTCCTCCTACATTTCAACAGTGTTAATTCAATTAGTCTGAAACTAATTCAAATAAAGCATTATATTCCACAATGGTGGAAGTTCTAGGATCTTCCTTTGAAAGCATTTTTATCCCCATGAAAACTGAATGCCAAAAGCTAACTTAAATTTTCCTGCAACGGTATAAAGAGGCAGATCCAATTCCCACTACAGCTCACAGAGTCATTTCAATTACTCCTCCAGTATGAACAATTTATTATGACAGTGTCTCACTCTTCATTGACCCCTGCTCAATTTATCTTCAGCAATAATACCCCCACACCCTATCTCTGTGTTAAACTACTTACTGAACCAATTTCCCTCTCTTCACCTATTCTTATCAATTTCATGATTTCTTCTCTTTCCAACCACTTCAAATTGGCCTTCATCAGATCTCAGTGGTTGATTTCAACTCAGTTTGCCAAGATGTAATTCTAAAGTTGATTGGATTTTCAGTCCTCCCAGATTTCCTTCACCCACAATTTGAAGCCTGCTATTGTCAGCAAGGCAAACGTTGGGAACTTTAAGTTGCTGGCAAATGAAGTAGAAAAATTTGTGCAGACCTTGATTATTGGAACATTGGGAGCTTATTTTCTTGCATCTTTGCTTTATGGATGTCAGGAATAATGTAAGAAGAAACTCAGAGCCACTTTGTCATTTACACCTTTGGCAGCTGATTCCTTTAGAAAAGCAGCTGCTACTGCCAAGGTTTTTTATTGCCAGTGAGTATCACCAAGAATTACTGGAGGTGCAGGTTTCAGGGGAAGAATAAGTACTCTATTACTTGACTGACAAATGGTATTGTTTTATTTGCAATTAGCTAAGAACTCCTAAAGAATATACCTTGGCATAATGATTTAGCAATCACTTAAACACCCTGCTGAATTAAGTGTCAGAAATGACACTCAGAACTAACTCAGCTATAAATTGAAGGGAGTTTTAATGGCTAGAAGCTTATTCCGACCAGTATTAACACAGAATTTTATGTCCTCAAAGTCCCAGGCAAACAAACTCATAGGCTTAGAGCTATCCATAAATCTGTTTCAATATACTTTCATGAATATCATTATCAGTATGCACAAGTCCTGTGTCCACTGTGAGAAGACTGTAGGTTCACACTCACAATTAAGGTGCTGCAGCTGAAGACATTTACAGAGGTGATGGTGACAGGTCTAACAGCACTGCCGGTCTCCATGCAGTGGTGTAAGAATGCATCTGTAAGGAATCACACAAAAGATCTGGGGGCCAAACTCTGTCAACAGCTGGTGACAGGGGCCAAGAGAAGAGTCCAAAGGCAGGTCAAATATATACTGATGATACCCCAGTCTCCACTTCCAGCCTACAGCAGTCTGCAGCTCAGCAACCTCCTTTCCAGAAGTAGGATCTAAGTATTCAATAGCCCTTGAGGAATTTCTCTCCCACAAATTTGGCTATGTTTGAAGCCATGTAAACCTTTTGGCATCCACAAATGACCATAAAACTGTGTGTTCCACAGACTCACTAGCAGTGGATTAAAAATTGTCATCTTCTGTTTAATCTAAATTTATCACCCAGTTATTTAATTTGATGATCTCTGCTTCCAATATAGAGAAACAGTAAACAACCATTTCTTACTTGCATCCCTCACACCGCACATTGTTTTATCTATCTGTTAGGTGTCTATCTGTCCTATCTCCTCTCATTTATCTCTTTTTCAAGATCAAGAGTCCTGGATCACCTCTTTCTGGTGTTGAAGTTCTTCCACATTCTTGATCATCTTTGATTTCCTCCTCTGAATCTTTATTTATACTACTACATCAGTTTGAGTCAAGGCATCTGAACTGCAAAAAGTTCTCAGTAGATGTACTGTGGTCTTACATGACGGAAAAACAATGTTTTCTCTTGCTCTTTGTTTCCTGATATTTCATTTGGTTTTGACAGCACCCAGACAATGGGTTTCTTGCTTTTACTTGTAACCCTTCTATGCTTACATATATCTACACTGCAAGATGGTGAATTTTAAATCATTTTATTTATTTTGAAAATCTGGCATTAAAATAACAGTGAGAATAAGGTTTTGGTTCCTACTGACAGCTTGAGTTTGCCCTCTGACTTTCCTGTTGTCTCCAAGTCAAATCTCTGACCTAAATTGACTTTTATTCATTCTCACTTTAACCTAAGGTAGCCAAAATTTTGCCACTCCAAGTAAAGAATGGTGCTTCTCATTATGCTTCTTCCACTGAATTCAAACATTTTTGTTTCCTCACTTCAAAAGCTTGCAATAGCAGTATTGATCAAGGTCCATTTTAAACTAAAACATTTAAATACAACAGCTGAAATTATGCAGTGGAGTCATAAAGATGTTAAAATAACAAACAGTTGACACACCTAATTAGTCTCATTACTCTATGCTTCACAATGTAAATTGTGTTCTAAACCCCAAGATTTTAGCTAGGAAGAACATTTTTGTCAGCAGAGTTTGGCTAGTAGCAATTCTAAGTAATAATTAATATGTTGATTATTCAGTCCTTCAACAGATTATTTCACATTTTTAAAGACCAGATTAAATTATATCAGAGAAAGCATTTTTATGTATTCTTGCATACTTACTCTCTGTGAGGGCTTTTGTTTTTGCTAAACCATACCCACCTCTTGGATCCAGAACAAACACAAATGCTATAGATCAAAGAGCCCAAATATAATGCCCCTCTGTGCCACTAAGCAAATGAAAACAACATCTGACAACAGCTGTGGATTTTGAATGTTGCTCAGGTGAGCCCCAGTGGAGTTCAAACCTGAATATCAAACCTGAATAGACAACACAACCTAATTGCTGCTCTGTGTTTCTCACCAGCCTGAGTACAAGAAGGGATGGAGGGAACAAAGAGTTGATGCACAGCAGTGAACCTTTGAAGCTGATGATAAATTTTGCCATCTGGTTCTCTGGGTGACAAAAGAATACACTTATTCTGCTTCTGCCCCACTCACAGACAAATACAGGCTTTGTCTTAATGACTGATGATGGGCAGAAAGGTGAGGAGATGTGTAACCATCAGCTTTTCTTGGTTCCTTCTGAAAGGAGACTTTCTGTCTCCTTTCTTTGTCAATTGTCTCCTTGTAGTTATTCAGGCTACAACATTTCCAAGTTTGGTTTCATAGAATTATAGAATCGTTTGGGTTGGAAGGGACCTTAAAGATCACCTAGTTCCAACCCCTGTCATGGGCAGGGACACTTCCCACCAGACCAGGTTGCTCAAAGCCCCATCCAACCTGGCCTTGAGCACTTCCAAGGATGAGGCATCCACAGCTTCTCTGAGCAACCTATTCCAGTGCCTCACTGCCCTCTGAGTGAATAATTTCTTTCTTATATTTAGTCTAAACCTACCTTCTTTCACTTTACGCTTAGTTTGGTTTCATTAGCCAAGATGTGTTTCCATTCTCAGCTATTGGTGTGAGGCTCCCAAAATATACAGGACAATGAAGGATAGCACTGTCCCAATTTATGTGGAATAACATATCTGTCATCCATGAAGAACTTAGCCAGTGCTCCAAATTTGAAAGCTGTTCACATCAAGTTGAAATGAATATTTCCTTCTAGCAACAAATATTCAACTCTTCTTCCAAGTGAGAAGCACTATAAATACCATTGGTGAACATATTACATGAAAGTAGAACTAGCCTTTTAAAAAGATAATGAAAATTAAATATTTGAATGTAAAGCCAAAGTCACACTATCACAGCCACCATTTCCTTGTCCGATATCAGGCAGGCCTGAGCAGCTATCAGTCTTGATGGCAACCATCTGCATTGTCCAACTAAACAGTCACTGATTTTTCAATTAGCTGAAACCCAAAGCCAGCAACTGTCCAGTGCTGGCTGTTCTCTGAGGGGATCTCTTCTTGCTCAGACTTGGCACTGTTTCTCTGTTCCTCTACTACAAGAATTACAAGAGTGAAACAGACTGGAAAACATCAGATCACCAAGGTCATGTGATGAATGAGGCTATTAGAGCATTTAGATGAACAGTTACTGAGTTTTATCTGTTTTGCTTGGTAAAATAAAATTTTAAGTAGGCTCATCTATCTCACCACACCTGATTACTCTGGAGGTCAGACTTACAGAAAACATTTACAACAGCATGAAAACTGCGCATATGGGCATCAGATTACTTGTAAACACATTTTGCCTAGCCTATACAAGAGAAGACTACAAGAAAGGACCTAACTGCAGAAAGGGTAAGGTTCATTTGACCTAAGAATATATATCAAATGATTAAGCGTTTAGTTTAAGCCTGCTCTCCAGGCTCACACCGTAACCAAGGAAAAGAGCCAGACCCCACCAACAAGGCATCATTCCCTCACAACTTAAGACTCTAAAAGAGGTGAGAAGAATCACTCTCTGCAGATTTCTTTCTTTCTCCATGGCCTATAGAGTGACCACAGATGTTTAGATCATAGCTGAAATGATCCCATGCCCAGTGACTGAGTGATGGCACTTAGCATTCCATATTGATGCACATAAGGGATTCACACTGGAAAGCACAACGGTAATTATATCAAGTGAGCTTTGCAGTAACTGAATCTACCCTGAAAAGGACCCAGGCTTCATATTGTACACCTCTAGGAATTGCAGTCAGGAAAGCTAAACTCATAGGGGGCTGTATTAAAAAGCATAGTCAGCAAGTCGAGGGGAGTGTTTATTCCTGTCAATTCCAGAGGAAAAGCTCATCTCAAGTGGTGTCCCACCCTGGGCTCCCCCATACAAGCAACACTGACAAACTGGAGGAAGTCCAGAAGAGGGCTTTGAAGGTTATTAAGGAGCTCAAGCAAGGAGGGACATACAAGATGAGGTTGAGAGAACTGGGATTTTTCAAGTCTTGGGAAGGCTAAGAAAAGACCTTACTGCTGCTTACAACTACATCATGAAAGAATACAGAGGAGAAGGTGGGCCAGACTATTCTCAGTGGTGTGCAGTGGGAGAATGAGACACAAGGGACACAAATAACAGCAAGGGAAATTCAAAATAGTCATAAGGAAAAAATATTCCTAATGAGAGTGATCAAGAAATGGAACAAACTATCTAGAGAGGCCGAGGAGTGTCCATCCTTGGAGATATTCAAAATTTGAGAGAACCAGTCTCTGAGCAACCTGAGCTAAGTTGGCTCTGCTTTGAGTAGGAGTTTCCAAAAAAAAAGCCTCCTGGAAGTAGGAGTTCCAAAACAAAACAAAACAAAACAAAAAGGAAATTTTACGGTTTGTAAAGAACAGTATGGAATGTGATACTGAAATGATTGGGTGATATACAAATCCATGATACTGATTCAGGTTCAGTCATGTGGGTAGGACTGATCTCATTTAACCTTAGCTGTCCAAAAGGTCAATACGCAGTCTTATAACAGAGACTCTATATTTTCCTCTGTACTTAAAAGAGACAGACAGACAAACTACTGAATGGGAATTGTCTGAGCTATTTCAAAAACTCATCTTACAATGCAGTGAGACTCTCTTTGTATATTAGTCTTCCCATCAAGAGATCCTATATGACTGTTTTGGACTAGACACAACCTTTTAGGTAGTTATTGAGGAGGATAAAGCACATTCTTGTGCCCCCAAAAATAAAAATAAAAATAATAAATATATATATATGCATTTATTCAAAGAAATATAGAAATGAGTGATAAGAATTATTAGAAGGAAAACTTGTTTTAGGATAGAGGAGAATCAAAGTAACAAATGCAAAGGGACATGAATATTCCAGGTCCTTTCACATTCTACAGTGGACTTTCAGCAAAAGAACAGGATTCATATACTGAAGAGATGCATCATCTTCCCACAGCACATAACACAGTGGAATTCGCTGCCAACAGGCACCATCACACCAAAGACAAAATATAAATTAAATACTAACAACATTTTTTTTTTAAACTGAGATTATATGTTCTTAAAATAATCCCAAAGAAAACTACATTGGCAACATTGAAGTGAAGATAAAAACATCAACTAATCATATACATATTAATATAATTAACTATCCAAAGTTACTTTAAGAGACAGCAGCACAAAATAATCAGTTTAAGACAATGTGCTTTGGTTAATAAATAAAACTAGAAGATACCACAGACTAGGCTCAGAAACATACACTCAGCTTCTTTTCAACAGCCATATTGAAAAAGCAACAGACTAGGAGTTACATTCAATTAAGAACAAAAAGCAGAAGCTCAGCCATCACAGTGCAAGTGACTTACTGATACGAGCTAGGAAATTCCTTGCATATTATCCCATATACAGTCTGCTCTCCAAAATATCTGTTACTGACCATGCAGTTATTAATACTCAATGATAAATTAAATGGTCTAAAATTTAGAAGTCTGATCTAGTACAGAAATTCTCAAGCTTCTGTATCTACATCCATTTACAAAAACTAACTGTATATTTTAGATCTCTCATTTTTCATTAAAAATATACTTTAGTCAGGTTCTTCTTTCTTTCTTTCTTTCTTTCTTTCTTTCTTTCTTTCTTTCTTTCTTTCTTTCTTAATCTTTCTGATGTGTAGTTTGTATATTTTGTATATTTGTGTATACTTGCACAGACATTTCAAGTCAGATACACCATTATTACCATCTAATTCTTCCAGCATACAAAAATTTACAACAATTCTTGAGTCTAGTCAAATATCTCCATGTATATCTCCATGTATATCCAAATATCTCCACCCCTTGAGAAGGGGTGGTCAACTTGGGCCACCTCTAGTTTGCCAGATTTGTCTACCTGATGATCTGTTTCCTGTTCCCAACCTCTCCGTTGTCCCCCAAATGCAATTAAGGCCCAAAGCATCTCACACTTCACTGTCTACTGCCTTTTCTTAGCAGATGGGGGGAGTTCCTCTTCCATCATATGGTTCCTCTTCTGTCAAAAGCATGTTCAAGTGAAATACCATGAATTGAGTTAGTTACATGAAGAGCCTTTCAGTGACCTTTTTGATGCTACCACAGGACACACCTGAGCCCATCAGCCAAGCTGGTGGTGCCTCTGGGAAAAGTAGTTGAAAGAAGGGTAAAAAACATTGCAGCAGCAGTGAGAGGAGTGAGAAAACATGAGAGACAGCCCTGTAAACAGCATGGTCAGTGCAGCAGGAGGGCAGGAGGTGCTCCAAGTATGCAGCAGCAGTTCTCCTGTGGCCTGTGGAGGGGCCCCTGGTGGAGCAGGCTGTCCCCCTGCAGCCTACAGATCCCACATGGAGCAGATCTCCACATTGCAGCCCATGGAGGAGCCCCCGGTGGAGCAGGTGGAAGTGGCCTGGAGGAGGCTGCGGCCCATGGCGAGCCCCCACAGGAGCAGGGGTCTGGGGGTAGCTGCTGCCTGTGGGGGACCTGTGCTGGAGCAGTTTGCTCCTGGGGGATGGACCCTGTGCTATGGAGTCATGTGGGAGCAGTTCTTGAAGATCTGCTGCCTGTGGGCAGCCCCAGCAGGCTCAGTTCGAGAAGGATGGCATCCCGTGGGAGGGACCCCACGTGGAGCAGGGGCAGAGAGTGACTATGAAAGAGCGGCAGAGGCAAAGTGCTGTGACTGACCGCAACCCCCATTCCCTGTTCCCCTGCATACTGGTGGGTGTTGGGGTGCAGCCCTAGAAGATTTGAGAATGAAGGAGTAAGACGAGCCTGGGAAGACGGAGTGTGGGGGTAAGATGTTTTCAGTTTTGTCTTTGTTTCTCAGTATCCTATTTAATTTTTGATTTGCATCAAATTACTTTCTCCAAGTCAAGTCTATTTTGCCCATGATGGTAACGGGTGAGCAATCACCACATCTTTATCTTGACCCATGAATTTTTCTGTTTTCTTTTCTCCTCTGCTTCTGTCAAGTAAGGGGAGTGAGAGAGCAGCTAAGTGGGCATCTGACAGGCAACCAATGAAATGCACCACAGTACCATTTAGGGTCAGATTGAGTTTCATTACATGTACAGAATAATCTAACTTTCCTAGTCCTTTTTGCCTATTCACTTTTGCTATCATTTTATCCGAGAATTATATCACCTCTCTCTATCACACTGAGAACAAAGGGTAAATGTCCTTTAAAGACTATCATTCCAAAAAAATGCTTTCCTGAATGCAGCCTCCCACCCCATATGAGATCCCTTTTCTTAATCTCTGGCCTTCTATTAAAGTGCAGTAGCTGGATTACATCCAGTTTGCAACATAAACCATGCTGTCCTGTAAACAAGTGTTGTCATCAATGTTATTTTCCCCTAAGTAACTGTGTTCTGCCTGTAGATTTTTTTTCAGTAATTATTTTACTTCTTCTAACCTAACAAATATCTTAAGTAATATTGATCCAAGACGAGTTCTTGCAGGAATTCAGTAAAAGCAGCTCAAGTTAACAGTTTTCTATCAATAATTCTGCATTGTTATTCATTCCCTAGATTAAGATAGCTGTGTTGCTTTTTTATTATTATTATTATTTATTTTTTTATTATTATTTTTTTTTATTTTGACATCAGTTGCTACCTGAACCGAGGTCACTAACACAGAGATTCAATCCTGAGGAAGCGGAGATCAGTGATCAGTGAGTGGCAGCTGCCCACCAGTTAAAATGAACCCTTCTGCAACACTGAGAGAAGAGGGGTAGAAATTTCACTGTGTACATTAGAAATCCAGCGAAGGTGCAGTTCACACAAATAACAGCCTGAGTGTTCTTCACAGACCAGAGAGGAAGCTGGCAACTCTGGATGAGTGGGATGGCTACGGAATGAGCATCCCTCATATGTGAACCAAACAAGGTGCAATGCAGACTCTTGCATCACTGTTTCTACTAGATTTCTGTCTATTTTCTCCCAGTATCTCCTGGGCACTTGGTATGAAGTCCAGTGTTGCTCAGTACTTTTTGACAATGCCTAGGAACCGTTCACTGTAAGGAATTTTTTCAAGGATAGAACAAGCAAAACAATAGAAAATTTTAATGATGATAATTTGCTGAATAAAGCAAGCTTAACAGGGATGGAAGTAAAATTTATTCATCACTCTTTACTATAAAACTAATGACAAGCCCTTCATTGAATATGACACCATTCCCGTTAAACTTTTCTGTCTAGATAACATTGCTAATCGTGGCAGACTTTTCACTCAGCACAGCCCTAAAGGCCCTTGGTAGCTTATTATTTGCAGCTCTGTCACTATTTCTGCCTATACTATGTCAACAATTGAAGAAGCAACAATGAATAAAGAAATAAACTACGGCTGGAATAATGTCACAGAATCACAGAATCACAGAATTGTAGGGGTTGAAAGGGACCTCCAGAGATCATTGGGTCCAACCCCCTTGCCAAATTTTGGTTTCTTAGAGCAGGCTGCCCTGGTAGGTGTCCAGACGGGCCTCAAATATCTCCAGAGAAGGAGACTCCACAACCTCCCTGGGCAGCCTGTTCCAGTGCTCCATCACCCTCACTATGAAGAAGTTCTTTCACATGTTGGTGCGGAACTTCCTGTTCTCTATCTTGTGACCATTATTCCTCATCCGGTCCCCGCAAACCACTGAAAAGAGTTTGGCCAAATCCCTCTGTCTCCCACACCTCAGGTATTTATACACATTGATGAGATCCCCTCTCAGTCTTCTTTTCTCTGGGCTGAACAGGCTCAGCTGTCTCAGCCTTTCCTCACAGGGAAGATGCTCCAGGCCCTGTATCATCTTTGTGGCCCTCCATTAGACTCCTTCCAGGAGATCCCTGTCTTTTTTTGTACCAGGGAGCCCAGAACTGGACACAGTACTCCAGGTGAGGCCTGACCAGGGCAGAGTAGAAGGGGAGGATCACCTCCCTTGACCTGCTGGCCACACTCCATTTAATGCATGCCAGGATCCCATTGGTTAGGGGGCACACTGCTGGCTCATGGTCAACCTGTCGTCCGTCCACCAGGACCCCAGGTCCTTCTCCTCAGAGCTCCTCTCCAGCAGGTCATCCCCCAGCCTGTGCTGATACATATTCCTTCCCAGGTGCAGGACTCTACAATTGCTCTCATTAAACCTCATTTGGTTTCTTCCTGCCCATCTCTCCAGCCAGTCCAGGTCTCGCTGAATGGCAGCACAGCCTTCTGGTGTGTCAGCCACTCCTCCCAGCTTTGTGTCATTGGTGTGCTTGCTGAGGGCGGACACTATTCCCTCATCTAGGTTGTCGATGAAGATGTTGAACAGGACTGGACCCAGCACCAGCCCCTGGGGAACACCGCTAGTCAAAGGTGTCCAGCCAGACTCTGCGTCACCGATCACCACCCTCTGAGCTCAGCCAGTCAGCCAGTTCTCAACCCACCTTATTTAGTCTGACACAATATCTACCTAATAAAATATCTACCTAAAAAAGTTTAAATTGCATTTATTAAAAATAATTTGTTAAAAATTTGTTAAAAGTTTGCTACACATCAGAGAAGATAATAGAGTTCCTTATAAAGAACCCAAATATTTTCTAACAGTTGCTGAAATTCACACAGCAGGTAAACTGCTCTGTGTTCTCCTTGGATACTTTATAACATATTGATGCATATTTTTTCTAAGTCTAACATGCGTGTCATAGGAATTTTGCAAAGCCAAATTGGCAGGCTGGAATATAATATCCAGCATATAATTTGCAAGCCCATGCACAACTCTTTCCCTTTCCCAGCCTACAGGTATGTCAAAATTTTGTATTTTGCAAGCTGTTTTTGTTAGTAAAGCATCCATTGTTTGTGGAATCTCACAGATTATTCCCACACGAGAGTCACTTTGATTCAGTTTTGAATGCCCTATACCGATGCAGGGCTCAGATGTCCCTGCCCCACTACAGACAAAACTGTACGGGAATATTCTCTGCACTCATCACATTCATCAACATTTAAGATTTTCAAGTAGCATTGTTTGCCTGATTTTTTTTAAATGCTGATTCACATTAGAATTATTAAAAATAAGCTTAAAAGGGTTGAAAAAATTCCACAAAACTTCATGTATTTGACTTTCCAGTAGTTGATTAAATGGTGTCCAGCAACAAAATCTGATACTTTAAATTTTGAAAATTTAGGTAAGTTTTTACTGAAATCTGAAGAAAAGATATAAAAAATAACTTTGTGTAGTGATAATTGACAGATAGCTAGGACCATTAACCATTTGCAATGCAGAAAACAATGGATTGGATATATAGTAAAAAATGGAACAGAAAAACATTAATGCCATTATAGCTGCATGAGACCATACCCAAAACAGCAAGCTGTATTCTACCACCCCTGTTAAGAAAAGATCAATTCAAACTATAAAAGTCCATCTAGAAAGTAGGGTTAGTGAAGGTTAGTGGAGAAAACAGTGAATAGAAATATCTTACAAGAAAAAAAATATAAATTTTCTATAGCTGAATGAATGAAAAAATAATAATATGGCTTATTTATGTGGATAAGATTGTTGTCTAGAAGTCCTTTAAGAGAGAAAAGGACAGGCAGTGAAAAATATTATTTAATATAAGTAAAAATAAATATTATATTAAAATATTATTTAATATACCACACAACACTGACATTGAAACAAGAAAAGTAAATTACTACATTCTGAAGAAAATCAGAAAAATTAGAAACCTGTTGGAGGTGTCGTGGTTTAACCCGGCCGGCAGCTAAACACCACGCAGCCGTTCGCTCACCCTCCCCCTCCCTCTCTGGGACGGGGGAGAGAAATGGAAAGTGAAGCCCGTGAGTTGAGATAAAGACAGTTTAATAAGGCAGGAAAATAATAATAACAAAAGTAATAACAATAATAATAATAATAATAATAACAATAATACAATGGTGATAATAGGAAAATAATAATAATATGTACAAACAAGTGATGCACAATGCAATTGCTCACCACCCGCTGACCGATGCCCAGCCTAACCCTGAGCAGTCCGGCCCCCTCCCCCCGGCTAGCCACCCCTATATATTGTTTAGCATGACGTCAGATGGTATGGAATACCCCTTTGGCTAGTTTGGGTCACCTGTCCTGGGTCTGTCCCCTCCCAGCTCTTACTGCACCCCCAGCCTGCCTGTTGGCAGGACAGAGCAAAAGGCTGAGATGTCCTTGGCTTGGTATAAGCACTGCTCTGCAACAATTAAAACATCGGGGTGTTATCAGCACTCTTCTCATCCTAAGCCAAAACACAGCATTCCACCAGCTACTAGGAAGAAAATTAATTCTGTTCTAACTGAAACCAAGACAGAAGGAAAGAAAATCCAACTCAGTTCCTATTAGGAAGTCTGGGAACAAAACCTACTTTTTTAAATTGCAGATTCAGCAGTTCAGTATGCATGCTATCTTTGATATTAAACACTTGTGCAAAATGGCCCAAGGATGTACAATCTGTTTCTGTAGTCCTATGAAATTGTATTCAGGAAGCTGTAGTGCTTCTAAAACTAAATATCTTTCAACTATTTCTTATTGTTTTTGCATCAAAAGACATCATTTTAATGGGAAGAATATGGTACATAAACAGGACTACTGTGATACCAAAGTCAATCTTGAGCAAAAAGGGAGTACTGTGCGGCCATTGTTCACTCAGTGTTACTTAGAAAACTCATAGGTATCTAAATTCAGTCTTTGGCTTAAGACTCTGCACATAAAAATGTATTTGCCTGTAGGGGAAAAGTTTCATGGACTTTGCATCACTGCAGAAGAGATTATAATTAGGTACAATTGCAGTTTCAGAGAGTAACTACTCAAAAATCACTCAGTGAGATATTGATACTATTACCCCTTGCATATGATTGCACTGCAACTATCATTCTGCAGTTTCATGCTAGTGCAATGTGAGCATCAGTTTTCACTGAACCAAGTACTATAAAATTCTTTATGAGAGTTATATTCTTAATGTGGAAAAGTGAGAAACTGTCACCAGGGAATTCATACAGTTCTTCTGGAAAAGGCCAGTATTTCAAATATGTGCAGGTAGATCCATTAGGTGCAATTAAAAGGTCTAGCCAGTCTGACTAGGATCCCTGGGCACTCATACAAACACGTTCAACACAAGGTATCTGGAATGCTTTGTGGGTAGTGCTGAGCCTGACTGCTCTGTCTGTGAATGCGAGTGTTGTGGGTTTCCTACCTGAGACGGGGACGCAATTGAGCAGGCAGCTTGGGACTGATGAGTGCAAAGGAGAACAGATACAGAAAAATAATCAAATTATGTTTTAATGAGCAGAAAAAAAAAAACAACAGACATCTTCTTCCATGGCTGTTTGAGAAATGATCAAAAGCTTGTGATAGAGCTGGTGCAAGATAACATCTGTGGGTAGAGAGAATACCCTTGCTAGACCATGAGATAGACCATGAGCTGGATAGAATGGAGACACTTCATCAAATCTGAAACAGAAGAAAGCTTCAAGTTCTGAATTGGCTGAAGACCTTGACAGGACAAACAGACTCATGTCCACTAATAGTAAGACTTCAAAAACAAAGCGCATGCACATAGTCATATTTCTGGCAAACAAACAAAGGGACCAGACTTTCAACAGCAGTATCTAGTGGAGGCTGAGCCGCTGGGGAATATGGTTTTAAATCATTTATTTAAACAAGGCAAGATTCTGATCTTGTCAGACTGGTTAAAATCCAAAGTAATTCCTAAACCTTCTAGACTGGGGTTCAAAAAACTAAGTATCATTAAAAAAAAAAAAAAAAAAAAGAGAGATATCTCCTTTTTCAAAATTGACATAACAGTTCTGTTTGATCTGGGCGGGCATATGCTTCAAATATTGTTTCATTTTATTAAATAGAAAGCTTTGGTTTGTATTTTTTTTTCAAAAGATCTTCTGTATTACTTCTTCACTACTGCTGCCACACTACTCCAAGATATTTGGAGTTTTTCATTTTCTGTTTTCACTCTTGCCAGTAGATTTATAACAAAAAAATGCTGTATATGAAGATCAAAGCTCTCATCCTTAATCTAGCATAATTTTCAGATGTGAAAAACAAAACAAAACAAAAACATAAATATAAAGTTTTTTTAAAAAGTGGGGTGCGTGGGGAAGATGGAGACCAATTTTGCAGTCTGAAGTAGGATGCAGGCTGGCAGCAGCTTTAGCATTAGGGAATAGCTCTTAAATAAGGCACACATTCTTCCAGAAGCTCTAAAGACATCCCAAGCAATTCTCCAGGCCCTTCTCCACCACCCCTGAGCCACACCAGCTGACTCTTTCCAGCCCTGCCCTAAAAGCCCTATGCTTGTAAATTTTACATCTGGTATCAACTGCATTGACCTCACTGAAACACTCCATGTGTGCTCCCATGGGTGCCACAGAAGGTGAACACACAGGGTGCGATCCAAAGCCCATCTGCTGCAAACTCTTTGCCTGTGTAAGACAGATGAGACGCCATCCATGGGAGATGGGAACAACTCATGGGTAGCCAACCATTTGCCCCAAGGCAATGCAAGGTGCTCCTGACACTGCCCTGGCAGCACCATCAGCATCGGGCCCTGCTGCTCCAGCACATCTCCCTCCTCCTCCCAGTGCATCTGCCCCATCTCGGTGGTGTGGTCCGGACTGCGGGCACCAAGTCTGCTCTGCAGGCAGGAGTCCCACTGCCATCTCTGACTAGTTACTTGAAAATGAGACAGCCGTCTCCGCAAACTCGTCCTCAATTTCTAAATGAATGATTGATTGTTTTTAAACTAGCACAGTGTATATTTTGGGAAGGAATTTATGATTTACAAAAAAATTTCCTGCTGAAATAAGGCCAAATGGAGGCTGGTGTGGGCCAAGTTGCTCAATGTTCATGAACAAGAACATGTTTTTCTTTTTCTTCCTTTCTTGTTTTATGCATGTTTCTGGACTCATTTCATCAGCTGTCAGTATTTAAATACCATTTCAGAAAAGGGTTTATTATTGTAATTTCCTCAATTATTCTGTTTGTTTCTGCTATGGTCTCTTGAAACAAAATCAGTCAGCTAAAGTACTAATAAAATATTTTCCCCGGCTGCTCCTTGCTAAGGGCCCAATCTTCAAGGTGCTGTATTTCCTGTGCTGGTTTGCACCTCAGAGACCGTGACCTTAAACGAGGGCTTTTTTTCAGTGTGCTGCATTGCTGTTTTCCAAGGGATCTCACTGCGGTTCACGGTCAGCTCATGTCCTCAAGTCAAACCCAATGGCATGACAGTGCATGATAACTGGGACTGGATTCCTATAAGAAATAAAACTGAAAGCAAGAACCCTTTTTCATCACATCTATGCAGATGGAAAACAGAACACATTTGATAAGTGGTGAAAGCAATCTAGCTTAAATACATCACTGGCTAATTGATTAGCCAGGCAAATGCAGGCGCTCATCTAACAGCATGTCTTTCAAATTGTTGAATTATGTATACGTAAAATATTTGGAAATTTCTGTTTTTAAAACTATATTCCATACAGGAGAGAAAAGCAAATATTTTCTGTAGAAGGGCTAAGCAGAGCAGAGCCTAGCCTTTGGCAAATGGCATATTCTGGGCATGCAGGGGCTGCTCTGACACCATGGAGATAGTTGGAAAGCTCTTGCTGGATCTCGCTGGGCTTTGGATGAGGAACCTGGCAATGACTGATGGCAGAGCGTGACAACACCCAGCAACATCAGGCAGCCTCGGTGCTCTCTCACTGCTCCCCCAAACCAAGAGTGGATCACAACACGTGACAAAGACACTGAGCAAGGCAGCCAAAAAATCATCAGCCTCAGATGTTTAGACCATGACTTTCGCTTCTGGCTCAAGCAATTCTTATGTTGAATTCAGTTGCCTTTCCTCCAAGACACCTAACAGCAGATAACCTCAATTTATCAGTTCCCATTTCCAATACCATTTATCTTGCATAAGAGCTGTGATTTATTTGGCGCACAATGGAAATGCAACTATTTAAAAATAAAAACTAAGCAAAATCTATTTACAGCTCTGTAATTTCCCAATGAATCATGAATAACGAGGCCAACGCTTCCAGTGTTAGACATTCACAGTCATGAATCAAGCCTTGAAAATTAACGTTTGGCTTTAAGAACTTAAATTTTTAAAAATAATAAAAGCTGGATTTTTTAAAAATTAATTTCTCTCTCTCTCTCTCTCTTTTTTTTTTTTTTTAATTTTTTTTTTAAATTTGTACCTCTGTAGTCATTAGAATGGGAAATTTACATCTTCAAAACGGAGTTGAGTCTCCCATGCTCACATGATATGAGGGGATGGAGCTATAAAGGAACAACCAGCAATTCTGAGTCTAGCAATAAATTCCAAAGAGTTGTGATTTTGCTGCTTGGGCAGGTTAAACAGGTATCACACATAGATACTCATATTAGAAACAGGTTGCACTGAAACAGATCAGTGTCTTGGTATTCCAACATATGCATTTCACATACATAACTTTGCTGTCATCTAGAGATGGGATAATGAAGTGTCTGTTGAAATCATCAGAGGTCTTGAACTGTCTCAGGACTTTGCATCACTCATACTTTCTGCTTGTGTTTAAAATTTAAAAATTTAAAAATATAAAATAATAATAATAATAATAAAAAGATGTTGCACTTTACTGCAAAAATAAAGGGAAAACTCCAGAACATTTGTAAATCAACACCTGTCTATTCTATTTGTGCAGTGTAGCCCTCCTTCATTTCCTTTGTACATGGTAAGTTCGCTGAGGCAGGCAAAGCTGTCTGTGCCATTATTTTTGCACAATGTCCAGTGCAGAGACCTGATGGGGCTGTGTTTGGTCTGCTACTTTTAATTTGCTCTCACCTCAGTACTTCAAGGCTGTAGTGGGCAATAAAAGCAAAAGTGCCAAAATACTGCAAGTGTGTGCATTCTCACTTCATTTCTAGCCTACCTGGAAGTGAAGGTACCAGGGAATTTTGTGAACTCTTATGAGACTTCCAACAGCCCTAAACCATCCAGATTAGATAAGCAGCAGATAAACATCCGAACACTGGGAGGTTTATCTACAAGAAATCAAACCTTTTGAAGTTCATCTTTTACTGCTCTAACCACTATTATCTGTTGCTTTGAGATCCTGCATCCACCCCTATCAAAGTTATGTAAGCTCCCTGTGATGCTCTTAAACAGTACCTCTATCATTTGTAAAACTGCAGTCATTCCCCCCCACCCCCTACCCCCCATTAAATGCATTTGTGGCTTCAGCAGTTGATGCATACAGTATTTTATTGGCTTTTTCTCAGAAATACACATTTATTTTATCATCTGATACTTAAAATAACTACTACAAATAAATAAAGAAAAAATGTGTGTACCACAAAAAAAAAAAAATACCATACAAAAGCTTGAGCTATGCCAAGATTGCTTAATTCTGATTAGCAATGACCATTAAGCAATCATTTATGGATTTACTGTGAGTGTTCATAGATACTAATGGGTTTTAGAATTCCTTGGGAATCCTCAAAGGTCAAAGGAAGAAAATGAACTATGAAGTGATAAAAAATGTATTAGGTGACTAATGGACAGGTTGTATACAGAACGGTTCCAGCAGAAAACGTTGAATTTTACCGCTCAGATTTAAGCAAAAGTAAATCTTGGGAGCAGTAGCCCTTTCTCACTGAAGTTACTAATGAAGAGAAAATAAAAGTGCTTCATGGGGAGGCATTGCACAGCGTTTTACCCTGTCACTAAGAATGCATAGGCTATGGCAAGGTCACTGATATGAAGTTAAAACTTATTAGATTTTTTGTTAGAGAAATAGTTTCTTGCTCTTTGCTTGGCTTCCTTGTTTTTAACCTTACATGTGCATTTTCTTGATTATATTTGCACCACCACACTCTGTGCAACTCAAGACTGACGGTCCTGGCCAGCCTTAATGAATTTGCCTTTATAGCACTTAGAATGACAGCATGGCCCCCACTTCTATGAGAAGGAGACGGACAAGCTCAGAGGACTCAGCATGCCTCACTGCAGGCCTGGACCCAGCACAGGCCTGAGGGTCCGCCCCAGCCCCGCAGGCCCTCCAGCCAGACTAACGCTGCTGAGGGCACACGAGTCCAAGCTCCCAGCCAGCACAGGCTCATTTTGCGCAGTCAGATACGTTCAGAAATTTCTGAAAGGGTGCCTTGGTCTCAGCAGAGCTCGGGCCAGATCAGATAGTGTGTGCTGGGGCTGCTGGGAGCCGGTGCCAGCTCCAGCGCGGCTTTGTCTTCCCACAGCTGGCAGCATGCCAGCAGCCAGCACACAGCCTGCGTAAACACCACGGCCTCTGCTCCGGCTAATTTGACAGAAATGCAGACCTGGTCCACAGCAGATTTATATGGGTGGGTGATTCAGCCGTGCACAGATATGTTATTAATGACTGTGGAGCCGTGCACAGAGTGAACATCCAGCCTGCGAGTGGCCTGCAGAGTTTACTCAGCCCTCCTCCTGGCTGGAGTCACCTCGACCATGAAGTATTCTTCCCGGTACCATCACTCAAATGGTGATGACAAATCCAAAGGGTTTTTTTGAAGGCAATTTTTGCATGGTGAACAGCAATTTCGCTGTGCAACGAAATGGAATTGGATTCTTGTTAGCAATATTTTCAGTCAGGGCAGAAAAAAGCAATCAGCAGTTAATACAACCTGCAATGTGATATGTGCCTGTTACACACATAAATTATAAGGACTGGTACCATACTACATAATTTTAAAGTTATGCTATTAAAATGAAGTAATTCCCATTCCAGTTTTCTCAAGAACTGATTCTATCAGGCGGATACATACAGGCCTAATTTCTAGTTTTTCAGCAAAGCTACTAACTAACTAAGACCATCCATGTAGAAGGACAATTACTATTTTTGAGTTCATAAAAGTTCATTTTCTGAAAAAAAAAAAAAAAAAAAAAAAAAAAAAAAACACCAGGGTTTATTTGGTCTGATTAATTTATAAAATCAAGTTACATAGAAAGAGAAAGAGAGAGGGAAGGGAAGGGAAGGGAAGGGAAGGGAAGGGAAGGGAAGGGAAGGGAAGGGAAGGGAAGGGAAGGGAAGGGAAGGGAAGGGAAGGGAAGGGAAGGGAAGGGAAGGGAAGGGAAGGGAAGGGAAGGGAAGGGAAGGGAAGGGAAGGGAAGGGAAGGGAAGGGAAGGGAAGGGAAGGGAAGGGAGGGGAAGGGAGGGGAAGGGAAGGGAAGGGAAGGGAAGGGAAGGGAAGGGAAGGGAAGGGAAGGGAAGGGAAGGGAAGGGAAGGGAAGGGAAGGGAAGGGAAGGGAAGGGAAGGGAAGGGAAGGGAAGGGAAGGGAAGGGAAGGGAAGGGAAGGGAAGGGAAGGGAAGGGAAGGGAAGGGAAGGGAAGGGAAGGGAAGGGAAGGGAAGGGAAGGGAAGGGAAGGGAAGGGAAGGGAAGGGAAGGGAAGGGAAGGGAAGGGAAGGGAAGGGAAGTTGTTAACATCAGCTTTTCCAGAACAGCTATTTTGGTTTCAGAAGCTGAACGCACAGGAGCAGTGGGAGCATGCAGTGCTGCCAGCTTCCCCTTTCCCTCTTCTCATCCTCTCCAGCCCAGTAGTTAATAGCATGCACGTGGGTTGTGAGAGATCCAACTTCCCGTCCTCCTGCTGCTTGATTCAGTGCAGGGGGTTGTTCCAAGGTCTCCCTCTCTCCATGTGGGTGTCCTACCTGCTGGATTAGGAGCTTTACAGAGAAGGAGCTCTTCTCCTACGCCTTTTTCCACTCTAAATTGCTTACACAATGCCTGGATGAGAAAGAAAAAGCTATGGCATATAGTGACTGAAGAAGGTGCCAAGACAGTCAACATACTGAATGGCTACAAAAAAAGAATTATTATTTATGCAAAGGAGAATATCTTCATCCAGAGGGATTAAGACAACCAGCCCATAAAATCTTGTAGTGCACTATCAAGGCCTAGTCCTAGAAAACAGAGGAGAGACTATTAGCAAAGCGCTGTAAATACTGAGCCATATATGGGAAGAATATTACCTCTCACCAGCTTTATGAAAGCAATCTTTTGATTTTATTAAGCATAACTGAAACTACTTGAAAATATTTATTTAGTGAACAAAATAAACCATTTCAATACTATGGAAAACCTGAGTTTATATTGAATGATTTTTTATTTTTAAATTTCAATTTATATAAAGAAGGGAGAGAAGGAAATAAAAGCTGAAAAAATGAATGGATGCAACAGCACAAAGGAGATGAGGATTTACCATGGACAATACTGTAGGTTTAAGTACTTGTTTGCAGGAGAAAGATCATGCTGGTGGAGCTAGTTTGCTAGACTTCAGTGTGTGCAGGGTAGGTAAAACGTTTGACCATTTCTATTAGTTAAGAAAACAGGCAAGGTGTTTATGTTCTTTCGTCTCAATCAATAGCATTGAATAAAGTAGCACTGAAAATGTCCCAAGTGTACTACTGGATGTTCACATTTGGAAGGAAAATAGAGTGCAACTGATCAATGGTCATCTCCATCAAGATGTATTTAACTGGGATTCTTCCTTTCCAAATCGTTTTGTCTGAAGCTAGTAAAAGTTGAAAGGAGGATGGATATCTGCAAGGATAATCTTTAAGGTGTGTGTACTGTTTTCACAGCTATTAGATCAAAGCCCTTTACTGAACTATTTTATTATCAGACTTATAAATCAGCCTCAGTTCATTTTGCAAACATTAGTACCGCCATCAATTACATGCATTTAGGACTAATGGTTTTACAGGAATGTTAATAGTACAACATTATTTCCTGAAAACCAGCACTGAAGGCTATTAAAAGGCTATTAATTGCTATATGTAGCAGAATTATTTGTTTCTGGTCTTAAACAATCAGTGAGTTGGCATGTAAGTACATTTCTAACCAGTTAAATTTCATGGATATCAAATTTAGTCAAAACAAAACCATTTATAAACTATCCTTGTCCAGGTTTCCTTCATGGGCACAGTCTGAGTAGACCATAGATATTTTTGCTGCTACCTTTTAAAGCCCCTGAGGTCTTGCTCCAGGCACTCCCACCATCCCTGCAGGGTGGCTGTCAGGGCAGACACTGTCCCCAGGCAGAAGACTTTTTATTAGGCAGAAGCAAGTGTCTGCTCTCAGCCTGCTTGCTCATGTTCCAGAGGGAACAGTGCAGTACTGACACCTGAACAAAACATGAATAACATGAACAGATGCTTGAGGGGTAAAGGGTTTGAAGAAGAGGAGCTCTTTTGTGTGGGGGGTGTAAATCCCATTACAGCCACCCTTTGGGCTCTGGCTCATCCCACACCCCAGAAATGATGAAGCATCTTCTACATTTATTCAGGCCCCTTCTGTTTCTCTATCCAGCCCCCTGCTAATGCAATAGACTTCACCTCCAGTGGTACCACAGTACAAATTATTAAACATGATGTTCCTTGTTTTGTGGTGAAATTGACTGCTTGCCCCCACCTGGACCTACCCTTAGTCCATATGAAGTGCTGTAGTTCTGTTTCTGATATACTAAATAATAAAACAACTGAGGCTCAAGGCTGTTATATGAGTTCATCTTATCTTCTTTCCCTTTCTAACTGTGGCATGAAACTGAGATCTCTGTTCATTAGTTTAAGAGGCTGGTTACACATAAGAGGAGAAGAGAAGACAGATCCTGAAGCATGTGGAGCTACACCAATTTCCACCAGCTGAGGAGAGAGTCCCAAGAGAGCAGTCAGACAATTTTTAATGAACTCCTATGCAGAGCACAAAGTGAACTTCAAATCTCAGACTGAGCACTATTCAACTTTCATTAAACCAGACATTTATGATTACCTCAAAGGTTTGCAAAGTAGGAATAGAAAATTTCCAAGAAAAATTGTAATTACCTTTTATAACCCATCTCTAGGATATTGCCTCCAGCTTTGTTGAGGAATGGATATAAACTGTTTCATTCATGGCTCTTAGTAAACCATGCTGCATTAAAAGTATTTCAGTAAGTTGTAGCTACCATTTTATGGCTGAACCTTTATGTCAATCCTTCATTCCAGAGTGGTTCGACATTGCAGTGACCTTCACATCCCCCTTCAAATTGAATCTGTTACCCTCATTGAATATAAGGCTATAAAGAAGCACCTGATCATAAAATCCATTTGGAATGCTTTCTTAAACCTCCACCAATTATCCATTAAAAATTCTGCTTTTTACAGGCTTACTCCCCTAATGAAAACCGAACAATAGTATATTTTTAAGAAGTTTTTCTGGTTGTCTGGAGAAAAGCCTTGACAACTCAAAATAATCATTGATTGATGTGACTAAATAAAATCATCTGAGTACTTCTATGGATAATAAGAGACATTAACTATTGCTTTATAAGCAAGGATCTGATCTAAAAGAAAAGATGTGGATGGTCTGACAATCACCTCCCTAAATCATCCAGCACACAGCTTTGAATAACAAATACAATTGATCTGATATAGGTAATCTAGGAAAAAAAAAAAAAAAAAAGCATGCTGTTCAGAGGAGACTGAGATTGATCAGGATTAAATCTTCAGCAGGAAGCCTTTTAATTTGCAAGGAGCTCTCACACCGAGGAACAGCAGTGGCCGGAGCTGGGGCAGAGCCTGCAGTGAGTCACTGGGCTGAGGAAGGCCAGTGGCAGCCGGAGCAGGGAGGTTGTGGCAGGCTTGAACCAGGCCAGGTCAGGAAGCTGGGCCATGAGGACAAAACAGCAGATGGTGTGTGTATGTGTGCGTGTGCTAATGCAGTCCTGCAGCCTTCCTTTAAAGTAGACAAAATAGGGATTTTTTTTTCTTTGCCATTTTCACGTTTATCTCTCCTTTTAATAAAGCTATAGCTAATCCCTCTGCTTTTAGAAAGCAGCTCTTTGACTTCACTGATGCTGCAGTTATCACCTCATCACCTTTTCCTCTCAAAGAGCAGTGACAGCTCTGTTCGCAGGCACTATCTGGAGCTTTTTTCCAATCCTGTCACAAACTGCTTTAAGTGCAGCTTCTGCCCCTGCTTGTGCCGGCACTATCTGTCAGAGCAGCCTCAGACCTTACCTCATGCTTCATCGTCCTCAGTTTATCTGGATCTTTAATACAGCTGACCCTGATCTTTTTCTCATAATGTTGGCCTCTTCTACATGCCTCTTTGGTATAACTTCTATGCTCCCTGCTCTGACTGTGCATCATCTGCCCTCGCTCATATCTCATCTGCAAAGCTTCTTCTCAGAGTTTTCTGTAAAGTAGCTTCAGACAGGCAACAAAAGTGCTCATAACTAAGTAAATATATGAGGAGTGACAGGACAAATCACACAACCTTTGGCTGCAATGCTTTCTCCGGTCCTCTCACACAATCAGCTATTTCCCCTTACTTAATGCTTGGGTTTATCCACTAAAAATTTAATCTGTGTCATGGAAACTCATGCCACGTTTTGTAAGATATATCCCAGTGTGAAAATTACATCACTGTGTGGTATGTACAGGCCTTTGCACCTCACTCTTTGCTATTGTAAACTAAAAAGGGCAACAGTGACATAAAGCACTCTATTACTGCATCACATTCACATTTCTTTGCATACAAAGTACCTACAGATCAGAGAACCTGAGAATTAGTTATGGCTCTTGGTTTCAGAAAAGAGAAGGCAGCTTGAGGAATTTAATCTTAAAGAGAGTAACACCACACCAGGGACATGACAAATTCTGCTTGAATCCCAGTTGAATACCTAGGACCAAAGTCAAAATTCGCACAACATTCCTGCAGAAACTACATATCCCACCAGGAATTGACATTTTGTGACTGATTCCACTTGCCCGTGGCTAAAGGCTTGCTGAGGGGTGTCTGCATGGCCCTGCCAAGGAGCAGCAAGGCCTCTTTTTCATGCAAAGGTGCATGAGGACCTGCAGGCCAGGCCAGGCTACATCTGTAGCCTCCCTTCCAGGCTGCCCCTGCTCATCGTATCATCTCACCCGGCCAAAGAAAGCATTCCCTCTGCCAGGGTGTAGGAGACCAGAGCTCAGCTCCTCCCTTTAAGCACTAACTGGAACCAGCAGAAGGAGCAGCTGCACTTTGCAAGATGAGAAGGACCACGGGCTGAGGTCCGAATGACTTTGCCAGCACTGACTTTCAGAGAAGAGTTGAAGGCTCCTTGCAGGAGATACTGCAGGGCAGAACAAGTGATCTGGGGCATATCCTTGCCTTTAGCAAGTTTCACTTATATGGACAGGATCTCCCCAAAGCAATGCTTCATAGATACCTGTGCTTGTTGCCTGCTTTATAGGAGAACCTAGGGCTTTGGGTTGGGGATGTTATTATGATTTGAGGATGCTGCTATAGTCCTGTGGCTATGGGGTCTTTAGTGGAGATTAGAGCACAAATAATTAAATTCAAAAGGATTACAGAATTCATGCAGAGCCAAATACCTTCCTTAGCCAGGGGCATACAAACTGTGCTTAGGGTTTGCTTGTCCAAGTCACTAGTACAGCTAACAAAAATGAATATATTTTTGGGCTAGGAGCTTTAAAAGGAAACTCAACAGCTGAGAGACAAAAGTTATTAATTCTGAGACTAGTTTTTGGCAGGAATGGGAAGACTACTGAGATTGCCTGAAAACTCTCTGGAAGTCCGGTGCTGTCCTAGCAACCGTGAGAATGACATTAAAGAGAACAGATACAGGCCCTGTCCAGACCACAAACCCCACAAGTACCAATCCCCAGGTCCACTGGGCTCTTTTAAAACAGCTGACATTATTTTCCAGCTTTTTAAATTATCCCAGCTTTTCTTAACTGACATAAATCTAGACAACAGAAACATATCCAGCTTTTCAATTCCCTGCTGAATGCCGAGATGGGACTCAAACTGGCAAGAAGTTTGAAGTGAAGCTGCCCCAGACTTTTTGTGAAGCCAGCATACCAGCAGACCTCCAATCCCTGAAGCAGTTTTTATTACAGAACAAAATAATGAACAAAATAATAAAGCTTCTTGGTGTCCTGCAGGATGGGGCATGTCTCCAGCCCCGAGCTGCACTGGCTCATGTCCTCCAGGCTGATGCTCACAGCTCCATTTGTTCAGGAGGCTCTAGGTCTTTGCTTTGCTCTTTAGCTCTTGCTTCTTTTATCTCTTTTTGCTTCACCAAGTTTCTGCTTCTTGTCCAAGAAGCTTGCATGTCCGTAAAATAGCTTGGGAAGGGGAAAGAGGGTGCACACCCTCACTGGCTGTGCCTCTTACAGATCCTCTGGCAACCAGATGATTTTATACCTCCACAGGGAGATGGCAAAACATGGTCACTGTTACTCCTGGTACCTGCAGTTCCCTGTTACTGTCACTGTTGTTCCTGCTTCCCTGTGCCTCTGTCAGAGCAGAAACAGAGAGCAGCCTCTCTGGGGAAGGTACTGTGGCCAGCAGGTAGGGATAAGTTACCGGTGGCTGCTGCCTGTTCTGCCCATGTCCCCCTTCCAGGCTGTGGTCCATGTCACATTCAGTAGCAAACGGAGACAGACAATTCAGGCATCTTAGCAATCAGCCTCAAATCCCAGCTCCAACATATACTTCAGACAATAGAAAAAAAAAACAAAACAAAACAAAACAAAACAAAACAAAACAAAACAAAAAAAAAAAAAACAGAGAAAGGTACAAATTAATTCTTATGCCTCAAAAAAAAATATCTTGGTGACATCCATCTCTTCTGGAGTCACAGAATTAGGAAAAGTGATTCTTGAGGCATTTCCTTTCTTCCGTCCCCAAAAACAGCAACAGTGTCTTTCATATGCAATAGTAGAGTTTCAGGCATTCTCACCCTGAAGTCTGGAGAGAACATCAAATCCATCTTCTGTTTTTATTTGTGTTTGTGAGTCACAGTCAGATGAAGCTGGCAGAGGCAAAGGAGGAAAAATATAACAGGACTGGCTTAATCTCAGCAGGGAGACAGCTAGTGAAATATAAAAGGCTGCAGGGTCCAGGCTTTATGCTAATGAATATTTAGTACATTGATAGAAAGTGGAACAGCATGGAGAGGAAACACAGATGTGCCCCGGAGTACCAGACGGTGGAGATAGAAAAGTCTGGGCTACATCCAGTTGAGCAGACAGGGTTTCTGCACTGCAGAACCCCATGTCGCAGGTGATGCGGTCCATGTGGTCCATCTGCTGGGACAAGAGAGGAGGATTTCACGGGTGGGTGAGGTGTGATCAGGCAGTGCCTGAGCATGGAGCAGGGAAATGCAGATGGGAAATGAAATGCCTGGTTTGGGCACCCTGGCAGCATATGGCTATGAGACGTGTCACAGCTTGGCAGAGCACATACATGGTGCAAAACTCCAGGCACCTACCAGGCACTGGTGGCAGAAGTGCCAGTGACAGCTCCCAAAGAGTATGTTGAGGGAAGTAAATTCTGGCCTTTGGGTCTGAAGCAGCCACTGCGATCTGATTACAAGGCTGCAGAAAGATAGCATCTCCCACTGCAGCTCCAGTTCCTCTCAGCATGGTCGTTGTGAAAGATGCACCAGAGAAAACGACCCCTCCTGTCAGCCTCAGTGAGGATGGAGGCCTACATCCAATACCCTGAATTACAGCTCTGTGCTATTCTGTCAGACAATAACGACCAAGGAAGATTAAATACTGTATGTGTTCCTCTGGCCCCCAGGTGTCTGTGTGCTGTATTGAGTAACTCACTCCTGTGAGTTTTTTAATACGGATAGTGTAAAAGCCAGAACTGAATTCAATCCACTGTAACCAGAGTGTACAAACACTCCAAGAATTTGGTCTGGTGATGTTAATGAATAGCTGACGAGTATGTCTCTTGGAAGATATTTCGGGCTTACCTGAAGGAGAATTAGTTAGTTCCACAGCTCATGAACATCAGTCATTTGGCTCCTCATGGATCCCTTAGCAAAATAATTTTCGTGACCCTTGATTTCTACTTCTGTGTGAACTTACTATCGCAACAGAAACCTTAATTAATTCCAGGCATTATTCAGAAAAATCCCCTGAAATGGGGATTCACATTTTTGCCTCTTTTCAGTATTTCAAAGATGTTTGAAACAAAAGACAAAGCAAAGATATATTGTTTTTAAACACAAAGGGTTCCAGAAAAACATACAGCGAATATTCACGATGCTATTTGGACTCAGGTTTGTACACAAGACCTTCACAGTGCTGCTTGGAGCTGTCTGAGGCCACGAGCCATCCTAATACTCAAAGATGAATGTGATTGTGTAGCTACCCAGGGAAACTCAGTATTGACTGAAGGATCCAATGTCTTTCAGTGAAAGAAAATCTGTATGTATCATCAGAGCAAAGAGGTCTCAGATTCATTTCATCCTTAACTCTTATTGATTGACTGTAACATCAAAATTAGCTGGTTTTACATGTAAATCAATGTGCTTATTCCTAGACTGTAGATGTGGGGACCATGCACCAGCTTGAGGGGTTACATGAGAAACTTCTACCTTGGGGAGGATTGGTTCTAGATCTAATGATGGCAGTGGGAAAGTCTAGTTTATGGACTGCAGTTTCTTCTGCAGAACAGGCTATAATCTATGATTGCTTACGTACGCTATGGGCTAAATGTTGTACAAATTTGTACACACTATTTATGCCAGGATGGAGAGAAGAGGCTTTATATCAGAACCCGTTTCAACATTTTCCTTTGGAATGTTGATATGCTACAGATAAGAATATTAATTAAAATGTTTGTAGTTTATGTACTGCTAGCATACTGCCATTACTGTCACATCAAAGCTATAATTCTGCTAAATTGAACTGCAGTGATGAATTAATTATCTTCTGCTATATGAAGAGCTAAGAATCACATCTGTGCAGGATGTTTATGATACAAAGAAAGATTTGAGGAGTTTGGGACCAATTATCACGTCCTAACAATGACATTTAAGAGAGAGGCAACCTGTCACCTTCCAGAAGCTCCTTCTTGCACCTGTGCAGGGCACTGAACAGGCACCACAAGCAAACGAAGCAGCAGAGGCAGACACAGAGGAGTGAGAGCTGGTGGGGCTTCGACTTATCATCCCCAAAGCTTCAGCCAATGCAACTGACAGGGTAGGAGCTGGTAATAAACTGACACAGAAAACTAGGTGGTGGCAAGCTTGTTCCTCCCCCTAGGAGCAACAGGGAGCAGGAACTGAATTGTGACTTTCATTGGCAATTTGATATTTGCTGTGTTCCTGAGGCAGTGAGACCATGCCCTGCCCCTCACCTTAGTGTGGATTGCAAAGTCATTGCTAAAGGAGATAACCAGCTGTAGGTCTTTTGGAGAGCCTGAATTTAATCCCCCCAGTGAGAGCATTCAGTTATGTATTTAGAAAGGAAAAAGGCTTCTACACGGTATAAATCCTTGCTTGATAATCCCAAAGCTAATGGGGAAGGCATTCGGTAGTAAACTACAGTCCTTGGACAAAGACATCTGTAACCAGACCGGAGCTCTATGATTAAACTCAAATTCACAGATTGGTTACATGCAGCTAATTTTATTCACTGAGAATACGTGACCCCCCTAAGCGGATGTTTAAATTAAATAAGAATATTGATGACAAATGTTCAAAATGTAAGACAGATGCCTGCAACTTTTGGCATGAAATTTGGAACTGCCAAGAGGTTTGGGAATACTACTCTGGGGTCATTAGGAATTTGGATATCCAAAATGTTCCCCAGCTGCTGATCTCTTCAGAGGCTTCTATACTTGGTCCTGGAAAAATATAAAGTCAGTGCAGTAAGTGATGCCATATACATAGCTGGGCTGGTAGAAATTGAAGAAACTTCTGCCCTTTTCTTGGAAAAATGAACCAAAGAGATGGCTGCTAATCTGTGTCTGGGGTTAAAATATCAGTGCAATTAAAAAAAATCCCTGGTTCTTTAACAAATAAATATTTTAACTGCCTGGACCTGTTTTTTTTTTTTTTCTTTTTTTTTTTTTTTTTTCTTTTTTTTTTTTCTCTCACTGTTTCTGAGCCCAGGCATCATGACCGCTGGGAGCTCAGTTGCATGTTGCATTGTTGTTTCCCACGGGTGCCTCTTCTGCCACAGTGTTGCTGCTCTACTACTGTCTCCTGACCCTCACTGCTCAGCTGGCGTCTGCACAAGGCTCCTTCTTAGGTAAGTAGAGCGGATGAAAGTAGAAAGAAAACAGAATGAAAGTTTAGGTTTTAGACCACAACAGGCATGAGGTAGAAATCCCCAGTGTATGTGTGGGGGTCTAATCTGACGCCCAGGAAGTTAAGGGAAAGAATCTCATGTGATTTTAATTAGCTTCACACTAGATTCATTACTGCAATGCTATAAATAAAGCAGAGACACTTTGCATGGATCAGACATCAGACCAAAGTTGGGAATAGACTGTACGTTTCCCGACTCTACTCCTAACCACCAGACAATACAATTTTTCCAGTGCTGAGTCCCATAGCTCCTTCACCTAGGGATTTGATGGGAGCTCCAGATTTTGCTTAACCATGCCAAGCTACTGTAGGTGTGGCCTTCAAGCACAATACACCGTGTACTACTGCTTGCCTAACTGACCTGGGAAAATCTTGCTTCAATTTATAAAGTTATGTGATCCAGCTATACAAGAGCTAGAATTTCTAGAAAAAGATTGAGGTGTTTAGTGTCTCATTTTCCTGCCAACAGCCAGAACAATTTATCCACTCATAACTGTTTCTTAGTTAGACTGATAACTGGGAAGAAAAAAGGTGTGTGTTACTAATACAGTGTTTCCCCTAAGTTTGTATGAATACAGGCCAGAATTACAGGAAGAAAAAAAAAAGAAAAAAAAAAAAAGAAAAAAAAATATTTTCAGAAAAAGGCAAAAGGCCTCTTCTCTAAACTACTAGGAAGTTTAGTTTTCCACAATGGCCACTGGCAGCTTTCTCAGCAATTCATTTTAATAGTACACACTTTCTGGCAATAAAAAGGAGATAGCAACTAATATAATTAAGTCTGCAAAACAAGCTCTAAACTGAAATGTGTCTCCCAACAGAACAAGCATAGGATTGTTCATTACAGTGCTCTCCAGGAATAACAAAAACAATTCCCAAAAATGCATTATTAATGGACATTCCCAGAATTAATGATAAAACAAACCAGATGTTCTCTTACATTTGTCTCATAAATGCAAAGTCAATATGCCAAACCAAAAACCCATCTTTGGAAAGCTATAGACTATTTATGAAGGCGCTTTAGCAGTATTTCCCTTTACTATAAGAGATAGAATTACTTATCTGTAGTCTAAGACAACCTAGCTATGGTTTTACATCTATTAATGAAAAAAGGCTCCTGTCCAAGAGGAAATGCAGGTGAAATTTATGGTTTTACTTAGCCTGTGTTTATGATAGAGTAAATTTTGAATTATATTTCAAGTAACATGCATACATTTTTGTTAAAAAAAAAATACATTTTTCCCACATGAAGAACACTCCAGACACAATCACAGCTCCCTAGCATTACTAATCTGCTTAAAATATGGCTTAAGCCTAAAGAGGTCTTCACCAAATATGTTTTAACTACATTATATTGTATTTATTCTTTACTGAAAATGATTACTCACATGGAATGGATTTTATTGCCTTGAGTAAAGGTTGCAAAGGTCCACTGCAGTTGATAGAAAGCAAATAGTACTGATAAAGAAAAGTACAAAGCAAATTATACATATGCTAATACCTTAATGTAATAATATCAAACATGGTGGGCCATCTGGTGTAAATCATCATAGCTCTGATGAAGTCAATGGATCTGGAGCAATTTGCATCAGATAAGGACTGATGTACTTTTTAATTTTTTATTTTCTTTTTAAGAAAAAAATTATTAAGAAAAAATGCTTTTGAAAATTTACAACTGTGTGGTAGGAGAAAAAGACTGAAGAGCAATCAAGTACATTAGGTTCCTATTTTATGTATATATTTTTATTTATTTAATATAAATACTCTAATGGCTGTCCTTTTTAATTATTGAAAATTGAGCATTTTTAGTTTTCATTACTAACATTTTCAGCTGCCAAATAACATACAGAAGGACGTAACAGCATTTATGTTGAAGGTTATTGTAATGCCAGACTTCACTGCAGCACAGCATAGAGAAGCAGAGTCAAAGCCATTAAGGAAAAGGTAGAAGTAATTCTTAACTTTGTGCACTTCATTAACACATGGATCTTTTTTTTTTTTTTTTCTTTCACTATCACTCCAACTTCTGTAATGATCACCAGATATTGTGAAGATCCTTTCCAAAGAGTCAGAGATTTCCTAAATCCTTTAGGCCTCTTGCAAAGCAGCAATAGTGTGAGGGGTTGTCTGCCCTACTGCTCCTTCTGGTCAGGCCACTGTGCCCCCTGCACAGACACCCAGATACCCAGACCAAGTAACCCTGAAAACTCTCCTTAGCATTACTGTTTCCCCACTTATCTGCATCACAAGCTCAACCCGTACCCACTTTTTCCAAGCCTTTTACCAGTCCCAACAGGTGGGTCATCTTCAACCTTCCTCTCCCAAATGCCAAGAATGTTGTAGATCCTCCTAACAAATACATGCATGATCTTTATTCACAGGTGGAAACAAGGATGGGAAGAGAGTCTTCCAGGAGCATGTTGGTCCCTATGTCTCCAACAGGAGATCAGACACTGAAGTGATAAAAAACATGTTAAAAGCTACTACAGAGATCAGGATGATTACAAGTATGTCCTGCACTTGGTTTGTATGTTTAGGATCAGTCAAGAAAAACAGAAAGCAGAAGTGGATGCATGTTTTAGCAGAAATAGGTATACATATTACTTGAAAATATTAAATATTAAATAAAAGCAATGTAACTAAAATACATGAATAATAAAATCCTGTTTCTCCATTTCACAGTTTCAACAAAGGTTGGAAGGACTTATCATAGTCACTTCATCCAAACTCCTGCTCAAAGCAGATATTATGCAGGGGGGAATGTCCTTCACAGCTAGGGAAGATGGATATTTTAAGCAGATTAAGAAAATAATAAGATAAAACTAGGAGGGTACATCTTACTGAAAAAAATCCAGATTCCATAGGTAAAGTATGCAAAAGTAAGCAAAACATTAAAAATTCACATTCAGTTCTTCTCATAGAAAACATCAATCATTTTTGACCAGCCTAACTGGTCAAATTAGCAGAAATCAGATTTCCAATTCAAATGGAGTAATATAGCTGGAAAACAAAATATTAACTGATGCTTAACCAAGTGTTGGAAACTAAGTCTTCAAATTGACAGTCAATCATAATAAATTGACACAAATGTTAAATATTCAAGAGCTATCCACAGGAGACAAAAAGAAATTAAGCAATGAATACATATAAGGAGTGACTACGTATGAGGAAACTGAGACACAAGAGAGAAACATTTACCAGTCATTGGAGCTAACACAAATTTCCTAAAATCCATTTAGCAAGCTTTCTCAAAGTCTGGGTAGCACAAGCAAAAAAAGAATAATTGTCTTAAAATGACTTTTAATCTGATGTTGTTGGAATTGTCTCTCTTTCTGCACATGCCAAGTAACGATTTTGAAAGGCACTTATTCTTACGTACATGATACTGTAATTTGGAGGAGGAGGGGTTCAAAAACAGGTTTGGTGCATTTCCTAGGAGCACAAAGAGCATACAGCACTTTGTAACTGACTCATCATTAATGAGGTCATACTTGTAACTGATACGTAAAATAATTACAGGTAAGTGAAAACGAAGCTTTCCTTTTACACCATTGCATTTTTAAAAGGCAGCTTTGGGAATAACTCAGCTTCACTATCTTTTAAATGGGTGTCAGTATCAACCCTACCACGAAGGTATTTATAAGGCCACATGCATGTTTACAAAACCACTACAAGCACATGAAGTCTCAGAGATTTCATTAACTCATCATAAATTATCAGTTATTTAATGTTTCTTACTATTTTGTCTATTTATATCTATAAGTGCACAACTGTGTGAGTGGAAAAGAATTTAAAAAGCAAGGCTGCCCATTCTGCTGATTCTGGGCATAGCTGACCCCATGGCAAGATGGTGAAGCTGGTGATGTCTTGTTTTCTTTGTTGTTGTGTTTTGGGTTTTGCTAAAAGCAAGAATTTGCCTGTTACACATTCATCTGTCCTTCCCTGTGTTCAGTGCTTGTGGGATAGTGGGATAGTCTGTAATCTTTCAGTGTTACCAATACATTGGGGTTCTTACTATAGGGGATCTTCTGTAGATACAGGTTAAGCTAAGCACAAATCAATACCCACAGCCGGGGCACAGATCGTTGGGCTATTCTGTGTAGTCTTCCAGGATGAAATGTATAGCAGAATAAATTTGTCTTAAAATATGTTAATTTTTTTTTTTTTTTTTTTTAATACCATAATAGCCTAATTCTTGCTCTCTTACTTGCATCCCATGAAAAGTCTCTCTCTGATCCTTTCTCTCACATGCCAACACTATTTCAGCGTTTTTACGTGGATCCCCCAGGCTTAGAGATAATTAAGAACAAATTAGTTGGCAGAAGCCCAACATCTGTAATTAGATCTATTAAAGCTCAAAAAGTCTCAATTATTCTTTATTGAAAAACAGGCAGTCAAAACATGTTTAAGCAAAGAAATTTATCATTCTCCTCAAAATCTGTCATGAAGTATTTACCCTAAGGTACACTCAACAAGAGGTGAGTTGAAATCTTTGCTAAACCTGAAACAAGAAGCAAGCTCCCTTCTGGAGAATGAGAGGAGCAGCAGATAAACTTTAAGCAAGCAGAAAATATCATCGCTGCCGTAGCAGCAGCCACCAGATCCTGCCTTGGTCTACACCCTGTGTAACCCCTGGTTCCAGCGGGAGCTCGCAGGGCCTAATTTAACCCACATGATGGATTAGCTTCTGTGCACTGCTGCTCGGCTCTTCCCTCGCCTCAGATAGCTTCCCAGCGCCTATTAATTTTAAGATAAAGTAACATGTGTAATACTTGCTCTTCATGTGTCATTTCTATCTGTAATTTTCAGGCAGGAGGAACTGCTGAAGTGAATAATTTGTGCTGCAACACCTCCCAAAGGCTTTGTGGTGCTGGGTCCTCTGTAAACCTTGTCCTGGAGGCAGGAGCTGCCTTCCAGTTGTGGGCACTGTTTGTCAGGCAGGTCAGGATCCTTGCCAATGCTCTGGAAGTCACTGGTTTGGCCCCAGCCAGAAACCTGGGGTCTAAATTTGGTGGCTGTAGGATCTGGATGAGTGCAGAAGGGCAGAAGTGCAAAGAACAAGACCAATAGGTACAGCCAGGTTCACCCTTTCTCAATGGGGTGCTGCAACCCATTCTGCAGGGTGCATACCTGACACGCTGCACTGCTCACCCTCCTCACAGAGTCAGGGTGGCTGAAGCTGGCAGGGACATCTGTAGACCACCTGGTGCCACCTGTGCCCAAGCAGGGACACCCAGAGCAGGGTGCCCAGCACCACGTCCAGGTGGCTTCTGAAGGGCTCCAAGGAGGAGACCCCACAGCCTGTGGGCAGCCTGTGCCAGGGCTCTGTCACCCACACAGCACAGAAGGCTCCTGGTGCTCAGGGGGAGCCTCCTGGGGGGCAGTTTGTGCACAGTGCCACCAATGAACACAGCCTGGCTCCATCCTCTTTGCACCCTCCTTTCAGGTATTTACAGACAGTGATGAGATACACCTGAGCCTTCTATTCTCCAGGCTGAATAGGCCCAGTTCACTCAGCCTCTCCTCACAGGAGGGGTGCTCCAGTCCCTTGATCATCTTGGTGGCCCTGTATAGGACACTCTACAGTATGTTCAGATCTCTCTTGTATTGAGGGCCCAGCACTGGACACAGAACTCTAGGTATGGCCTCAGAAGTGAAGAGTAGAGGGTAAGGATCACTTCCCTTGTCCTGCTGGCAATGCTCCTCCTAATGCAGCTCAAGACACTGTCAGCCTCCTTTTCCTCTGTTTCTTACCTGTATTTCCACATTCACTTTGGCAATGAAAGGTTGGTGATAGTACCTCTTAACAAAACCTGTCCAGGCCTCGCTGATGCCCTTTTGCTTTCCAGGAGATTTGAACGTACGTTTTTAGTGCTGGCCTCCCCTACCAGGATGGAGTTGTCGGGGAGAGGCTCTGTTCCCCACATCCAGCGGCCACCAGGCTCATGTCACCGCAGGACAGGACACCTCAGGCCCCATGCACCCAGCACACCCAGACACAGCAGCTGGAGGGTAGTTGCTTGTCCAGGCTGGTGACATCCCTTCACAGACATCCACCCAAAGCAAGGAGAGCACAGGAACCAGGTCAGGTCCATCTGCCTTCCTGCTTTCCCCACACTGGGTTTTGATGAAAAGCCCTCTTCTGGGCTATTTTCTTTTCCCTCATGGTTAAGTGAGGGTAAGAATTGTCATTGGCAACATTGGCTATCATATTTCAGGTTACTGTGTGACAACCAGAGAAATTACAGATATCAGTTTGCATCTCGTTGGCTTTGTAGAAAAGTCTTTATGACCAGAATTAAATGTATCCTTTTTTTGGCTGTGGCCTGCTAGCTTATTTTTAATGAGCATGAAGGCTGAAAATATTTCAGTTCTAAGTTTCACTGTCACTGTTCACTTCAGCATGAAAAACAGAGGGGCAGTGTTTTACTCCTGGCATTTTCTTGCTCTTCCCTCCACAGGCACAGGCAGTCACCTCCGACCACAGCAGAGCAGAGGAGTGTGAGCTGGAAGTGTTTTTTCCAGGATAAGCTCTTACCCTGAATGTTTTTCTAAGAGAAATTTGAAGAAATATTTCATCACATTCTTTTCTTCCGTACCTCTTTCCCAAAACATCACCTATTTCAGGGGATTGTTTTTTAGGAAGTATTACACTTCTGAAACACAGAGTTATTATATATTAAACCTGACCATTAACATCTGTTCACTATTGACTTAAAAGGGAGCACAAGGTACAATTTATTTGTTAAAAGGAGGGGGGGAGAGAGAGAGAGAGAGAGAGAAGTAGTCATCAGTAGATTCTTTTTTGTGCTTATGCCTTTTAAATAGAGACTACAAGCATAAAAATTTCTGTTCCTTACACAGACTTCCCTATTTTATCCTTGCTGCACATACTGAAATATAGGTCTCCAGCATTACATTTGCATTGTCAGTCATAGACTCTTTCCCTCTAAAATGTCAGAGAGAATGCCTCATTCTCAAGTGTATGAAGACATTACATAGCCCTGTACGCCTCAAGTTTGCTAAAAGTAATCTTTACTCTTATCCAAATGTTTCAGAGCTCTGTCAGCAAACAGAGAATAAACCTTCACAGCCAGCAGCACCCAGCTCCAAGGTATTAACAGATGGTACACCTGCACCTGGAGTGGCAAAGCATTAGGATCAAAGTATTTACCAGGTTTTCCCTGGATTTCCCTCAAGCCATGCTTTCACCTCCAACGTCTATGTGGCTGGGAAAGCGGAACAGGTAGCACAGCTTGGTTGATGCTGAAACTCCACTGAAGGAGGAAATGTTCCTTTTCCACATCTGCCCCCAGACCTGTGAAACACAGGGCCTAAGTTCTGCTTATGATGCAGAACTACAGAACAGAAAGTAATTACATATAAGATATTAATCTAGATGAGGAATTCTGCAGTACCCATAATTAAGGAGAGTGACATCATGTTAAATACTAGCTAACTAATCTCTGGCAGGGAAGACTGCTCCTGGAACCTGGGGAACCCAGTGGAGATCCATCTCCTACTTGCTTTCAAAATACTAATAGAAAGGCTTTAACTTTTCCAGATTCCTGTAACAAAATATTACACTCCAAAATCACGTTCTTGCAGGGCAACCTACAATAACAAACAAACAAACAAACAAACCAAACCAAACAAACAAACAACAACAACAAAAAAAAAAAAAAACACAACAAACACGTTTGTCAGTGCTTTGGAATGGGAATTAGCACTACAGCAACCAGAAAAAAAAATAATAAAAAATAAATAAACAGGAAAAATATTTAAATAAATTTCCAAGAAAAAAAATATCTTTGAAGTATCAAAGACTGGCCTACATGTTCTCTTCTAGAGGTGCTTTGGAAGACTTCATCAAAGCTACTTCATGGTAGGCTTGCTTTGGCTGTGCAATTCAAATTTATGCAAATGAGATTTAATTCTCGTTCAGCTAAGCTGAGCCATAGTTTAATTTGACTGATGATGTACAGGGGGTGGTCTGCACAGTGACCCATTAGCCCGCACACAGACCCTGCAACTCCATCTGTGGTGGAGTAAAATAGCAAAGGACTTTGGTCATAAGACTGGAAGAGGATTCCTAAGTCACTCTTTTGATGATAACCATGCACCCCTGGCTGACAGAAAATGCTATGGTGCACAACACGCTAAGCTATAAACATCAAGTTTGTTGGATGCTTTTGCTGTCTGTATATACCATACAAATTGTGTTTTACAGGATCACAGCGTGGCTGAGGTTGGCAGGGCCCTCTGGAGCCACCCGGTGCCACCTGTGCCCAAGCACGGACACCACACCCAGAGCAGGGTGCCCAGCACCACGTCCAGGCAGCTTCTGAAGGGCTCCAAGGAGGAGACCCCACAGCCTGTGGGCAGCCTGTGCCAGGGCTCTGTCACCCACACAGCACAGAAGGGCTCCTGGTGCTTAGGGGGAGCCTCCTGGGGGCCAGT
Source organism: Aythya fuligula (assembly GCF_009819795.1). NCBI lineage: Eukaryota > Metazoa > Chordata > Aves > Anseriformes > Anatidae > Aythya > Aythya fuligula. Next base: position 141,282,950 of record NC_045560.1, on the reverse strand, counting down.
TTGTGCCCAGGGCCTCCTGTCCTGGCACTGGGCACTGCCCAGCAGAGTCTAGACCCTCACTGCAAACAGCACAGGCTGCACCCTGGCTGTGCATGAGAGGTGATACCTAGTCTATAATAGCCCCCAAAATGTAGTGTCACCTGAGCATGTGAGGGCAGTGTGCACACAGGCAGTTGGTGCTAAGTAGCCAAATCTTCACTGCTCACCACACACTTGTCAGCTTCCTCACAGATGTATCCAGGGTCAGAATAAGTGATGGCAGCATTTAGGACAGTGTCACATCAGGATTCAGCATCACATCTGAGCCTGGGTGGCTGCCTGCTCCAGCTAAGCCAACAAGTGAAATACGATAAGAGATTTAAAGTATCATTTCCACATGGGAGTGTCAGAAAATGTGAGGCTAGCCAAGGCACAGTGGAGGGGAGGTGCATCACTCCCACTGCATCCTCCCCAGCTTCGGGCAGTGTCTCTGGCAGGGCCCACCGCAGCAACACTTGCTGCATCTACACGGGGAAATCAAACTGGGTCAGGAACCAGGCTCAAGTGTTGGCTTGTGCCATCCATGCTGGTTAGTTATCAGTCTCCTTACACCTCATCAATACCTGGGCACACTGTAGTAGATATCACATGCCAAGGACTTTTCCCAGTAGGCAGCAATTTGGAGGATGAAAAGAGCTCAGGTGCACAGACACAACCTGGGCCATGGTGCCCACCCATAGGGCCAGAGAGAGGGGCTACTTGGTTTCTGGGGCCAGGCGAGGACGTGAGTGCTGCGTGGGAGCAGGAGCACAACATGCAGGGTGCTGCTGCATGTGAACAAGGGAGTGCTACAGCTCCTTCCACTCCTGCCTCTGGCCCCTGAGCTTTGTGTGGCCCAGCCTGGAGAAGAGAAAAGGTCTGTCTCAACATTTGTAAGGAAACAAATAAAATATCTTCAGTATTTCAGTGCACTTCAATTTGGCATTTTTTAGTTCAGAATTGCTGGCACAAGATATGCTTTCACAGGGAAAAAGTTATTTAAAAAAAATAGTAATAACCCTATCCCAATTATTCATCTTACATTTATGAAAGTTACTCTGTGAATAAATTGTGTTTTAAGCATGATTGAATGTCAGACTTCAGGGAGAAAAAAAAAATAAAAAATCTAAATGAATCAAATACCTTGAAGAAGGCAGTGATAACTTTTACGACTCTTTGGAAATGAAAACAACTAAACCTTTTCTTCTCCTGTTATAGGCCAAAGTTCAAAAATTGGAGAAAGGTCGCTTTTAAACAGACACATTCCATCTGATCATTGTTTAGGTACCAAATGTGAAAGTCATCACAGATTTATGCAGTAGCCACCAATGAAATTCTATTCGATATAAATCAATGAAATTGGATCTATTCAGATTGATGGGGATAGGGGTCAGGGAAGCATGCCCATTCCTCAGCAGTCAAAGTGACAGATTGTGTAGGTTTTCCACAAATCTGACGTGGTTTCTTAATTAGAAACATAAAGGAAGCGGATATACAAATCCCACTGGTATCCGGTGGAAATGAGAGGAGAATGCCAAATGATAAACCAATATTTATAGGGGATTGTTTCCAAGAATTTATTACATTGTTTTTCATTTAATTACATTGAACTGGTCCTATAGAAATACTATAAAGAATATAAACGAGCTCCTCTTTTAACAAAATTGCAAATTCCATAATTTAAAATGAGCTAATTAGTCTAGCTAAATACATTTGAGATCTACTATGAAATCCCAAGGCTTAGTCTGCTTACAGAATAATCACCTTAGCTGACATCTCTCAATGGAAAAGTCTAACCTTTATGGGGCACTGGGAAAGGCGATCTCATATATTATTCCAACATTTACAAATCTCTAAGGCAGCTGGATCCATTTTTAGAATAAAATCATGCATATTGCATGATTTGTGTTTCTTTATTAGCATTGAATAAAATAATTGTGTGTTTGTGAAAGAAGGAAGCAAGCAGCATTAAAAATGTTTGCCACAAAAATCAAATCACCTGGATTGTTATTATTAGTTTTTATTTATTTATTTATTTATTTTCTGTTAGTTTTTCTAAAAGAAAACCTTTAGGAAAATACTGTCTTTTTTTTTTTTTTTTTTTTTTTTTTTTTTTTTTTTTTTTTTTTAACTCCCCTAGTGGCATTCAGAGTCGAGTAGGGGCAAATATGTCCCATTTCCTCTCAGTCATATTCTTAAACCAGATTCTGGTTTGATTTTAATTTAAAAAAAGCCACCTCGGGAAATTGCTGGAGTCAACACTTACTTTGAAATCAGAAATAGCAGTCAGGAACTACTATTCCAGACCAATAAAAGTGTAACAGCACATATGAAAACAGACAAACACTGTGAGGCAGCAGAAGATAGTGTATATTTCTTGCAGAAAGAAGTCATGTCAGGCGTTCTTCCAAGTACTAGTATTGTTAAAAAACAATTTGTATTATAATAACAGCTTAGATTTTTATTTATAGATCCATTTCATTTAAAAATATATGCTACATCCTGTAGAAGAATTTAAACTTGACTTCACAAAAATACTGAGAATATTATGTCTGAATAAAATTTATGTGTGTAAGAAGCTTAAAAGTATTTGCAAACCTTGGATTTCAATCAAATATAAAACAAAAGCTAATGGATACAGTTTGGCAAGAGAGTATAAATGAATAGAAACTATCAATAGTCAGTGTCATTTCATATTTGTGTGGTTTTCCATAGGCAGCACATAAAGTGAAGGACCATGTATGGCTACAAGGACTGGGGATGTGGACAGAGATCTTGCCCACAGTGTGGGACAGTGAGGGAAGGAGCTTGACAACCTCTGCCTGAAAATCTAAAGAGCAGGCAATGAAAGGTGGAATCAACCCCTGTACATGGAATGATACGAAGGTAAAGTTTTGAAAAGTTTTCAGGACTGCTACAAAGTAACTTCATTTTGAAATGAGAAAGAGGGAGCCAGAGAAGGACTAGAATCACAGAGCCATAGAATATCCTGAGTCAGAAGAGACACTTAAGGATCATCTCCTGGCTCCACACAGGACCACCCAAAAATCAGACCACATGTCTGAGAGCGCTGTCCAAGCACTTGAACTCTGGCAGGCTGGGTGCTGTGACCACCGCCCTGTGGAGCCTGTCCCAGTGCCCGATCACCCTCTGGGTGCAGAACCTTTCCCTAACCCCCAGCCTGACCCTCCCCTGTCCCAGCTCCATGCCGTTCCCTCGGGTCCTGTCGCTGTCCCCAGAGAGCAGAGCTCAGCGCCTGCCCCTCCGCTCCCCTCATGAGGGAGGTGCAGGCCGCCATGAGGCCTCCCCTCAGGCTGCTCTGCTCTGGGCTGAACAAACCAAAGGACCTCAGCTGCTCCTCTTGCATCTTGCCTCTAGACCCTTCACCATCTTTGTAGCACTCCTTTGGACACTCCCTAATAGTTTTATGTATTTTTTTCCTGTGGTGCCCAAAACTGCACACAGTGCTCAAGGTGAGGCCACACCAGCACAGAGCAGAGCAGGATGGTAACTTCCCTCAGTCAGCTAGCAATGCCATGCTTGATGCACCCCAGGGTACAGCTGGCCCTTCTGTCTGTTTACTTATACTCAACTTGCTGTCGACCAAACCCCCAGATCCCTTTCCGCTGTGCTGCCCTCCAGCCTCGCATCCCCCCATCTGTACATAAAAGCCAGGGTTGCCCCATCCTGGGTGCAGAATCCAGCATTTGCTCTTGTTAAACATCATGTGGTTAGTGATTGCCCAGCTCTCTAATTTGTCAATATCTCTCTGCAAGGCATATCCACCCCTGAGGGAGTCAACACCTACTCCCAGTTTAGTGTCATCTGCAAACTTACTCAGTGTACCTTCAAGCCCCATGTCCAATTCATTTATGAAAACATTGAAGAGAGCTGGACAAAAAAATGGAGTCCTGCAGAACCCCACTAGTGACTGACCATCAGCCTGATGTAACCCCATTTACTATAACCCCTTGAACCTGACCTATAAATCAATCATATTATAGGCTAGCTGTATGCAGGACATTTTGTCCAGAAGGATACTGTGAGAAACAGTATCAAAAGTTTTGCTGAAATCCAAAAAGATCACATCATCTGGCTTCCTTTAGGCAACTAGGTAGGTGACCTTTTCAAAAAAGAAATTAAGTTTATTAAACAGGACTTTCCCCTTGTGAACCCAAATTACAAAGAAAAGTGTTATGGTCAAAGCAATGGGGCAGAAAAAATACCTATGTAGCAGTATGCTGGATGGAAGTAAAGGACAAGACAGCATTTATCAAAAACAAAAAGAGCATGTAGGAAAAATCAAGATATGAGCAGATGAAAGCTAAAGGGAGAGCTTTAACTGCACAATTGGATAGGAAATGCCATGTCTTAGAGATGGTAGGCAGACTTCAACACTTTTCTCTCCTCACTCCCTCATCTAAGTGTGGAAACTTTGAAAGAGATGTGGGAAGATGATTTGTGTTTTATATGGAGTGACAAATAGACAGTGCTGCTATTTGCAGTGATGATGATGGAGAGAAGTGTTCGAAGCTTCGAGACTGATCATGACATTTCCAAGTACAAAGGAGGTATCTCAGATATAAATGGACTTATAAATGATGAGCAGAGATAGGTTACAACCAGAAGACATTTTGTCTTTCGGCAGAGAGCTGTTGCCATGTTATTTAGTAAAATGTGCCAGGCTGTTTTTTTTGCTTTGTGCACTACCACTCATGTTTGTACAGCTGTACGTGCCTTCTCCCTCCTCCAGTGTTCTTGGGTGTTCTTGTCTAAACTGGCACCTGTAACAGTCCCTGGTTCATCCTTGACCCCAGGCTGCTAGGATGCCCTTTCCATGAGCACTCTTCCATGGAGAAATTACAATAATTGCAGCCCAAACTATGCCAGAAGTTATGCAGTATGGCTGACTGCACAACAGTGCCATGTCTTGTTTAGAAGAAGTAAAGATGGATTTAGTTCACCAGGATAGTTTTGTTTTACTAGACCCAACCTAAGAGCATCTCTATTGGTAGGGGGAATTGAGGTAGAAGAAAAAATAAGGAAGTTTGTAAAAGAAACCTCCAGAACAAAGCACGAGCTTAACTAACTCATCATCGAGAAACAACTCTACCGAAAGCCTCCACCACTGCATTTTTGCTGCCAGCCAGAAAAACTGTGATGGGCAATTTTCTGTATTATGCAGCAAGCCTGGCTTTCTATCCACAGCAGGCCGTGGGACTGATTGGATCAATTTTAGCTGTTATATAGCACTTCATACACACTAATCAATCATCCCAGCACTAAGGAGATGCAAACAAGCAGGCTGCCCCTGTTTAACAGGGAAAATTAGGGCCAGATTGTTTTATGAAGGTCTACACTCATTGTGAAAGTCACACCTTAAAGCTCTCCTGATTATTAGTATTTATTATCTGCAGTGCAGTACAGCCTGTGTACCCCTAGCCTCAGCTGTATTAGGTGCTATATATAAAAGCAGAACAAAATGATGTTCCCATGCTCCAATGAGCTTATTCTGATCTGGCTGCTTAGCAATATTGAAATGTTTTGTTGAATAATAAGATTGAATAAACAGACAAGGTATGTGGCATGTACTCAAATATTTTTTAATGAAAATTTCTGACCCAAATGACCCTTGAAAGGTAGAAGCTGTCATTCTGAGAAATGCGTATGGACAGGCGTCATCCTTTATGATGCAGAATCTAACACATTCTCAAAGCGCTGGCACCAAAAGTAAGAGAGACTTGGGGACAAGTTTTGGCATAAATATTGAGGAAAACTGCCTAAACACTGGAAGAAACTGAAAAGTTTACACCTTTTTGAGAATTTAAACTAACCTACAGTGCTTTAGGGTATTTTCCTTTAGAACAAATATTCTGTCTTATATGGCACTGTACAATACACATAACAGAGGATACCATTTTTTGAGAAAGTAAATAAGCCTCATGATACAAATTCTACTCACTGTGCTCATGCAAACATTCTTCATATTGAATCCAATAGGGCAACTTATGAAAAGTAGAGAAGAGAATTTGGTCCATTATGTAGCTATCAGATTTAAATTACACCAATAACTGAGATGCATGGGGTATCAGTGACAGGAACACTGGACCTAGAGTGTATGATTACTCAATTACTCCAATGTCTGTTGGATGCTTAAAGGCTAAAACAATTTTGGGTTCCTTCCAGTCAGTGCATATCACTGTCAGCTCTTCAGATAGTTTACCTTTCCCAAGAAGCTTTTGCTTACCTTATCACCTTCCCAGATCTGCTGCCTGCATTCTCCAATTACTGCATTTAACTGCAAGCCACGTTACATATACTTTACACTTCATCTTTATCTGTTCCATTTCGGTGATGTGATATTAGCCAAACATCTTAAACTTACAGCAGTGGGCTTTAAGTCACTGACATCTTATATTTATTTCCCCAAAAGCTTTCAGTTTTAGGAGGAGCTCAAATGGAGCTCTGAGAAAGCGGAGCAGGGAGCCGTATCCACAGCTGTGAAGACAGTTTGGCAAATGAAAGTATTCTTAAGGCACAAGGGGTAAAAATCTATACTTCTCTTTGTAATTCTGAGCAAATTCATGAAGGAGATCATTAAACTGAGAGTTGAAAAGGGAGCTGAAATGGATGATAATCTAAATGAATAAGCAAATAAATAAATAAATAAAAGGAACATGTGAAACAAGGGGTCTAATTAACTGAAACAATTAAAACAAGTCTATAAAAGAGAATATATTCATTGGAAAGATTTCTTAATAGTATTGTTATTCCTATTTTTAAAAAGTCTTAAAGGAAATCAGCTTTGCACAGAGTGAGCCAGAAATAGATATTTCTTCCATTACACATTTTGATCTGATTTAGGTTCATCCCACAGTACCACTGTTTGAATTGTAACGCATCATTCAGGGAAATAACAACTAACCTGTAGATTGTCCATGAAAGGAATGTGATTAATACTTAATAACCAAAATCAAACTTGTTCATAGTTCTGGTTTGTCACACGGGTCTTGAACATGCTTCTGTGTGCTTATAAAATGACCATAACCAAGTGGCTTCTACTTCCATGTGCATTTTGAGCATCAGCCATTGCTTCTTGGTTTGTTGTTTTTCTGAACACTTTTCTGCTCCAAATCTAAAGGAGCAGCTATTAAAAAACAAAACAAAACAAAAAAAAACTTTATTAAACGCAAGTGAGACAAACTTAACACAGACAATATATTCAAAATCTTGTTTATCAATAAAGGGAAAGAAGAAGAAAGTCAGCAATGAATACAAAATAAATTATTAAACTGCTTTACTAATATTATTATATTATCTCAAATACTGTTGTAACATGAGATAATAATGGACACATTGAAAATACCACCTAGAAGAGGGGCTGTTCACATAATGCTAGAGTACTTCTAATCCTTATGCCTTCAGGGTAAGAGTTCAGGCCCACAAAGCTATTCTTTGAGGACTAGAAACTTAAATACCTTTTCAGAGCTAGGCTACAGTCAGAACTGTGTCTCTGCAAGAGACTTTGTAGGCACTACATGCACTGGTTTATGTCCCTCTCTGAGTGAGTGACATGAGCTCAGAGAACATTCTTCTTCAGGGAAGTACCTAAGCATTTACCTGACCATAAACAAATGCTTAAATGAGTCTGACTGAAATAGCGTGCTTTCTGGAGAGGGTACCATCAGAACTACTGGTTGCTTAGCAGCTTTGTAAATCATATTATTCCTGGAGGTCACCCTATTTAAAATTAAAGGCATGAAATTTTAAAATATCAGGTCCAAGTCACACACACACACCCCACCCATGTGTACATAAAACTCAGTTTTATGAATTCATGGAGTGCCTTGCCCAAAAAGGCCATATAAATGCACTCCATTATTCACAATTTAAGAAAAAACAAAAACAAAACAAAACAAAACAAACAAACAAACAAAAACAACAAAAAAACCAGCTCTCTGGATAGTTATATTAATCATTGATTGGAACTTTTCAGACTTTAGAGCTGGTAATCCAAAACCTGCCTCAAATTAGAAAAAAAATTGATGTGGTAGTAGTTAATATTAAGTGGAATTCTCCTGATTGAACTATTTATCTGGTAGTGTTTCAGATAATTAAACTGAGCTCTGAGTAATACGAAAGGGTATAGTTATGGTCAGTTTTTTATCTTCTAGCACTGCAGGGCTGTTGGGACTTGAAAATTATATGCAGGCAGGTTTGGAAGGGGTCCAAGGTAGACCACACCGGACTCAGTAACATCTGGTGCATAGGGCTTCGATTTTTTAAAAGTGTGTCCTGACAGCTGTAAAATAGCAATGACATACATCTCTGACTAAAGGCTAAATGTAAAGCTGGCAGCAAGTTAAGTGTATGACATTTGGAAAGGCACTGCTCTGGTCTCAAAGCTGGGTACAACCACCCCGGGACATACACAAAGACATTCCAGTTATGCTGTAAAGAATTTGTTTTACATTGGGCGAATGGGAAATACTTGTAAAACCTTCATCTTTGACTAGCATTTCTCCTGTCTCTCTTTCATGTTTAACAAGTGGAGAAAAAAGGAAAAAAAAAAAAAAAGAAAAAGAAAAAATGAAAACAGTTCTAATACTTTGGGCCAGCACCAGGAAGTTTCTGACAGACAATATCTAGGTGACCTCAGAAACTGGTACAGTGGTATGAAGTGCTGATATGCATCAATCTAATCACTGAATTTGAACAGTTATATATTTTTAGTTTTCAAATAAGATTTTTATAATGTGTATGCAACTTTTCCCATAAATGGGGTCTGTACTTTTCTCCACATCGGTGTTTAAACATGCTGTTCCTTTCTCTGGTGAATCTATAAAATTGCCTTCCCATCTCTCCTCTAGTGCACAGAGCAAAGTGAGGGGAAAAGAGATGCTGCGACAGGCTGAGGGCAGTCTCCTGCCGTCCCCTCACACCTCACCACTGCTGGCACACTGCCCATCATCAGGGACGGCTGTCACGGGGGGAAGGAAGATAGCAGAAGTCAAAGTTTATCCCCATATGTTTCTGGCCAACTCCAGTGCCAAAATGTGTAATTACTCATTTTATCCACTTACCAAATGTTTGCTACACTTGCTTGCTGCATGTGGCCTTAAATAGAAATGCCTCCAGGACAGGTATCACGATATACATCCCTGAGCACCCTGAGTGGTGTAGTGCCCCTACTTCGCTGTGAGACTTCTTTCTGTAGTTAGAAAGAGGTGGAGGGAAGAAAAGAGATGACTCTGAAAAAGCAAAAATGAACTGATAAACTAGTCAAAACTGGAAATATAGAAAAAATTGAAAAAAGAATTTTCTATTGAGAAAAATGATTTTGGCAAAACAAACAAACAATTAAAACCTTTCTTAAATAAATTAAAGTCAATCACATCATTAAAACCATAGGCTGCCTTAAAAAGAAGTTATTCATTTGGGTCTTTTCAGGTTTGTGCATGGCCAGTTTTACCATGCCTCAAGAGCAGTTGGCTGTTCTTGGGGGCCACTGCAAGACACACACAGTGGGATGGGATAGCCTACATCTCAGCCTTCTGAGCCAGCTTCCACCTAGCAAATACATGTGCTGGAATCTCAGAGCACTAAACAAAGTTGGCTGTTTGTTTGTTTGTTTAATAGGGCCAGTTGAGATGTCTATTAAACAAATTCAAGTTGATTTGCCTTATCTGCACCTGATGACTCTGGAATCATGAGAAAAATGTCAGAGGTTCCTAGCAGGGGAGTTGTCACCCCACTGAATTTCAGTGTTTAGCCACTTCATTGCCAGGATAAAAGGAGTGAGCAAAGCACAGAGGCTGGGCTCACGAGGAGGCACAGCAGGGCAGCTCATGCAGGGTGAGGACTCAGCTTTAGCACTTGGAAAGAAAGGGTAAGGTGAGGAGGAGTTTCCTCGTAGTTAGAATCACCATGAAATGGATGTGTTTTCTATTTAATGGAGCTCACAGCTGACCTAAATGCATGCTCTAAATGTCTGAGAGAGTAACTACTTACTAAAAAAAAAAGAAAAAGAAAAAAAGCCAACCTGTGATACGTAAAACATTCTCTGTTACTCATCACCTGAAAGGGCCATGGGCTCCTAATAAGAGCAACCCCCCCAGCTACACACTGGCTTGGGTGCACAGTGAAGTTCCAGCTATGCTAATTAAGTCCAGTTAATATCTCAGTTAAGGATGGGCTGCATATGTGCAATGAGCTGAGTCATTTCTCCTTCAGACTGTGCACAGAATCCTTTTTCTTCTGCATTACATGAAATATAACACTTTTTAGTTGTGGTCCTGAAGAAGTTGCTGTGTGCAGCCCCCGGCAGGCAAGGCAGGGAACCGGACATGCAAACCCCAGCACCACACCAGTATATGTAGCACCAGCCCCAGCTGCCTGGAAGCCACTTTATGAAGCTCTGAGACAACTTTGAGAAATACCCCAACAAAGCACCTGCAAGATATGCTCACTCCAGAAATATATATATTTATTTTTTTCATTTAACAGCATCTGAAACCATTAGGTCAGCAAATAATATTGTTCCTGAAAGTGGGAAAAAATAAGCCAAACCTTTTTCCTTCCAAAGTCTGAAACAAAATTCCTAGGCTGCAAACATTGCCAATTTTTAACGCGCAATTATGTTTTTGCTGGGTTTAAATCTAAACTTATTGCAAACTGCGACTCATTTTTTACACCATATCAACTCCATACTTAAAAGTCAGTCACTATTTCCAGTATGTTATATTGATTATACCAGCAGTGGTTTACATTAAGAGCTTAAGAAGGGTTAAGGAACTATTTACAATAGGAATGCTCACTGCAAAGGTTAGGCAGGGAGAAGCTAAAATGCAAGAGCTAGAAATGGTATCATTTGTCTTCTGAACACAAAATTACCTATGGAAATACTCCACTGCTGAGCAAACCTTTCACAGTGACCAGGGTAAAGGTTGAGCAAGAGTTTCACTATTAAGAAATGGGACTCAGTGACAGGCCTGACACTGCTGCATGCCTCCTGTCTGTGCAGGAGATGAAAAGGTGAAGAGATAACAAAGGACCGAAAAGGTGAAAGACACAGAGTTTTGTGCACACTTTCTCAGGATACTCTAAATTCAGTCTCCGATCAAAATCTGCTTTGAACCCAGAAAGCTACGGAAACTGTGCCTCAGAGCTGCCCACCTACGTGGCTTGGCCATGTCTGTGCCTTAAGCTGCTCCTCTCTAAGCCTCCTCCATAACAGGATCTGACCTAGGGGACAAAAATTCATCCCTCCTTCAAGGTTCGCCACATACATCTTTTATAAGGTCAGGCTTTACAATACTAACAGCTTATTACTTTCACTTCTTTTTCACTTCTACATGGAAAATACTATTATTACTAGAAAAGTATTCACAGCTTTTCTTCCCCATCTGAAAAATATTCTTCCTGATTTGAAACATAGGGAGCATGGAAAAGGTCCAGCTACAACCTGAAATACACACCAGCTCCCATATAATACCACAGCCGGGGACAGCTTTACACTGACCTGTAATTCCAGAAAGGACCGACCAATTTTCCTAAGGCCCAAATACCTCGAAGGTCAAGAAAAAGACAAACTTGCTTGCCTTAACCAAATTTGAAAGGAATAAAAATAATGACATAAAAGCACATCATCTCTAGGTGCATTCACTCAGTAGGGTAAAGATGCTCACTCATAACAATGAGCTGAGATGGGGGTAAGCCATCAGTTGCGTCCAGTGACAGGATGAGAGGCAGCAGGCACAAACTGAAGCACAGGAGGTTCCAGCTCAATATCAGGGGGCACTTCTTTACTGTGAGGGTGACAGAGCTCTGGAACAAGTTGCCCAGAGATGTTGTGGAGTCTCCTCCTCTGGAGATATTCAAACACACCTGGATGCCATCCTGCGCAACGTGCTCTAGGTGATCCTGCTCAGCAGGAGGTTGGACTAGGTGATCTTCAGAAGGCCCTTCCAACCTCAGCCATTCTGTGATGCCTCTAACCAGCTTGCATGAAGCAAGTATTTCCAAGTCTTGGTATCTCTTCTGGCTGCCTTCCTGGCACTGCAACTCATCCCAGTACTGCCCATGCCCTGTCTGGGCACAGCTCCCCTTCTCTCCCCCAGAGGATGATGCTGAATCCATCCCTCCTGGCTGGCACCTGCCCTAAGCAGAGACCACTCGTGCAGAGCACTAAGGGTCCCTCACCCCATGGAGGGCTCTGTTGTTGTGCTCAGGCATGATGACTTTAGTCCTGCTATAACTGCACTGCTGGGAAGAGGGAGAGCACAACAGACGTAAGATTTCATGTTGTTATGAGTTTGCTCCTTCCCAAAAGACAGGAGTAACTTTTGCTGCTCTCTGTAGGAAGGACTGCAACTTTCATACCTAAAAACTTTGCTCATATGTGACAACTAAAATCATACCCCAGCCACAGTTATCAGTCCAGCACCTATCTCCAGACACACAACCTGCTTAACCAAAATGTGTTTCAGGTCAATGTAAAATGAATGGAAATCCATCCAGTAGGGTACCCCATGTAATTACAGTGGATTAGATTTAATTTCCCATTTAGTTTACACCGTTGAGCGTTCAGAAATGCCACAATAACCTCTACCCATGAATAAAGCATGTTGCTGTTGGAACTCCTCCTTGAAGATCTTAAAGAAAAGCTGCCTGGCTCTGTTCCCAGCGCAGTGATCTGTGGTGGGTGAGCTCCTTGGCTGAGCTGGGTACTACATGAACAATTTAACCAGATTACTCGGATAATTATTTTCACAGTTTCACCTCTCCCAACATCCATATATACTACCGTAAATAAAATTATGGTCAAATAGAAGCTCTCAGTATGGGTTTAAAACAGCTTTTATTCCATGCAAACCTGATTACTGTATTTTCTTGACAGTTGCACAGAAAAATCAGGCAGCGGGTGACACATTGAAGACACAGCAATGTCTCTGAATGACTTTTGCAGAAAGATTCTCCTTAGCCTGAATCCTGCTCTTTGATTCATGCTAAAGCAATATTCCCCATTAAAAAACACGTAGGGTGGGAGGAGGAAGGTAATACGGCACCAGACATAACACATTATTGAAGTGTGTGGTTGCAGCCCTAACTGAATGACCTTGACAAGCAGATGACAAGGCTTAGCCCATTCTCAGCCTAAAAAGAATTAGGTTTTCTGCTACACTTAGGTCAACCCCCTCCCAGTGAATCCTCCGAGGTATCATGAGCAGGCACAGAGAGACATGCAGCGTATGGGCCACTACACCTTCCACATCCTCCACTGGGCATCTCTGGGCCACATTAACTCACTGGTTTCACTTCTAAAGGTGGCGCAAAGCTGGCATTCAAAAGCATCTTGGGTCTTAGAGCTTCACAAGCTCACAAGGGATTTGTCCCCAGGGCTGAAAACTAGTGTACAGCTCTGCTGGAGGAAAGGCTACCTCGCCGTGAACAAACACAGCAAGTTCTGATATACTATACCTCATCAAGTAGATGGTTTATCAGGGCTTAAACCTCACTATACCCCATAAACATGTCCTTTAAAAGAGCCACTCGTAAACTGGAAACAACACATCCTGCAAGGGGAAAGTGTGGCCTACAGTTAACTTATTTATTCCTATCTAGCATACTACAGACGTCCTGATTTTTACAGCATTACATGTTTTGAACCTTTTCAGTAAAGTGGAGGTTTCTCATTTCAGTCTAACTGCTGTTAATCTGTTCCAAATGTTAACATTGCAAATAAGGTCTGGTTACCATCTCTGCCCCAAGTCGATAATAGGAACAGAGCTGATCAGCATCTGGTTTAGTTCAGAGTACAACTTGCTGCCTAATACTGCAGAATTTGGGTTGGAAGATCGTTGCATTTCATGAACACCACAAAAAAAATTAAACTAACAACACTCACATACAGTCATGTGTCATTATTTATTGCTCTATAGGCTTGCTAAAGATGGAATATCGCATTACTAATTTTGGCAAATTCCAGCACACATAAACAGGCCAAAACCTCTTAACATAAATTATACCAGAGCTGCCTAATGATAATTAAAAAAATTCAGTTGCTTATTTTCCAGACTTAAGATGGAAAAAATAGTTTAAAAATAAGACAAAATTTTAAATCAGTTTCTTATTTTGTCATGTACTTTAAACATTTGAATTGCTGTGTGTCTAATTCATTGCAAGGTACTTGATAATACAGCACTTTGAATGTATAGAAAACTATGCTTGTAATTAAAAAATGGCCTAAAATGGATTTATACACTAATACAAATTAGTATTTTAAGGGAATATAATCATTGCCCTAAGTCATAAAACCAAGTTCATGTCTACATCAGAATAAAACCTCCTGCTAAATTATATCATTATATCTGACCCCCAATATACAGAGTGATCCATCTGAGGATTAGCTGTGACCCCTTTAGTGTTCTGAAATACTTCTCCCTTTTCCTTCAAGCACTTTTTATACTTTGTTCCAAAAAACCTTTACTGTATAATCTATCTTTTTGCAGTTGAACATTTAAAAGATTCTGCATACAACATATTTTAATGACTTTTTTTTTCTTAATCTAGATGGCAGATGATCCTTTATAAACTCAATTAAGACTACAGGATCAAAGGCTGTATATGTATAGAAAATAAACCATGAATAAGTAATGAAAGTTTTAGGTTAGTAAGACATTCTTATTTATACCCATCGACTATTATAAAATAGCCACCTCAAACACTGACTTTTTTTTTTTTTTTTAAACAAATGCACAAAATGGTTAAAACATCTGGAATCTGTATAAAATGTACATGAATTCTGCCAAATTTACCCTACGCTTCCCTGTCACCTTAAGCCCTGACTGCGGTGACCCACATGACATAAATTTCTTGTTACCTGTGAGAAGTGGCTGGACACAGAAATTACCTTTTTCCCCAGACAGATGTAGCTGGTTGGTCAGCCAACTAGTAATACAATATTTATGATGTTAAGCAGGATAAAACTGGTAAGTGCTGTATTAATTTCGTGGCAACACCTCCAAGCAGTGACTTTTTGTGCACAACAGGTCCCATTGATCCAATTCTGCATTAGCGAAACCTGAAGCAGAAGCAGCCCAAGCTACCGAATTGCTTTCAGTTGCAAAGCCAAGTCAATAACATAACTCAGTCAGTGGCAGGCTTCTGCATGCTAATGACAAGCGATGCCATTGCCCGCATAGATGTATTAGTAAGATTTCTCTCATCATAACAGATGGACTAATTCCTCTTCCACTCTGCAAGGGGAAAAATAATTCATCAAAGATAATTTCCAGCAAACTTACCTCTTTCCTGCATACAGATTTCATCAGAAAGATTTTACGGCAGGGGGGATCATACCCTCCCAGGCTGAATGCCTCAGGAGGTAAGACACCGTCCTGATACCACAAAACCCAGCATTTACAGGTGTCTTTTATAGAAAGAACAGAAAGATGGGTATAATAAGGAAATCTATTAACTTCACCTAGCTAAAATCATATAGAAAAAAACACAAAAAAGACAAAAAAAAAACAAAAAACAAAACAAAACAAAAACATACACACACACACAACGAAACCCATGAACCTTAAACAGGTATGAGAAACCAATTTGTTTTTAGAAGACCTGTCATTACTGAAATGGCATCTTCCTTACCAGCACCAGCTACGTGCCTTTGCCCTGTGAGCCAATCGACAACAGTAGAAGCAACATGCCAAGGTAACTGATTGTCAGGATATGAATATGCATCCATATGCCTGATATATTGCTTAGTTTATTCAAGCTATCACTTCAGCAGTTTGCTGATGTATTAAGCTCTCCATGAAAGAAATGCAAAGCGTCTACGTGATGTTTCTTCTCCTTTCAAGCTGCCAAGAGAAATATGATTTATGAGGCTGGCCCATCTCTCCAGCTCCTACTGGTTCATACAGAAGCAAGGACTTCTAGTCACCTTTCTCTTCCTCTACACTCCACAGAAGTCATTTTATATATATTGTTTACATAATACAGAATTTCATTTAAAGTTACCAGAAGCACTGCTCCCTGATATTTTTTCTTTTTGCATTCTTATGAAGGAAGGGAGGGAAGGAGGGGAGGACGGAGATCTCTGCCAAGCCAAAGTATTTCCTGGCGTCTCCCCTTGCCATAGCCATTACCTGAGCTGGAGCCTGCCCCTGCTAACATCTACATGCATAACAGCTTTCCTGGGTTACTGTCAGCGAATAAAAGCCAGGATCCAGGCTCTGCAGAGACAGCAAGGAGTTTCTTCCCCTGGTGTGTCTGCACTTGAGGACCCCAGGCTGAATTTGGTCCCTGTAGGTAGCTTTGCTTGTACTGGTATCTCTCACATTTTCACTTGGGGTCTTGCACTTAACAGCCACCACTCCTGAGGCAGCCTTCTGCCTTGAGTCTGCTCTGAAAGAAGTACAGTTTCTTGTCATTCTCCTCTCCTGGGACACTCAGAAGATGCCTATTCCTCCAGAGAGGGAGAAGATGATGGCTGGTATAGGAACCTTTTGCTGCCCAAGCTACACACAAGCCCTGTCCCTTCTTCCCAGCTACTGCAGGAACAGAAAGCTGCACACAGAGAAGGCAGGCAGGCTGCTCGGGATGAACAGCTCACCTCTGCCTTTACAGACACAGGCAAAGCTCCATAGAATTTTTGATCCCAGGCAGCCTCTGGCTTTCCTGGCTGTCCTGAGCTGCCTCAAAGCTCAGCAGACCCATTCACATCCTTGCACAAAGCGCATTAGCAAGCAAAGAGAAAAAGTAGAGATTTCTCATTTTTCCTTTCTCTGTCAAGTTCCAGATTTGTTAGGAGAAAAAGATGTAAATTGCTTGTTTTCAGTGCTGCCAAGCCACTGTACATTAAAGAAATCACGAAGTCCATGTCCTGGTTGTGAAATATCACCATTAGTGGTGTCATTAGAACCCATAAAAGCTCAATGAATTTCAAAATAATAAATGAAAAATAAAATGGTTGACTGAAGCTTTCTCAGGGTTAGGTTTATTTTAGAGAATTTTTGCAAGAGAGAAACCCAACCTATCAAAACTAATTGGCCACTCTTCTCCTATTGAGCTCTTCCATTTTTCCAGCCATCGGTGGGCCAGAGACTGACTCAGCAACACAATGGTTGGGTCACTTGCCGGGAATAAGAGAAAATCAAGTTCAAATTCTCTCTTAATCAGGTAGACGACTAAACTTAAATCTTGATCTCCTGCAGCCTGGGGAAATGAGTCAGTCATTAGGTTACCGGTAATCCAGTGTGGATTTCAACCTTGTGGGTACAGCTTTTTTAGCAATGAAAAGGTTTCTGTTTTTTTTTCTCATGTGGAACAAAAACACGTCAAACTTCAATTTTTTTGTAAAACAGAATTCTTGCCTTCTGGCCAGTCCTCAGTAATATCATTTCCCATTTAAATAGCCTTCAGTATTCAGAATTCGAAGTGGGACCTCCCTCCCTCTCTCCTTGCCCTGTGGTGAAACCGAAGAGCTAGCTCCCACCACTTTCTACAGCTCCCCAAGGACCTGATGGCAGGCAGGATCCTCCTGAAGCCTCCTGCCCTTCTGTTTGGTTTACTTGAAGCGATCAGAAGTAGGTGAAGATAACCAACATCTGGCAGCCTTCTGATATTTTCTGACCGCTGCCAAAGAACACATCCGCAGTCCTCACCCACCACCGAAAAGGAAACAGGACAAAACAACAGGAAAAAAAACATCAATCACCCCGGAGCGGGTAGATGTCATCTCTCAGTTCTCGTGCATGTCATGGATGACCACAGTGTAAGGACAGAAACCCTGCTCCAAAGAACCACAGCAGAAGATACAACTGGTGGGATACAACAGGAAAGAGGCTGCAGGAATGAAAGGAGCGTGAAGAAACGGCCAGGCAGCTCTACAGCACAGCACAGCCCCTTTTACATCTTCTGTATTTCAAGTAGATCTTTTACCTCCCTAACTTGTATCATTTCCAGTCTCTGCAGCTGTCCTTGAATTAATTTGGTTCAGGATGTTATTCTTACTGCATTAATTACCAATCACATCTGGTGCTTTCTTCCTACGTTTTGACACATCGATGGCCATACATGAAAACGTATTTTTCAATAGCTTACAAATACACAGACAGGGACATTTGGACACCTACCCATTCTGCTTCCATTTAAGAGTCTTGCAAATGAAAGATTTATTAAAAAAAAAAAAAAAAGTTGGTGCCTAAATTTAAGAATCAAATTCATGTCTAAGCACTTAAGCACTTGAGTATGTGGTCTGATTTGGAAAAAAAAAAAAATTGGAATCAAAAAAGTGCCAGCAAAGCCAAATGGAAGCTGATGACTTGAAGAATTCAATCCCTTACTTCATTGTCTAAGTAGCAATTCAGAAATAGGGCCTCAGAGCTCATTTTAAAAAATAATAAAATAGAATAAAATATTTGTATGTATACTGGCTAGGGCTGGAGAAAATAATTCAGATCACTGATCCCCTCTGAACTGGCAAATTGCTGAAATTTTTCTAAAAAAGCACTGTTCATATTATAAAGGCATCCAGAAGACTGAATACCACAACTGGGCACTGAAAGAACATGCAAAAGGTTGCTCCTGTCCTAGAGGCAGATGTTACAGCAGGGTGACAAGCCCTACCACCTTGGTGCAGGTGGCCTGCGTGCTCTCAGCCTGGAACCCAGTAGCTAAACAGCTGAAACCCAGATACCAGCCAACCTAAAGGAACTTTCTTCACAGAGGGCTTTCCCCTGCCCCCTCCCCACCAGACTTTACAAAGTGGGGCCTGAAGAAAAACAGCCATAAATCTCTTGCTAGACTTCATCCAATTCTCTCCCAAAGTGATGGCATTGTGCATTGATTTGCTCTCAGGTGACACCATCTACATCTCTGCTTCACTCAGTAGATGTTTTGTGTATAGGAAAGCCCTGATGTTCCTTGAAACTACTCTGATAATAGATGTAGCCTGTTCTTTCACATGGCTACTCAGGCTCAAAATTACTCAAATATCAGAGCTTCCCAAGAGGAGTGAAATATCCGTATTAGCAAAGGTTCCTTCCTCAGTCTGGGCGGTGCCTACACTTAACTAAATCAAAGTTTACTTAAAAGCTTATTAGTTTCTGGCTCCATACAGACATCACATTTCTGGGAAGTTTTGATCAAAAAGCCTGGCACGGCTACAATTACAATATTGTTACAATTCACTAACTGTTCTCTGTATGTTCAGAACAGAAATTGTGTTCATTTTATATACAATTCATCTCAATTTCAGTCAGCAAGACCCAGGTGTTTACTTTATTTTTCTGAATTTTCATCCTCTCTCTGAACCCTTCAAATATATTTCCAGCTTACAATAAAGCTTGCTTAAAAGTAATGCCCAAACTGCCCATAACTGTTCAAAGAAAAAGCCATAAAGGAATAAGAACAGGGATTAGAGAATTATAAGGACACGGCATCTACTGACTTCCAATAGGCCTATTAATATTATTTCATGTTTTTCATTCTTGATTCTAAGAAACAAAACAAACTGCAATGGCTGTCCAGGGAAGGAGATACTGTTCTACTGGGTAGCTTTCTTACGTGCTGCCCACATCGTGATCTATCCACATTTACTGATTTCCAAAGCCTAAACTGAAACAAACCGTCTCAGACGGCCAGTGACAGCTTTGAGTGTTGTATCTGTATTTAATGGAACAAAAAACACAAACCACCTTGTCAGACACACCACTGTGTCAAGCTCAATTACCTAAATAAACACGAGTAATGGCTAATTTTACTTGCTGCTCACTTTTTCGAAACTGCTTCAGTGTTGACTTTTGCAGTCTCTTCCCTGGAGGACTACATCTGCCTGGTTTAAAGTTTCACTTCCAAACACGATGTCCAAAACCTAAAAGCTTGCTACAGAGGGGAGAAAAAAAAAAAAAAAAAAAAAAAAAGGTATAAATTTGAGAAAAGATCCTTCATTCCTTGGGGAAAACTGGCCTTAATCCTAAGAGGAGTCTTACTTAAGCAAGTACTGTCTATGGGCAAGTAGTGTTTCTGTTGCCAATGCAAATAGGTCATGACCTGCTATGATGGAAGCCCATCAATAGCTTTCCCAAGGGAGCAGTCACTCTCAATGTGTCTTTCTCCACTGGCAGCCCTGAGGCGGATGACTCCATGCTAGCCAAATGGCATGACGAGCCCGAACATCAACAAGGTCATACTGAAAATGGTTAAAATACATCAAGCTGAGGAGAAATATTTTTTTTTTCTAATTTTTTTCTTAATACAGTCTTACACCTCTCATTGTTTATGCAATGCAAGAATGCATCATACTTCGTGATTTCCCATAGGGAAGACAACTACTGGACCTATGCTTACTCACACGATCTGAAAAGGTGCCTCTTCAGCCGTCCCTGTGACCCTGGATAAAGGGCTTCCTGTCTGGCAATGTTTTCACTTAGTTTCTCACTTCATGCACTTTCTCCCACAAAAAAGACAGCCCAGTGATCGCAAGAACTAAACTACAGACACCATGAGTAACAGATCATCCTATACGTGTGCACGTTGTTCAGCATGGTAAAATCCACACATTCTTTGTCAAGCACCCACAAGGAACTGAGCAGACTGCAGACGTTTAATAGGACAGGTCTGCTGTCTGATGCCCTTTCTGTCCATGGCAAAAGGCTGTGCTTGACCTCTAGGTGCACTAAGTCAAGAAAGAGCACAATCTTCACAGATTCAGGATCAAACCAGCAAACTGACCCACCTCTACCCTCAGGATTCTGCTAGTAGCACCAGTGAAAATAGCAGGGTTGCACATCGGCATGAATCCTGCAAGAGTCCTACTGTGCAGAAGTCAAGGGGGAGAAAAGGGAAGTACAAAGAATAGTCCCTAGCAGGGGCAGAGTCCTGCAGGCAGATTCACGCTGATTCAACCCTGCTGGGTGGAGATTCACCAGCTGCGTCTCCAGCCACCTACTCTGGGCTGTGCTGTCCAGTCTCATTCAGCCCTGTTCAGTGGGCTTGGTGCCTGCACACCAGGAATGCTCCCCTGTGGGATCCCAAGGGCTGATGAATGGCGTTCTCTTACAGACTTGCCATAGAAAGTCCTACTGTGACATATGGGCTGAACAGGCCTTGGAACTGTTTTCTGGTCTTTCCGCATCCTAGACAGGCATTTAGAGAATTGCCCTACTTTATACAGAAGGGAAGACTTTGTCATCACACAACAAAATAAATTTACCTACAAAGTATACTGATAAAGGTTTTTCATTTCACATTCAATATCAGAAAAACAACTCTTTACCAGTTATGTTTTTGAAGAGGCAGGTGGATCACTGTCTACTTATTTCCGAAAACTATTTTCTGGGTTAAATCCAACTTCCAGCTGGTGCTTATCAAGAAGATACAGATATCTAAGCATCAGAGAGATAAGATCAAGCATTAATTTCAGGTATTTTATTCTCCACAAACACTCAACTATCTGTAATTGAACAACTGCTAGTCCTACAATTCTATTCAAGCACTGAACAACATGAGTAATAACAAGTCTTGAAACACTGCTAAAGTAGTAGTAGTTTTCTACAGGAAAAAGTCCCAACATCAAAGAACTGTTCTAATGCTCTCCTCTCCAGTATCAAGAGTGAGTAAGGGTGGGAGAACTGTCCTGTCCTTGAGCTTCGGGGTAAGGGCACATTGCACAGCACTGTCTAACTGAAATCTGTATGTTTTAGATTTCAATGGAGCGTTGGTTTTACAGCTGAATACATGGAAGCTCTTGAGTTACAAGAAGAATTATTATTGCAAACCTGCCTACAGCTACAGTTGGTGTTCTTGGAAGATGAGTGTGCAAGTAACAAGAAGCTAACAAATTCATGCCAGTAAGTCAAGTTTAATTTGCTTTCCTTTTCCCCTCCCTTCTAAAGCTGGCTGAAATACAAGTTCCACTGTAAATGCAGTGACTAGCAAACATGGATGCCATCACAAATACAACGCTGCCAAGAGGAAGCCCTCCGTTGACTAATAACAGAGTTTCCAATAGCAACTGCAAGATATTCTGGGCACCAAACTGAAGAGATTTAGGGATATATTCTAAACAAGATGTGCTTTCTGCGACTAGAGAATATGCATTGTATAACATGTGGACAAAAGGTTCTTAAAAAGTCATCAGTAACTTGTATTACAAAGGCAGAATCAGAGGATTTGCTGGCTCTTCGATGACCTTTACTTCAACAGATAACACTAAGCCCTCTGCATCAAGCCTGTTATTAAAGCACAGATGCACAAAATAAAGACACAAGTCATTGCTGCGCTTTCCGCATTGCAAAGGCCTCACATTTTTTCTGTCAACTGAGACAATATGAAAGCACAGCCTTTTATTTTGGAAAGAGGAGACTGCATGCTTGGTAATTTTTTATGCAGCATTTGTTGCTGTCAAAGTACAATACAGAACTTAATCAAGTTCATTTGTTAACTAAGTAACCCATTCTTTGAAAACACATTCTCTAACGCAAGACAGCGTCAGCAACGGATTATAAAATCATTTACTAGAAGTGGAAAATGAATTTTAAAAAGATTACGTTCTGTCAGAGCTTCTCCTCTGTACCCTTTGCTTGCTGAAGTTGCTGGGCATTTCACACAGTTACTTCCCCTGCAGACACAGGAATTCCTTTTTTTTTTTTTTCTCACTTTAGTACAGAAAAAAATGAATCCCCCATTGCTGCAATTCAATAGTTGTATCAAAGGCTGCCCGTGGATTTTCATAAGAGTAATTTACTTTATCTTTGAAGTAAATACAGATTTGTCAGAAATATTTGCTAGGTCAATTTGTAAGCTCAACTATGTGGGAATTATGCCAAAATACAAGCACAAATCAGAGTGCTAAGAAGCCGTTTCAAAAGGATGCTAAGTACTAGTGAAAACAAGGAGGTTCTAAGCAATGAGATGAGATTTGTCATCAAATCTCTGAAAACAGCACACTAACTTCACAGAGAAAGATTCAAATTCATCATATAACTAATTAAATATAGGTGAGCTGTTCATTATTGCAAATTCCACACCTGAACAGCAAGAATAGCTTTCTACAAATCAGTGTGGTCATTTCCATCACGCTGAAGATTTAAAATACGCATCTTCTACTGTACTACAAACTCAAAAGATCAACCTACTCAAGCTTCTTCGTGCTATCGTATCTAGAGTACTGCTTTCAGTAAAAAACATTTGGACATAATGTCATAATTTAGACATAACAAAACATAGATTTACATTTAGGAAGGGTATATGAGGCAAAACCCCACTGTACAGAATGAATTCTGATTGCTGAACTGTTCTTTAGTCCAAGTAATTTTAGTCTACAGTACATCTGCCCACCATTTTTAATTTTAGAATGAAACCAAGTTATTAGAGATGTAAGTAAAATAAAAACAAGACTGATGAGGATTTAAAACTCTAGATGGCACACTCATACAATAAAAGATTATAAATCTGAACAAAAATACATAGAGATTCACCTATGAGACTTCCTCGCTTTTCCACCTGAAATAGACATAATCTATCTGCAAACACTGTTTTCAAGTCAATTAGTGAATTTTATGACATAAAAGCATCTGCACCACTTCTCCAAGTTCAAACTGGGTAACTTAATACAAATACTATGCAATATTAGCAGTTTTATGTTTCATCAGTACCAAATTGAGTTAATTTGAGATTCTACATATGATTTACTAATGGCATAGCACCCATTCTGTCACACCATCATATTCACTGCTCACAGTAACATATTTCATGGGTAATGGGAACGAGATCGTACGTTTCCTAAAGACATGGATTCACGCAACAACCAGTTATAAATATTTTCAAGCTTTTAACCCACAGAAGCTTTTGTTGTTGCTTTGTTTTTGAGCAAGAATTCAGTTTTATTACCTCAAGTCCAAGGTCATCGATGCACTGACTTTAACCTACCCATCTACACAGAGCAGGCAGTATAAAATCTGAAACCCATTCAGCTTGGATGGTGACTACAATCATGAAAATGACACCACAATATTTTTATTAGAATTTGTCAAGGGTATGTTGCTGTCATGTAATATGACTGAAGCAGTGATAAATGAAACGACAGCTGTGCAACCGAATTGCCACAGCATACATATGAACATCAGCGGGAATGATCAGAACTGCAAAATCCATGGGTTAGGGTGGCTAGCTAGTTTTCTGAGTAAATTAGCAAGCTCCTAAAAAACAAACACAATACAGACTTAGGGTGCACTAGATCCTCCATGCTAATGTCTGTAAAAATACTTGCAACCTCCAGTAAGTACAAGACAGTAGAACAAAGTGGCTTATCCTTACAATGCAGTAACACTTGGTTACTGCAGAGAAGCCCACATACCATAGCTTACACCAGAGTGAGCGGGAAGCCATACTGTAGGTACAAAATCAGTACAGACCAGCATGCAGCCCTTTATTCAAATGGTTTTTAAATTCAGTAAGTGGAACACACGTACAACAAAGGACACATAGAAGAAGTAAAAAAAAAAAAAAAAAAAGTGCCTATGCATATACTGATTGGAGAAATTAGGTGGACATGGAACCATTTGCCTGCAAAGCCACAGAGATCAATGTCTTTGGCCTTAAGCCAGTTCAAGACAGTCTCTGAAGTATACAAAAAAGTTTTCTCCATTTCTACAATACAAGATACCAATTCATTAATAAAATTAAGTTATTCGTCTAATAAAGTGTATTCCTGCGTGATAACCTCTTCTTGATATATGGTAAATAGTCAAAAAATTTACATCTGTAGCATGCTTTACTTTACATATTTAACTCTTAAATATTCAAATATGATAAAAACTTCTAACAGATGTTATTAATCTACACATATAAATTTGTAACTTCCATTGGCAAGTCCAATAAATCACTATGTATCTTTTAGTCATTTAACAAGTTTATTTCTACAAATTATGGCTTAAAAGCAGGTACTGTACATACAAAAATCTTGATACTGATGTGCAACTCATTATACTTCTTTATGCTGTCTTCGTTGGTAATTTATTCACTTCAGTGGGTATTTATCACATTTCTCATAGCAGCAATAAATAGTCTTTTACTTCTCATAAAACATTATTTTAGATAGCCACATTAATCAATACAAAATTAATTTTTAACAGCATTTGAGTAACATAACCCATAGCTCATTAAAGTTTGATCAGGGAATCTGTGAATTTAATATTACGTGTCTTTGTGCCAACCTAAGACTGAGTGATTTGCAGGGTCTCCAACATGTCTTCCACTGCCTTCAAAGAGTATTTACTTTCTTTCTTACTGCGACCTGCAAACTGGAAAGAAAAAAAAAACACATTCATATATAATAAATTTCTGCACATGGATCCTGTACAAGAAATGGTTCTTAAAAGTTAAGTATGACAAAAACAGCTCTAAAATTATTAGCTATATTTACTATAAGCCCAAAAGCACAGCCTCTTTAATGTTTCATTAAAACAATGTTTTTCCTACAACACAAGCTATGTTATCCTTCCTCTAGTAAGTCATGAAAAATATGTACCAAAATCTTTAATTTCAATCATTTACAAATCACTAACAAATACTCCATTTGTAATAGTAACATTTATCTAATGACAGAGATCATCCTGTTGTTTTGTTTGCTCTGTAACATTTAACATAAATTTAATTTGACTTGAATTTTTGATGTGATTCAATATAGATTATATTCATGATTTAAACAGTAGCAAGACTTGGATTTGATAGCTAATCAAGGAGCTAATCTATTTTCTATTTTTGTTCCAGCAAGACAGAGAAAGCTCTACTTACCAAAATCTACTACAGAACAATGAAGTCATCGTATAATTGCATTTTATGGTTCAAAGTAACTGCAAGTAATGACCTTGTGTTTGATTGTAACCTACTGCTGTAACATCTATTTCAGAGAGTATTTGAAATAAAGCCTGTCTTGATAACAAAGAAAAATACAGCTTAAAAGATACTATTTTCCAATCCTATGGCTTTACATTCCCTAAGATACGTGCAACCAAATTTGGGAAAGGAAGGGGAAGAAGGGTAGGAGATGTTGATTACTCCATGCTGACTTCAAAAGGGGCTTTCTAACTGTACTGACAGCTCCCGTCGCTCATCAGCCCCATCTAACAAAAGGGATTTATTGACTAAGTTGATCTTCTGACAAATGAAACTCTCAATCATTTTTAATACACCTGCATTAAAAAGAAGTTTTGCATTTGGTGTTGGGAAGGTGGTAAAGAAATTACAGAAGCATAACTATAACTTGCAGTTAGTAAAATAGCCAATTCTCTACCTAATTCTTAACATCTGAACACTCAATAAATTTTCAATTTAATGTTTTTTTATTTCAAATACCACTGCTGTCTTGCATAGTTAGTCTTTGATTTATAATGCGTCCCTTCTCTCTTGTAATTAACTTAATTTAGCAAACTCTTCATGACCTGTTAAGAAAGATTAAGTCATCAGACCCAGGTAATATCACACCAGCAACAAGCTGCAGGCCCCGTTAACCTGCTTTTGACCCCTAGGCTACAATCTAACATTGGGATTCCCAATCAGTACTGGGTTCTTAAAGAAACAGCTTTGGTACAGTAAAGGAAAATCTATTTCAAATTAAATAACTAGGAGAAAGAAATGCAGCTATTGGGACAACAGTAGTTAGGGGACATATTGAAAACTCCGTATTTTCATACTTCTTATTTTCAGAAGATGAACTGACATTCCCTGTTTTACTTTAGCAACATGTACAAATCTGTTCTCCAGGCTGCAGTTTCCATAATGCCCTGCAACAGTCAACTTCAGGGGAAAATCAAAGCTATCGTAGCATTCTCTCAGGTGAGATAAGAAACCTTTGCTCGAAATCTGAACTTAATACAATGTCCTCTTTTTCTTCACACTAAACAAGAACAGTCCTAAGCTGACATTTGGGGAGGTCCAAACCCCTTCATACAAACAAGCAAATGCAAGAACAGAACTCAAAATCCTCGATAGAAGAACTGTTCCAATTCAAAGCATTTCAGAGACTTGATAAAAAAGCACAGAAGCCTGTGGTCAAACAGTACATTTGGCAGAACACACAGAAAGCAGGCAGAGGAAAGCTTGAAAATAAGAATTTCACTTATTTTCCTTGTCTTTAGGGACACTGAAAGCAAAACTGACACAAGACATTAGCTTAAAAAAGTTACTTGTTAGTTTCAGGAGCGGCTGCGTTCACGATATTGACGTGTGCTTCAAGCTACACAAGCAAAACCAAACTCTGCGTCATAACAAACAGAAGTATACTTGGAAATCTAATCACTTCAAATTTGCCCTGACGAACAATTATTTTGTCTATTCTGCCATTACACAGCAATTTGACTGATTGAGCCGGAATCCATTTCTTAAAATCATGATTTAATTTTCTGTCTCCCAAATGGTTTGTAACAAAATCACCTCTCCAACCATAAATAACATGTGGATTGCTAACACAGAAGAATTTAGCAATATACCCAAGAAGCATGTATCTGGAAAATTACTGTGAGTAGGATCACATTAAAGATTTTTGTGAGCATTAATCAAACTTCCCTGCCTCTGCTGAAACGCTTCTACCAGAGGACATGCTAAACCAATTACCTAATTGAAGAGCACTAGAGGTAGCCCTAGTTTGTGTCGAGGTTAAAGGAACCGTGTGACTTGTGTCCTCAGCCAGGACAGTGAAAGGTTTCTGCACAGGATTGGCACCGCCTGAATAATCCAGAGCTTCCCAGTGATAAACTAACACAAAACTAAGCCTGAACTTGTAACAACTCTTCAAATAATCAGTACTTCTGTAACATTTCAAATAAAAGTTTAATTTTGTTTGCTTTTTTTACACACTCAAAGTTAAGTGGCCTAGAGAATGATGATGACTTTATTATTATTTTATATTTTTTAAGAGCATGTGTTAGCAGCCAGGAATTCCAGCTCCAAGTAGCAGTTCTAGCTACAAAATTTTCCTGACTTCGTTCATAAAATTACATCCCTCCCAGATTAGGCATAGATGAGAGGTAGTAATCAGCACAAATGGGTACGTATTTAACATCAAAATAATAATATTAACCAGATAAAGCACAGATATTTGATGCTTTAAAAAAAAAAATCCAACCCAAAACCAAAAGCTTAATTGGACTGTTCTTTATGACCACATCTTTCTGTAAAGAAACTGCTCTGTAGTCTGACACTGGTGAAAGTAGTGAAAAGTGGTAGAAAGTAGTATTTTCTTTTTACACTCGAATACTCTCTTTTAAAATGACAATAAACTAAAATGTTCCTCTGATTTCAAACAGGAATGCACAGGAAAAGCAAAAATCATGAGCTGAATAAAATTACCTGTAAGAGAATAAAAGAACTGGCAAAAATATTTCAAATAAGCTGTATGAAAAATTAAAAAAATGCAACTATAGCCGGTGTTGAATTTGAAAAAACAGAGCAGGTTTCCAAAATTACTAAGCATTATGTTTGTACTTGAAGTTCAAAATCCAGACTGAAAATGGGGAAAGATCTCATTGCAAGACAATTGCTCGAAAATAACTTTCTGAATAGCTTCATATTTTAAAGTCACAAATGCCCATAATTTGACTTGGCACCCATGTCAGGATTCAAAATGGATCTTATTCTCTAGAACATGACTAAAGGAAAAATTGCATTTAACAGTGTAAGAAGGTCCAACTAATAAAACATTTGGCATTGTCAATGCCAAACTCAACAGGCTCTTAAGGCTCTTATTTCACTTTGCAAAGAACTTTGGATAATGCTTGGAAAGTGGGGAGGATTTATAGAGATAATACAGGTATCTAGCTTAAAACCTGGCTAGACAATCTTCCACTAATGGGAGAAGGCTGTGAGGGCTTCCACTGGCACAAGCCACTGAGGTTTCATCCTTAGGTCCAAAAGATGACAATTTCCAACCACTCAACACACTAAGGGAGCAACAAATCAGTACTGACTCATAGGGGAAACTGCCACCTACTACATCACCAAACACCATTTGCTGTAGCAGTTGGATGTTGTAAGCCTCTGACAAACACTAGAGTGGCCAAACCTTTCTGCAGTCATGTCAGAGTAGCAAGCTCAATAGGGTTGGGCTTAGGAAGTCCTGTCCAGCTGTAGTCACTACAGCTTCTTATGGGACTCCTCTGAAGATGAAAGGAGTGTTCACATCAGTTGCTTGCCAAATCCTAGGTTTAACAGATACACTTTCTGCATAGCTGAACTTTCCCTATGATTCCAGTCAGATATGGTGTTCATCACTTTATGTTCCAAACAGCTAAAAAGAGCTGCTAAAGTGTGCAATGCATCACAAAAGTATGAAGTCACAAAGAAGTTATGACATTTGTTTTAAATATATAGTTGTGTTAACATGATCTGTTCTGGTAAGCATCAACCAAAAATGCTTAACATGGTTTCCTAAATAATTTCACAGAAACAATGGCATTGCACTTTCCAGTAAAAAATACAGAACAACAACAACAGAAGTAGTCAGATTAGAGATAGTGATGCTAACAGAAAAAGCTATGTGGAGGAAAAAAAAGAAACGGCAAGTTTATTTGGCCGTGAGTCAAGTAACTACAAACTTCCATAATTAAACTTTCACTGTAATTAGAACCTGGAGATGCATATTTTTAGGTCTTAATCATGGTATGCCACCAACCCACAGCCAACACTGACTTTACATTCCCATTCTGATGCACCCTGAAGGAGGCCATTTCCCAGAAACACTAATGGGTCTCTACTGGTGCTTTGAACTGGAAACCTTAATCATTATCCCCACTTAAAACATGTGTTCAAGGCCCCTCAAATCTAAGCAGATCATTTTATTAAGACCTAACACATGGAATAATAGTTTTCACCCAAAATTCACACATCTTTTAAAAACTGTCTTGTTCTGTCAATAATGAGTCTATTGTGTATTCTGCTCTTCAAGGTTTGCTTTGTTTGTTTTCTCTCATAAATCCCAAAAGACTAGTGTTTTCCACTGACACTGTGCTTACTGGAATGTCAGACATACTGAAGCCAAAAGAAGTCCTGCTAATTTATGGGAAACGAGACATAGCATGCAAGAAGAAAGCAAGAAATCCATGCAGGTTATGTTGATTTACACACATCGCATCTAACCTGTTGAATGGCAGTTGATCAAAGTGCAGACAAAACTACAGAGTATGTCGAGAGTATCAGAAAACAATTATGTACTAACCTGGTACGCTCTGTTTATTTGATTAGCTGCCCAGCTGGCATATTTCATATTATCTTTTTTCATTTTTGCGCTTGCTTTTGGGTTGGATGCAATATGGCTTGCAGACTAGAAATGAAAGCATAAAAAAAAAAAGCAGTGTAACCACAAAATATATATACATGAAATAAACTGAGAGTACTTAGCACCTTTGCATACAGAGCCCCGGTAACAGCAGAAATAGAAAAACTGGTATACTGGTAAACTGCATCCAATTAAGAATTACATGAACTACTTAAGCTATAGTTTGTCCTAATTAAGGCTAAAGTAGACTTAAGCTCAGTTGTGTACTGAGTTAAGAACAGAACCTGGATATAATCAGCCAACCCAATTTGCTTTTCCTAAAGTAAGAGTTACAAATTAGTTTTTCCTATTTGATTTCTTACCAGAGGAGATTAAAAATGCATCATCTGTGTGTCCAGACTGCCATTTTTTCCTGGTGACATTAGAAAAGTTTTAGAAGCAGGTTTTATACAAAAACTATGCCCATCTTCACTTGGAAGAATTACTTAAGAACTTAACTCATCTTGGAGACATTTCCACTTACACAAATACATCCACTTTGTAAGGAATCATTGCTATTCTGAGTGCAAAAGTACTCGAGTGCAAAGAACTTACATTCATCAATGAAAACCTACAGAGATCTCAAGAAAAGAGCATGAAGCCAATGCCTACGTAAGTACTACATACAGAATTCAAACAGTTTTCCCCTATTGCTATTTATCTGCAACTACCTCCAGAAGTGAAAGGAGTGGAAGAAGAAGCCTCTACAAATTCATGAACGTTCTTTCTGAAGCCAAGACTCCATGACTTAAATTTGCAATCTAGTATACAGTCACGGCCCTAAGCTAAGGCATAATTCTCTACAGTTTCCTGACTTTGAGG